>NC_134953.1:81872404-82516495 GCF_965638725.1 Aptenodytes patagonicus | reverse complement strand
AGTATGTATAGCTGTATTTTCACATCAGGTTTCCTAATTTGACAAAAGATTTTTTTCAACTAATGAAGAAGATATCATGCTGTCCATATATGGGTGATAGTTTCTATAGCAGAAAAGCTTTCTTGTTCAACCATTTAATAAATTTCTAAGGATATACTTGGTGGTTGGTAGGAAATAGGGTTAAAGAGTTGTGGCTCTCCCAGATTGCTTTATCCTGATAGTGTTCCGATTGTCTTAAACTATCCAACATACGCTGTTGGTTTTCCATTGAATGTTATTGCCTAGTGCATGTCAGGAGGGGCTATGTTCTGTGATCTGTAAAATCACTTTCCATATGAGGGCTGGATGTATATAGAAGACTATTATCTGAATGGAAAGTGTGATTTGGTTAACCTGTAAGGGAAAAAAATTCCTAAGTGTACGATGAAATATTGCCTGGAGTTCAGAAGGCTTGTGGCAGCACTGAGCGTTTGACACAGCCGTTTAGATGTCAACTATGCAAGCTGAAAGCTGTTGCATTTGGACAGAAGACCATCTTAATTGTTACTGTGCTTCTGTGACCTTCCCGAAGATTCCCTAGAAATATTTTTGTTAAATATAGTCACAATACTTAATTTCACTATAAAATTTATTTTCATAGATGTCTTTTGGTGAGAAGTGATTGCTTTTCAGAGGAGCTCTTGTGGGTCTGCTCTATGATGGTGCTTCTTGCTTTTAATTTCAGTCATGTTTTCTTTTATTCAAATTAAAATGCTGCTTTTTTCCTGATGCCTCATTAATGGAAGGTCAACATGGACAAAACAGGAGGAATGCTTCTTTCTGTCATGAGGGAGAGGCTCTATTCTCTCTATTTTAGACCTGTGCATGGATACTGCTTTCCACATTGAGACAGTGTCTCTAAATGCTGTACTTTGTGATAAATAACATAACTGAGATCTGGACTTTCTTCTACTTTCCCATTTTCTGCCCTTTCTTATAGCAGATTTTAACTACTACATGCCTTCCTCTCTGATCTTGCAAGTCGTGTCCATTCTACCCCCTCCCTGTTTTGTTTTCCTGGCTGGGTTGGGTGTATAGCTGTTCTCTTTATATTCGGTCAGTGGTTCCCTATGTTTTTGTCTACCATCAAGGTCTGATGTGACTTGGAATTCCTCAGTTATCCGCTCTTTAAGAGTTGCTGGATCTCAGGCCATTATTTGTTCTAAAGGATTGCCAGTTTTGAGTTCTTACGAAGCTTTCCAACAAGAATGTTTATTTTCTGCTATTAAAATTTTATTTGGCTGAAATATGTACAATATTGATAAATGTTATATTAATGTGTACAAAATGTATGTTTGTGGAACTCGATGTGAGCAGAAGCAAGTGGCAGTAAGATACTGTGGGAGGAAGGACAAGCAGATGGTGACAGAAACCACTCTTTCTGAATTTGTAGTCGCTGCTGAGTCCAGATGACACGAAGAAGTAGTATTCTTCATTTGGATTCCAGTAGGATATGTAGCAGAGTGAAAACTGTTTAATTTGCAGCTTCTTTCTAGTAATTTAACCAGCAGAATACACAAAATAGTCTGCTGGGTCTTTTCTTCTCGTCGTACCTTTTGTGCTTCATCCTCCCATGTGTAGTTTGCCTTCTTGTAATTAGGGAACTGGTATTTAAAATAATTAGGTTCTCTCTTTTTCCGTGGAACTATGTTTCTGAGATGTTGTTGAAATATTACTTAGATAAAACCAGAATTAAAAAACAAATCTTCATTACTTCACTTTCATTAATGTCTAAATTATACTTTGAGTCAAAGAAACATCAGGAAAGATCAACCGCAGATAAACTATGAACATAGCAGTATATGTTAGACGAGCTTCCACATAAGTTTCCTCACGTGTTAAGCCTGAGGTCCAAACTGTACTGAAAGATCATGCCTGAGGAAGAAGCAGTACATCTCTACTACTGCCACCCGAAGTAACCCTTGCAACAGAGCCATCAACGCCCTGAGGTGTGGTGTGGCATTCTGAGCAATGAGTGCTCTGGTGGTCGCTTCCAAGGGAGAAGTAAGCAACTGCTAGATTCTGGAATAAACGCTCACAAAACATCCTTAAAGGGCAAAAGAGTTGTAAATATCAGTCAGTGACTGTAAGGCTGTATGAGTTCACTTTATGAGCTATTTTTTAAGTAAACCTTAGCAACTCAAAATTTAAAATATTATGTGAAACTGCATATTTCAACAAAATTCCAGATTAACTACACTTCTGCCTTACATTGTTCCACCTTTCCTTCCCTTTCATTCCAAAATTGGAGACCCCTCTGTTAGAGATTCAGACAATGAATCCTTTTATCTAGCACTTACATTCATTATTCATTGTGCATTGTCAGTGGATTGCTACTTCAGGCCTGAATTAGAGATAATTAATCTTAGGAAAGCACTTGTAATTTCACACTTTATGAAGCACTGTTGTCTTGGCACAGCAGTGCTGTGGTGGCAAAATACTCTAATGCTCATTGTTGCTATGCAGTGTCATATCTCTTAATATTTACGTGCATTCAAGTCTTTATTTTGCTTGCCTGTCTGTAGGTTTATGTTACAGCAGTCATGTTTGTGTTTTGCTTTGGAAATACTTTTTGGTAGTTTTATTTTAAACACAATTTCAAACAGAAATAGGTTAAATTGTCATTTAAATGGTGAGGTTAGAAAGACCTTTATCCTTTTCAGTACTGAAAAGGAAAACTCGGAAAAGCGATGGACTTCACAGCAAGAGGAATCAAGTAGATTCCCAACTTGGCATGTTACTTCAGATGATGAGTTAAATTGGTAGCTGGTAATTGATCGGATACAGTATACACTTAGAAGCTAAGGCCTGATGTTTTCCATCTGGTGGTTAAATGTTTCTAAACCTTCTTGCTATGCATGTAGCCTTCTAGGAGCTCTAGTTGCATGTGTGAGCATGTCTGCAAGAACTTTACTCAGGAAGTTGATTTCGTGTATTGCAGCCTTTTTGTTTAGTTTACACATCTGCATAGGGAACAGTTCCTGCTCTGTATCCTACAATAGCTTAGAAACTATTCTAAAAATATCGATACCTCTTGACAGTACTTACAACTGGTATTTCTAGAATGCTGAAAGAATGAAATTATAATCTACGCCCACATGAAGGTACTGGAAAAGTGATTCAATTTAAAGTTACCAGAGATCCCTTAGTTGCATAGCACACAGAGGGGAATATTTTGGACTAAGTATCAATGTATGCTTGTCCTTCTACTCTTCCTTTGTATGCTATTGATTGCAGTGGGAGATGAAAAACTGAGAGCTAAAAATGGACTTTTTGTTCCACTTAGCGTTCTTGTTAAGTGGAAAGGAAAATTGCAAAGGGCTTTTAAAATGCTCTCTTAAGTCTCTCCAGCTGTATTTGCTGAATTGTTTTCAGGAATTTCACAGTAATTGCTAACTAAAGTATAGTGCTTACCGCAATGAGATTTTTTGATTACACTCTTTGTGAAAACTGGCACATCGTAAAAACATTTAATATAATTTTTGCTTATTCCTAGGTTTTCCACAGCAAACATAATTCCTTTGTAGAGATGTTAATCTTATCATAGTCCTTGAAAATAAAAATTGGGGAAAATAATTAAAATTTTAAATAAGAGTATATTACACTGTGCAATTTGTGCTGACTAGAGAAACACACCTCCAACCTGAATTACCCTGTGATCCTGACCTCATAAATGGAGTCAAGAATTAGAATTTATTGTTAGTCTAATTAATGCCCTAGCAGTCTAATCAAAATGCAGCAGTTTTTATTGTTAGCCAATTACAGTGATGCCAACACTTGTAGCCTAATTACTGCTAGCTCCCAATAATCGATGTGCACAAGCTTCTTCACATCAACCCTGTTCAGGCTCGCCCTTCCAGTTTCCTGAGCTCCGCTGGGAGGAGGATGCTGGTGGTGGCTCTATGTGGGATACGCTGGGTGCTTTCAAGCAGTCAGTTGCTAATGGTTTGTGTTGGTCCAAAGGTTTACTGATGTTAATCACGCTGGTTTTGCTAGACCTTTATTGTATCTGCTATAATTGCCTTAAGACCGTGCAGTTGGACAAAGCTGAGCTGAATCTAAAAACAAGTTGGACACAAGTCATCTGACTGTAATGACTTCATTACATTTAAGTCTCTCAACTGCAAAGTGTGTGCTGCTACAGCTAAATCCAAGCTCAAAAAAATAAGTTCAAGCCAAAAGAAGTCCAGCCAAAATGTGGAAAGTCTTTAGGCCTCATGTTTCTGAGGCGGTCGGAGGCCTATGGCCTGCTAATAGCAATGGCAATACTGCCTTTATAGGGCTACAAATTGTGTGTGTGTGTGCGTGTGAGAAATCTCACGCAACATGCATGCTAGAGAGGGGGGAGCAGAAGCTGACCTTTCAGGTTGGCTTGCTGAATGATAGTAGCCAAAGATGGAATTAGTCTGCTTGCAAAGCTGTAAGCTGTTACAGTTTTGATGGAAGTACTGGCATCTCTTCATAATGGCCAGTCTGTAGTAAAACACAAGCGAAGGACAGCTGCTCCTGTGTGGTCATCTGGTCTGCGGCAGCTCCTGCAAAACAAGCCTTCTGATCGCTGCCTGGTGCCATGTGTAATTTTGACATGCACTTGAAAGGATGTTCTTAAGCTCTTAAAATCTTTCATTGTGGCTTCCATTTTTCAGTGTAAGACGTTCTTCAGTGTTGAGTCATCTTCTGGTGATGAGGTGTGGAGGTTTTCTCGTTGTGTTTACAGTAGCTTCCTTGTGAGCTGACGTGGCTTATTACACTAGGGGCCTCTGATCCAAACTGTGGCAGTTTGGCAAAATGGAAAGATAATCTCTGCAAGCTGTTTGAATCTGGTATGATAGGGCAGAGGTTCTTCAGAGGCCATGGGTTGGGTGATTTTTTTTTTTGTTTGGTTTGGGGGTTTTTGTTTTTGTTTTGGGTTGGGTTTTTTTCCTAATCTTGCTGTTGGAGGACGTTAATGTCTGCAAAACTGAAATTCTGGATTTCTGGGAAATGCTATTTATAGTCTTTTGAGGTTAGATCTGGACCAAAGTCTACCGGAGAACCTCAAGAATGATATACAGTAAATCTTCAGATTGTCTGTCTTTGTAAGGATCAAAAAAGACTCAGTTTTTCTGTCTTGCTTTATTTTATTCAGGTAATGTTTGAAATATTCAGTTTAGCTGAAGCTGTGACAAATCTGCCACTCTGCTGTATGAAGTGTAGCAAAAGTATAGGGAGTCATGTTTATAAAACTCAAGTCTGTCCTTTCATGAGAGCAGCTGCTTGGTCTAGTCTACTCCAGGGTGTTTAATAACAAATTAGAAGTACTGGCGATACCAACCACAATACACAAACAAAACTTAGTCTTTCTTTCCTGTGCCTTGATCCTAGATCTTTCACAGTCCTGAGTCTAGGACTTTGTTTTGTTACTCCTCTATGAGAGGTACTGATTTATGTTCCTATCAGAGGCATAGCTTATTAAAAAAAAAAAAAAAAAAAATTGCTCACAAAATTTTCTCATTTAGGTGTGTAGGGAAACACTCCTGGTATAGGTAAGTTAATAAGCCTCTTGGCATATTGGAACAGTCACTAACAGGTGAAAACTGCCCTGGTTTTTCACACAATGAAACTATTTTGGTTTTAAGTCTTGAAATTGTGCTTTGGGTGATTTCTCCAAATGTTACAAATAGATAATTTGTGTACAATTTTCAGTCTAAAATTCTGTCTGCAGCTTTGATTAGGTTCCCCAGTGTGTTTGGAGTTCTCTGTCTACGTCTAATCTCTGTATCATTTATAAGGAATGTTCTTATCTCACTATTATCTAGAACTTAGTAAAAGTGTGAAGCTTCAAGACGTGCCCCTTTGCCTGTCCCCTTTTTTCCCTGTTCCCCAGTACAGGCTTTCATTGATTGCTTTTGGGAGAGCGGGTATAAAAATTTCCATTTGCTGGTCTCTTAGGTTACAGGGAAAGACAATTATGATCTCGTGTCTTCCCAGTACTTTCTCAGTTAACGTGCTACCTCTCATGTTTAGAACTTTCCTAAGTGTTTCCTAGAAAAATCATTACAGTCCTTCATGACTGTACCAAATACTAGGACTTCAGTCTATTGTCAAAACGATTAGAGAGCAGTGTTTTTTCATTCAGAGTTGAGATCTGTAACAGGTGCAGGCTGTTTCATCTCCTTCACTAAGTTCCCAACCTTAATTCATAAACTGTATTTTCTGTCTTTCCCATCAGTGTTATTTACCTCTTAATACTTGTACCTGTAATTTCATATGTAGTACTAACTGTTTTCTTCTACTACATCTGAAATTGCTTTATTTCTTAGTGTTAGCATTCCTTTCTTGTGACTTACCCTGCTGTGTTTCCGTTAAGTCCCCCGCAGTCTCCTCCTTGAATAATTGATTCTAGCTGAGTCTGTTTATTTGCCATCACCCTGGCATTAATATAAAAGCAGTTGTGAGATGGTTTATTCCCTTTCTTTCATGGTAAATAGTTTTGTTTTCTTCTTTCTTTGCTCCTCCTCCCCCTTTTCTTCTTACTATCTGCAAGCCTGGCATTTCAGTTCTTGACTTACAGTCGTCTTTTTGTCAAAAAGTGAATCGTGTATCCACTCTAGGCTGTTTTTTCTTATGCCAGCTCTGAAGACAGAAGATTGGATGTCTGAAGGGAAGTAGTGGCTAGTCAAGAGCACATGTGTGCTCTGTGAGGACTGTGCTCCATGGATGAAGTCTCTAGACTTCTCCTTCCAGTTGATTAAAGGAATGACAAACTTACTATGCATAGTGGCATAGAAAATTAAGGTGAGGTTTAGCAGATCACATGTGGACTTTCTGATTTGTTTGAACTTCTCTGGGGAGAGTGAAAGAAGGTGTGATTCACGTGGACAGTTATGCAGTCAGTTTAAGAGATGACCTCTTTGCAGACATTCAGTACTCAAAGTGCTGTTAATCCTTATGTTTGTTTCTGGAGTTGGTGGCAAGATAGGGAATGGAAGCTGTCAGCTGTTGAGCTTTTGATCATTTTGAGCTGATGGAACCAGGTACCAGTGATCTTCACAGCACATAATACATCTTTTCCTGGAGACTTATCTAGAAAGAAATGTGCATTGAAAAGGTGTAACCGGAAAAGGTAATCTCATAAATGTTGTGGCAATTACTAAAACTCATAGTGCATCTCCATTATTCTTCTGGATAGCTCAAAATGTAATAGGCAGACCACACAGAAGTTGATGAGTGGGTTTTTTGGGGTTGGTTTGGTGTGTTTTGGGTTTTGTGTGTTTTGGGTTTTTTTAAAATTTTTTTTATTCAGAAAGTAATGGCAAATGAGAGAGGAAGGGTTCCTTGAAGAAGTAACATTTTGGACATTTCTAAGGGGAATAGTCGGTGGCAGTGTATGGAGATGCACATCTGAGAAAGGGAACCCAAAAAGAAAGGGAACCCTGAGAAGGGAACCCAAAGGTGGTTAAAAAAAGGGAGTGAAAATAGAAAGACATTAGATCAAATATAGATGTGTAGAACGTGGACAAGGACTCTAATGGCAGGAAAAAATTACTACAAACAAAAATTGAAATTAGTGGAGAGTAACGTGGTTAACTGGAGGAGGCAAAAGTGAGATACGTTACGAAGTAATTTGGAGCAGGTGGGAGGTGGGGGGGGGGAATGAAGAGCAGAGATGTCTAACTGTAAAAGGTTGTAAAAGTCAAGGTGACAGATGAGGGCTTAGAAAAAAGTGCTCTCGTAAACAAATTGCAGAACCCCAATCACTTCTTTGCTTGCTGAAGGGAAAGAAATGGGAGAGAAAGAATCGGAGGTGACAATGAAGTTTTGATCCTGAGAGAGAGAGTAAAAGTGTATGCATTATTTAGAATAGAAAAAGATGACTGTAGCAAGAGACTAGGAAAAAAAGGTATGCTCAGTACTAGAAAGAATCAGTTTGTGATAATGGTGTGGCAGGAATGAGAGAGGAAGCTGATATTTGGATTAAAACCAGCTTGAAGGAAACGTGCCAAATTATTGCTGTGTGTTTGAACAGATAGGCGAAAGTGGCCATTAAGTCATTGGAAAACTCGTTCTTACAATGGACTTATTTCCTACGAGGGGGCTAAAAGAATCTATACAGCAGTGAATCAGTACATCAGAGCAGTAGGAATATTTCTTACTGCAATGTTATGTCTTGCCATGAAAAGCATAACTCAAGTTGCTTTATGGATGCTATGAAATAATGATAACGATCACTCAATTTGCTGTATTTTAATCACTTAATAAAAATGTCTTCTCTCTTGTGCATAGATATTTGATTTAATGGATGCCAAAGCCCGTGCTGACTGCATCAAAGAAATAGATCTTCTTAAGGTAAAAGATTTGTTTAAAAAATGTGCAGCCATCGTCAAAGTGTATTAAGTTTTTCATAGATATACTTGAGGTGTCCACTGTTGTCTGTGTAGAGTTTTTTATAAGCCTCACTTAAGGAATTTTGTAATATTTATTGCTTTAAAAATTAACATTGAGAAGTAAATCCTATAGAAAAATGGGTAACTTTTCAAGTAGAAGTTTCTGCTAAAACCACAGTATTGTAAATAACTGTCCTGTGTACAGTAAAATACTGATTTTAAAAATTGACTTTGCTGTTTCAGATAAGTTTAGCGTGCTATTGCATAGATACATTGAAGCAAAATTCCTCTAAAATTGCAATGTCAGTCATCATGTTGATCCTATAAGGCCATCAAGTTCTTACAAAATATTTATCTGTAAAAGCTTCTCATAAGCATATACTTTTTGTATCATCCTGAAATAGATTTTAGGGTTTTGTTTGCCTAAATAAGAATGTTTCATTTGTCAGTCTTAAAAGATAAGATGTGCTCTACGCTAAAATGTGCATTATTATTCTGCTTTCTTAGCAACTGAATCATCCAAATGTAATTAAATATTATGCCTCATTCATTGAAGACAATGAACTGAATATAGTGTTGGAATTAGCTGATGCTGGAGACCTCTCTAGAATGATAAAGGTAGGAATTAACTTTTTTAAAAAAATTAAAAGCTTGTAACGTTCAACTTCTTGGCTCTTCATTCTGCATGCTCATCACTGGGTGAAATGCAGTGAAAATGTCAGGAACTGTGGAGAAAAGTGGAGTGTTTAAACTGACTTTTTTATGTATACCCAATATTGATGCTTATGTAAGTATTTTTGACACTGTTGCCCAGAATGTAAGTGCAGTTGGGGACATAACTAGACTGAAATTATATTAGCGCTGGGGAGAAGAAAAAAAAAAAGAAAAGCACTGTCACCACCATTTAGAACAATACATTTTGACGGCATTCCTGATTTTTGGCACAACTGTGTTTTGTGTTCCAATATTCTATTCTCTGTAATAGTAGTGAAAGCAGAGGAGAGCTGGCGTCATAAGGCAGAAGTAGTTTCTTCTAGATCTTGAACTTCAACTGCTAACCACTTTAGCAAACAAAATAAAGATTAAAATGGAAATAACTGCATTGTTTCATAGGTCTAGTTAAATAACTCTTTATCTTGGGACTAACAAATATTCTGAAAATGTATTTCATATTTGCTTGAAATCACATGCAGTGAACTTACTGATACGTGGTGGTGCATTTTGGGTTAATTGCTTTCTTCTGTAGTTTTTAAATGCCTGTTCTTCAGCTAATCAGAAAAAATTTATCCAAGACCCTTTGTATAAACTTTGTATTCTGAAACTTAGGTGAACTTTTAACTAGCTTTTTTAAATCTTTGTTTGTCATCTGACCACTACTTCCCCTCTTTTCCTACCCCTTTTCCACTGGGTCTTGATTTTAGTATGTCCCTTTGGTGTACTTTCGTGTGTGCACACCAATGTTGTTGTTGTCAACACAGGATAACTCTGGGAACAAATAATGCCAGTCAATTAGCATTTGCTCAGCAACAGCTAGGCACAGAACAGAGTTCTGCTGTTTTGCTTAGGACCTACATGAATAGAGAATGTTAATTTCTTCATTAATGACTTTCATACTGATTTTTTTTTTTGAGCTTTTGAAGAATATTCCCTTCTAGATTGATAATTGTAAGGTAGGACAGTCAAAATTTCGGTTCTAAACAGGTTGACAGCGTTCTGTTAATATTTATATCCAAATCTGATATTTTTCTTCACCTTATGAATTATTAATTCTGTGGGCTTACATTTCATAAAACATAAAGGAAGGTTTGTCTCTTCTTTTGAATGTTCAGTTTTGACACAACAGTTATTAATATGAGTAGTGTGTGACAGATTGCCTTATGGCATGTCTGGTCTTATGACCCATTGAAGCTTTCTCTTTTTCCCCTGCTTTTTTTTTCCTTTTTTTTTTTCCCCCCTCCCTTCTCATTTTTTAAACCCAATGTGTGTATAATGGCTTCTTCAGTGCAGTTGGCCTCATTACACCTTGTCCAAGTCGGTGGGTATTTCTTACAGGCTCGATCCTGGAGGCACTTTGTGATTGTCCTCTTAACACAGGGATCATGTTTAATGTAGCAAACTTAGATTGCTGTTTGATGTTAATGACAGCCTATCAGGCTATTATTAAATATGTATGAGGTGTCATAATGCACTCCGTCTTGATGCTGCTGGTGGAGGAAATGATTTGGTAGTCTACTTGGATGGTATGGGTTTAAATGTGGGGCATATCAGTTATATAGCATCTTCTTAAAGAAGTATTTTAAAAATTGCCTGAAAAGTAAATGATATGTAATAGTATGGAAACTTCCTAGCAGAATGGCTGCCTGTCACACTACTAAGGTAAATAACAATGTTGTGTTATTAAAACAAACAAACCATGCTTTGGTTTCCAGTGTTCTTGCTAGAATGCTGTGTTCTAAGTTTGTTGGAAGCTGTTGAGGCACCCCCAGAAGGGTGTTTGGGTACCAGGCTTGTTGTGTGATTTATAGAAAGGATCAAGCGTGTTTTTGAAATTGTAAATGACCGCAGCTTGAATGACACTGAAACCAATGTTAATGTGAGGGAAAACTACTTAACTAGTTTACTTGGGTATTTGTTATGACATTATTGACACATCAGAGAATTCTTGCAAAGCTGCTGTGTCTCGCAGTGCACCTTAATGAATTCTTTAGTTCTTCCCTTAATGAACCGCATCCTTGCTGCCCAGCTTTTACACCATCCCTCTTGTTACCTGTGAATAATACTCTCTTTGTCCCCATTGAGAGGACAACTGAGGAAAATCACTTGGTGCATTCATATGGATTCTAATAGAATTCATAGAATCTGCTGTATGTCTGGGGCGTGGGGGGGTGGGGGGGAAGCATCTGTGCATTGGCATTTACAAATTGCATAATGAAATCAGGGGTATCTTGTGTTTTCTCTGTCTCTCTGTGTGTTTATGTATGTACATACACAGATTTAATCCACTTTACCTTATTTTTTTTTTTAATTACCTGTCACAGGGAGATGTTTCAGTACAGCCTCCATTCTCAAAAAGTAGGAGGATCCAAAATGGAGGATTTCTTATCTTACAGCTTTTAATGGCCTGGTAGAATTCTTGGACGTGGCATGTCAGTAATACTGAGAGGCAAACATTATCAGTGAGGGGGAAATACTTGCATTTGACTCACAGTTGGTTTTGCACTAGAATATGTACCTCAATGCTGTGTAACCCCTGTGTAGGGATGGTGAAAGAAGGAAAAATTCTTGATTTTCTGTATTGGTGAATTAGGCTGCTGGATACTGTTACATCAAAGATTTTTACAAGTAAATAATTAGTAACTGTGGTGCTAGTTCCCAGTTGCTCATGGTCTGTTTGTTGGTGTCTGTGGTCTCTACTATGGAATGTGGTAATAACACATGGCTACCTTGTAATACCACCTCCTTTTGCAATACAAAAGTATGTTGTAAAGCAGGTTTGAGGCTTGATCCCTTTTCCTATTAATCATGGTTCTCTTCCACCACAGACAGTGACAGGGAGAAAATTGTTCTGAGGACTTTTTTGTTGGTCTGGGATTTTTAGTGGTTTTTTTTAAAAAAAAAAAAAACAACAATTGATATATTGGATAAAGAAGAACCTACTAATTGCATTAATCAAGAAAATACATTATAATGATTCAGTAAAAAGAACTAGTTAGTAAAGTCTGTGCTGAAGATAGTTCAAATTCTCTTGTTTCAGTATCTTGCAGAATAATTAGCATATTATTTAAGATTAAATATGAAGTTAGTAGAAAGGCTTGTAAGAAGGTATGTTATCAAGACACTAAATGTGTCTTTTTTTTTTTAAATCAGCAATGAACTTCTAGGTCTGTTTCATTTCTGCAGGTATTTTTAGTTTTTCTGGCAAATAATCTTAGCACACCAAAAAAAAAAGCAAACTTTAAACTGAATATGTCATACAGATCTTAAGGAAGTTAATCATGTTTTGGGAACAAGCATGAAAGCTTTCATCTAAAAAGTTGAAAATATGTTTGCAGCTTTCTCAAGATAGATGGAAAATAATTTGAATTCTACAAAATGTCACCTAGGCACTTCACCCACTCTTCAGAGAACACTTTTTGTGTGTATTTTTTCTTCAACTTTAAATTAAAAAAAAATAAACATACTATAATTAGCTAGGTAAAATAAGACAAATATTTTAAAACTTCTCATCAGTATGAAGTTCATATTAGTATCTCAGGTTTCTGTAGTCAGGAACAGTGAATTCTTTGTCCTTAAACATACTTGTTTTTTATAGGACAGTCAAAATACAGTGATAGTCACTTCTTTCCAAGCAACTGATGCATATCTAAATTGCTCGTTGCAGTAGCTGGAGCTCTGTTTAAACTTGTTTGAAATCTCATCGATTATCATTCTGATGTTTCACCAGTGGTGGATATTTTGGGCTTCACTGTGTGAAATTGCATCAGGCAATTTCTCTTCTCCACATGGTCTGGGATGCAGACCCTCCCTCCTCTCCCCATGCCAAAATATATTAGCAATGAGGTTTTTTGGAACTTATTTGCAGTACTCCGGGGTTGACTAACTTGCCTGTGCTGCATTACAGGAAGCTTGCTGTTTTTAAGGGCTTAAAGAGTGGAAGCAATTTTAGCTTTGGTCATTGGCAGCTTTGCCAGCCCAGAGTGCTGCTCCTGCCTGTGTAAAGCAACCACGACTCTGTTGCGGTATCCGCGTGACTGCAGTCTGAGCGTGTTATAGTGTGAGGTGGCTACAGGGTGAGATGACAGCCTTCGGGGATTTATAGAGATGTTGTAATGGCAGTAGATTTGGAAGGAACATAGGGGCACAGGTAGTTACTACAGTCTGCCTTAAGTGTTCGGTGGTGTCTGTGAGGCTGGACGGCACTGAGTGGAGGGTTATTCACAGCATTCTGAACTTGGGTGGTGATCAGATGCAGGTCAGGAACTTCTGCGTGAGTTGCTTTTTTGGACTTAGCAGTGCATCTTGCCCCACTGATCTTTGCAGCGTGGCAGAGAGTTGAGGGGGCACGTACTGCTACAGAAGCTGATTACTTTTTCTGTCTGCAAACTAGTTGCCCTGGATTGCTGGATGGCTAGTAGCCCATGATTAACCATTCTCACTGCAGTGAACCTGGTTATGTTGCTGAGAATGGAAACTTGGCACTTGTTTTATCAAACTGTTTTCTGGTGGATTGCTGTCCTGGGAATGTGCTAGACAGTGGGGTTATCTGATGAATGTTGATAGCACATGTTAGCTATAGTTTGACTCTGTTTAATTGCAAGAGTGATAATTTTCTTTTGCTGTGATAATTGGAAGATTTTTGGGAGTATGAAGTTAGGGAAGCACCTGTGTAAGGAAGAGGTGCAGTGTCAGAATTTAGCAGGTCAGGTGTTTACCCCTTCCCGGGGCATGACCCAGTGTTTTGGGAAACCCTCAGCTATTAACTGACTATATTGTTTGGCTATCTCTTCATCATAAAAAACATTTGATTTATAACTTCAGCAGTTGTAGGAGGTATGTTTGGAAGGCTGTTGGGACAATGATGATGTCTCCAATGTAGTTTGAATGGCAGTGTTGCGGAAGCTGTATTCTGCTGTGTGCACATGTGTGTAGCAGGACAGTAACTCTGTTTGCTGTTAGGGTTGCCAAAGATTTAGCTGTGTGAGAATGTGTTTTCAGTTTGTCAAAATATAACAATATCATACTAAAATGTTGCATGCCAGCTGCCTGCTTGGTAGTGTATGTTTCCAAAAATGTTGTATGATTTAGTAGACAGCTAAGGAAAAATATATTATTCTGCCGAGATGTATGTATGTTTGTTTGTTCTTTAATCTATTTATTTATTTTAAAATCTAGCAACCATTGTATCTGAAATATTGTAAGCCCCTTGTGCCTTGAACTTGGAAAGGGGATTTTTCTTACAATAATGGCTGTGAAAATTCACCTAAGCTTAAATTCTTCTAACGCAAGAGTTCATATGTGCTTAACAGAAATTGCTGGAGCATAGCAGCCAAAGTGGAGAATTTCTGTACATGTAGAGCTGCGTGAACCTCTTGCATCTCTTAGTGCCGACAGCATTGCGTACTGCTTGAGTGACTATGAATGCTTCAACCTATAGTATGGGTGACTGAAACGGCTTTGCCAGAAATAGCTTTTTTCCAGATGCTTTGGATGGGCTGAAGCTTTCCTATCTCTCAGAGGGTATTTATTCTTTCTAACACAGGGAAGGGAGTAATCTGAGATGAATGTGGAGAAGACAAAAGACTAGGCAGACAGAAGAGTAGGCTGGGACAAGCAGCTTAAGTGATCCTTAAGGGGGGAGAGAGAGGGTCTGACTGGGAATAGGGAAGACAAGTGGACTGGGACTAGCTGGTGAGCAGTTTTTGAGAGAAGGTGGACTGGGAAGTTATGACGCAAGGCAGTAGAGACTGAGGAGTATAAGTGAATAAGAGTAATGGATTTGGGAAACTATGAAATGGGAGTCCCAATACTGGACATGAGCACAGTGAGGTTAGAGGAGAGCTAGTTGCCAGAGAACAGGACAGACTGGGCAAGGATCCTAGAGACAGACAAACGGGCTGCCAGGAGGAAGAGAACCTGGATAGGAGAACTCAGACTGTCTGGGAACAGGATGCGATTGTGTAAATGGAGAAAATGGGATGAAGTGACAGAAATAGGGAGGGGACAGGTCTGGGATGGGGTCAGAGAAGAGGCAGGTTGCATGGGAATTACAGATCAAATACAGGGGAACACAAAGAACCACCTGTCCTGTAGCGGACTGCCACGCAGAATGTGGAATGGGACTCGGGGTTCAGGAGCGTTGCTGTTCTGCTGCTGTTGGCAAGTGTAAATGAAGTCCGCTGGCAGTACCCATCTGTTACCTGCTGTTACTCTGTTGTGCAAGTTACTTGGCCAGCTGCAATAGTGGCTGTGGCTGTAAAAGTGCCAACTCTGGTAAGCTGTGCATAGCAATATAATAGAGAGCCTGCATTTCTGTAGTTATTTTTATGCTTTTTTGAATCTAGGGAATTGCTTGTGACCTGAGGAAGCAACACTGAATCTGCAGAATCAAGCATTCAAAAGCTAGAAAATCCTACAACTGAATATCTTACACTCCAGCAAATTACAGGTTTATTTCTTCTTTGAAGAACCACTGCTCTATTCAGTGTTAAGGGTGCAGCTACTCTGGGTAGGAATCATGGTGGTGCAGTACACGCACCACCATTTGTTGCATCTGTGCTGCCTTCTTTGCTGCGGTGGTCGTTTTCAAGGCAGGGAATTTAAGAAAGACAAAGGTTTCATGGTTAATACAACTGAATGCTCTTCCAAAGACCGTCCTTTCTTAATGTCTCTGGTACTGTTCCTAAGGGATACTGTATAAACCACTTCAACCACTATTTTTTGGTGGGAATTGTAATTGCTTATTCTGTATTTCTGATAATGAAGGTAAAACTCTGGGGTTTGATTTGTAGAAGTATTGAGCGTTCACAGATTTATCTGTTCTGAGTGGAAACTGTGCTTTGAAGATGAACTGTTTCATAATGCTAAGTATGTTGAAAAGGAGGTGCTTAAATTGGTGCCAGAATTAATTAACACTTTTGATCTTAATTCTTTGCCCCCATTCTAATCTGTAAAATGGGGTATTACTACCTCATCATTTCTAAGGCCATGTGTGGAGATAAACTTCACAAAGTTTATTTTATTAATTTGATATTCTAATGATGCATATCAGGAAACTGTACCCCTCCCATTATATTCATTAAATATAATGAAACTTATATTTAATAATAGGCTTTGAATAGTGCATAATAAATAAAGCCTAGAGACATTTTCAAACTGCTCATTAGCTGAGTGTCATGAATGAATGAGAAAAGGGTCTTTTGACATAAAGAAAGAAAACAGAACTGAAAACTGTGTGCACACGCACACTCTCAAGGGGGAGAAATTATGGTGGCTTTAATTCTGAGATTTTTCTTATACATATATTTACATCCAAATACTTGACATCACGATTGTGGAAAAAGTATTTTTAAAGTAGTCTTTTGTACATGTTTGTGTATTTTCTTTTCATGATACTGATTTATTATGATCTATAAATGCAAATTTTAAAATGTGGAATCTGGTTCTCTTGGTTTTCAGTAGTATCTGTCTCGTGCTTTTCTTTTTTTTTCCTGTGACTGCTAGGTTTAAATTAAAGAACAAAAAACCCCACTACCCCCCCCCCCCCCCCCCGCCCCCGTGCCAAACATAGTCTTTTTGTTTAGCATATGGTTATGTTTTATAATATAGAACAGTTTGGCACCTTCCTGAAGCTATGTAATTGATAAGTGTTAAAAGCTTCAAAATATTTTTTTCTCAATGTTTTTTTCACATTCTATATCACCTTTACTCCTAACTTTTTTGTATATTCATTTTTGAAAAGGCTTTAAAAAGATAGTGTAGCTTGAAGAAACATGTAATATGTTAGGATACTGTAACACAGTATGTGCTAATTACAGATCAAAGCTAAATTATTTTTATGTGCCTGTTCCTAAAGGAGAAACCTTGGGGCTTTGAACTAGTCAGGCTAATTTTTGCCACTAATCTTTTTTAAAGCTACTAAAAATCTTTTTCTTAAACTCCAACCTCCCCCCCGCCAAAAAAATTAAAAAATAGTGCTTCCTTATTCAACTTTGTATGTATATGCTAGCTATGTAGCAGGTAAAAAAGGGGGGCTGGGTGTTCTCAAGGGAAACAGCTACTCTGCGGATGGAGCCGTGAAGCCCTAAAAGAAAAAGCAACGGCACAGAGCCCTGCCAAGGTAGGAGAGCTAGTTCTGGTAAGCTTTTGCTCCCCGTACGTCCGCGTTACTGGGGTGTCTGGCAGGTGCTTGACTGTCGTCTTTGCTCTCGGCCGCAGGTAACCAGAGCGAGAGCAGCGGCAGCAGTTTACCATCTGCCAATTACGTATATGTGCTGGCGGAAGGAAAGCTGACTGGTGCTGCAGTTCATAACTGGTGGGGTAATTGAGCTGGGTAATTGCCAGGCAGCCTTGTTAGTCTTTCTGTGAATCGGCCATTGTCTGTGTCGGCCACTGGAACAATAAGAATAAGCGGGCAGATTTTCTGCTAAAATAATTAGACTATCAACGCTGTTTTGTCTTGTGGACAGTCCCCTTCACAGACATCACACCTGAAGCTATTGTGTAAGCCGACGGGCTGTACTCGCAGGGAGAGTAATGGTGTCAGGCAGCTATGAAAAGTTAACTTGATGTTAAACTTCACTTAACTGTTACACAAGCTGTTCAAATAGCTCTAACTGGGGCAGAAATGCTTGGGGTATTTCATCTCCATCTTTGCCCACTGGTGCTAGAATTGTCTGGCTCCATGAACCTTTAAAGAGCCGGGAGAATTCAAGGATTTTATTAAACAATAGTTTTAGGTGCTTTTCTTGTTTGAAATGCCCTGAAAACAATACTTGGAGATTATTTTTAGTTTTTCACACAGTTGTGTTTGAAAAATGTGCAGTGTCAGTGTTTATGCTATATGAATAACTTGCTGAGAATGAAGGGAGAAGATTTTGAATTTCTCTGCCTTATTTGTAGTAAAAAGAAAAAAAAGTTAAGATGGTAGCCTCTGTATTTACTGTGTCATGCTATTGCTTTTTATTAGGAAGTAGAGTTAATGATTCAAGCACGAGTTTCACCTCTTCATGCTGTACCGGTTTACCCAAGGGGATTTATTGGAGAGAGATGCATGTAAACAAATACTGTTGAATTTAAACATGTGGCTATGTGTTTTAAGAAGACCCGCTCAGCGGTAACAGCAGAGACAATGAAAATGATGCAGTATTAGAAATTTTATTTTAATGGCTCTGCAAGTAGATCTGCTTTCAGTAGGTGATCTTTATCTCTGACCACTGTATGTTCTTGCTTTTTTGCATGAGCAAAAACGTTAGGTGGAACAGAGTGACTGTAGATGGAGTATGCAATAAGGAAAAATGAAATGAATCCTTGCAAAGGCAGTTGGATAAAAATATAGACATACATAAAGAGACTTTTTTCAGAGCTTTCTAAGGGATCTGAGTTTAATCAGGAGTCTTAAGTCTGATTAATAGATTATTAGCATGAAAGAATATATACTAAAAATGGAAAATACGACAGTTTTGACTTGTGTTTTTCTTACAAGGCTTTCCATTTCTTGTGAGTAGATGTCTTTATTTTGATTGTGTGTGAAGAAGATTGTGCTTGAGAAGATGTTTCTATCTTGGTTCTGTGCTGTGCACATGGTGGGTTTTTCCATTTAATTTTTTTTTTTTTTTTTAGGAAAGACCATAGTTTCATTCTACTAATTTGGCCTTCTGATACTAGTAGGTACTTCTATTAGTACAATTATTTTGTCTATTACTTTTTGTACTGTCTTAGTCTTTCGTTGCTATTGATTAAATAAAGTTACTTGCTGTATACTAAGATCACTAATAGAGGAAGATTGATTTTTTTTTTTTTAAATGCATTTTTTTTGTGGATTCTGGAAGTGAAAAAAACAAGTATGGCATCTTCAGTAACTGGAGATGTAAACAACTGTCAAGAAAAGTTAGGAAAAAGAACCAAGTAAATATTTTTATTTATTATTATTATTAGTTATTTTATTGGCCAAGTACTTGTTACTTTCTGTATGTTCAGTTGGTAGATGCCAAATAGTTCGGGGTTCTTTTGTATTTGTTCTATTTTTACAACTAAGAGACAGCTGCTACTCTTGAAATGTAGGGAAATCTGATCACCTTGTGGATGAATGAATCGAGAGGTGGTGGAAAGTTCTATTTTTGTTCTACACAGAAAGCAAGGAAAAATGGCAGAAAACTTACCACGGTCTAAAGAGACGGGCAACTGAATTCATGAATTAACAGAGCCAGACAAAACTCCTGGGACACTGCTTTCCTACTAGAATTATATAGCCTTTTAAATAGAAAGTAAGACTTATGTAGAAACTTCACTTCTATATACATGAGTCTCTGATCTTTACTCCGAAATGTAGAGATGTTGAGGTCCATCTTCACTGGTGTCTTTTTGACCCTGCATGCCCTTGCCAGTTCTGGTTTGTTTCTGTTGTATTCACAGAGTGAGAACTCTTGCTCGCACTTCCATAATTTCCTATTACAGCTGCCTGACCTCCTCTTTCCTCTCTCTGTTCTTTCTGCTAGTCCATATTAAAAAAGAGTCCCAAAGAAACACAGGCAGAAGTGGCCAAGAACTTTGTTACGTGCTACTTGGAAGTTCCTTGTAATAATCCTTTCTGTGTCATTTTCCTCTTGATGAAGTTCAGATTTCTTCCCACAAGTATCTGGTTGTTGAATCACTGTGTTATGATAAGTCTATGCAATAAAATAAAAAAAGCAAAAAACAACCACCTCTTTATATTTTTGTAAGCCAGAAGTGAAGTCATGAGAACAGACAGATGCAATCAAGATCCTCATCAAGACGTGAAAGAAAGGAAAAGGAATCTATTTAAAGCAAGGAAATGATCATTCTCATTTTACTCTTCCCCCAAATCCTCTCTTTCAGAAGGCAACTCTAGCCTAGAGCATGCACAGTGAAAAATCCAGGTATATGTTTTTGTGAGCTCATTTAACAGTTTCACAGACTTTTTTTTTAAATAATGACTGTGCAAAATTGTTTAGATGATCAGTTTATCATCTTTCTGCAAGAGATGTTCATAAACCTCTTGCTTTCTATAGTCCAGTTTGCTGCTTAAACACTCATTGTTTTTTTTATCTTTTTTAATTTATTCCTTTTTTTTTTCCTATTCAGTGGGGTCTAAACCAGACTAAATCATACCTTAAAATTCTCTGTGACACTAACGTCGGAACGGAATGCTAAATGTTTTCCAAGCATGGTTACTGAGATGTAGGCAGTCATATCTGAAAGCTCCAATTGTACTGAAATCACCCATACTCACTGGTCTTTACTGATCTGCAGGAAATCCTTAGTTTTCTTATAAAAGCCAAACATAGTCATGCATATTTCCTTTAAGAGTATTCTCTGAACTGTGCTTGTTAAGCCTAGATAAGACCATTTACTAATTGCTGTCACTCTTGCTTTTGGAATTTGACCTTTAAAGCATCATCTTTAGAAACTCAGTATAATATAATTCCATGCTTTTATATTGACTTTAAACTTTTTTCCCCGTCTACCTTTTACTTAATTTTTTTTTGTATGCCTCCAAGAAACTGAATGGCATATGCTGTTTAGGTGCAGGGCAGCTATATTTAACTTTACTAGGATGGAAACATTTGGAGAATATTTAATTTTTCTTTTAGCAATTCATTAGAGAAAACCAGGAGAGTTCCGTTTTGCCATAACGCAACTGCTCAGTCATTCTGTAAAAACGGATGAAAAGACGAACTGGTGATATAACCTGCCTACCTTAAAGCTCTTTAAGGCATTTGAATAGCCAGTTTATGACCACAAAAATTTCCAGTGGCATTAAATGACTGAATTGCAGTTTTATCTGTACTGACATTGTGAAAACTCTTCAAAGTAGGTTTTTTGTGATTCCATTCTCAAAGACAGAGGTGGAAATTTCATAGGATATGACTTTTGAAACAAATAATTCTTGCTGGGAGACAGTCTGCTGCCTGAGCATGCGTGGTATTCTCTGTTTAGCTGATAAAACACTAGCTTGCAACACTGCCCAAATTTTTAATGCACATGTACAAGCAGTTCCCTTTTTGCCTAGTTTCAACTATGTTGAGACTGATCTTTCACCTCAAACAGGATTATGGTTTTTTTTTAATGTCACACCCTAGAAGGTCAGTGGTCTGAGGGACATCAGGACTGTCCTTTGAGCCTCAGACAGGTGGAAGGAGCAGAATAGTAAAATGTTGAAGGTGAGAGTACTTTAGAAAGCTGTATGTCAGGCTGTATTCCTTTGAGGTCAAATTTGGGCGCGTAATAGCAACTTGTATACAGTGGGAGGTAACCGTATTAAGTTAACTTGATTATGTGGACCTTAGGATGCTTGAAACAGTACAGCACTAGGCTGTGAATTAGTTTCAGTATTAACTGTTTGTGGTGCTACTACACTCTGCTGCAATAGAGGTTAAAAATTATTCTTTTGGCATCATGTCTTCTGCGTTTTGGCTTCCCTGTTAGGAAGGGGGCAAACCCCACAACCATTAGAACTGCATTTTGCATTGTGGACTATTTTAAAATGGAGGAGAGAGAAAAGGATCCTGCTTTGAATACAGTTAATATGTGCTATATGAATTTAATGATGCTGTTCGGCATGAAATAGGTTTGACCATGTTTTCCATCAACTTATATTTCTTGATAGAAGGTAAGGTTTTAAACAGGAATGGGATTCCTTTTCCTTATTGACTTTTCTCAGAATTAACACTGCCTGCTGGACTGTTTCCTAGAAACATACAACTTGTTTCGATAGCTAGTTTTGCAAAATAAATCTTTTTTGGTAGTGGAGGCTTTTCATCGCTATTTTGGCTATTGGTGGATGACAGCCTAAGAAAACATTGAGAATATGTATTTTGATGGAAGATAGCGTAATTAATTACGCTACAGAAAATAATGTTCAGTGAGTTTATTTTAAAAATACCGGATTACAAGTGAAAATGGTGCCTATTTCTTTGTTTAGTTTAAACATTGTTAGTAAATCCAGCAGCTCTCTTCTGCATCCTCTTTAGATGGATAAATTCTACAGGGTTAATAATATTATTGATGCTTTCAGGAAGAGAAGTTATTATTATAAGGCAAAATTATTAATACCTTCAGTAGAATGAGACTATGTCTTAAAAACTGTTGTGTTATTGCATGTTTGCACTGTAAGAACTGAAGCCGATTTTGTAGTGTACAGTCAGCTACAGTGTTATAGATGGCAAATGAATAAAATGTTAAAAGAATACTTGTACATAAATACTTTGAAAGTGCACTGATGCACTTTAAGTACATCGGAATGGAAACTGTAATGGAAAATCTTCCCACTTCAGACATTTTGTGAATGGTGTTTCATCACTGCTTGTGCTTAGGTTTTTAGTTTAAAAAAAAAGATAATTCAGAATGTTTAAATAAAGTACCTAGTTATAATTATGATAATTTCAGAATGCATTTTAAATCAAGGAACTATGCTTTCATGTGCACATACTCACATGTATTGTGTATTTGTTTTTAAATGAAAAGAAACCTGGTCTCCATCTTCCTGTTGACATCAAACAATCCTCTGATATGCAAATCCAGCTATAGGGAGAACAGATACACAGGGTTTGTTTGGATTCAGTCCAAGACTGAGAGAAAATTATATTTAAAGAAGTAATTTGTATGCTTTGCCTCATTTAAATGAAAATGCATTTTGAAATAATCCCTATAACTAAAAACATTTTGGTGAAATGTTATGATCCTTTGTATGACTGATGCATTTTGCTATAGCTAGTTTAAAAACATCTTTCTCGTACTCCTGCACGTCTCTAATGTGTAGATACAGCCGTCAACTTCTCAGTGGCACATTTTAACATAGTATATGAAAATATTTTTATTTTTCCAGAGTAATAAATGTTTGTTTTATGAACTTTCTTAGGGTGTGCATGACTGTGAAGTGTGCATGTACACACACTATTAAAATACATCCAAGTACTTTGCTTTCCATCTAAAATTTTGCTAGTATTAATGTTGTTCATATATTTTCTTCATGTGTTTAAAATCTGTCAAAATACAAATTCTTTAAAAAGAGAGACTAAAAGAGCAACAATTTTTCAGTCTTCTTACTTTCAGCTGCAAAATTTATAATGATCAAACTTTCACGTTGTAGCATTGGCTGAATTCCAGGTTTTCAGTATGTGTTTTTGGAGGACTGTGTTATTCCAGTCCCTGAATATATTTGAAGGAGGTGTGTGTAGCAGAGCACAATTATGTTTCATGTAAGCTTTAACAGGCCATTGAACCGTTACCAGTGATCAGTAATGGTTGTTTATACAGGATGGAAAATATTTGAACAAGAGTTAGACCGCTATGAAATTTTCAGAAATCACAGTTCCTTTAGTCCCCTTTTATGTATCGCAGAAGTTTCTAAGACTAATCTGATCTACTCTTCTTACATGATCTTTGTTTGTGATTGTGTGTCACTACTATTTTTTTCTTCTATTTAGGAAAATGAGGATATGGAAACCAATGTTGGTGTAAGGAAGCATTTCGTTTGGGACGTTTTGTGGCCACATACCTTTGTATCTGACCTTTATTTGTTCTGTGGCCACTTACTCTATGCTAGACTATTCTGACCACATTAATCGTGCACTGAGGATTGCTAAATACCATGTAAATCCTTTTTTGGGATAGCAGTTTTATTTCATTAATGTCATTTGTGGCTCTGTGTTGACTGACTTAAACACACATTGATGATACATGCATTAATATTTAAGGGAAAAGCTTTCTGTGTCACATTTGGTTAAACCTTTCTCATCAGGTTGTGAGCCTCTTGTGTTTGGTTTTTAAATAAAGGATTTTCTATCTTTTTTCAGTCATTTTATGCAAGTTTTAAGTTTTAATATTCAGTCTCCATCCTTTTTTCTTTAAGCATTTTAAGAAACAGAAGAGGTTGATTCCTGAAAGAACAGTTTGGAAGTACTTTGTTCAGCTTTGCAGTGCCTTGGAACATATGCATTCTCGTCGTGTTATGCATAGAGGTAATATAGAATCAAAGATGATTTGTCTTTACTAAACCTTTTACTATGTGAAAATTAAGCTGGTTCAATGCGAATGACACCAAATAATGTCATAATGGAATCAATTTTGACAGCTGACACAATGTATGTTTCTGTAATGTTTTGTAAGTAATGGAAAAGTGTGACAGAACTTTGTGGTTGTACATTTGTTGTGGTAGGCATTTGTTTGCAGCAATGGCTTGTGATACCAAGTTTTCAAAATAAGTGATAGTTCTGTAAGTGATGGAGACCCTGCCACTGCTGCCTCTTTGCTTGCTCAATTCATTTAGCTGGCTCTTATTTTCTGTCCTGTTCTTATTATTCTATGTTTGCCCATTGTCTCTCCCAAGTATTGTTACCTGCATTCTTGCACAGCTATCCATCCATTCTTTTCACCTCTTGCACCTTTTTTTTCTTACAAAAGTATTTGCCTCCTGCCATGCCTTCTGGTGATGTATAGGCCCTTCCCTTACTCCCTTATCTACTGGATTATGTGCAGCCATGAGCATTTTCTCCCCTTCTCTGTTCCTCTCCACTATTTCCAATCTCTGTGTCAAGTACTGTGTCCCAACAGCCCTTGTAGTTGCCAGCTATCCCTGTCAGGTACTAAATCTCTTTTACCCATTTTAAACCTCTGTACTGCTGTCTCCTCCGTATGTTGACTTCATTTTACCTTGTAACTCTGAGTCAAAGAAAACAGATCGTAGCATAGCTGCTTCTCAGATGTACGACTTTTTTTTTTGCCTTGGAAGTCCCTCTGGCTATGAGTTGCAAGTTGTTAATACGGGCTGTCTCTCTGGGTTCAGGTGAAATTACATGTCTTAGATTGGTGGCTTCCTTCTGCTGGGATGCAAATAGCTGCCTGAAAGCAAAAGTCCCTCGGTCTCTGAGCTTTGTCATTTGCAGCTAGAAATGTTGCACCCTTCAGCAGATCAACTTAGATGCCTCTGCAAATGGCTTTCTTTTGTGATTCTTCTTTTTTTTTTTTTTTTTCCCCTTTACGCATTTGTACAGATATCTGCAAGTGCAATTATACAAAGAGAAGGACATAAAACTACAGATGCTTTCCACAGGTTATAGGTATCTTCCTTTAATGCTTTTATGACTGAACTAGTCTATTTCAGTATATTTTAGCTCAAAACTAAAACGAGTTTAAATTCCTTAGACTGAAATACTACCTTCAAAGCTTCTGGCAAACCTATGGCAAATCTAACAATTCCATGGTTACACACCAAAACCAATGACAATTAAAGTTATTTTTAAGTTGAGCTGATATCCGTGTTGGATTGTTACACAAAGGGTGATCCAAACTCCTGAAAAATAGGTCAGATAGCAGCATAACATAGCCGCTTCTGTCTTCCTTTCTAAAGCTTATAAGGTTTTGTAACTTTTTGTTGGAAACCTGAAAATGCTGGTGTTTGAAGGGTTATTAACCATTCCTTTTACTCTATCCATATCTTACGAAAACTGTAATCCCCTCTTACCAAAGTTAAGTGATTTTTTTTTTAAGTTTTGAGCCACAGTGCGTTGCTCTTGAGCTGAGTAAGAGCTAAACACAGTTGCCAAACAAATACCAGGTCAGTTTATTTAGAAGGCTAACAGGATAGGTACCTTGTTAAAAATCGTAAAATAAAAATCTTTGCTGTTGTCTCTAAAGGATTGGATTAAAACTTAAACTGAATATTAGTTGTGAAAAATAACTGTCTGGGGTATACATCATTATTTTTCTTTGTTTCTACTTGATTAGCCCAATTCCATTGACGAGTTCAAATAACCATTCTCCTGAGTAAAACTTGCTTCTTTTTTTAATGCCTGCTATTAAAGAGAATCAGTTACCTATTTCAAATAAATAACATCATGCCACTGTGGGTAATCTGATCAGCAAAAGTGATGAAAAATATGTCTTACAGTTCTTGAAAACATTTTTGGTCTGTTACTTAAGACATAATGAGAGGTTTTCTAGTTCTAATGGAGTCCTTATATATAGCTTATATAAAGTAATAATGAACTCCCTGGATATGCTTCTTTGGGTGTGGGGGTTTTTTGTTTTGTTTTTTGTTGTTTGCTTGTTTTTTAAAATACTTTCCATGGCTCTTAATTTTTTGCTTGAGTGATGTTTGTACTATTAAAATAGTTAATTTGACATTCCGAATCCCAGACTCGCTCTTTCTGAACAGCACAGTCAAATTTTGTTAATATTAGCTGTAAATAAAAGCCTCTTTTGGTCTGTTATTAATAGCGCAGTAGCTTTTCTTGCCAACCTCATTGCGACTTTTTTAAATTTCTTAATTTTTTTTTTTTTCCCCCTAGATATAAAGCCAGCTAATGTGTTCATTACAGCTACAGGGGTAGTAAAGCTTGGAGACCTTGGACTTGGTCGATTTTTCAGCTCCAAAACCACAGCTGCACATTCTTTAGGTAAGTTTTCTTTGAGGTACAGGTGTTGGGGAGGTGGATTTTTTTACATGGTGGAAATACTGTGCCCACTCATGAGGAGGAAAAGGGTTAGGTCCAGCTAAAGCTTTTCTTAAATAATAATAAAAAAAAAAATGGTCAGCACCATGGACACATACAGAAAAGCTGTAACACTGAGGTGTCACTTTCAGCAGTACAGATCGTTGGTTCCCCCCCCGCCTTTGTTTGAATCATTTAATGTACATTCCAGGCTCAAAACAAGTCTTCATGACAGTAGTGTTTTCTAGAAATGCTAGGAAAAAATAAGATCAATAATATGGATGCATTTTTTAAAATTTATTTGAACTTTAATCAGTGTTGGAAAGAATCTAGTAATTCTGTGTCCCTGTATGGGTAGCATTGACAACATGTTGGTTATATGCTTTGAAAGGGCTAATAGAGGAGTTTCCCTGTGTTGAGGTGGAGTTTCTCAATATAAGCTAAGTAAGTTGACGAGAGATCAGGCTTTATGAACCACAAAGACTTCAAAAACAAAACAAAAAACCCCCCAAAAAACAAACAAATCCCGGAAAAATTATTTGTATAAGAATAGAAAAAAACTTTCTGAAATGCCCAATTTATTCTTTGCTAGCACATAAAAAATAACATTGTATTATCTTTTCCAAACAAAATTTTCATATAATTTGCAACTTTTGAGTAGCATGTGGAGACTAGGATGATTAAGAAGCCTTTAAAGAAGAAAAAGTAAAAATTTGGCAGATATTTTAAGTTTAAATATAGGGAATGGACTAATGACGGAATCTAAGAGAATCTCTCTAAAAGAGAAAAGCTTTGTAAATAGAGTAGCATCTGCTTTAAAGAGAAATGTAAGAATTAGTGTTTATAGTATGGTTATGTAGGTTTTTTTAGTTAAGAAAAAAATTCTTTTCCCCCGCTGGAGTGGCTGTGTTTAGTGGTTGCTGAATTCAAGCCTGTTTACTCTCTGCAAAGGGTGTGAAATGAACTTTTAGTCCCCTCGAGCAGGGCCATTGATGGCAGCATCCAGAACTGTCTCCTGTTCCTTCTAAAGCGTATTGAGGCAGGCAGAGCACCTTGCTGATACTTGAATACAGATAGGTAAAATCAATTCAACTGCTGCTCAGTGAGAGTTTTTAACAAATGATGGTGACAATTCTGTAATTAAGCATTTGGATATTTTTATATGTTTGACAAGAGTGCATGGTAAGGAAGATAACCATTCTTGGCTTTCTTAGATATTAAGTAATACTTACAATCCCTGTCTTAGGGCCGTGGGAGGACACACAAAGAATTGTGTTTGCTCAGATGCTGATGTTTCTAATTAGAGTACGAAATATCAGACTTCTTGGATTAAAATATGCCATATTTATCCTCACCTCTTAATTTAACTTTATTCAGATAGTCCCAGTTATCGGTACAGTGTGGAAAAAGAGAGAGGATTGATGTTCAGCATGTTTGTACCACATTTGAGGTGTGGGCGATACTTGTGTAAACAGCAAAAAAACCCCCTATTTTAGAAAGGAAATTTTTTGATATAATCCTTACTTCCCTGTGTTCTAGAAAGCCTTTGGTCACTCTTTTGTGCCCTCCTCTTTTTATCATGTTTGGTGCATACTGATACTGGTATACTCAAAACCATGAGTAACTGCTGAGTTCTTGATAGGACTGAGGTGAAACTCAGACACGGACGTGCAATCTTGCATTAATAAAAAAGAGAGAGAAAGAGACAGAGGCGAAACAGTGGAACCAGACTGGAAATGTGCTTGGGTTCCATGTCGAAGTTCAGATACAACCCTAAAGATCTGACACTATATAATGCACTGTGCCATGAACTAAAGTGCTGCTGCTCATGCTGCCGTGGTAGCCCAGTGGCCGTCTCTGGCAGCACTGTGGAGATCTTATTTGTCGTAGTTGGGTCCTGCTACTGCCTGCGAATGGAAGAAGGATGTAAATGAGCAGTGTGAAGAGGGAGCTGCTCCTGGACTGTATTTGCAGGAAGCTGAGAATCCTAATCTGTGGGCAGGAGCACGTGGAGAAGGCAAAAGTCAGTTGTGAGGGTGGGAGAGCTAGACTTGTGTTCTAAGGTAGAAGTCAGGAAGTTAAAGAGGAACAAACTGCTTCAACACTGGGTTATTTTGGCTCGTTGCAGGGGAATGGTTGCAAAGGGACCGAAGACTGAGCTAGAGTTAAAACCAGCGTAAAACCCCCAAGCCCTTTAAAGCTCACCTCTTACAAATACAAGAGCCATCCAGAGAGCAGGGGTAGGGGGATGGAAGCTTTGTTTCTGATGTTGGGTGCTGTGTCTTGGTAGAGGATCTGTTATTTTTTTATTTTCTTTTTTCCCCATCTCTTCTCCCATTTCCCTCCTAATTATGACCTAATGTCAGAATTCAGCCTAGGAAAAAGGTTGTGTTCAGCTGTTAACTTAGGCTACAGTGGAGACAGTGACACTCTGATTTATCATGTCACTAGCAGAGACCACTTTTTAACATTAATTTCTCATGCAGTTTTTGATGCTGGTTTTCTTGAAATTTCTTTCAAAGTTGTATCTTTTTATGATTCCATAAACCTTTGGTGCACAAAACCCAGTGAATTACAAACATATTATGTGTAGCAATTTATACTTGTTTACAGGCTTTATAAAAATTTCAGTAGATTTCAGAGATAAAGAAATGTACTAAAATTTTCATTAGCTACAGCTTCTAACTGCTAATTATGAATAATACTGATTTAATTAGAATACTTGCTGGTGGTCCATTTAAAACAAATGAAAATACTGCACTGGACAGGGTTTGTTAATGTTCTTAACTCTTTCTATGCAGCCTTATCAAAACAGTAGAATTTTCTGTTGTGGCATGTATATACCTTTTTGAAAATAGAAAATTTTCCTTCCAAAAGTGCAAAGGAAATGGTGGCATTTGGTATTGTTGATTCCATACAAACTTGACAAAATTTCTTGGTTTCAGAAGACTTCCTATTAGAAAGGGGAAGATGATCCAAGAAAGGCTTCTTACTCATTTCCCTATGACTGTGTGTGTTAGGGGTTTTTTGTTGTTGTTTTTTTTTAATGGCTGAATGCCAGGCCTTATGCTCTTTGAAATGGCAATTCTGAGGCCAGCTCATGGAAATGTGCATTTTATCATCTTTGTTAGCCATTGAGTGGATTTAAGGATAGTCCATATTGTAGTAGTTCAATTACAAAAAAAAAAAAAAAAAATCAGTTCTCCAGTGTGGTTGTGCTGGAGGGCTGCACGGTATGCTGTCCAGGCAGACACTGCTGCCATGATGTGAATACCTTCTTGCAGGGCAAAGGGACAGATCTGCAGTCGTCTTAAAATGCTTGAAATTCATCTGTACTGAATTCTGGTTTCTTCTGCAGTTTGACAACTTCTGTCATTTCCATCGTACTCCTGTCCCCAGCATAGAGCTATGTTATAGGGATTTGACTGTAAACTCATGCAGGTTGTGGGGAATAAAATACCTTGTAAAAATGCGTGCAAATACTCTCCTTTCCTCATAGATATGGATCTCTGACCCAGCAGAGGGTGTCAAAGCCGGTGCTGAGGTGGTGGTATGCAGCACCGTTTTGCTGTGAATAGAATAAGCTCCACTTTCATGCTCTCAACCAAACTGCTCTGAGAACCTGCACCCTCAGTGTACAGGAAGGCTGGCAGGGAAAACTGCAGCTGATTCATCGCAGTCCTCAAAGAAGCTGTGTTAAAACAGCTCTTATTTTATGTACAAAAACCTGAGATCTCTTACAGGAGTTTGAAAGCTGAAGATATATTGTGTTGTTACAATGCTGCATTATAAAATAACCCAAGATATTTATAGATTGATTTCTGCAGTAAGACTATTTGCATAATGTAGGCTAGGTTGCAGAATTACTTTGGATAAGTGCAGTATTTTAGGTCCCGTATCTGTGGTTGAAGACGAGCCTATGTCTTAGAAATCTCCTACACCTATATTAAAATAAGTAAGTAAAAAAAAATGGTTATGGAGAATTTGTCATGTCAGTGGTTGGTTACCCTCACTGTTCCATAACTGCACCTTATTTGTAACTTAGTTTGTTTATCTTCAGCATCAACCATTTGTCTTGTTAAGCACTTGCATGTTGTGTTGAACTCTGTGTTATAAAATTCCTGTGATCTCATGGACATTAAGTCATTCATAAACCGTATCTTTTGATTACTTAAATAAATCTGGCCTTTTTTTTTTTTTAACTGAAGTCTAGTTTTGGAATTCTTTGAACATCAGAAGAGTTACTAAAGTGATTTTAGCCCCCTTCCTGAACTTGGATAGTTACGTATTTTAATGCATGGAACATCAGTAATAATTATATGGCCTTTTTTAAACCTAGTCTATTAAACACCTTCTGAATCAACCATTACATTGTTTTATATTAGTAGTATTAACATTTACCAGGCAGATTTTTCTCCCAGCTTAAAAATGCTTGATAGTACTTAGAGCTAGTTACTGTGTTTCACTCAGCTCCTCGATGCATTGTTGGTTTTCAGGTGAACACGCTCTCCTCTTTAACTCAGCTGCAGCGTGAGTTATGTGTTTATGCAGGTAATAAGATGGACTGTTTATATCATAACTTCCTTCGTAATAGTTTCTTTGCCTCTGATCCTTCAGATCCAGCTTCCTGTCCCCTGATAATCACCATTTCCATTATGTGCGTTGCCTCTCCCAATAGCAGAAAGCTTGCTTAAAGAAACAAGTTTCTGGATCTGCAGCATCTTTAAAGGGAGGGAGCTCCTGAGCAGCAGCAGATTCTGAGGAAGCAGTTTATTTGACCCAGGCCATTTTCAAGGAGATTACCGTTCAGACCTGCAGGTTATCCGAGATGTGCAAATGCAGTGAATAGAGTGCTAAAGTTACAGGTTTTGTTCTTAAAAACATAGGCACCTTAAGATGTTACTTTTTTGTCTTGTATTATCCCACTTCTGTGTCTTCAGATGAGTAAAGTAAGTCGCATGTCTTTTATAGTATTGTGATGCTGTGTTTCGCTTAACAGAAAGGAAAAAAAAATCTAGGAAGGAAACGTAACGTATAATCACATCTGGTAGTTGCTTGCCAGCGGTACAGCTACCTATTGAGATTGCTCACACTTTTAAAGAATCGTTGCAATGCCTTCAGTAGTTCCTGAATGTCAGAATAATGAACCTTGCGTGCCATGTTCTGTTAAAAACAGTTTACAAGTAGTAATGATGTCTAGATCTTCAGGTTGTTTTTGTGATTCAATGACTAACATAACTGTGATTTCAATTCCTTTCACTTGGTCATCGGGGGCTTCAGGTTGTATTGCAGTTAAGGTGTTACACTAGGCTAAACGTTGTAAAATGATAGCATTTGTTCTTCCTTTTCACTATCATCAATCTTTCACAGTCATATCAGACCCCTAATGTATCAGCAGGCTTCCCAGAGCTACTGGTTAAAATTACCTTTGCTTTTGGTAAACTATGAACCTTCAAATCTCTGTGTTTTCAGCTGCCCCCTGTGGATTCTGTGAAGCCTCTTCCTGGCACATTACTCACTGCCAGCTACTTGCGTGATGTCTCAGAGCAGCAAAGGCAGTGCTGCTGTAACCAGCTAAGAACCAGATTACTATTAAACGTATTTTTTAGATGAATTCTGCCAACAAAGCATCAGAATATACTAAACCAGTGCATTAATTAATGGATGCAAAATACAGCTGAAAGTTTTCAGAGCTGTCCAAGCTCACAAGTCCTTGGAGTTTAAAAAAAACAAACAAATTCAAGGGGGAAGTACAACAGTAAGGATGATAATAATATGAAAACTGTCATGCCAAATGTTGTTTAATTACAGTTTCCAATTTTAAGACAGCTGTCATTAAACACCCATTAAAGTACTGCTGTTGATACATTAGAATAACAGTTGCTTCTGGATATTCTGGTAGCTATTTTGGTGTTGCAGTCCACCCACCTGCGTGCCTACTCTTTCATAGGGAAAAGACCATCCCTCTTGACCATTCCTCTGTTGTGGGTGAATACGAACATCCCATGAGGGTAAATGGTTTTCACAGTACTCCATCATTTTGAGTTGCCTTTCCCCAGCCGTTCTCCTTTTAAGCTCTTGATTTTTCGCAGTCTCAGTTCAGAGCTGCAGTGATTCCTCAGGCCAGTGCTAAGGGAGCTTCTGGGGAGAGGGGCTGCGGCAGCCTCTGCTTTCCCAGGGCTGGAAGTCTCCCCCAGAATATTTAGGGGGCCAAATCCATTGTAGGATGCAATATGGGACCTCGGTCCTTGCCTGTCTGTTAGAGAAGCACGTTCTCAGTTTATATTGGTTTGGAATATTGTTTTCAATATTGTTTGCCGAGAAGGAGATCGGTTGAAATTACGGGCTACCAGCAGCAGTGGCCTGACCTGGGATGAGGTGGTACTGGGTTTCCCAATCAGAGCTGGGCCTTTCAAGTAGGAAAGTACTTCCCTCCCTCCCACCTCCCCCCCCAAGAAATTATGACATAGTTTGAGATGTCAGCCTTTCTAAAAGATAGGGCACATTGTCAAAGCAAAACCTTTAACTTTTGGAAATGATTAGAGTAAAATTGTTAATCTGATTAATTAAAACTATTAACCTGATTATTCAGATTTGGAATTACTTACATATTCACTATATCTCTGTTTCCAGTATTCATACAGAGATGAATTCTGAATAGATGAGGCTAATTCAGAAGTGCAGAAGTGATAGGAGATCTTTTTGTTAAATAAAATAGTGTGAGGTTCATACTCTAATTTTCGTAGTTTGCAGTGAGAGTGGTGATTTTAATCTCTGGCTGTGTTGCAAGATACTTAGTTTTGAAATAAGGTCAACTTGTATTGAATTGACAGAATCCAGTTGGTTTTCATCATCAGGATTCAGTGCTTAGGAAAATATTCCACACAAAATTGAAGTAAAAATCTACACAGATCTGTGACTCTTTTTGCTGTTGGGTGGTTATAGGGAGAAACTTCAGAGGCAATGCACCAAAATTGCCACTGCCATTATTTTTCGTGACTTCTTTTTTTTTTTGTTGATCTGTCACATATGAACCCATCACTCGGATACTTTTTTCTAATGGCTTTTTTTACAGAGCTGAAACATCTCTTCCAAGTAACTTGTGACAGAGATGGGTGGGGTCTGATTAAGATCAAGGGGAGAGATGTCCCGGAGTATCCAATGCAAATTTGCTCTGGGACAGTCCTAGTAAATGCTGCTTTTCAAGCGCAGACGTCTCCAGAGCCCACAGCTCTGAGGCAGGATTAAGCTAGGACAGCCACGGATTTGGGAGCTGAAAAGCCCTCGCAGTGTCTAGTCCTGCAGCAGATGGATGAGTTGCTCGTAAGAACCTCGGCTTCTGCTGGGCTCGCAGGTTTTCCTGCCTTCCTCTCTGGGAAGCTGAAGATCCTGGATTTCAGGCTTAATTTTAGTTTCAGATATTCAAACTAAATTGTGCTTATTAGCTTCAAAAGCAGCTTTTTTAGATTTGTATATTCTCAAAAGAAAGAACAGATAACTCATTAAAAAAAAAATAATTCAAGCCATGGACGAGAATTTCTAGCTGTTGTTGTTTCTAGCCACAGTGATAACAGTTTGGAAAGGAATGGGGGTGTGTGGTGTGTGTGTGAGAGCATGTAGTATGTTCCCTTGGTTCTCTTCAGAAGAAAATAATTATTTTTGAGCTTCTTTAAAAGCAAAAAATTGGAAGTATTCTACAACTGAGTAATTCTGGTAATTAGATATCAGTAGTGAAAATAAAGCTGCGTTGGATGAAATAGATATCTAATTCATGTGTATTTCTATCAAACTGAAGACTCATAAGTATGAATTGAAATTGTACGTGTAGCGAAATGAGAAATGTAGAAGATGAAAAATGTTTTTCAGCCAGGAAACCCGTACTTTTACTACTATATAAAAACAGAAATTTTCATTCAAAAATACTTGTGTATTTATTGCAGTTGGTACACCTTATTATATGTCTCCAGAGAGAATACACGAAAATGGTTACAACTTCAAATCTGACATCTGGTCTCTAGGCTGTCTGCTGTATGAGGTAATATTGATATATACAGTGAACTTAACACTGTTGTGCTTCCCCCCCCGCCCCAGTCCCCTCCCCCTCCAAATGTATTAAGTACTGTTTTAGGATCTATTTCTATATTTTTGTTGTTTAGAAAAGTATGTAGCATTGTGGAAAAGCTACTTTTCAGCTATTATATGTCTGTCTTTAATATTAGCAATGAGAATTCCTATGTGACTTCAGCGTATGAAATACTTTTATTTGTGTGCTACTCACGACTTGCCTTTTACTGGGCTTGCTACAAAGATTTTATAGCAATTTGTTGAAGACTGGGCATAACTGAAGGATTAATAAATGAATAATGGCAAGCACATGTAAAATTGTTCTAGGTGTTTTAATGGCCTATGCTGATTATATGGTTTTGGTAATAAATGCCTTGAGAAATAGTGGGACTGATGAGTATGCAACTAATGCTTTCAAAAACTGCAATGTAGTTATTTTAATACAAGTTTAATTTCTTTAAAATTACTTAAAACCTAAGTAAAACAATAAAAAAAAAAGGATTACTGTGTACTTATTACTACTAGCTTGGATTAACTTTCAAGATAATGACTTCTGCTGCACAGACGTAATTTTTCTACTCTTTCTTCTCCAATTAGTTAAACTATAATTATTGGTTAATTTCTGTATTAATATGGTAGAGATTGGTAGGTGACACATAATTTAAAATGGTATCATATTCTGAGAAAGTAAAGATGTAGGGCAAATTGAAATTGAGGCGAATGAAGGTGTGAAGAACAGGTAGGCTTCTAAGGCAACTACGTCTTCAAAGTTCTTTGCGTATCATTTGTTGATCAAAAGACTAAACACTTGTGTTGAAGGATGCTGGAAAAAAATTTCTTTCCATCAGCAATGGCAGTGAAGTCTTTCTAGTCATGTTCCAGATAAAAACTAATATACCCAGCTCACTTTTCATTTACCTGCAAGCCACCTGCCTCAGTGAGTCAGCAGAACTCATTTAACAGGTATTCAGCAGGATCGGCACCTCCTGTTATTTTAGGATTTTGTAGAAAACACTGTCTGCCTGTTAAAGTTGTATGTTACTACTAGGTGAGTTGTCTCCAGTAATATTAGTTTACTTTCTGTCACTAACATGTTGCTTTAAATATTAAAAGGGCAAATAGCTATATTGCAATTCTGCAGAGTTTACAGATCTGTGTATAGCTGTTGCTTCTAAGTCTTTGAGACAATTCACAGGAATGAAGTCTGATACCTGATAACAAGTATTTAGAAGTTTAAATCCTGAACTGAAACTTAATCCCATATTGGGATTCCTTAGTACTGGCCGTGGCAACTGCCATCAATTTCAGTGCTCTGCTTTACACACTTGTGCAAGCAGGAGCCTAAAGATAGCATAAAGGTAGATGAGGATTTTTCAGTATTGCTATTTCTTTTCCCCTCATTGGTTTTCTTGAGGAATTTTTTTTAAAATCTGGGAACAAACAAATAAAACTCTTGAATAAATGATTATTATATAAAACATGTTTGAAGGTTAATTTTTCTTCTGTGTTATATGAAAGTTGCTGGATAGAAATCAATAGCACTTTTCTGAAGAAAATTTGTTTTTTTTGCGCTCGCTGTTTTGATGCTGGTACAGTATATTAAACACCTATAGGAATAGTAAATTTTTCTTTGATCTGGTAAACAATTTCAAAATAGCTGAATATCTTAATTCCCTTGATTAACTCAGCATCTTTAAATACCATTCTCTTTTTATTTATTTTAGAAGTTTCACCAGGATGGTATTTAAGTTGATATGGTGTTGTGTCTGTGTTTTTTCCTTTTTGTAAGAATAAAGTAATTATTAGGATACTTCCTGTTGATATCTATTATATAGCTACAGTATATGGCAGTGTCTTCAATTATAGCTTTTATTTTTTTTTAGAGGTGCATTTATCCCATTTAGTTAATTCTACAACATACCAGATGTTTGTGGTGGTTTTTTTTTGGTTTTGTGTGTGTGGTTTTTTTTTTTAATTGATCATTGAGATGTAATTTTGAAATTTTCGGTATAGTAAACTCAAATATATGCTTAGCATTTTTCTCTTCCCCCCGCCCCCCCCCTTATTTGAAAGTGGTTACTTAAGGTATTATCCGTGCAGTTTTGTGCTGGCTATCTTTTTGTGGTATGTCTAAAATGCTATTGCCCGCATTTTGGCATGTTTTATTATATTGATTTCATGTTGCTATGTGCTCATATGTGCTCTGGATTCTCTCCGGCTTAATTGGAGAAAAGCTGTGGCATGTTTATCACTTCTCAATAAATGCTTAATTGCTGCTAAACTCTTTTCAGTTATGTTTTAAATTAAGTTTAGACTAATTTGCTATAATGTATGTTGTTTAAAAATTATTATTTTTAACCTATATTACGGTCTATTATTCAGTGCTAACTATGTGGCCAGTAAGATTTTTAAAAGTATATTTTAAAGTCTGATTTTTTTTTTAGAGCCCCAGGTATTTCTGAAACCTCAAAAACACTACCACTGGAGTTTTAATTGATATGCAACAAAGTAGACTTTACTAATTAAAATCAAGATGCTGTGCTTTTGCTACATGGACCTTTACATGGAAAAGTAGGTTTTACACATTTCCTTTTATTGTTCAGCGTAGCAATTGCATCCTTACAGGGTTGTAGGTTGGTGGCTTACAGTTCAAAAAAAAAAAAAAGGGGGGGAAAAAAAAAAGGAAAAAAAAAAAAGAGAGAGAGAGAGAGCTGCCACCAGCCCCGAAGACAGACAGTGGGCTTTCGTCCCTCAGACACCCCCAGAATACTAATCAGGAAAGTCAGACCCTGGAGGTCAGGGAGCAAGTCAATCATTCTAGCGATCGTCTCAGTGTGGAGGATCAAATTAGCCTGAAAAATTCAGCTGCTGGGAGGAGAGGGCGAGCAGCTGTCAGGGGCAGCAGCGAGATGCACTAATGAACCAGATGAATAGTGCAAAAGCTTGAAAATAAAAACAGGACAGTTGACATTTTTCATCTGTCAAAGCAGGAGATGCATGAAAATATAGTATTCCTGTTTTAACTCCTTAGGGGACATTCAGAATTTTTTTTAACACTCCGCAGCATTCAAACAAAAGTACTTTTTAATGAACACCTAGAGTAGGAAAATGAGTATCTGTGCATTTATTTAGAATTTCTGCATGCGTACAGATCCTGCAGTTGATTTTTCTTTTTCTTTTTCTTTTTTTTTTCCTTTTCCTTTTTGGCCTTTAGCTTGCATTTTTAACATTCTTTTTAAGGTAAGAGACAATGTCATGTAAATCTAAAAATTAACATTATTTTGGTAATACAGTTACGGAATTTTTGGGAGGATTGTAGGGTGGAACTGTAGTATGGTATTTGTTTTGCGAGCTTTAAAATTATTTATTCTTACTTGAAGGTAATATGTGAAAGTACTGAACTATTTGAGAGCATTTTTATCAGATATAAAGTAAATGTAAGAGAATTTTGGTAATTTTCTTCATACGTTTTCCCCCAGCGATATCGGTGCTTAGACATGAAAGAGTTAAACTGCTATCTGGAAGACCACAAGACAGATGAGAGCCATTTTCAGCTTGTCCTGTCCCTGCTGAAGCTCACTGAGTAGCACAGCATGGACTAGCGTGTTTCACACACACTCTGCCTGTCTGGGGAATGTACACATTGTCCTTCCAAAATCAAACTTATTAGCACATGTAGAAAAGGGTGACTGACTTTGGGGCAGCACTGCGCTCAAAGCAGCATTCATGCTGTTGCGGTTCAAAGACTTAGAAGGCTTTGAACGGAATGGAGATATTTTAAATGAATTTTTAAATTTGTAATCCTGCTAACCATAGCGTTTGTTTCCACCTTAAATGTCAAGTTGTAACGTTGCCTGGAAATAAAGCATAGGTTTAAGCTGATCATTTATTTAAGTGCTCTCCAACAGATATTCTTACTTTTGTATTACAATTGTAAATTATGGTCATGGGTGCCAGTTCTGCACTTCTGATGATGTTTTGGGATTTTTTTTTTTAAGTATTTTCAAATAACATACTGAATTACGAAGTGTTTGGGGTTTTTTGGAAGCATAGACATTACCTTTAGTTTTCTTGCTTTAAAAAAACAAAACAAACTTTATCCAAGTCTAGTAATAGCTATGGAAGGTTACAAAATCTATTACTGTTATCCGGCATTTTCATCATACGGTATTGCTTTAGATCAGATAGTGTTTTCAAATAAATTACGTGTTTTTTCCAAAAGGTCTTCAGAGGAAAACTGCATTGTGGGTTTTGGGTTTTTTTTGTCTCCCCCCGGTGCAAGGGCCCTCCACGCCCACAGCAGTATCGGAAACTACTCAATTTCTCCTCATACTCTATTAATAAAACTGTTACGGTATGCAACTCGAATATTGCAATATAAGGATTGTGACAGGTACTACTGTGTGACATAGAATAAGTACACACACTGGTTACAGTAATAGTTTTGGAACTTCTGTTTTTAGTACTGTGACACTTCCAAGCAGGGGATCGAAAGCCGTTAAAAATCACTTTGATTTGTTAGTATTATAGATTTTATGACAAAACAGGTTTACTTAAAAACACAAAAGAAAACTGTACATTTTCTTTAAACAGATGGCTGCACTGCAGAGTCCCTTTTATGGTGATAAAATGAACTTGTACTCCCTGTGCAAGAAGATAGAACAGTGTGACTACCCACCTCTCCCTTCAGATCACTATTCAGAGGAAGTAAGAAATTTTTCCTTTTCATGGGCTAGATCCTCAGTTTATGTAAGCTGGCACACTTCCAGGGAAGTAAATGAACTTGTGTGATTTTATGTTATTTGCAGATTATGCCCGTAAGTGTTTGCTTGTTGAACTCGCTCAAATGTTCCTGTCAAAACAAGTCTCTGATATGATTGTAAATTTTGGGGGATTAATGATGGAAACCTCATACTGTTAGCTGCTTAATTTCATTGAGCTTCCTTGCAAGTATGACAAAATGCTTTCCCAGAATGCCCAATGATCTGTTCTATGTGCCAGAATGGGATTGAGTCTTGCATCTATAGTATGCTTTTCTAAAAGCACAACTATACAAGTTTATGTTGCACAGTAAATTAGTGCACTAGCCTCGTTTCTCTAGGGGCTTGCATTAAAATAGGTATAATGTAACTCACTAGTAAAAATGAATTGTTCAGTTCCCATTTGTCTGCATTATAAAACTGCGATGTGCCGTTCGATACAATTGAACGGCAGTTCTGTTGCAAGAAAGAGTGGTTCTTGACAACACTAATAGTAAATTTCAGAGAAATGTAGGCAGACATAATATAATTGAATTCGAACAATATACTCATGCATATCGCAGCAGTGTTTGTTTTAAGCTGATAGGTAACAGTTCTTTACTGTCATTAATGCGTTTAAGGGGGGGTACTTGCTTTTTAAGCTCTACAATGAAAAGAAACTAAATAAAATAAATTTAAATATTTTTCTTAGTGCTAGTAACAGAATGAAAAAATATAAACGCTTGCTTGTTAATGTTCTGAGATGCCAGTTTTGAAATACTTTCCCACTTTGAAAAGAACAGGGCAAACTGATAGAAGCTGTAAACCAAAGAACACGTATTAGTAACCAATTCTAATTGAATTCAGCCTACATGAATTAAAGATTACTTTGAAAACGCAAATAAACACGAGCACTGAAATACTTTTAATAAACATAAAGCAATGTGCAATTTCACTTAGAGTAGGGGTTGTATTTCTGAACCTTAAATTTTTTTACATTCAAAGACAGTGATTGGACTATTAATAAAAGATTACTGCCCAGCATTTTGTTTTGTTTTGTATTTACAGTGACAATTCTTGCCCTTCTATGAAAAAAAACTGGACTTCAAAAGATAATTCAGTGACGTTGCAAAGGATGAAATAATGATCTACTGTGTAATTTATGCATTATACCTCTTTGTGGGTTTTCCAATTAGTCATTTTACCTGGGCCATTTTTAATTATTATTTGTTGCAGACTATAAATATGGCAGTTCATATAACCAACTTCAGAACTGGAGGCCTGGAAATACAGTAGGGTGTGAACAATAATGCAAAATGATAGCAGGAATGTCAGGGGCCGTTCTTTGTTGTGTCATTCATGCTGTCTTCCTTTTTCCATGAAGCGCATGAATATTTCACATATCTGCATCCTCATCCTCTATTCTTCTTGACTAATTTTCAGACTGTCTGAATTTGCATTTCACATGGTAGCTGATTAGGAGATGCCGAGTGCAGCAGCGAAGCCTCAGCAGGCGGTTTCCATGGTGACCTTCAGCAGGATTTTAATGATGATACCACTAGTGGTTCGTTGAAGTTGGCCTGCCTGCAGGGCTACTTCACTGCAGCTAAGTGTGAAGTTGGATATGCGGATTCCCAGCCAAGGGGCAAATATCAAAGTCTGGCCCAGATAGAAGGTCTTAGAGTTTGGATGGGGAAAGAGATTCCACCTTTTTCTTACATCTGTATAGTTTCTAGTGCTGAAAACAGATGCAAAGCACAACATGTTAGGTTTTCTTTATTTGAAAGCAGACGCCTGCTTCTGCACCTTGGATAAACCAGTTATCTGCAAAATACACATAAGTTATTTTAAAACATAATGAGAGAATTGGAGCTATGATAGGTATGAAGAGAGGTATGAAAATAGTTACTTAAAAGAAGTAATCAACTATGGAGACTGTAATGGGAACTTTTTAATGTTCTGATATGAAGACTTGTGTCTTCCCTAAGGTATATGGAAAAATAGATATGTTTGTTAGTTATTGCACCAAAATATACCTTTTTTTACTTGTATGAAAAAAATACTGTGCTGGCATGAACTGTAAAAAAAAAAAAAAAAAAAAAAAAAAAAAAAAAAAAAAGAAACAAACGTTATCTATCATATTAGGATACTGTCCTAAATGTTTCACCTGTACTGGAAATTTAGATATCAAACCTTTAACCAGGTTGGAAGCACACTCAGTGAGCAGTAAAGATCAAGGATCACTGAACACTAAAACCCACTTCATATTTTATAACAAAGAATTTTCTGAAAGAAAAATTTCACTGAGTGTTGATCTCTGCATCCTGTGATATAGGAGTGTAAATACTTTTGTTACAAAATACAAGACAAGTGCTTTTTAGAGAAACTTTCTGTAAGTAAATTTTAATGAGTTTTAAGATGTGACAGTTTTTCTAAATTTTGAACTCTCTATAAGACTAACCTTTTAGTAATGCATGACATCCATGTCATCAGAGAATAGCGTGACAGAAAGATACACCTTAAGATAGATGGACAGATGGATAATTTTTTTAGAACCTTTGATTAGAAATCCTAATAGTCTTAAGATGCATTTTTCACAAACTATTGCTTCAGCAGTGGAGTCATAAGCCAAGATTTTGAAATGTTTAACAACTTAGGATGTTTCAATTTTTGAATATTCCTAAAGAGCGGCTGGTGTTCAGGGTGAGTACTCAGCATTTACTGAAAGCTGTTCTGCTTTAGGGAATTCGAAGCTCTGGGCCTCCCTTGCCACCCCCAGTCAATACTCTTAAAATCCTGTCAGCCAATATTAGTATCATGTTGCTTTCATGATAGATGAAGTTTTTCAGTCTCCCCTTCGATTGAGGTGCACTTCTTCTCAAGTCCATAGCCAACCTCCTACCCAGGTGTGAAGGCTGGATGAGCCAGCAGGTCTAGAATGGTCGTGTTAGTTGCCAGCGAAAGGGCTTGAGAACAACCACGGAGAAAGGATTTCAGGAAGGTCTCCTATTCAGAGTAAGAAGAGTTTGGGTTTTTTCCCATTCAAAATTTCCTGTATGAAAACTTCTCTTTTTCAACTGGCTAACAATGCAAAGTACTTGCCTGTCATAGTTCTGTCTTTCACCCCCCCTTCCTCCTGACTTGAGTGATATTTATTTCATAGCTGAAAAACCTTAGTTAAAGAAAGTGTGTCCCACTGCTCCGATGTCAGGCTAAGCTCCAGGCTAAAGACAGTCATTGTGCTAGGTGCACAGAGGAGGTTAAGAACAATAAGCAGCTGAAGAAGTTTGCAGCTTGGGGATGCAACAGGAGGTCCCTCCAGCTCAGTCATAAGTCTGCTCTGCCTGTTGGCCAGTCTGTGCCAGACAATAAAAAATTACTCTTCTCTCTACTGACATTCTGACTTTAGAATCCCAGTGCCTCTTCCCATGGTACGGTCAGGCTCTTCGGCTACATTGGAAATTTTATTAATACTTAGAAGGGTTGACAAATGGATTTCAGATTTATTGAAATGGATATTCCTGTAGGAGTTAAAGGAATAGTGCTATAACCAAGCATTAACATCCAGCATGGTCCCAGTTTCAGTCCTGAAAGGCTGTCTTCCTGTGTAACTGTTTTCATCCTGTACCACAAAATTAATTCACCTTCTCCCAACGGTTTGCTCTTCAATAAGAAGGCTCAAAAGAGCTCAAGGATTTTGAAATTACTCAGGAATCTGTACTGTCATTGTGCAGTGTCCCAAGCATAGGCAGCTCAGGGAAGGAGATTTTGCAGTTATAGCAGCGACCAACATTTAAATGTTAAGACTCATAGCCAGAAGAGATGTATGACTCTGGTTTATTTTATTACAGTAATGGTGAAGGTTCGTCACTAATTGAGCTCACCTCTTGCACTGTGTTGGGAAGAGAATTTCTGAGTAAACTGATTCAGTGACTGTCCCTTACTGTGAACATACTCTTGCAGATCCTTTCTTGTATCCTAACAATAGTAGCTACATACGCATTTTGGTTAAAGTAAAAATAAGAAGCTGCAAAAAGCCACCGGTCAAGACAACATGTGGGTGAATGGATTTTGCAAGTGTACTTACAGGGATTAATAGGACCTAGAGCCTTACACGTACTTCTGAGTAATGATGCCGGTTTTCTACAGTGTCTTTCTAAGCAATGAATCTTCTTGGCCGTTTTATTGAAGCTTTGAATTGTAATATACTGTAAGAAGTAACAAAGTAACTCTGAAGGAAGGCTTCCTGTTTAATGACTTCACAAACAGTTTGAGTCTGAAATTGATTTTTAGATGATAAAGTTCAGTTTAGAAAACAAAATCAGAGTTACCCACAGGCCAGGATTGAAAAGACATGAAGTAGCCTACTGGAGGTAAACAAGGCTTCTCATGCTTTTCACGGGTAAATTTCTTGAAGGTCTACTTCTGCTGTTGTACCCACAGTAAAGTTATCGATATACAGCTGGTAAAAAAAGAAGAAAGAATACTTTGTCTCCCGTCTGATCATAGCTTTATAGGTTTTAATCCTTCAAAGTCTTTAAGACTTTATTTACTGTATGCAGTTCTATTGAACAGATGGAAGTCTTCACAGAGAAAGATAAATGTATACGTACAAGATTCGAGGTCTTATTCTCCAGATAAATTACACTTGTATTCTCTTTACAAAATGTTTACTTATGTGAGTCTAATTTCAGGCTTGGGGTTTTTGGATGTTCTTCAGTCTCTCCTGTTTTCCATGCGGGCTGTCTGAGGTGTTGCATAGCAAGCTGTTCATCTCTGCTAGTACATTGTGCCTGTTGCTTACACTGTGTCCCACCTGCTTCTTCTACAGGAGATTGTTTTGCTTTGCGTATTTGTATTGCATGTTGGCAATTATTATTTCTTACAATAGTTCGTGATTTCCAGCATTCTGTTCTCCAAATGATTGGGAGTTATTACAGGCTAATAGTTTTTCCTGTCAGTGGCATTGTATTTTATTTATCGGCTGCCAGAAGCAATATGATGGCTTTTATAACTCCATTAGTCAAAATACACTTAGCATATTTAAGATTCAAATAGCAAGTCTATTACAGATTATTTGGATTTAATATGTTTCAATTCAGCAATCTGACCACTATCTTCAGAATTAATGATCTCATTCTTAAATATTAAGCTCTTCTTGCTAAAGAAGGGGGATGTCTAGTGACATAGTTTTTGTATTGTTAAATATGAAAAACCTGGACATTGTATACAATTTACAATGTTTCTGCAAGGGCTAATGGACAAAGTTTTAAATAGTGGTATGCAATGTTTCTTACTTAACTTCTGGACTTCCTATTCCTGTGTATTTAAATTAATCTTCTGAAAAGTGAAAGGAGTATAATTATAATTTAAAATCCTTCTTGGTCTTTTTATAAAAAGCAGGAAGGAAACTCTCTGATGGCAGATTAGAATATACAATCTATGTTACTTTTGAATAATCATGGTGATGAGGTCGCTCTGTGTTAGTTGCAATAATTACAGATTTTTTTCAGTAGTCATACCTAATAGTACTGAGAGGGAGACTGAACCAAATTTGAAATATTGCCATAGAAGGGTGGATCTCAAGGTGTTTGGCTTTTTTGTTGTTTGTTTGTTTGTGTATTCCACATTACGAAATGCTTAGGAGATGCACACAATTTAAAATAGATGCCCCATCAGAAGGTTATCCAGACTATGTTAAGTTCTAATGTCACCTGAGGCATATCAAGGGAGGAAGATAAACCTGCAACTGTTCTGCCAATTTGTGGAGGCAATGAGAAGTGTCTGAGTGGCGAGGAAGCTCTTTTGGGTTGCTTCTGCTGAATATGTGCACTATAGAAGGCCCGATAAATTATGGTGTTTGTGGAAACAAATTGGGGTTTTCTAGTCGTAGTGATTTGTTTATTCCCAGGTAAAGGCTTCTGTGAACATACTTGTTAATTATGTGCTGCTTTACATAAAGAAAAAAGTCAGTGATCTAATCCTAAGAATAGATACTGGGACATAAACCAAAGGTTATTTATTCCAGTATCATGTCTCCAACATTGGGCAAGTGGGAGTAACAGGGCTGGCGTAATGTGATACTTCCCCAAAATATTTCCCCAGCTTCCAGTTTTAAGTTCAGAGATTTCCTCAGTCAAAGGTGGAGTCTTTATATTAAATAGCCCTCAGTGGGTTTAATTTGTTCAGTCGCTTTCTGAATGCGTGTGTATCCGTAGCCTCTAGCAGGAGGAGGTTCTGCAGGTTAACTGTGTGTTATAAGGAGAATCACTGCCTTTTGTTTGTTGGAACCTGTCACGCAGCAATGCCGTTTATTGCTGGCTAACTTTTGTATCGGGAGAGAATGAGCAAGCAGTCCCAATTTACCTTCCGGGTGAGAGTTTCAGCCTTCTGCGTTTTGCAGGCATAGCCCTCCAAAAGCACAGGAATTTTCATTTAAATGATGTATAATGGGACTAAATACATGTCTAAAGTTGTTTGTTAAAAGGATTAGAACTTAAATCTGCTCATCAGTTTTTCTGGACAACAGTACAAAATGTAAAAATCATGAGAGTATGTTGCATACATGCTTGCATAAAACTGTGTGCAGTGTGTGTCGAGAGAGGGAGGGTTGAGTGTGTGTGTTTATGCAGAATTGCTATGTTTGGCTAATTTTTGCCACTCATTAATTTGAATTTAATAATGCACAAATACTAATTGACATGATTGTTGGCTTTCTTACATGTTATTTTCCTTTCCTAGCTGCGACAATTAGTTAATATGTGCATCAACCCGGATCCAGAGAAGCGACCAGACATAACCTATGTCTATGATGTAGCGAAACGTATGCATGCACACACTGCGAGCAGCTAAACAGACATCAGACCATGAAGAAAAAAGCAGAAATAACCAAGTGTTTTAAGTAAATCATCCCACCTCTGTGTGTTACTGAAATGTAATTATTTGAAGCTTACTGTTGTGCTTTGAATTGTAAACCAATTTATATACAAGCTATGTTGTTTTCTGTTTATTTCTATTTTTTATATTTTTTACTAACTTGCAGTTTTACAACAGGTTTAAATATGTAAAGCAAAACTTTAAAAGATACCGAGAACCACTGTTTTCCATGTTAAGTGGGTTCAAGTATATTTTCTTTAATAACAAAATTGTGTTCAGTTGGGCCTCAGTTCTAAAACACAGTTGCACTTTTGCACATGATACAGATATTAGGCTTATTATCCAGAAGCAAAATGTCTGAATCTCTCACCTTTTTAGTAATTTATGGAAGGTATGAATCAGCACAGGTAACTTTATTTTAGTCTTTGTTCTAAGAGGGACATAGTTATTATAGAAGGTTATTGTATTTTATATTGAATTGTAGTTTGCAGTTCTCAGTGTAAGAGTAGACAGGTGATAGGATTAGTTCTCTGCTTGCCAGATGTGGTGGGAAAACAGTTTCAGGAAAAATTGTCACGTTGAAATTTTTGTAACTTCCCTTTTTGTTTTGTTATTCTGTCATAATGCACATAAAACATTTGTTGGCGGTTTTCTGGGAAAATTTAAGGTGTGGCTTCTGCAATCTGATCGTTTTCAATAGACTTGTGCAGCACTGCCCTGGGGCAATAGGAGTCTGCATAGTTAAGTCTTAAAACCATGCAGATGCTTCTTGTAGCAAATAGGGTTCTTCTGAGGCTAGCGTTTATGAGAAGGTCTGATTAAAAGATGCTATCTTTAAGTTACAACTTCCCAGCTGTTTATGTATGTCACTGTTTGTAGATTTTTGTGTTTAAAATATTTTGAATGACCTTACAGTATATTTAAATTTTAAAATGTTTTTTTAACTACAGAAACCTTTTGGAAAAGATATAATAGTGTAGTGTAACACAAAATATATTCTTTATGAATATCTGGTTTTGTATACTGTATCCTGAGAATTAGTTTTATATTTAGCAAAAGTAAATTTTAGCTTTTATGTTTAAGAGAAAAGTTGCCAATCCTTAATTTGGGAAATAAATACATATGCAAAATGTCTTACAAATACTTTATTAGTTGAAAAGGAAATTCAGAATACTTTTGTTAGACCTTAGTACATTTTTGGGTATGCTTAAATAATATTTTATTGTTAAGGAAGGAAGGTGTCTTATTTTTAAATGTAGTAAAAATGGAGAATGGACTGAAATTTCTTGAGTTTCAAGACTGAACTTTTTATACAGAACTGTCAAAACATAATTATTACCAGTGATATTGCTAAGAAGCTGTTACGGTCAGTTAAATCTTTTTCCTTATGTGGGTAAAAAGAAGTTCAAATAAAAGCAGCAGTATGTACATACACATACAGGTTCTAGATGCAGTCAATTCCCTGCACGCTCAGATTTTTTTTTGTTTGTTTCTCTGTGCAGCTTTAATTTTTGATTTGATATAATGCTCAAAGAATAAAAATCCAACTGTGGGGTTTGTGGATGAAATGTTCGAGCTAGGTCAGAGTTTTTTCTGGTTTTGTATTTTTTAAAACTACAAATACTATGGAAATGGTGTTTGGCAAAATACAGGAGTTTTTAAATAGTATGTGCCAGATCATCAGCCTATCTTAATACATTTTTCCTTTTTTTTTTTTTAAATTTTTGTTTCCAGATTTTGTAGGATGTATCCTTAGTTTTTCTTCTAGCTTTTGTGTGTACTTAATCTTGTAGGACTTCAGTGGAACAATTTGTAGGGAGGAAGTATTTGAGAAACCTTGGTTTGTGTCTAGCAACCTCTAGATTTGTTTTCATTTATTATCTGATTATTGAATTTTAAAAATGATGGTTATGTTCTGTAACAACAGTTCATATGTCACAGAATGAAATGGTTTGTATTGGAAAAGGCAGCACAATACTTGCTTGACTGCCAGGATTAGCTCTTAATATGCACAAGTACTCAAACCATTTTTTTTTTTTTCTGAAATGTACCAGAACATTTAAAAATCACTGAAAAACCCCCAACACAGTCAGGCTATTTGCATCTAATATTATGCATCAAGTATTGAACTTTTCCTGAAAGAAACCAATAATAGATTCTACCCCCCCACCCCCGCCTTGTCTGGAAGGATACATTGAGTAACGAAAACATGAGTTAAGAGTTAGCAAATGTGTATACTTAAGCATTTAAATTTTTTTGTTGTTGTTTTTTAGTATTTATGATTAAATCTTGTGCTGAGGAAAAGAAATAGTTGTTCCTATTTTAAAATCTGTAAAATGAATGGTACAAATGACTCTGGTAGCAAACTTCATGATTAAGAAGCCCTTATGGGTTAATAGAACTGCGTATATAACTGGGGACTGTAGAGTCTATCCCCTAAGAAGAGCACCTAGTAACATATGAAAATGATAGTTACAACACTCCCATGTGTGCTATACACTTATACAAAAAATTTCTTTTATAAAACACCGTTCTATTTTTCGTATGTTGTTGGTGGCAGCATTTGGCACTATTTATTTTAAGCTATGGCATTACGTGTTTATTTTCTTACATTTCTAATCAAAATGTCTGACTAGCTCCTCCTTCTATTTCAGTAATGCTACAGTATTAACTTGCTTCGTGAGTGAACTTTGTGCTTTGAATGACATTGCATAAAATCTTTGTCTGTGTGCAGTAGTCTAATAGAAATAAAACATACAGGTATTAAATATAATATAAAAATGATAGTGTTTCTATGATATTTTTCAAACTTTTCTTGTTACAGATATGTATATATGTTATGGTAGATGCTACCTATCTTGTGGACAGTTTACTGCTTCCAGTAGTTTATTATAGGTGAGTTTTTTCTTGACTGTAACAAAAGACTACATTCAAAAAATCTTTTTCGTATTATTTGTCAAAATTTTTTCTAAAAATACTACATTGGATATATTCACAATTAACCCAAAAGAGTGTTTTTTATCTAAAAATCTAAAAACAAATCTAAAATTATTTTCAAACCATATGAAAATATCTGAAAAGCATAAAAATAACGAAGAGCTCCTGTTATGGTCCCAGTCCTGTGAACTCTTGTTTATAGGTAGGCTGTTTTTCATGTAGTTTCGGTAATTTTGAGTGAACCTCATATACACACATGAATAAATAGTAATCAGTAGGGTATATAGAAATGATGCATTCAGCTCACTTTTTATACTTTCTGTATGTCACTGGATTGGTAGCAGGGAATAATGTGGGGTTTTCTTCCCCCCTCTTCTCTTGCACTCTAATGATCCAGCTACCGATTGTACGAGCAGGCAATAGAAGTATGTCGTCTTTTTGTAATGAGCAGAAACTTTAAAAACATGCCAATATACCGGAGGATGAAATACAGTATTAGAAGTGTCTGAGAAGGCTGGTGTTTTATTCATGCTCATGATTAAGAAAGCCATAGAGTGAAATTCTTGTCAGAGCCTTGGAAATGGAGGACTTCTTACGCCAGCGGTTCTCAGATATCTCTGAATGGGACCCAAAATCGCAGTGATGTTTGTTTTCAGCAATCTGTCCACTTAATCTCTGTCTTCGCTGTTATACAGCGAGACGAGAATCTTAATGGCTGAATTTGAATGCTGGTGGCGAATGCTGTGTCAGGTACTTGAGCTTCTAGGAACAGGAGGCTGGTGTGAGGGAGAGTCAATGAAGGCGTTCAAGTCTTGCTTTGTGGAGAGTTAATTTAATCTGGAAGTAAAGGTGCTGGATAGCAGAGTTCAAATCACTGCTTTTCCATCATTTTTAATACTTCTTTAACAGTCAAAAGTTCTTCCAACCCTGCCATACCCTCACTTCATCTAGCTGGTGGCAGTGCTGGTTGTCCGAATTTCTGATCTCTGGTTTGGTCTGGATAAATTAATAAAACTTTTCTACCAAGATCACCCCAGGAGGGAAATACAGGCGCTGGGCATGCCCAGTGGGGTGTTACTTATGTTTCCAAACGTGACTCAAATACAGATTTTTAAGGTTCTCTTTCAAACTTTACTCCCTTCCCTGAACCTTGTTCTTCAGTTGATGCTTTTTAAAAATTTTTTCCCTTTCATACTCACTTCTGAAGTCCTACGATTCCTGTCTTCCACTGCTTCTGCTTCATCTGTCCTGTTGTCTGCTCTACCCTCTTACTGATTTGAAGTCCTCTGTGTCTAGTTTTCCTAGTGACCATTAGTTTGCTTCTTTCTTTGTGACTTTGCTAAACTCAACCCATTTGTCTTCTCAAATTTTATCCCTCACCATGGGCAAGCCCTATTTTTTTTTTTTCTTCCCCCTGATACGTACTTAACTCCATTGTTCTTCAGTCTGTTTTTCCAGCCCAATGCCTTTGATTTCTAGTTTTAGACAGTTTTTCTCACTGCCTCAATCATTCCCATGACCTTGTCTTTACTAAATACTGTTCACTTTATTATTTCTAAATTCCCTTTCTCTGATCACTACCTGCTCTCTTTCAGCTTATCTTTCTTTCTCTCTCCTCTACCCTGTCACTCACTCCTTTTGGGATCTCCAGTCTATTAACCTTTCTGACTCCTTTCTCTTCTCAGCTGCCTCCTTCCTTCATTGGCCTCACTTCCTTTGACTCACTGGTCTTTATTTTCATCTCTATCTGCTTCTCTATACGTGGCTTCTTTGCTTGCTTCTCACATTGCCCTGTCCCCAGACATTTTTTTCTTGTAATTTCTTAATTTCCATTCCTGCCTTTCTGAATATCTCTGAAGAGTATGTCAGCACAACACAGCTTTGGGCTCAGTTTTGCCTTACCTGTTTCAATTCTCTTTCCAAATGGACTTTTTAACCCCTTTTATCTCACCTTTTTTTTTTTATTGTTGAACTTGCTTGCAGGTTTGCTGTTCATTTTATTTCTCCATTCGTTCTTGATACAAAATGTGTCTTCAAAACTAATCTTGACTTTTGCATGATGAGGTCTTTTTCAGAATTGTTCTACTTCTAAGAATCTGTTTCTGAACTGGGCTTCTCTGACTCTTAACTATACGAGTTTGCCCTTTTTATTTCTCTATCTTTTATGTGTGTCACTCCTTTTATTGAATGACTTCTTCCTCTTTAAATCCTCCTCTCATTTCCTTCACTAGTAACCAAGTTTCTCTTTCCTCTGTCTTGAAGGGGATGGCACCCATCATCCTAACTGGTTCTCTTTTTTAATACTTTGCCCTTTATTCCCCATTTGTCATCCCCTAATTTCATGTATCTGAACATCCTCCCTCCATTTTGTTTTCAAGTTTTTGGCTTTACACTTTAATTTGAATGCCCCCAAAATCCAGTGCTTCCTTCCCCAGTTTGGTTCTCCCATAGTTCTATCTCCAGATGATTCCTTGAGTATCCAGCCACAGTCTCAGACCTGTTCAGATTCAAAGATGTAATTTTTATTCCTACCTCCCTCTAGACTATTTTCTAACATCCCTGACAATTTTACTTGCCTATTTTCCAGGGCCACAACCTTTCTATCCCTGACACTTCTCCCATGCCTGCGTATCAAATGTCTCAACGTTAGTAGTTGAGACAATCTGATGATTCCAGCCCTCTTCACTATCTGTGTTCTTTCTTATCTTTTATCTTCACTATTTTAACCTCTGTCGTTTTGACTTCTTTTCTCCCTTCAAAGTACCAAAATTGACAGGACTAAACTCCTGTGGCTGGGCTTTAGCTGTTTCATGTGCTGAAGAAGGAACTCCACCAAATTACTACTTGTTTTGTGTTTAAGAGACTTGAGTCCCACAGATTTGGTCTTATTTCAGGACTGTAGAGCTGGAGTAGATTCTATTTCTCCAAGTACTTAAGTGCTTGAATTTGGGCCTTGATTTAGTTTTCTACTGGTTCAGATACAAAGAAATGAAGGGCAAAAACCTTGTATTTACTGTATATAACTTTGTCTTGTCTTGTTTCTGCACATACAGCTGACGGTTCTCTTGTTACAGCAACTTGATTTCAGTGCTTTTACCATTGCTTGAAATAAGAAAGTGCTTAAGAGCTTCACTGGCTGGATCCAGAGTGTTAGGCACAACGCTCCTCTTTGTTACTGTCCCACCCTTACACTGGCTTCTCTTATTTGCTGCCCTTTGTATCTTGCCTGGCTGAAGATACGCTATATTACACTGCAGGGTAGTGTAGATACAGTTGAGCCAGCTGCAAACAAGGTAGCTTGTATACTTGCAGCAATACTGCAAGTTCTTATCAACAGCCAAATGTTTATTTGTCCTGTAGGTCTAGAACGGAGCTCTGTGCTGTACTACTTCTCTATCCGTGCTACCCTAATTTAAAGCCCAGTCAGATCTGCCTGCGTGGTGGACTGCATGGTTTTCTGTGTAGGTGTGCTATCTGACTTCCCAGTTTTAGCAGGCTTTCAGATTCGGAAGACTATGTTTGCAAAGATTCACTGTTGATCAAATTGTCTGACCTTTGATTGCTCATAATTATCCTCATATACATGTTGAGATTGAGAAGCAAGGTCCTCCATAAAACTAAGAAGTTTGGGGTTTTGGGACTGTAGGATGTAGAGCTGAATGTCAGATTCAGTTTGGTGTGCGTGAGTATACACACATTTAATCACTGTTTATTTGCACCAGAATAATTCTTTTCTTTTAGAGGATCAGTTGCTTGTTGGCACAAAACAAAGACTCTTCTAGTGTTTTTCAGGTTTTATGTTTATTCTTTGTTGCCAGTTTGTATCATGTCATGCCGTTAGTTAATTTGTTCTTCTACAACTGCTTTAATGCTGGGTGGAGGCCTTAGACCTTTTGTCTAATTGAAATCTTCTGTTCATATGGAAATAAAAATAAATTAAGAAACTAGGTGCATTGAGTCCTTCCTGATAGTTCCGCTTGCTTTGCATTTAAATCCTAGCAATAGAAAGACATCTCAAACTGGACAGAAATGGTCCCCAAGATAGAGATGTTGGGAAGCATTGGGGCTCCCTGCTTCCTCTCCACCTCCTAGCTCCTTGTTCTCTGGCTTCCCTGGGGCGCTTGCTGGGGGCACGGCACTGCCAGTGTATGGAGGGCTAATAGAAACTTGGAAACTAGAATGTTGATGTTATCTTGCTTACGTTCCTGTGGTGTCCTTTCTCAGTGTGAATAGGAAATCTCCCATTTAAAAATGACTGGGAAGATCTTTGGTATTGTCATACAGTTGTTTATTGCTCTTTACGTATTTGGCATTAAAAATGTGTTCGCTGTTACAAAGAGAATTTTAAATCATGCAAAGGCTCTTAGCTTGCCTTTTAATGTGGTGTTGATACTCTTCTGTACACTTCATTTGCTGGTTGTTTCTTTGATATCGGTTGTGCTGGACTGTTGTAAAGATGATCATTAAAGATGAGTATTGCATTTTCTGGTAAGATTTTGTTGGGAAAGGGGAAGAAGGGAAGCATTCATTGATTTGTTTGAATTTGGCTGCTGATTGGGCTTGAATCAAATCATAGAATCATTCAGGTTGGAAAGGACCTTGAGAGAGGTCTCTGGTCCAGCCTCCTGCTGAGAGCAGAGTCAGTGTTGAATTCGGACCAGGGCTCAGGGCTTCAGCCAGTTGGATCTTGGAAACCTCTAGGGATAGAGATTGTGCAGCTTCTCTGGGCAGCCTGCTCCAATGCTTAGCTAGCTTCACTGTAAGCCTTGTTTTCCTTATGTTCAGTCAGAAACTCCTCAGTTACAAATTATGGCTGTTGTTTGTTCTCCTGGCACTCCTCAAATGTTTTTTATATTGCAAAAAAGGTAAGTCGAATATTGAAACATCAGAGAACTTCCAATATTTTACTTTCTGAAACTGTTGTTGCAAACAAATAAATATGTTCATGTAGTACTTCTGCATCCTGTATGACACGTACACTATATTCATTTACTACTTGAGTGTAAAATAAAATTTTTGGCAGTAAAACTTGATTTAAAAATTCTGTGGTGTTTATGGCCTGGGTGTTCTCAGTTGTTACCTTTTAAATCTACTAGATGTTTCCTGGCAGAGCACAGTTCTGCCCGCCTTGGTGAAGCAGGGAAGTCGGGATCCTGAACATGACTTTGCGTTTCTGTCTTCTGGAGCCTGCCTTGAGGAAGGTAGCTTGCCGCTGGGAAGGGGGTGGGAAGGAAGCTAACGTGCATCAGAATAACTGGTGGTTATGGGAACTCTACTTTTAAACTCTCATGTGCTCATGGAAACTCTCCTAGAGAGGTTTATCAAAACAGATTTGAGGAGGAAAATGACTGGGGGGGTGGGGGCAGTTTTCAGAGTAGTAGTTGGTTTTAGTAAATTTTCCCATGTGTTAAATGATAACTCAAAATTTGAAACTTCTGACCGCAAACTTCTTGGAAGCAAATAAAGAATATTACAAAGAGATTCAGTTCGAAATTTGACAGAAATTCAGTTTTGTGAGACAAATTTCCTCAAACCAAGAATAATTTCTTGATCTTGTATCATTTAACAGTTGTCGTTCTGGCAGGGGGGTGGTAGTGGTGGCTGTATATAATTTTTTTTTATTGGAGCTTTTACAAGGCATGTGTTTCCCTACGCCTGCTCGTGGGGCATCGCAGCCATCCGGGCTGTCTAGCAGCTGGGGTCCTTTGTCTGCTTCATTCCACATCAGTGCAGCACAGGCGGCAGAGGGAACGTGGTGACCGAGTGTGCCTTGTGTAGCATTCGCTTCCAAGCAGGTACTGGCACGGGGTGGAGCTGCACATGCTGCTCCGTTTTCTTGCTTCCCTCTGGTCAGACCCTCTGGTGCCAGGAAACAGGAAAGTTGGAGGTACTGTGTAAACACACATCTCTGATGTACGTCAAGTCCACCATGGTAGAATTTCTTCTGATTTTCATTCATTTGTAATGATTTAATATAATTCAAAAGTCTAAAAAAAAAAAAAAAAGAGTTGCAAATTATTCAGAGCTTTTACTCTTGTGGAAGAATATCTTGTAATTTAATTTTGCAGGACTCAATATGCATTCTTAGCAATAATGATTTTTGTTGCTTATTTTAAAATAAATAATTACTTTAGAGTATGGTTTCTCCATACTGTGATCTGTTAGGACTAAAATTTTTCCTGCTATACTTTTCCTCACTGGATAGGAGGAATTCAAAGTTTGTTTTCAGAAGCGGAGAAAGAGCCAAATGCAGTTGCACTGATTTCAACCCCCAAAGAAGGACTTGGGCTTGAGTCCAGTCTGAGCAGCTGTAATGCTTCCACTTGTAGCTGGAAGGGAATTCCTCCAAGGCAGAAGCTCTGCTAGACAGACATAAAACAGCTTTCTGAGGACCACCTCAAAAAGTTTTAATGAGTTCGCAGGGAAGAAAGGGGTCTTAAAGCATTATTATTGTGGAGAATGTTTTTAATGCTGTGGCCTCTGTGATAGGCTTTGGAAATACGGGTGTCTCCAGCTGCAGTACACACTAGACTGAATTCAAAGGAAGGACTGCTTGTCCTTTCTCCTTTGGCTGAGAGAACTGTACTGTGTGTTTGGGGGCTAAATCATGGCCTGGCAGAAAAATCCTGCCTCAGGTGGGAAAGCCTTTGTAGGTAGGTTGCATGGACTATCCAATAATAGTAGTAAGTCAGTAATTTGAAGAACCACGTACAGTCGTCATCTTCCTGTAATTTAGTTGTTCCACTCCAGAGCTTACGTGGGTATGGAGATGACTTCGATAACTCGGTCCTTGTATAACAGCAGAAATGGGACAAGGGTTGCCCTGTCTTGTTTTTTGTATTTTCCTGTGGTATGTTTTTGTTGTTGGTTGTTATTTTTTGATGGGCTTTGGTTTGTTTGCCAAACACTTCTCACCTTAAAATTATAATAAAAAATGTTCCATATAGATGGAATAATAATTTTATATACACATATATATATTAGCAAGGCTTACAAAACGCTGCATGCTTCTTTATAGGAAATGTTTGTAAGTTGATCTATAGTCACCCAGATGTACTTGCTACTAGCTGCCCTTGACTGTCACATTGCACTGTTGTGAATGTGAACATGTTTTCTTTGTTAAAATCTAAGGACTGAACCTATGAACATAAAATGCAAGGTGTACACCTTTAAAAAAAAAAAAAATTCCACATACTGCAAAATGAGGCAATTATTTGGTCTTTCCAGGACCCTGTTCCCTGTGTGTGGGTATCGGTGGTAAGTATGGCCGTTAGCAAGGCTGGCGCTGGTTCGAGCATCATTAAATAGAAGCCTGCTGACACCGGCCATTGATCCAACAGCCGGCACAGGGCCTCTGGGCCGCAGTATTTCCTCCCCCATCTCTTACTTCTCTCTGGGGATAACCAATTGGAAGAAATGACCCGCTTGCCTGGAGTTTTTAGAATCGGCGGGCAATTCGATGCGAATTGTCAGCTCCAGCTAGAAGGGCAAAGGATCATGCAGTTGACCCTTCTCTGTTGTTGGCATTCTGTTGCTGTAACATTTGGCCATCCCTCACAATGTCACAAATCCCAAGAAGACCTTGTGAAACTCCACCAATGCAGTATTTGGAAAGCTGTCATCCTTTAAAGCTGTCATGGGACAAAAGGGTGGTGATTGCTTTGAGCTATAATACTTTTTTAAAAAACAAAGTTCTGCCTATTTAGTAATGAAATGTTTATGATGCTAAGCAATCTATTTATAAAACTATATTTTATTTGAAAATTACTTTATTTTTCATTCTGAGAGTGCATAAGTTGATGACAATGGTCCCAAATGGGTAGAAACAGATGACGTTCAGGTAACATCCATGAAATGGAACATATACTACTCATAAATACCATATTCTTCCCATTTATTGTTGTTTTCAGTCTTGTATGTTTTCTTTAAACAGCATTAGTAGCTCTCAAAACTGCCACAAGCTTTTATAAAAACAACTTAGGTATTCTAATATGGTGTGTTATGAGAACTTTGCATATATTTTGCAACTAATGATTTACATTTCTTTTCTGTAAGAAATTTAAATTAGACAAGTTATGATTTTGTTATTAGAGTGGTACCCAAATGCCATAAGCATGATCAGAATCCCATTGTAACTAAGTGGTGCATCTATTGAGAATATTCTCTGTATTGAGTACAGTCTGTCATGTAATTAAATAAACTTTTGCAGTAAGTTGCCTCACATGTTGATTTGGAACACTGGCAGTTACTTGCCTGCAGCAAAGTACCTTCCAAATGTATAACTTCTGCCTGCTTTTGGAGTTTTTGTTGGAATTTGGCCTTTTTATTTCCTCCTGATTTTTAATTTCTGACTTTGTATAGGACCATCAGACTACTGCAAAAAGAACTGTGTATCATAATTGTAATTTATTTCATGGTAATTGAGTGTAAAATTCTGTGCTTAAAATGCAATCCTAAAACACAACTTCCTTTTAAATCAGATACTCTGCTGTTCTCTCATAAACTTAAAATATGGTCAGCATTACATCTTTACATAACTTCATAATTTTATGTAATAAAAACCTGAAATAGAAATTCTTTTTATTTGACTGCATAAAGTGCCTCAGAGTTGAAATTGCAAAGAAATCAATTGTGTTCTTCAGACCTCTCAATAATTGTCTTTATATTCATTCTTTAAGGTCCTAACTAAGTTGAAATGCAATGTTTCATTCGTGACATTTAATCCATGAAAATGTCCTTGGAGATGTATTATTCCCTTAAAATAATTTACGTGTACCCTATAATGAACACACACTGCTGGAGGTATATCAGAATCATTTTTGCTCTGCTACAGGACATAAATAGGAAACATACACATGCCTCATTTGAAATTGGTTTATGTAATTGTCGTATGACAAATGTGTTGTTGAAGTCTTGGGGCTATTTTTTGTTGATGTATTTATAAAAAAAAAAAGGTACGGTATCAAACTCTCACAGATGATGATTGCATGAACTAACATTGCATCTTTTTGCTATTCTGATTTGTTTAGTTTGTAAATGAATAAAAATGGTACTTGTGAGCTCAGTCTGTCCAGATACATTCAGGTAGACTTGTCCATCTGTACTGTCAGTGTTGCCATTTGCCTACAAAGATGCTGACCCTTGAACGAGCCGTTCTGGGGGAGGCTATTGGTACAAACTCACTCCGTGGCAACTTGCGCTCGCGCAGCCTCTAACCACGCGCTCACCTGGCGATACGGTGTGTTACGAGCAAGGTAACACACCGTCGGCTTAGTGAAATAAGGCTGACTTGCTAGCATTTATTACTGAATGACTGACGCTCTGGCCTACTTCGTTGCGCTCGACTCATTTGTATGCTGGGTATTGCCAGTCTTACCAAAATGAGTGAGCGTATCTAGCACGGAGTCGTCTTTATAGGAGTTAGTTAATGGCTAAAACTTTCTGCATCCAGAACTGTATTAAAAACCATAGTAAGTCATTACTTTGGACTTGCATGCTTCCTGTACACCTCTGCCCATACTTACTCACGTTAATCAAATTATTTTTCCTACTAGTTAAGAAAGAAGAGTGGAACAAGAATTATTCTGTCATGGTAGTGCCTCCTCTTTGTATCTCTAAACTAGCTAAAAGTCTCAAAGGTGTATGGCATAGGAATATCTATTCTGTTGAACTCTGTGGATGTCCATTTTTGGACACCATAAAGGGACTTGATTATTTACATGTACTGAGCATTTATTACGTGGATGTGGGTATCGTAGATGCTTTTAAACTGGGTATCGGAAAAATCAATTGAGTGCTATTGAAAAGCCTGATCTCCTGCTCAGTATGGAAAAACGTGGCACGCTTTCTACCTTAATGACCCTGAGTGTACAGGTTGGCCCTAATTATGTCTCTGTTTCCATTTTGTTTTTCCATGCAACTCGCACAAGGCGGGTTTCCATCGTGTACCAGACAGATGTTCCCAGGCAGAATACTTCATAGCAAATGGTGTAAATGAGCAGGAGTCCCGGAGGAGTCCCGCAACTTCAGAGCAGCATGCAAACCTCACAATTTCTGCCCTCCTCCTGTATATTCATATTCTGCTCTTTTTCTGGAGGGTAGCCAGTTCCTACAGTGCTTCTGGCCTTTTTTAGCATTCCCAGTTTCTGTGGGATCCTGCATTTCACATTGTGCTTAGCTCTCAGTTCTGCCTTTTACCTCTTAGCTTTGCTCCGTTCTGTGATCTTCTGTGCTTTGAGAGTCTTTCCTTTCAATGTTACACCCTTTTCACAGCATCTGGCTTGGTACCCTTGTACTTCCCTTATTCTCCTAGTAACTTTGTGCTTGCTTTCTCATGTACTTCTGCTGTGATTTGAGGATGAGATTGTTTTTCTGGTTTCTTTCCCCATCTCCCTAGTGGGACATTAAAATCCCTTTCCATTCCGAGAATCTGGTAACATCGTGAACTACTTTGCTACAGTCCCGGTTATCCAGAAGTTGGACTAGGAGCCTCTGAGCAGGCTTTGTGTTACTTAGATGGATCACAAAGGATGCATTACAAAACATAATTTGCACGTGATGACTATTGAGAAAACTGAGAGGCCACAGTATGCAGGATTTTGAGGGGAAAAAATTTGAGTGGAGATCTCAAGTAGTGCTCAGTATAGTGTGGGATTAGGTCTTAAGCAAACACTCTTATGAAGAGTACTTGTGCAGCATTACAAGTAACAAAACAATTGCCCAAAGGATAGCACCTTTTGAAATGATTGCTGTAATTTGTCTGGTACTGGTAAACTTGCTGTTTTCTCTGTCTATATTTTGCCCATTAATATTCACTGCAAATAGTGTTGTTTTTTTCTTTTTTAAAGACTGTTTTGTTGATAGATGTGGACTGTATAAAAATAAAGGATTTTTCTGTGGTTGTATAATAAATATACTTCTCTTTGATTCAGCACTAAACTTTAAGAACGAATGAGGATCCAGGCAGTGATTTTTTTTTTTTTTTTTTTTTTAATGGCAGTTCCTTTTATTGTTGCCAGCAAAGAAAACTGCATGTTTGGTTATAGTTCCATAACATTTTTTTCATTAAAACTTCTAGTTTCTTCAGCTTTTCTTTCATCACAAGATCTGCCGCCCTTAAAGGAAAGTATAAAGAGCAGCAGTGTTTTGCAGAATCATATTTGTTCTGAGATAGATGTTGTCTTCTGTACAGCTATCAGTACACAAATAGTGAAATGCCTTTAAATCCTTGAATCTGCCCATGAGATACTTACATTACTCATGCTCGCTTACTTTTGTAGATCAGTATTTCTTGGTCTCTTTACTAATACAAAATGACTTTTTCTATTTTTGGCTAAAATGTGTGGTTTTTTTTTTTTCTTTTTCCCGATTTCTAACGAATTGCTTCTTTTGATTTCTCAGGCTCGATGAGCCACTGGCATTGGCAGGTGGTGGAATGACAATGCAATATGATATGCCAAAGTGGTTGGGCATCACTTGTCATCTTGTAGACAAGTGAGGCAGAGGAAATAAGAGAATACATGAATCTCTCAAATATGCAGGAGAAAAAAATGACATTTTCCATAGGATAGAAATCTTTTCCTGTAACTGCCTCCTTCCATCTTGTCCCCGGAGTGGTTTAGTTTCTCATGCTATTTTTTCTACACCAAATTTGAAACATTTTACCTGTAATAAATAGCTCCATGTATAATTTCACTTAAGATTCTTGCTTGCAGACTTTGTAGTGCAAATAAGAATCCATTGAAGGCAGTAAAGATACAAATAATGATCTTTAGTGTTACGGCCTACGCTAAATGCAAAGTATAGAAGCATACATCTTGCTATAAAGAACTGCTCAGTTCACTGTGATTTCATAGTGATTGCTTGTTTTTTGGCCACACAGGATTATTCACTTTGTTTCAGGCAGAGGCATACCTCAATAATCCGTCAAGTTGTTCAAAAGCACAAACGCTTATGCATGGATTTAAGGGGGAGCCATCTATGAACATGTTTCTCAATTTTTGATCTCTCTAGGACAGCATGGTGACAAATACTTAGCAAATGTCTCCCTCAGATTATCTGTTCTTCCTGAAGTTTGAGATCTACAAAAGCTTTATTAAATCCATCACAAGACATCGGTGCAAACAGAATGAGATAGTTGGAAGAGCAGCCTGTGTTATTTCTTTACCTGCCTCTGAAGATAAGCGGTATGCTCTTCCCCTGTATGTGTGCAGCAAGCATGAGTGAAGAGGCAAATGCAAGCTGAGTAAATCCTGCAAAGTGATAGCATAGCTAATTTAGCTCACTCGGAAAGCTCACCGCAGGTCCAAAGCAGCGCTTTCTCATCCTGCGAGCTGCTCAGCTGCGTAGCTCCTCTTCTGGATGCTCCTAAGATGTGCAGCAGATGTGGAGGAGGTTGTTAACCTCTCCCAGGTGAAGGAAAATACGGTTATGATGTTGAGAAAAAGAAGTGGCCCAGTTGAGAAGGGGAGCTTCCTTAAAATCCTTTGTGTAGTAAACAGATAAACTTCCCAAGGATGGTTTTGCCTGTGAACTCTACAAAAGTTGCACCAGAAGGTGATGTATAACTTTTTCTCCTGACTTCCTTGCTTTTGGATTAAGCGCACAAAGTTTGGTGCTTGAGGTTGTTCAGGATCAGTGTCTTCCAGGTTGCTTCTGCATTGCTAAAATGCAGTCTGGCTCCTTTATTTTGGAACTTCCTTGATCTGGTGTAGGAGCTTCTTGTTTTTAAAGATCTGTCTGCAGGTATGTCTACTTCTACGGTTAATTTGTGACAAATTTTGGAACAAACTTAATTTGGAAGGAAAAAAATGATGCTTGCCATTATTTTTCCTATAGTGCATTATCTTGTGTTTGACCACAGTGAAAAATCATCAGCTACTTGTTTTCCTTTCGATAAATGAATTTTGCAGTTCCTCCCAGTTTTCTCCAATCTTGACAGTTCTTAATAAATCTGTAGTATTTGCAAGTACTTCAACCCTATTTTAATTACACTAGTACATATACAGAAGCCTAGTATTAATTCCAGGCTTGCTGTTTATTACATGCTATCTCATCATAGACTGAGGCAAGACTATTGCGTTTTGGGTCACAGCAGGTTTGGACTGCATTTTTCTTAGGACTGTGTGATTGTTTTATGCTTTGGAAGGGTGCTAATTTAGAGAGAGTGGCAAATGCAGTGCCCGCTGCCACTGCAGCTACTTAGTACTCACCAAGGCATCCTCACCTAATCACATATTTTTCTTGTTAAAAATAATCTTTCCCAGAAGGAGCAGGTGTTAATTCCACATATGGGGACAGCCATCACGCAGCAATATACGTATGTGTAAGAGAAACCATTTTAAAGGGATTTTTTTTTCATCTGTGTTTTAAAGCGAGGCTTGGTTACAAACAGTTTCTACAACACACATGATGGGCGTGTTTGGTCTTTGTGGCTGAGTGACTCTTCATGCTGCTTGCATATTGGCAATGTTGGAGTTTCTTTAAAGCTCATTTAATATCAGACTATAAATCTTTGCTGGCTTCACTTAACCCCAAGTTCAGTTTCCAATATAGCTTTAGCAGTACTGTTGGGGAAGAAGGAATTGGGACGTGATAGTCTCTAACTGGCTTCATTTCCTCGGCCCTCCTTTGCATGCCCTGGAGGGCAGAGCATCCCATGCCATCGGCTGCCAGCCTCTCTCCCGTGGTGGCAGGCGAGTGTGCGTTCCACTGTGCCCCCTTCAAAGAGGGCGGGAAGCGATTCCTTCCCCCCCGCAGCCCCTCAGCACTGCCAGCTGGGAATTTAAAGGTGGGAACCATCGCTGCAGAAAATACTGCATCTTCCTCTGTGGATATTAATTTTAGATGTGTTTTGGTAGCAACGAAATTTTCTGATTCCCATGCTGGCCTTATTAGGCAGCTAAGGAAAAAATACCTCATCTATATCTACCCACATTTATCCCTTTATGATGAGGATATGTAAGAGACAACCTTTCCATGTATGCATATTATGCCTCATGAAAATGAGTGCTAAAAATACCCTCAAAAAAATTAAGCAAATGGAGAACTTCTAAGGTATTCTTGAAGTAAGCTGTGAGTTAAGAATTACAAAACCCTATGGCCCAGTAAGAAATGGATTTTGTGGTCTCTTTGTACTGTTAAAATGTCTTTTGGAAACAAACTCCCACTGTCTAAAATACCATAACGTTTTACAAGTTTGTAGAAGATGAAAATGTTACCAGATGTTAAGTTCAAGGAGCAAGTTAACTACCATTGTCTGATGGAACAGCTTTTGCTGTTCGGTAACTTCTTACCTTCTCTCCCTCTCTTCCCCCGCTCCCTCGGTTCACTTGGCCATGGCTGCTACCAAACTGCCCATCCCTTCTGCAAATAAACCAGTATTTCACTCATATAGGTGAAGGGAGAAGTCTACGTATTGTACAGTGCATATAATTAAGTTGATGGTTGGTTGGATGGCCAAAGTCTTTCATCGAAATGGATTATCAAACTAAACTGCTGTAGTTAAATATAGTTTACTATTAAATGCATATTCAATAAGCAGAAGAGAAGTCGCTAATAACTGACTTCGGCACAGTGGAAATCTGTTAAGGGCACATGAAAAGGATTGCTAATATCAGGCAGTCTCACCTTAGTGCTGCTACAACGCTGCTATTTTTGCCGTAACGCTTTTTTTCATAATGTGATTCAACTATATAAAAGGTTTATGGATTTGAAGCACATCAGAGGTCACTTCCTCCTGTGACTTGCTAATCAGCTCTGGTACTTTCATATATACAGCAGGAACTTTCAGACAAAGGTAAGATTAGTAGCTAACCAGACAAAGAGAAAATGGAGGAAAATAATAGTAGTGGTGAGTACATGCACCAGGTAAGTGTGGCCCAATATTTTTATGGCCTTTTTGATAGATTGCTTTGGATGCTTCTGGGCAACATTGAATGCAGCATTTTTTTTATCTCTGTCCCAGAAGGATTATTCCAGTGGTTCACCTTAGATTCTGCACAGAATATTACTTTGCTACTCTAATAGCTTTGGAAATGCTCTCCTTTGATGTCAAGAGCTGTATGGAACTGTTCTTTTGATTAAGAAACACTTACACACTTGAAAAACCTAATAATAGATAAAAAAAGAAAAAAATGATCATAAATTGTGCTTTATTAAACTAGATCTATGGGAGAGATGCAGAACGTGTGTGCACCTGTATCCCCTGTCTTGGTCTGTCATCTTTCTGTTGGAAACCCTCACAGTATGTCTGTCTCTGTCTTGAATAGCCCAGGAGCCTGTTTCTTTTTCCCCCTCTTCATTCTGGGACTCTCCTCTTTCTTCTGCCATTGAATGCTTGCAGACCGAACAACCTGGCTGGCAGTCAGATTATTATATCCCCCCTTCCCTCATCCTCGATTGATTGTCAAAAGATGTATTGCATACAATTTCAGTTTAAAACCTAGCCTGGTCCATACCATGAAAATTTCTTTTCACTAGCAAGGGGCATAATTGAACTAGTGGCCAACAATTTAACTTCATTCCCTCGTTTGCAATCAGTGCCATTTCAGGGAAATAAATTGCATACAATCGTGCAAAGATGCTCAGCTGATGTTGTCTGTGTCTGCAGACAGAGCTCAGGGTAAATGTCTGACACAGTTCAGGGCCTATAGGAAAAAGCCCACTACGTTGCTGTGGTACATCTATATGACGTCCTATCAATAGAGCAGCGGCTTTTAGGTCAAAGTCACGTTAGACGAGTTTAGGAGGTACTAAGTTAACTTGCCAGTTGAATGGGTGTTGAGATTTGCTCTGAAAACATAGATTAAAACTCTCTTATGCTTATATATTTACTGGGAGTTTTGTAATGCTTTTGCCCCAGATTTACTCCTGGAACGCACTGCTCTATTTTTGCAAGTTAGTATCGTAATTACTTTAAGATAAACTTTTAAGAAAACTTCCTGATCCTGCATTGGTGGGAAAGCGGGGAGACCGCTCCACTCTTAAGCAAGGAAAATCCTTTTTTTATTCTGTGCTCTGCAAGTAGGCTTTTGTTTGTGAGTTTGTTTTACATTAAATCCAGAGTCACTGCCTGAAAAGGGTTGAGAAATAACTGGGTGAACATTTCAATTTTAGATGTAGTAACATACTGTACATCGAAGATTGCAGTTTTGATCATTTTAACTAAGAAAAAAAGAGCTGTATGGAAATAAATATATGCTCAAGCAGGTGAAGCGCTTCTCAGCAAAGCAAAATTGGGATGGCAAAAATGCCACTGGATATGGAGCAATATATTGACCCGAGATACGGATTAGGAAAAAAAACAGGACTTGGGGTTTGGCTGAGTGCTGCCAAACCTGCAGCGGAGTTGTAAGAATGGAGAGGACTAGCGAAATACATTCTTTTCTGTTTCAAACTTTACATGCCTGTCAGAGTTTCAGCCGTTCAGGCTAAAACTGAGGCTTTGCAGGCTGTTGGACCCCTGCTGCTTCACGTGGGAAGCTTTGGGTGAGAGGGGGAAAGTCGGAACAGTGGTTCACATCTTCACAAGAGAAGATGTGATTATTTGACTGCCTCTTCATTCTTTTTCACGGGGCAAACCTCTCAGGCAGCCTTCACCACTCTTTTCGAGTCCTTTGTATCTAGCACAGACACCTTTCCAGACTTTGAGGTGGATGTGCGTCATTCACCCCAGTTTGGGAACTGTGAAGTAGACTGAATTCAGGCTCTCCCTTCTGGATAAGCGTCGGGGATAATCGGAGGACTAAGTGGAGGTGCTATGTTCTCAAACACCCAAACGTGCCCTAAGCAGTGTCTGGGGCTTCACTGAACACCAGGCAGCAAAGCAGACTTAGGTATCTTGGGAGTCTGTTACCAGGAAATATATTTTGCAATGCTTCTTTGCAGCATTTGGAGAAGTTTTTGATGAGGCATAGCTTGATGATTATTTTTGCAAAGACTTGGCTTCTCTGAAGAGAACAACTTCAGATGAGAAACTGTATAGTTTTTCTTCATGGTATGTAGTGCATACTAGATTTTTAACTTGGTTTCAACTTAGAGGGTAGTTTTTGAGAATACAACATACAAAAGGTTATTTGAAGGGGGTTTCCTTAGTCTGTTGATATTTTACTTTTGCAAGCATTGTTAATTGTTTACATGGCTAAAAGAGCATCCTTTAAATCTTCAGATAGAAATTGCTTTTGCTCACAGTTGAGAAGAGGAAACAAAGCAAGAATGGAAAAAAAAATTAGAAATAAATATCAAGAAGCTTTAGATACTAATCCCGGCCTAAGAGAGATGTAACATAAAATGGAAGAATGACGTGAAGGACACCAGGAAAGGTATAAGGCTTTTGAAAGACCAAATTAGTTTGAAGACAATCTCAGGCCACAATGAGTATTTTTAGTAGCCAGTATTGATATATATGATGGATGATCCCCAAAAAAGAACCAAGAAAAGAACCAGACACAAGCCCAGATGATGAAGTAGGAAAATATATTTGCTTAGGAGACATTTAGCCAATAGCTTGAAGACTGAAAAAATTGGAGGTAGCAACTGGCTGGCAACTTTATCCCTTTGGATTTTATCTGTACAAAATGTCAGGGTCTTAAGATTTGTAGGTCTAAGAGATCACCGGTAGGCTCACAGTACTGGCACGTTTGTTTAGCCTTAAGTAAAGATACTACTTCTTGCAGAAGTCCTCATCCTGTGAAGAGTAGAGGTGCAGCATGCCTGTGTATTTACATATGCTGTCAGGTGGGGATGGAAGCACGTTGAGCTGGATCGGCTCTGTATTGGCTGCTCAGAAGTGGAGAAACATCACTGTGAGATGCTCCCATCTCCAGGTTTATTGCAGTTTGATGCGCAATACAACGTGACATTTTGCTATTTGTGATGTGTCTCCCTGCTGCCTGCTCCTAAACTTGGACGTGAACTTTCAGCATTTAAGAAATGTCTGGTACTAAGAATGTGATGGAAGGGTTGTTGGCAGCTTTTATTTCAGATACAAATGTATGCTCCGTCCTTCCTCCTTTGGCTGGTCCTGAGGCTTATCTGTCAAAACCTACTGTCACATCAACATTAATTAATATGCCAATTTGGAGGTATGTGTTTAAATGGTGTTTTTAATCGCTGAATGTTTTCTTCCTGCCAAAAGTGTACGTATCGACAAGCATCAGCCCTAAGCTTCCAGCGAGGCAGAGATGAGTGAAGCAGAACTAGATCTGTGTCTGATGGGATGAGAATTAACCGGGACAAGGGCGCTGCCAGGAACAGAGTGTTTTGGGAGGAACAAAGGAGTTACCCTGATTCACGTGCCAAAATCAGCAAATGAAGTCTGATATTTTATGATGTCTTGGCTGCGTAGCCTTCCTGAAAAACAAGGTAGGATGCCCTCTCAAGCACATCACTAGTGAGTAACACCCTCAAATCCCCACCCCTGCTTACTGCAAGGTACTAGCTGTGTGTCTTACCTAACTTTATTTTCTATTTTCTCTGTGCATTCAGGATAATTCTTTTGTTCCATTTTCAGCCCGCTCGCTGACACAGCTCTCTCCCTCTCTCTCTTTCCCCTTACACTGTTGTTTAAGCATGCTGTAAACTTATTCATTCCCTAAAGGCAAGAGCAGCTATCTGAGCAACACTTTGTCAGCATAATACATTTACAGAATGCATATTTATGAACCTTTGAGCCTTTATTGTTCCAGAGGGCAAATAAAAAACATGAAAAGTAGCAATATAGTGTTTCAAAGGTCCCTCAAGGAAAACAAAAGTAGTTGGAAATAAATTTAGGAAAAAGAAGTTCTCCAGAAGAGAACCTTGAATTAGCACATACAAAATATGGGCTGGTTAAGACTATTCTTTTCTTCCACCTATTCCAGACTCTCCTAATCCAAGTTTTAAGAAATTTTAAGCTTGAAAAATGGTTTTAAGCTTTACAAAATAGAACAAATGGCATAGATTAGACATACATAATAGTAAACCAGAGATTTTTAAAGCAGCATGCTTTGCGCAATCGTAGTAAAGTAAATACAGTTTTTAAATGGAAATGGTCATCTTTCTTGGAAGCTACAAGATCAGTGTAGCGTGTGCCACAAAATTGCTACAGATAAAAGGTAGCTGGAGGAAGCTGAAAAATCACTAAAATGCCCTAATTGTTGTTATTTTAATTGACTCTAGGTTCTTACTAACTTTACAGTGTAATCCTCGACTTTTAAAATGAATGGGTTGCTACTTGTTATTGCTGATAATAAAATAAAGCTAGTTAGTCAGTGTTTGTGTTCTTAGATGTGTCCGTTAGCTCAACTACAATTAAAAGGTGGTTATACCCCTGTTCCTAGATTATGCAGCCTAAAAATTAAAACATGTAGTGTTGTCTCCCTGCATGAACAGTCTCACACTTTAAAATGAGAGATGTGAGTGTGGCTGCCTGTGGCTTTCATCCTAAGCAAAAACTGGAGTGCGTGCCCAATGACAGAGCTCATGGAAATTCAGCTTAACCAAAATTTGAAGTACTAAAAAAAGGGGAATAGCTCCAGAAAGCAGGAGAAAATAGATTAAAGTTCCAAATGGTCAAAAAATAAAACTAATGCAGATTTTTAGCTCTTCTACAGTAGCGGAGCTATAGGTATTTGCACATTTTCCTTCTAGGGTAAGAGTTTGTAATTGTGCTTTCTGCTGTAAAGACTTGAAAGACACATGCAATGGGAAACTCAGCTGGACTCCGTCTCTATTACTTCTTTTGGCCCAAATTAGGGAGGGAGACTCATAGAGCTCACCGTGGAACGATGCAGAGCCCTACTGATGGCAAAAACTAGCCCTGGGGTGAGCCAGAAGCCGTGGTGCCTCTGCCATAAGGTACCGGATGATTTGTGTGGAGGGATGGGGGGTGAGAGGGAAGGTGTGTTTCCTGAATCTGTCACAACTTCACTAGTGGGTACTTTCTTCCAAGAGGGGTGGTGGATGTATGGCCATATGGGCTGTCCCCGGTGCTCACAGGCACACTTTAAAAGCTTGGGTGGCTCAAATAAATGAGAGGGATCCTACTGTGTGTGTATGACGTGCTGCTTCTCCATTATAATGGCACAACAGAAAAAAGGTGAGACAGTTCCCATGTGAAAATTCAGCATTGCGCAGAGGAGGCTGCTTTAACTTTTATGTATGTGTTTAGTTATTTTCAGTAGTCAAAGTGCAACTGAATTCACAAATCATTCCAGTACCTCCAAAGCTGTATTTTTAGCCATTATTCACAAATTACAGATTTTCTTTCCTGCTTTCCTCAAGAATCACTGTTCTGCTTTGTCTAAGTCCTGGACACTGAGACCCCCAGAGCAAGTTTGCCTCTTGAATATCATTTTCCAGTGAATTGTGGTAATCATTTGTTAAACATGAACAGCTTGAAACGTTGCGATCACTCGGGAGTAACTGTACGGGTAAACCCTTATCTACCACAGTGCAGTGACTTAAAAAAAGGCGGGGGGGAAGTGTAGTTACATTTCATTGATTTCTCACATTTTAGGTGTTGCTGACAATGTTACTTTGCAGCAAGTCATCTGAAATATCAAATGGTTATTTAAAAAACACAGAAGCCAAAATTAACCTCTTGCCAGTTCCACAAACACGTTTGCCTCTGGTGTATTGCTTACGACACGGGGAGGATTCACGCTGCCGGGACTGGGCAGGTTTCTCCTAGCCCTATAGCACCGTTTAAAGGATGATGTCTTTTTAAGGATACGTAACCTCATTTATAAATATGCTCTAAGCAAATGCTTGGTATCCAAAGTGCCGCTTTTCTTTTTGTCTTTTAACAAGCTCAGAAAAGCAGGGTGTGATGTTGGTGCCCCAGCCCATGCCTCTCCCCTCAGCAAAGCGGGCTCCTGCATCCGCCCCTGCAAAACGGTCCTTGCGCTGTGCACGCAGCGCTGGTGCCCAGGGCTTTTGCAGGCCTGCCCTCTAAATATTTTAGTGGAAATAATTATGCGTATATAACTTGTTGTAGAGTACAAATTAAATTTTGGGAAAGCAGGGTGGATTGCGAGCCAAGGGAGGCAAAAGGAGGTGCAGTGGGAGGAGGGGTGTCAGGGATACTGTGTTAGTTCCCGTGTTACCTGTACAGAGCATCACGATGTAGAGACCACGATTAAGCCCCTCTGCAGCCCTGTGGTACTCGTTGGGCACCCCCTCCCATGGGGTGGCGGCCTGGATACCGTGTCCGAAATGGGCTAAGCAGCACCTCCTGCCCCCAGACTTCACGTGGGGGAAGCTCCATCAGAGAAGGCAGTGATGGGGAACAGGGGGAAAACCCTCAGCAGACACCTACCGAAACAAGATGTTCTCCACCATCAGCGTTACAAACACGGCTTAGCCTCAGCAGGGTTATGTGACAGACAGGAAACTCAGGTGAGGTGAACACCCAGTTCCTGTTGTCACCCAGATTCCCATGGACCCCTTAAAAAAAAAAACAAACCCAAACAAAAGCCCCCAAGCCCCTACCCGTCGTGCTTTAATTAACTGCAGGACTGGGAGCTCTGCTTTTTGCTCCCACTCTTGCTGCTGTTCATCCAAAACAGGACTGTGTCTTTGTCTTTAGCAAAAGAGGAGGCTCTTGGAGAAGAAATGCTGTGAACATACAAAATTTCCTACTGTCATGAAAACCATCCGAAATCATAAAGATTACTAAATAAAAAATAAGAGAGAAAACTCAGTTTTCTGTTTCCTAGCTTTCTAAACAGCTTCTCAAAGCTTGTTTCACCAATGTGAAATCGAGCATGGACTATTTACATTCTTGACTCATTGTGAGAAAGACTGATATATGAAAAGATCTGCACGTTAAAAAACCATACATGACTACACTGTCATCTTTAAATTCCCTATACATAACAAAAGTGGCAGGATGCAAATATGAGGCATTCTAGATCAAAGCAGTAAAAATATGAAGATATTATTATCCACAAAATATGCAGTGAGAGATACTAATGATAAATATTTTAAATCCAGTGAAAGGAAAAATCTATAGGAATCTTTCTATTTCAGCAGGAGTTGTGCAGTGTGGTTTCAGAGTTCCAGATTACACTAAGTTTTGTTATAATTAGAGGCCTCCGACACTGAAAAAACAGAAATAAAACATTTTACATTATTTCTAGGTACTAAAGAAAGGAAGGGATTGTCATCATATTTGTCTTTATTATTTCCTTTTCGTAAAAAGAATAGCAAAAGTATGGGAAAAGGGCCATATTGTCACTGCGAATCAGAATTGTACTGGCTTCTTTTATTATAATGAAATTTGCTGTCCTAGGAACTTTTTCTTATGTATTGTTTGAAAAAGTTTGGGGGTTTTGGGAGGGTATATTTCTCTCTTCTTCCTGGTCAGATTTTTCTTAAATAATCAAAGAAAATAAGATCTTGAATATTGTACTGGAAAATGCGTCCTATCTGAGGGTCAGGTCCAAGCAATTGGGGCCAAAAAGCAGAAACTGAGCTGGGACAAGTCAAGGCCTTTTAATCTACCTAATATTTGTTTTGCGGGCTGCTACATTATGACTATATTTAAAAACTTGTATCATTAGTATTGCATCCAGGTTGATAATTTGATTAATATATTAGAGAAAAGCTTCTTGAACCTCTCTGACATGACTCGTAAAATTCTGGTCATGCTGTGAACGTGTGCCCAAGTTTGTTCCTGCTCCCAGGGGCTGGGTCTCGAAGGCTGCCCACCGGGTAAGTATTTTGCCCTCAAGTCTGCCATTAGCTGTGGTTCACGACGCTCTTCCATTTTCCATTTCTGACTGCATGAGTAAGCTGAAAACTGAACCTTTTGAAATGGGTGTTTCCTATGTCCAGCCCTTGCCAGAGTCATGTTCCCTTTTAAAAAGATAAAGTTTCTCTCTGTTCGTAATTTGTCTGTGCATCAGTGGCTCTGCTGCAAAAACAACTAATTGCGAGGTTGATGTGAGAGTTCGGCCAAGTCTGCTTGCCCGTACATGAGTAACAAGTTGAAATATTCTTTGTGAATTATATGTTTCTATCTGAGAAACAGAGTCGTGTTTCTGAGACATGGTGTCTCCAGTTGGTGCTCTTCAGGCTGGGTCCTGCTTCGCTGCCTCCTTATTTAGGGCCGTTTGGAAGAACTAGAACCTGGATTTGCTGGAGACTGCATGCCAAATTAAAGGGGAAAAAATAAAAAGAAAATTAGTTTAGAGAGAAGGTGTTTATTTGAAAGAGACCATGCAGTTTTTGTTTTTGCTGAGGACACGGTAATATGAGATAGAGACAAAGGTTTTAATGACATTATGCACCTAAGATATTAAAGAGTCTGTAAAAGTGTGTCCAGGCCTATAAAGTAATTTTGCTAGTGAAGCTGGTACCAAGACAAATGACAGCCTCGAGTGCTTGTCAGCTCCGTGGGCTCGGTCCTCTGGAGTGCAGCTGGAACTGCCGCACCAGGAGGTTGATTATTGCCAATAGTCTCTGCTGTGCATCTGCTTTTTTTGTTGCTGTTGCTTCCCCCCTGCCCGGTTAGGTCAGTGGCTGCCTTTTTGTCTCCTTCCTTCTCTGTTTCACATTTGTGCGCCGTAGGGATACATATTGAATGAACTGAGGAAAAATAAGGAAGAAAATCAGTAATCCTGGCTAATATCCCCAGAGTGTCACCAACAGGTTAGACGACTTCTGTGTTAAGAGATTTTAGGGAGTTATTGTTAACTGGTTGCTCTTACATATTTTTTTTTTTTTAAAGTTGGATTAAAAGTGTATGTGAAGATTAACATTCACTGGTTTTGTTTTGGGGAGGGTTCACTGATTCAGCTTCTTAAGAGCAGAATGAATTTAGTTAGAGGGTAGAAAGCCTTTTGTTGCAAGCTTTCCACGAGTAGGTCAGTAATACCACCCATAGGCTAAACCAAAAGCATCGTGCCACTTGCTTAATAATTGAGCTCCTCGTTTCAGTCGTGGTATCTAATATAAGCTAAATCCAGCGAGCCCACCAGCTGTGTACTTGCTCGCAGAAAGTTACTGCTATGATGTTGTACTGAATTTCTCCCAGTCATCCCAGTCTTATTAATGCCTCAGTGTGGCATAAAGCTTCATTCATTATTCATAATAATCCAGTCAGAGGGCACTCTGAGACCTGATAAATTCTCACCTAAATGACAACAGCTGACAGGGCCTAGGGTTTTATAGCCTTTCTCTTGCCATAGCAAGGTGCTGTGGGCAAAGGTCCAGAATGATCCTCTACTAATGACCAGTGTGATATATGAGCAGCTGCTGATTTTCTGACATGAAGTCTACTCTGCTGAGCATCCAACCCGCCAGCCGTGAGTAGTGGATGAATATCTGACAGGCGATATACTTCAAGAACAGGTCGCGAAAAAAAAAATCTGTCTCAGGTGGGAGGGAATTAAAGGGTTAATCCTGTGCTGGAGCACTGCAACATCAACAACAACAAAAATATCCGGGGGGCAAAAAAAATAAAAAAAATCAGAAGTCTGTAAATTCTGGCCATGCTGATGTGGAAATGAGAATACGATTCCTACTTCTGAAAACTCTTCCTTTCTGGCACCCAGAGGGTTGAATAATCATGACTTTAGAAGCATGTAAATTGCTTTATAAAAATCAATGATCATCTGCTGAAGGATATTAATTGCACTTTTTCACAAAGGGAAAAAGCTTCATAATATTTTATTGGTTTTTAATGGGCGCTTTGATACCACAGGAGGTAAGTGGAAAGTCTCTTTCTTTTGTTCAAGCGCAGACCTAGCCTTTCAAAGGAACGTATGTACCTATTTGAGTCTTAACTTCTCCCTTGTGTTGTGGGTTCGGATTAAAAGCAGGTGGAATCCTTTTATTTTGCCCTTCTATTTTACTTTCAGCAGTGATTGATTCTCTATTATGTCATCTTACCTTTCTGAAGTTATATTGATAAACGTATGTCTCTTCCTGTGTTTCATTGCCGTGTAAATTTAGGGGTTAATTCTGGAAGTTTGACTTTATTGCGATATAGCAGAAAAATGAAGCTCCAAGTACTTTGAAAAGATTCAGGACTGACAGGACCTTTAGGGTGCCATTACTGCATTTTCCACATCCCCAGTGTGTTGGGTCTCTAGGCCAGGAGGACAAGCGGTTGTTCTGCATACGGGCTTTGCTCAGTACGAATTTCTGTCCACTCCATGTAGAACGACTCAAGTGGCAACAACAGGCTGCTCTGGCCTGAAATCGTAGAGAGCTGGAGGTGAAAAGGTGGTCCTTGCATGACTGAAGTTGAAGGCCGGAAATTGTATTTGCTTGATGCTGTGTTTTGACCCTAATCTTTCCATGTTTTGTGCCACCGTAACAGACATCCACAAGATCAATGAGAATCTTTTCCCCTCTTCCCTCCCACTGGTGCCTTCTTGTTAGTTAATGGGGAAATGGACTCTGCTGGGTTCCCAAATTGAACCAGTAGATAGGATACCACCAGGCAAAATCAGGTTAGTGGAGATGGGTCAAGTCCTGCGCCGATTCTTACGCACACGTTATATACAATACATTGTGGCTGTTGGAATAATTCGGGACTCAACCATTGACAGCTACTTCCATCGTTCTAGTGCTGCAGCGCTGGGACTTGCTTTTGGGAACAGATATCGAGGGCTGGAGGCCGCAGAAATTCACCATCTACTGGAATTATGGGAAGGCTTGATTTTCCTGACTGAAGTCATTCTGACAGCCTTATTTGGACTTGTTTTGAGAACAAGTATTTCTATTAAAAGTGACACAGACTATTTACAAATGAGGTGTGCCTGAACTATATGAAACCTAAACATATTCCAGACAAGTTTAGGCTTTGTTATGTGCAAGAGCTGTGGCTGAAAGCATTCCTGGAATCTCCCATGGTTGCCAGAGCAACCTGCGACTGTAACCAAAACATTCTTCACTCTTGCTGGGTTCCTCTGTTGGCCTCCTCAGACACTTCTTCTTTCTTTCCTTTATTTTCCTGTCGAAATAAACAAAATATGACATTTGCTTAGGGTGACCCACACCAGTCAGAATATTGGCTTGTTGAACACAGCCTGGTGTGTAATTTGTCAGACCAAGCTGTTGGATTTTGTAGTCGTCCCCTGTTGTCTTCACCCATGTCTGGTTGTCTTGGTTCCTTCTTCCTGTTGCTGCTCCCCTGGATGAATGCAGTTGGCCAAAGGGTTCTTGGCTTTGAGTGTTAGGAAGGTGATGGGAACATGTTCCAATGGGTGTGGTAGACCAAGGAAGACTTTTTATTATTATTGTTATTTTTTCTTGTTGAGGTGAAAGATATGTCATTAATACTCATGGACATGGTGAATCGCCTGTGTGATTTTTGTTGACTGGGCAGGTCAGATTGCCTCTACTGTGGCAATCCCTCACTCGAGTGTCCATCGTTCAATATCTCCTAAGTTTCTGACAACCCCCCTTTTTGTCTGGGGATTTACTATAACAATTTTTCAAATGTTTTTCCACCTAAGTGTGAAAATGGTGGTTTTCTTTGTGGTTTTTTTGGTTTAGTTTGGTTTTCTTTTTTTGGTAGAACATGCGTGTTCCATTCCATCTGCTTGAAGGACCTGGAAATCACTTTTGCTTGGTTAACTCAAAATTTCCCTCTCCCATAAAAGCAAGGGCAGACAAAATATGGAATTGTTCTACAAAATACTCTTAAAAATGAACTAAAAAGTGTTGCAAAAATAACTTCAATAGAAGGTAAAGCTGAGTTTGTAAGTCCATTAGTTGTAGCTTATGCTTTTGAAAATCAAGCTATGTATTTAAATGTGAACATTCAGTTTCCTATCATTAAAAACTTTGTCCAAAGATCTCAAGTTTTCATATGAAGTAATTTAATAAAAATTAATGAAGGAGAGCAAAAGAGCAGAGGAACCTACACCCATCAAAGGTGTACTCAAAGGGAGAAGATGGTTCCATCTTTAATGCTCCCTTCAGGGTGAAAATTTTTGTCCCATCCTGCAGGCATTGTGTATACCATGGTGCAGGAAAGAACTGACTTTAATTCTCTTGTTCTTTAATTCCCGAGTTATGGTAGGAGTCCCTGCAGAGATTTAATGGTAAATGTTTGTCCTATTTTAACCCCAGCTGGCAACTAAGAACCACCCAGCTGCTCGCTCACTCCCCCCCGGTGGGATGGGGGGGAGAATCGGAAGGGTAAAAGTCAGAAAACTTGTGGGTTGAGATAAAGACAGTTTAATAGGGAAAGCAAAAGCCACGCACGCAAGCAAAGCAAAACAAGGAATTCATTGACTCCTTACCATGGGCAGGCAGGTGTTCAGCCATCTCCCGGAAAGCAGGGCTCCACCACGCGTAACGGTGACTTGGGAAGACAAACGCCATCACTCCGAATGTCCCCCCCTTCCTTCTTCTTCCCCCAGCTTTACATGCTGAGCACAACGCCATATGGTGTGGGATATCCCTTGGGTCAGTTGGGGTCAGCTGTCCCGGCCATGTCCCCTCCTAATGTCTTGTGCCCCCCCAGCCTGCTCGCTGGTGGGGTGGGGTGAGAGGCAGAAAAGGCCTTGACTCTGTGTCAGCACTGCTCAGCAGGAACGAAAACATCCCTGTGTTATCAGCACTGTTCCCAGCACAAATCCAAACCACAGCCCCATAGCAGCTGCTGTGAAGAAAATTAACTCTACCCCAGCCAAAACCAGCACAATGTTTAACAAGGGGAACTCCCCTTTCCTTCTATGATCTCATATTTTGTAAACTGATTAATAAGGAAAGCAACATTTCCCTTTGGTTAAAGCCCTCGGTTCCTCACAACTGGGAGTTCTGTTCCTCAGCCGTTTCCATTGTAGAGCTCTCCCAGTAGGCGGTTTGGTTTGCCTCCAAGTGGAAAACAAATGATTTATTTGACAGGAAGGAAGTCTCACAACTAGTGCCCTCACAATTAAAGGGACAAAAAAGGCTATTTTAACAAGTGGTAGACAATATTTTTAATTTTGGTGAGTTGTAGAGCTCCTGCAAGATTACTCAGCCATCTAACGCGGTTCCGTAATGTGCCCACGAATTAAGTCAGTTACACAGTGGTACCCACCTTGACTTGGCAGTAAACCCGAGCAAATACCATGCAGGACCTCGTAGCATTGCATCACTACTTATCTTCATTTACATTGAAATGTTTGGGTGAGATTGCCATACCATCAGAGAAATCAAGAGTTTCTGGGATGTCCCCTGGTATCTCTTTCCCTGTATGGACTCCTCATGTAGATTTTTGTGTGTGTGTGTTTTTAGGAGCCTCTCATGTTGCCATCCCAAGCACATGCTGCTGGGAAAGACATTGTTTTCATTGCTCCAGCTTTCTCGTCCTGGTCGTTAAGAGCTGTAGCTAGTTAAGAGACCAGAGAAATTCTTGGCACTGGTAGACTGCCTATTGCCATTTAAATGAGCACCCGGGTGCGTGTGCGGTTCTTTTGTTGTTTTCTGGGAAGCCATTGCACAACCTCCATGTGCAAGCTCCGCTGAAGCTGAGCGTTTTAAGTGCGTGACAAACGTGATGTCACTTCCAGCTCGTAGCGGTGTGCCAGCACGGGCCCGTACCCGCAGCCGGTGCGGGTCCGCGGGTCGTGGTGGATAGGGAGCTTACACCAGGCTGAGCTGAAGCTGCAACACGGGTGAACAAACTGATCACGCACAGATTAAAGCATTGCTTGCATATGGGTCGCGATGTACTTGGCAAATACCATATTCTTCTCTACTGTATGGAAGAAAATACGGAACAAAAACTGAGTTCAGTAGGATTGCCCTGGATTGACACCTGGTCACTCTGCATGGGTGCTTCCCTGGCTCTCGGTCATTACCAGAGATGGGATTGCTTACAGCCATGTCGCAGAGTGTGACAGAGTCTATCTGGGCAACTGGATAGATCAGGGTCTCACTTTGGTGCTTTTTGGGGGGAGTTGCTTGTCTTGTTTTCTGTAGCGTGGTACTGCACAGTACTGTGATTGCCGAGCTGTATTTTTTGTGTAGTGGGTGAATGGGGACTTTTCATTTCAAATTCAAGATTCTGGGAGATAAAAAGGAGAGTGTTTTTTGACAGTTCTGTGGTTTTTCTCTAGGCACATTGGGTGCTGATTTTCATTCCAGTACATCAAGGCAACTGTCTGAACTACAATCCAAACAGAAATTCCTTCAACAACAAACCGCTACTATCACATGTAGTTCCAGTTGTTCACACTTTCTTGTGCTCAGTCTTTCCGTGAAATCTCAGTTCCCCAACCCGCTGCCTTGGGCTAATAGTTTGTAACAAAGCTCAGTCTCTAAAATGTCCTGTATAAATGGAAAAGGGAAGATCATAAAAGAGAAAGATGAAAACATTTACCACTCCAGCTCCCACGCTCCGAGTCTCTCTTGAGTTTCCTGATTCATCAGCCAGTTAGGAGGGCACGCAGTCACCCATGCTGCCTGGCTGCCGCTGCTCTCTCCAATGCTGCTGGGTACCGTTCATCACAGACTGCTAGCTGAAGGATACGGTGTCAATGCTGGCAATTGATCCAAGAAAACCTGCACGTGTTATTGTATCTCACTAAGGGCAATCTTCCCTTTCTGCTTTTCCCTGTAACTGAAAAATTAACCCATGAGGTGTTTTTGCTGAGATTGGAAGAATGAAAATAATATTGGTAGAGGGGAGGAAACATTCTGTGCTCATCTCATCCTTATGTCCTAATCTTTATTTAAGGCTGTAAATTAGGGCAAAAAAAAGAGTATTTGCGCTCTTCTAGCGTATCTGATTTAGAAGAAAGGAGATCTGTAGGGATTATCCGCTTGTAACAGTATATATTCATATGATAAAGCTGAATTACCCAGAAGACAAAAGAAGCACTTGAGATACAGCATTCGTCTTTTGCACCACCGTGTGCATTCGTGTGTTACACCTTGGGGCGACTCCCAGGCAAGTGCTGTTTGAGGGGGGGTGGGGTGGGTGTGGATCTTGCTTTTTCTAGATCAGCAATCCTAGACGTAATTATTGTTCACAATAACATACTGTGCAGTAAGCCCACTCATTCAGACCCATAAGGTTATTAATGAAGTAAGGTACTATTAAACAGGGGCTCACACTTGGACTCTGCCTGGAGCTGCGTTTGGACATGTGGGAGCGAGAAAGGAAGGCTCCTTTGGTAATTTGGACTCCCTCGGAGGGGGGCGGGAAATACGGAAGCAGACAATCTATAGAGCACCAATTTAAGTCCGTTCTGGGTCAACCGTATCGATGCATGCTGTGGTGTCCATTGGCTTAGGTATATGCTTACTTCCAAGTAATTTGCTGAATCGGGACTGTAGGCAGTGTCCAGCCAGCAGTGCCAGAAGGTACAATACAAAAGCAGGAAGTTAGGCAATTTTGAGGGGTTTTCTTTATAGGAAACTTCACATTTTTATAGGGCTTTTCATTTAAGAATCTCAGCAAGCTAAGCTACAATGATTAATTAAATTTTACAGCTACCCTGTGCGCTAAGTAAACACTGCATTATTATTTTTTGCTTTAATAAAGAGCAAATGCGGGATGCAGAAAGGAAAGGATTTTGAAGTGTGTCTAATCAGCTGGGGCGGCTCCTTCCCTCATTTGTAACCCCCCCTCTGACACCCGGTAGGATCAGTATTGCTTTTTTTGATAACTAGAGTCAGATGGACAGTTTCATCTTCAGTGCGGTGTAAATCAGAGATACATTCCCGGAAGACAACGGAACAGGTATAAATCCAACCCAAAGAAGAGCAAAGTCCCTTTGTAAATTTAGAGAAATTCTTAGTTTGACTTTTTTAGTCCTAGTCTCCCTAAAATGAGCAGATTTTGGAGCACATTGTAATCAGCATGACTATTTGGCCCCAAGGATACAGGCCTGAGCAGCAGATGCTAGGGAAGCCTTTGTGCTTTGCTGGGTGTAGACTGTACCTAAATATAATCTACCCTCGCTAGCTGTTAAAAAGAACAGGGATATCCTTTCTTGCCTGCCTGTGTTTGGGGCCTGAGAGAGAGAGAGCTCCCACATAACGCATGTCAGAGGGAGGGGAGACATGGGCCTTCTTTCAGCTCAGCAGATGCTGTGCATAGAAGTCCTTGAATAGGGTATGCTTCTCCCATCTTGGAGAGAATACAGGAGAATTAAAAAAAAACAAAAACAAAAGGAGGATATTGAACACTTCAGAAACAGAACTAATGTTTTCTCCATAGCCTTTTGTAATAAGACAAGCATACAAGGTGAGAAAACTCTTCTAGCTGTGGGAACAGTTCCTGTACTTTGTGCTGTTTTGTACGATTCGTTAGGAAAGCAGCAGATATTCTAAACGAGCATCATGATTCTGGAATGGGTGGGTATCAAACGTTTGCATGGACTCAGGAAGAGGCTGGGCACAATGATGGAAGAAAGTTTCACTAAAGGCTCTTGAGTGAAAGGGCACAAAGGCCACTTGCAGAAGAAGAGAGGTCAGCCTCTCATCTGACCAGACATGGTTGTTCTTCATATGCATCGCTAATACCCTGCGCTTTGCAATGGACTCTGTAAAGCCCTTGCCTCCATGAGGAAAGAGTTGTATTTTTGGTTTAATCGTTGCAAGGAACAACCTGAGCTGAACTTACACAATAGAGCGTGGCCAGTCTAGAGGAGCTTCTTCACTTTTTATTTACTAGCTGCCATCCCCTCCTGCAGACTCTGTATGAGATGATGAAAATAGAAGAAAAGCAAGGTTCTGCCCCAACGTGTGCTCTTAACTCAGTTGTAGTGCCCTTTTGATTGACTTTAGTCTTCAAGGAAGCAGACACCTAGCTGGATGTAATCAACTCTCATCCAGTGACTTTCTCCCTGTCTGTGCAGCAAATTGTCACTGCTAATGCTGTTCGTGGGACATTCGTGCTCTGCAGATGGCATTTTCCTCTGTCAGCCAAAGGGAAACCTCTCCTGGCTGAGCCAGCAGAGCCGTGTGAAGCGTGTCGCAGCTGGAAGCTGTTCTTGGCATTATTTACATTTAGCTCATTGAAACAGCATACCTGTCATCGGGGGCGGTTTCTGTGAAACTCTCTATCGTGCCTGTTCATAACCAGGCCAGCCTGGCCTCTCCAGAACTGCTCCTTTCTTCCATGCGCCTACAGGGTTTTTTTGCCCCATTTGTTGGACTTTGATGTACTTCCAGAAAGCCCCGTGTACCATGCCAGAGAAGCGCACGGAAAGATGCAAAGGGATTTGTAGAGCATGAGAAAGGTAAGTCCTTTGTCACAGTTGAATGCAGCTTTGTCAGTGTGCGGAAAGTTGTTTTTATTCTGACTCTTGGCAACTCTTACAGTCACGTGTTAATTGAGGTAATGGAAATGTATAGGGTATGGCACCGGTTCAAATAAAGAGCCTGGAGGTGCAGCCATCTTTCAGGCGGGCGGGGGACAGAGGGAAGGAGGATGGCTGCAGCTGGCTGTGAGTGAGAGGCTTGCGGGCACGACTGCGGGTGAGAGGGGCAGCAAGGAGTAAAGAACTGGAGTCGGATTCTGGTTTCCATGGGGTGCAGGCGCGCGCAGGGACCCGGTTCTGCTCGTTTGTTTCTGCAGTAGAAGCGAGGGATTGGTGTGGTCATGGACACAGGGATGAGCATCCCCCAGGTGACGAAGCGGGAGCGGTTGGTAGCATCGTATTGGAATTACAAGTCTCATTTGTGGGATCCACATAGATGAATGGCTGGAATTCAGAATGAATGTGGAAAAGCAGACTCTCAAATGTGGCAAAGAGAAGGTTGGAAAATGCAAAGCCCAGCCATCAGGTTTGACTAACGAGACTGGCCCCAAGCTGACTGGTGTTTGGGACCAAATAAAGCGAGTGAATCCTTTGTGTTTTCAGTAGGAAATTTGGGAGCCTTAATTGTTTAAACCTGGGAAAAGTCACTGAAAAGCATATTAAAAGCTGTTTATGAAGTAAAAGAAGGTTCTCGAAGTGCTGGTGGCGTCTTTCTCCTGTTCGTCTTCTGTGCAAGTGCTGCTTTGGGGATGTGACTGCCCTTAAGTAGTTCACTGCTCGCGGTTGCTGCAGGGCTGAACCTGGAGAGATGTGTTTGCGATCATGAGGCCATGGGACCTCCATGAATTTTGGATCCAGTTTTGCTGGGCAGTTTTGGGAATGTCAGGCTGACCCTTCTTACTCGTTTTGAATTGGCTTTGGCTGCTCAGAGGCTGGTACATGGTACCATCTGCCTGGCGTATTGAATGTGTGAGAGTGTATAGCCGTCTTGGGAAAAAGGGGCATATGGAAAACGATAGTTGGTGAATCCCAAGAAAGAAAAGTCACGGGAAACCACCTAATTACCAAGGCTTAATAGCTGGTGAATCGACAGTAAGGAGCTCGGTCCTGAGGTCCTGTGGCATAAATGCGTGATTACGTTAACGCCCCACTGCTACTGGGATACTTTTGTGTTTACAGGGCTTTCTCCATTATTGCTAGAGGCCTTCAAATCCTAGATAGTCAAAATCTCTATTCAGTGCTGCCTGCTGGGTGTTTAACAAGGGTCCTTGTAACAGGACCCGGTACAAGTACAAATATGAATGAAGAGTGCAGGGGCCACCACAGAGCCACAGGCTGCAAGGTAGCCAAATGGAGGTAGCCGCAGAAAAGCAGGAAAAAGTAGACAATGACCCTCGGCGCCTCAAGGCATTGCTTCAAAAGGTGTCAACACCAATTAAATTGTAAAGGCTCTGTCAGCTTCTGAAAAGTTATCTAGGCAGGGACAGAAAGTACAGAATCAAAGGAGCTGCAATGCTGTTTTGTGTGTCTCACAGCAGAGCCGGCGTGCACATGCTCCCGACGGTGTGGGATCCGGCTGGGAGCCTCCCAAAGGCACAGAGCCATGCTTGGAGCGGAAAAGAGGCAAGAGAGCTAGCGTGGGGTCTCCTGCGCCGCTAGTTTTTATCAACGGTGGTGGGAGTGTTTAATAACACAAAACCGGGGTTGGTTAAAGAAAAAGCTGAACATTTCTCCCCCGTGTCAGTCAGGGGTTAATACATTTGAGAACTGGTTGCAATGTCTTCCCCAATAAATTTGCTTTCTGCGTGCTCTGAGTGTTTTTAATTTCCCCGTAATAAATAGCAGCTCTCAAATTTACTTTATTCATTGCTCATTAGAAAAGGAAGCGGTGTTTTAGCAGCTAATTTCTTCTGTGGTTAGATATGTATAACTACGAAATTCTTGTGCTGTCTTTCCCCTTTACTCGTGGGACTGTGACAGAGTCTCATCCTGTTGTTTAAAATGGTTGGAGGTTCGGGGTGAAGGTGCCCATAGGCATTACTCTGTGCCTTATCGACGAGGCTGTTGTGATGCACACGAATGCTTATCGTGGTCTTTTCGGTGCGACAGTCGAGCTGTGGAGTCTAACACAGAATGAAAGGGGTTGAATACTGAGTCGTGGGGGGGGGGGGGGGGGGAGAAGCACGTGTCTTCTGTGTGTAGTGCCTAAATTTCCATGCAAAAAGTTAAAATGCTTCATATATAAAATACATTAAATGGTTTGTGCTAGAAGAAAGCTTCTAACTCTAATATTTATTCTCCTCTATTTTGCTCATTAAAAAACTGCAAAAAGGAGTTTTTGCTCTTTTTTAAAACAACTTAAAATGCTAATTAAAACAAAGACTTCAAATTGTTGCTTTTAGTCTTAGAGTTTGCTCACAGGGCACTGTTACGGCAATTCAAATGACTGAGTGATGTTGATATTAACTCATCTTTGGAGGTACACACAGCAAATCAAAGAGATGGTTCATGGTTTTTGGTACAGTGAGTCCTAAATATGGTATTTTGCCAAAACTCCTTGGTATTGTAACAAATTGTTTAATAAAAAATCGGTTTGGGAGAAGGAATCTGAGTTGGAAGGTTTGGGAAGGATATTTAAATGAATAGATACAGAACTAATGGTGTGTTGCTGCGTTTTTGAAAACCTTTTCCAGAAAAGTAGGCAATTCAGTTGACCATAATATAAAAGCAACAATGGAAATTGCTGGAATACATTCATCTATCTACAGATAAATTTTTCTCTGACTAGAAGTTTGGAAAGTGTTTATTTTTCATTATCTGTTTATTATCATGTCTTTGAAATTCATTCCTAAATGTCTCGATACCGTGAGAAACCAAAAGAGCACTTTCTGACAAAGTTGAAGGACATGTCAGAAATACTCTGAGCCTCTTTGCTTGAGTAGCAGCTCAGTTTAGCAAATGTAATCTTCTCAAACACTAGAGCAGAAGTACTTTAATGGAGGAAAAAAAAAATCAGGCTGTACGTGGCGGTGTTAGGCGAACGGCGGAGCAAGGGTGCTGAGGATCCCGTCTCTGGCCTTGCCAAGACCACGCGCTTCCTGGCGTCTGAGAGGACAGTGGGTGTATTTTGCACCACCCATGAAGATGATTTCACGAGTGTTTTGGGCAGTCAGCCGTGCCCTGCGGCTGTCCCAGCTGTGCCAGTGGTGAGCAGCGTCCAGCCAGCCTGGCCGAGCAGCTGGGTGGGCTTTGGCAGAAATGCCCAGCTGATCTCCAAAAAACATCACTGAGCAGCCCTGAGCCGAGGGGAAGAGCCCCTGTCTTTTCCTGCTTTTAGGGAAGAGCTGGCAGGGGGAGCTGGACTCAGCGGCAGGTTTCTAGCTGTATGTGAGGATTTCCAGGCTTTGCACAGGAGTCAGGACAAGCTTTTGGGACTGGCACCACAGTGCACCTGAGAGGTAACGCCTGGTGCTGGAAGCAGGTGATACTGCCTATAATCCAGCTCAGTTGAAATGGACAGCGAGCAGGAGTGTGAGTACGCACATATGCATACAGCAAGGAGGTTGGGAGGAAAATAGGAGCATGCTTGGACAGATGCTGATTAGTATTTCTCCATAGATGATGATGAAAGACCGGACTGTGGCTGTGCTTTGTGTTGGGAATGGAAGACGGCGAATGTGCCAGAGCTGCCACGTCTGCACTCATCAGAGGTGCTGCTGGTGAGATGCTCCCCACAGGTGTAACTCAATCAGAAGTGATAGGGAAGGGGGATAATCGCATGAGCCGTAGCTCAGTACCAATTTCATCCTGTGCATTTGTCAACTGTTGCTAGGTAGCTGCCTGGTGGGAGTGGAAAAGTGGGATTTTTTTTTTTTCTTCACCCTTAAAACGGCTTATTGCAAATTGCTGTCCTTCTGTGCAAATGGGGAGAGTACCTCCCAGCGCTGCTCTGCCGCCGGCCGAAAGAAAGCGTGACTGCGAGTGGGGCTGTGCTCCTGTCGGCCTCTGCGCGTGGGAGATGGCACGGATGCTGCAGCTCGCGTTTGAACTGTCCGTAAACAACTCGTAGCAGGCTTCTCCAATTTACAGGAGAAAGGAAGGGATTAGTGTGCAGAAGGCCACCTGATTATGGCAGGAGAGTAAAAATTAGTAAGGTTTTCATAGCATCATAGAATCATTTAGGTTGGAAAAGAACTTTAAGATTAATGAGTCCAACTGTTAACCCAGCACTGCCAAGTCCACCACTAAACCGTGTCCCGCAGCACCACATCTACACGTCTTTTCAATACCTCTGGGGATGGTGACTCCACCACTTCCCTGGGCAGCCTGTTCCAGTGCTTGACAACCCTTTTGGTGAAGAAATCTTTCCCAATATCCAATCTAACCCTCCCCTGGCACAACTTGAGGCCATTTCCTCTTGTCCTGTTGCTTGTTACTTGGGAGAAGAGACCGACCCCCACCTCGCTACAACCTCCTTTCAGGTGGTTGTAGAGAGCGATGAGGTCTCCCCTCAGCCTCCTCTTCTCCAGGCTAAACCACCCCGGTTTTGCTGTGGTTTGGGGCAGAGTTCCTCAATCTAATGCTGGTTTGCTTTTTACTGATTCATTTTTCATGTGGAACAAAAGAGCTCAAAAAGAAGATATCATTTCCATGTTGTGTTTTGCTCTATAAAGCAAAAGCATTGGGGAATGGTGAGAGTATCTTTTCTGTTGGTAAATAATAATACAATCATCAGTGCAATTTTTGCCCTTCTGTGTGCATCAAAACAAATTGTGCAAATAGATTGTGATTTTGCTGCAAAGAAAAAATAATTTTGCCTCTTTAAAGAAATGTCACGGTGCAGGCATTCCTCGAGATTTAGCAAAATTCATACAGCTCTTTCTGGCCAGGGAGAGGAGAAGCGTGACTGTGTGTTGTCCTGCAGCCGGCGAGTGGGTAGGCACTCCGTGGCGTCTGAGGGGTGCTTTGACTGCCCTGTCTTTGTGCAGGCGTACAACACAGAGGAGATTTTACATGGCTGAATGCATTGTAAACTCTGTCACTTCAGGGTATCGCCCACTTAAACAACATCCTCATCATTTTTCTTAGGAAATGATCTGAGACAAAATACTGAATTATTTAGAGTACCGCTGGGAGAGGGAATTGATTCCTTGCAGTATCAGAGAGAAATAGCTGCTCTTTTGAGGCTGATCCAAAGCCTGGAGAAGTCAATGAGAATCTTTCCATTGATTTCAATAGGCTTTAGATCACGCTGTTATTCACTCATCAACTATTTCTCTTTAGTTAGAACAAAACAATGCATCCTTTCATTGCAAGATACTCCGTTTGCTGTACCTAAGAGAAATACATTCTGTCCCATTCTGCTGAATATAAAATCACTTATGGCCTGCTGAAGTAAGTAGCAAACAGCTTTTTAGCATCACTGGAAGTTAGATTTAGCCCCTATGCATTTGAAATTCTTGTAGCATGTGCACAGCTACCTGCATACGTATGTTTTAAACTCAATATATGAACTTGTGATACTGTCTCCTTTCTTTGCAAGTAATTCTTCTTGTTTGGAATAAAAAGGTGCATCCTACCTTTTTTTTCTTTCTATGCTTTCAGATGTGTTTTGGCCCCTTTGCTGCCAGAGGAAAACGTATAGTACACTTCCATTAGTCACCAGTTCCTGTTCTGTTCCTGGGAAAGTCAAGATGCAGCATCTGTGTTGGGCAGCACTGAAATTTCCCATTTTGACACTGAGTCTGAAAGGAGTAGCCAAACTAGGCAGGGCTTCTGCAGCGGCCAGCAGCTTTTCCAACAACTTCTTTTAAAAAGAGATGCAAAAGTTATTTTCTTGAATGTCTGACTTGCATCTTCTCTTTCCTCGTGCCATGCGTGTTTAAACAAAATTTAGCCGTGTGTAAACAACACTACACTGATGTGTGCATCCACAAAGGAGCCTGAGAGCAGATCGTTAATCCGGTCTCAGCTCGCCGTCTTTATAAAATGACTCAAAAATGGACCTAACACAAAATACAATGGGAAAACAAATAACAGTAAGTGCCCACACTCAACTTTTGACCTCTTAGGTTGTGTTTGAGTCAGGAGCAAGTAGATTTATTGTTCACCACCTACAGTGTACCTGCTTCTGAGCTCAGGCTGCAGAATACACCTGATGGCTCTTCTGCAGTTGATGGAAATAAAATTTTGTGTAATTTAGATTAAGAGAAGATGACACTCCCGATATGTGGCTCAGCGCAGAGCCTGTAGGGATCGCGTATAGGTACCAGTTTGTAATACTTTGGACTTTAACATACTGTGGAGCAGCCTCTGCTGATTATCTCCCGGCGTGCCGTAGTCAGCCGCAGAAGGCCAGCGCGCCGGCTGGAGACAGAGCACCAGCGCCCTGCGTGCTGTGCTTGCAGTGTGCCGTGCTTGCAGCGTTCTTGCAGCGGGGTCCAGCCTGCGCACCTCCCGGGGCAATCCTTAACCCTGGAGAGGGGGCGAGAACTCTGTCCAGCGTGGGCTTTTTAGCGAGAGACAGGTATTACAGAATTATATTCATTGTGTAATTCAGTGGTAAATTACAAACTTGCCATGTAACTTCTGATCAGATAGGTTTTCTTGTCATGCCCTGTTTTTCTGTAGAGCAATTTTTACTTTAATAATTTAATATTTTCAGTACATTTTGCTTCTTATCTTGAAAGAAGTGTTTTCAGCTATATAATTATTCAGTCATCCAGAGGGACTTCTGAACAGCAGATTTATAGTACTCTCAATAACGTTATTCAGAAAATGGGTTTGTATCAAATTGTAAACATTTCAAAATGTTAAGAAATTATGAAAGCAAGATGAGATTGTCACAGCAGGGACAGGGACAGCGTGTTAAAGCACCACCTGTGAAGACTCCTGCTTTTAGGGGCTATCTCCACAGTCAAAGGCTGGTGAAGAGTTATGGACCCCTTAAAAAAGGAAATGGAAATATTGTTTATATTACCCTATGATACCTACCTACAAGTAGACTAATGGAAAGACCAGACTAGATTGAGGTTATTTTTGTTTTTAAGGTGACTGAGGCAAGAGTTGAAAGAAGAGAAGCAGAACGTGGCTTCAGAAAAGTGCCACTCAATTTTCATAGCCAGAGGGTTTCTGTCAGGGAAAAGGAGAAATAATAGCTTATATAAAATTCTGAAATTCTATAAATATTTACTAATACCGAAATATCCACCAGAATCAATCACAGAATCGATAACAGGAGCACATTTAAGTCTTGGTACAAGTTCTACTGAAGGCAATCTGATTGCTTGCATTGATTTTTGGGAAGGATGAGAGTGATCAAGATTTTGTCAAAGATTTTGCAAAAGAAACCAAGAGATTTCAGCTAGCAACCCTTCCAGCTCCACAGTCGCAGGGCAAGGCACGGAGGCTATCATATCAGGAGACCTTGCTGAGAAATTCTGATAGCCATTTTGGGGGGAATTTATCAGCTTCCTTTGTCAGTGAACTTCATCCCTCAGCTAAGAGTTAGCAGAGAGCTCGTTTCATATTTCAAATGGTATTTGGTGCTGCAAAGCCTGGATTATAGCCTACTAGTAGGACATGAACATGTTGATATCTTATCAGTTTACCAACATGAAGAGAAAGCTCTTGAGAGGACATGTTCTTGAGGCAAATGAATCATCTTTGGATAGGATAATTAATCTTCGAAAACCTAAACTTGCCAGGATGCGATTATTTAGATGTGTGAAGCAAGCAGGATATAAATTTTTACACAGCACAGTAATGCTATAGAAGGTTTAATTTTCTATGTTTTTAATTAAAATAACTCTGAACTAAACACTTCACTTTTTTTCTTAAATTCTTTAGCGTTTGAGAAGATGATTATTTCTAATCAAAACTCTGCACACTTTCTGGTAACTCTTTAAATTTGGAACTTACTGATTTTTGTAGTTGCTTAAATCTACTTTCTGTTTAAGTAGGTGATAGTTTAGCAGATCCATAAGAGAGAGAGTTCCTTTCCAAGAGCAAGGACAAGAGCAGTTATTCCACAGAGTGGTGGTGGGTTTATTTTCCTGCCCCACTCCTGCGTAAGCCGCCTCTTTCCCCTTGCTTGCTCCCCTTGCGTTGCAGTAGAGATTAAGGAAAGCAGAACAGCTTCAAAAAGAAGCTGAAGAACCTGGTCTCAAAAGCAGGCTGCCTTTATTCTGAGAGTTATTTTCCACCAATTAATTGTCTTTTATTAAGAATTTTCTGTCGATGCTGGTGACTAAAATTTACAGTATTTGAATGAAACATTCTACATAGATACATAAGCAGACTGAATTTGGAACAAAATAGCTTTATTACTAATCTTGATTTATTATTTCCTTGAAATATGAGGGTAAGAAGGAGATTACAAGACTTAAATTTGGAGATGTGCGTGTGTGTGGATAACTAGTAAGGAGTCAAACTGAATTTGCTGGCAATCATCAGGGTTGGCTGAGACCGAGTCAGCTTGGTGCTACCAGCTATGCTGAGATTTCCCCTGGGTAAGAGCTTGCAGGGCTGGGTAGTTCTGAAGTCCCTTGATGGCACAAAGCCAGTTCCCCTATTCATCTGCTTATAAAATTTCTCCTTCCAAAATAAAAAGTTTGGAGCATTCGGTGGAGTTAAAAATCTGTCAGTGATTGATATTTTTTGTAAATATGGAAAAAAAACAAAGACAGTATTAGACTCAGAGACATGTTTCGTCTTTAATTTATTTTTTCTTTATCTGGCTGTATTATAAATTTAGTAAAACTGATTAGCCCTGGCTATTTGCCTATCCTGACAACTGTAGATAGATACTTTGTTATCCATTTGTAAGCTTAAAATATTTAATAAATGAGCTGAAAATTAGGTATTTATGTTACTAGTGCCTATTGTACATTTATAATTGGCAAGATGGAAATCTATCGGGTATTTTTACTTGTATTTTTAGGAAAGTGTTCCTCCCTGCATTTGTAGAAATTAACTTTTTTGGCTACCATTTCAGTTTTAAAAGGAAATAGTACCAGTCAATCCGACAAATTTTGATAGGGATGCAATTACCTTTAGTTCCTTCCTTTCCATATAGAGTTAAATTTTGCTAGCATGAATACTCTCTTAAAGATGTAAATACCTCTATAGCAGAGAGAACCATGTTGATTTAACAATATTTTTTTTTTTGCACGTAGAAAAGAAATTATATGGGGAAGGTTTAAAAAAAACCTCGTTGAACAGATATTTGATGCTTCACAATTAACAGCCGTGATTTTACTGTGAACGATGGTTAGAGTTCTGAATTGTGATCGTTATTAGAATAATTTTTGCTCAATCATCTGTTTCCTTTTGTTGTCTTATATGCAGTCGTTGTCATTAGAATCTACAAGTAACGAGTTTGCTGATTTGAGATGACTTTGGTCTTGGAAAATATTTCATAATTACAAATATGCATATATCCTTCCCCCATCTTTGGCAAGCTCAGCTAAAAAAAATTTGTCATTATTTGTTGATGAATAATATTCAGATTAGGTTGGGTCAACACTGCTGATTTGGACCCACTGCAGCTTTTAAAAATATGACTATGAATTTTTTGCTGCTGGAGTCCATTTCTAGAAAGAGAACTAGATCATTAGCTGGCGGGAAGTGGCATAGTTACGTTGAAAACAGTTTTCACTAATTGATTATCTGGCTGATTCAATTTCCAATCTTGGCTCTCACTTGGACCAGATGCATTATTATCTCTCAATATAACTCATGGTTAAATTTTACTGGAATGATATCCCTATGAAATTTCTATTTGTGCAACAGACTTAGTATTTATCTATCTTATTAAAATCTAAGATAAATTGGGGCAATCCCATCCCACATTCAGGAAAGTGTCCTATTTTTGGTCTCCATGCCAACTCTCTGGAGAAGTGTCTACTATTTTGTACCATCATTATGAGTACATTCTCTTGTTACAGATAATAAACCTGCTCTCCTTTCTATCGCCCTGGTCTATTCATTTAAAGATTGTTTCGTTTTTTACAACACTAATGTTATTCTTACCAGCTTGGCAACCCTGGGATAATAGCATAAATCAGTGAATTACTATTTTTGTTTAAGGCATTTCTAATTTTTAATTAAAAAGAAAAGTCAGACTCTTGCTGATCACCTACAGGATTGTGACTCTCCATGGTTACCTGTCACTCAAAGAGATCTAGCTCTGAGGAATGCTAATTAGCACTGTTAAAGCACTGGTAATTGAACTGTGGAGACAGCCTGCAGGAGGCGGCTGTTTGCATTCAGCACTGCTTTGCCATTTAAATGGACTGGTACAGTCATGAAGGTACGGTGGATAAAAGCGAAAAAAGCACTCGGGCTGTAATTTTTCATTTTGACTTCAAAGTTGTTTACCAAAGCGTTTCCTAGAAATGAGTGCCCGTACCAAAAAAGTGTCATGCGTAGCAACTTCACTGACAACCTATGCCTAAAAAGCGCACAGTGCCCTTCATCTCTTACTTTTCCTGTCGCTTGGAACAGCCACTTGCAGCAATGGAGCTCAAGGTGCTGCCCTGGATGACCCACACCACTCCCTGTTCAGTGCTGGGGTTCCAAGCAAGAGATTAAAAATTAAGGAAGCACTAAATTTAAAACAAGCTGAAGAAAAAAACCCTAAAGGAAACTAGTGTTCACGCTGCGGTTGGTGACTCTTTTCCAGGTATTTATCTGACTCCTGGTGCTGCGATATCCACGTGCCCTGGAATAATGCACCTTCTATCATAGTATTTTACAGGTTTGCTGAGGTGAGGGAGAACGTCTCTTGGCGCAGTAGAAGCGACACCCAAGCCTTCTATCGCAAGGGCAGGCTTCTTGTCTGGCACCTTCAGAAGGGCTTGATTTTTCTCTGAAGGTAAATATTCAGCATCTCCTGAACATCTAGTACTTTTAGGAAAAGTATCCCAAAAGTGAGATAGCCTTTGATGCTGATCTAACATGTCTTTGTCATCTCTTTGATTGCTCGTGCGGTCTCTTTTCCCATTGTACAGTTTAATGTCTTGAATTATTCTCCATGCCTTCAGAGTTTTGCGTATTTGTTTAGTTTGGCAAATATGAGCAATCTCATTCACAGGTATGAAGTTGAACAGTTACCTTGGTCCTTAGATTGTGATGTGATGCATACACGAGTCATACATTTAGATACTCTGAGGATAATGAATACTGATTTTAAAGTGTGTCCATCAGTTAATAGATGAAATGTGGATTTTTTCTGTTTATCAGATGTGTGTCTGCACATTTTAGTACCCGCAAGATCATGAATTTGTCATTTGATTATGTAAAGTGAATATTTGCAGCATATGACAGCTACACTTTATTAAGCTGTGAATATTTGAGAGATGCTAACTTAAGCATTTCAGGATACTGGTGACTTTTGTGTTAAAACGCAAAGATACGATAATGCATAAAGTGTCCAAGTGTTATCTTCACTGATGAGTTAAACTTAAAATCCCTTTTCTCTTACGTGTAACGCTCCCACCTATTCTCGATGGATAAAACTCTGACTCCAAATGTCAATGAATCCAGGACTTCATGCAGACATTTCAGTGTGCGAGACTAAGTGTTGGATGGGTAGCACGCAAGCGCTATCTTTATGTATCTCCACCTTAGTGTTTATTTAACCAAAACTGTTCCTGTGCGAGATGTTCCAATTTTTTTCATTCTTACTGCTTTGTGGAGAGCAGTACGGATGGAAATTTTCCATGTGAGAAAAAAAAAAGTCAATAGTTTCATGTTCCTGAAAGATTATGATGGCAGTTGAAATCTAACACTTTCCAGATCATATTATATCTGGAGAACAGTATAACAGCTGACCTGAAGGACTGCGTGCCAGCGTGTTTCCACCTTGCTCCATTCTTTCTAATGGGACGCGTTGGCACGTTCACCACATTTCATTTCTCGCGGGCATTTCGCAGGACGCGTCATCTCTTTTAGCCTCCTGACCGTGGCCTGTGCCAGCTGGGTGGAGAAGGACACACATACCTTTTCACATGACTTACACTTTGTTACTCAAAAATACTATGGGAAAAATTCATATCCTAAGGTGTGATCAGGAGTATAATGGCACATCACCGGCTTTTAATCTGAATCATCTCAGGCCGTTGCCTTGGGAGCTCTGGCTTTTTTCACTTATTTGCAGGTTGGGTTTGAAGGGGTACCGTCTTTCTCTCATTTATGTCAAGCTGTTATCTGTTTAGCCTTCACGTTGCTCGTGACTTTTGGTCTCTGAAATGCTCCCTGCACGCTGGGACTCATGTGAAACACAGGCAGGGTGCAGTCCGTAGTCAATGTAGGGCATCACGCAGGGTCCAGGCCCAAAGTGGAGGGCACAGGGCAGCCCTTGTCTTGATGGGGCCTTCGCAGCGTGGCGTGGTGCCCCAGACATAGTTTTGATGTCAGGCCAACCTGTCCCCACTGTGGCGTTCCCGGCCCGGCATGCCTCGTGGGTGCTGTGGAGAGGCAAGGGTGCTGGCTTTGCTGCTTCTCACTGGGGCTGGGTGCCTGCTGGAGCCTCCAGCGGCTGCGCCCACATTCCTGCGTGCTGGCAGGCACCTGAAAATAAGAAGGAAGACTGTCCCTAGCTCCCGCCTGTCAGTTAAGCAAGCAAAGAAAATCAGCCTCAGAAAAGGAGGCTCTGACTTAGCTACCCCAAAGGAAGCCTGGAGTCATTTTGACATCCAGCTCTCTCGAATACATGACACTATTGATCCCCTAAATATGAAAACCCACTAGTTAGGGCCTGCACAGTATGCTGAAGAAGTGAAGGGCAGCACACCAGAGTGGTTTCTTCTCCTCAGAGCTGGCCATATTTTTGCTTTTCTGCCCCGGGCAAGGCGGCCCATCCCGGACGAGCAGACTGCTGTGCTGCACCAGCTTAGCGCTAGCTCAGCCTGAGAGAGGGCGTAAGGAGAAGCACCTCGGATCGGTGCCTATGGAGACCACGTAAAGCCTCTACTGGGAACAGGGAGCCGTGGCAGAGGCTGGTAAATGAGTGGGAGATGCTGTATTGGGGTCTGCAGAGGCACGTGGGCTCCCGTGACCCCCTGCCTGGCTGGGAGGTGCCGCTGTTCCTGCAGCAGGCTGTCATGCTCTGGAGCAGCGGCACAGCACAGCTCTTTGATTGCGGTCTTTTAAATGCACAAGTGTGGTTTTTGAGAACAGACCAACACTGACCTACCAGCAAATAGATTTTAAGGTCATTTAAACCAGGTAGCAGACTTGCTGTGTATCCCATTCATCTAGCAGGGCAAGATAGTGTCGTAGGACCTGTTTTTGGACGTGTGGGATGGCAGTCACCATGTGCATCTTGGCAGCACTGCAGGTAAAACACCATGCCGAAACAAAGAACTTCTTCCTCTGTGGCTTCAGAGGAAGCTTATTCAAATGTGTCTTTGCTCTTCCTCACCTGTCTCTGGAGAATTACACCAGTTAGATTCACACAGAAGAGCTCAGTTTTGAGCTCGGATAGTTGTTTCTGAATATGCAAACCTTTTGCAAGGACCCAATATGTTGAGCAGAGGAGTCGTATTTGTGCGGGGACCGTGACAATGTGGAACACTGGAGCAATAGATGTTTTGGTTTATTTTAGTCAATGTTAAGAAGAAAAAGTATCAGCGTTGGGGAAATTAAGCACTGACTGTATTAAATTGTCATTTCTCCTCTATTGACTTGCCAGAAAAAATGCTGCTTTGACCAACAGACCCGAAGGCAAGAAGAACAGGTGACTCACCTGGTGTCACTCAACATGTGAAAACCAGAGATGAGACACTGGTTGTCTTGAACCTGTGCCCCCTTCATTAGGCCAAGCTGCCTGACACGCGGGCTGTTAACAGAGATACAGATAATCAGAGAAAGAAAAAATCTGATGATACATTATTTGTACCTGCCTAGTCTTTTCCAGGGCAGAAAAGCCTTTCACTTCTTAGAAGCTGTCTGCAAAGGGAAATTTCCTCTTATGATTATGCAAGTATAATAATTATATTCCGTTCAAAGCAATTTAATCTGAACTGCAAATAAGTACTTTGGTACTAGGGAGTTGCATCAGTGTGACTACAGAGGTTTAGTGCTCAGTTAGGAGTATAATTGCCTCTGTAAATCTCCCCCATGTAGACAAACGCTTAGACAAGCAGAGTACTACCGATTTCCCCTAAGCAGACGTGTTTCAGAGCACTGACGTGCCCCCCAGTGCCGATGACATTTAGATTTGGATTTTTGGAGCAGTGGTACATGCAGACACGCTCAAAGCAGCACATAGCTGAATTTCATGTCCGCCGCGTTGTGTATGGTCGGGTGCATTGTTTTATGAATCGGGCCAAGAAAATGCATGCAATATGCTCTACAAAAAAGCCAGGGCAAAGGCACAGCTGGTCTTGAACCAGCAGTGGTTTTTCAATACTTTTTTTACCAGGCTACCCTCTTTTACACTAAAGGTTGCAGTGTGTCCGTTTTAATTTGAAAACACAGAGGACCCTGGAGGCTCACGTAAATTAGCGTTGCACCATTCTCTTTGGTGCAGTTGAGTTATGCTGTCACCTGATGACGTTTGTTTTACCTCTGTGGCAGAAGAGCTATAAAAGCCTTCCACTTTTGCAAGTGAACAATAAGTAACTGTACCAATCAAAAATAGCCTAATAAAAACACTAAGAAACCTTTCTCTGCTAATTGTAAACAAATCTAGGTTTGCTTACGTATCTTGTGAGTATATTGATATTCTCTTATTGTTGGAAACAGTTTGAGATGAACTGGATTTCCGTGTCTGTATGGGCTATGCTTAGCTGCCATATGCAGCAATACTGCACAGGTACGGCCTTCGTGGCACAGCCCGAGCATCTGTATCGCATCCAGCTGACACCTGCCAGGCCCCAGAGGCGTGCGCCTCCGTGTTTGGAGGGTTGTTGCCTTACATGCCAGCCTGATGTAATCTGTTACCCTGCTCTGAGTCTGCTCCAGCAGTGAGAAGGAAAGCACGGTATTTAGAGCTGCTGTGTCCCTTAAACTACTGCTTTTTGGGGTCTTCATGCGGTGGTGTTGGGTAAATGTTCCCAGGTGGATAATCTCGCTGGAGACTGTTAGGCAGCTGGAGTTTATCGTGCTGTGCTGGGGGTTGCGTGCTGCAGCAAGGGCGCTGCTCACCTTGTGCATCGCCCACTGCAGCCTGTGATGCTGCGTGGGCTGCCCGTTGTGTGCCGGGAGAGGGATGCCAGCCCCAGCCCCCTGGTTTTCTGTCCCCCAGGAGCTCCCCCACGGCCTTATCCCCTACCAAAGTCAGCAGGCAGAAACGCTTGACTTCAGCAGGCGCTGGACCATGCACAGCTTCTCTGTGCTCGGATACTTGCATTTCGTTCTTCATTCTGTGCTATTGGAACAGGTCTCGCCCCATCACCTTTAATACTGAAAAATTTAGCCATTTGACTTGAATATCCCATTTCCTCCTCTGATTGTTAAACCATTCCTAACATAGACTTGGAAACCAATTTGCAGTTTTGTCCCTGGAGCTCTCACACTGGTAGTGGGACAAGGGGCTTTGTGTCAAAGAAAGATGTCTACCTCTAGCATCAGGCTCGAATAAAAAATGATAATAAAACACTTTTAAGAATGCATTTCACAGTTTATCCTTAGTGTGAATTGCTTCTTACACTGTGAACTTTTTGGGCTGTAGGGCTGAGAATTTTCCTTCGAGTCCATCCTGGGTTGCAACCAATAAAGGTCTCAGAGCAGAGATGGAAAAGCTTCTGCTCCGAACTCCAGAGAACGTGAAAATGGAGCTCTAATGAGGACGTCTGTCCTGTGACAGCTTTCCCAGCAAAACAACAAACTGGCCATACTCTCGTTGAGCACTAGAAACCCTTAGGGGATGCTAATGTGGCATGTACTCACTTCCTGATTAACTATACCTGCTGAAAAAGCTTTTTTGTTCTCAGGATCTTATGAATTGCTCCAGTCTGAAGGATTACATTACAGAGCAGTTCATGAGTATGGCATTTCCTGGAACATATTTAAAGAAATATGGTGCAAGTGCATATATTGGCATACAGTCTTCAACCTTCCTGTAAATGAAATATTACCAAACCCAGAAAATGACCCCCAGCAAGAAAAAAACACCCCAAACCATTAAGGGTCTGTGAGGCATCTAAAACTAGGTGTGGACTATGTCATAAAGTGCATTTCGTTAGTACAATATTTTCAGCTTCTGAAATCTGAGCTGAAATTGCTGTTATACAGCTGCACATTTTCTAGGTTAATGCTGACATTAGCTCAACGTTATGTTTGAGGACTTAGATGCTTCTTTGCAACAAAATGCAGAATTTAGACAGAAGATTATCCACAGCTCCATGGCTGCACAGTTTGAAAATGTCCACGCCTCTCAGGTTGAATTCACCAGGCTCTGGTACTAACCTGTGGTAGAGCTCCTACTGTTTTGTGAATATACGTCAAACCTCTGGCTGCTCCACAGCCCAGGGTACGCTTTGAAGATTATTTTTGTTTTACTAGCAGATGGATGTGAAGCCTGCTGAGGCTGGTGGGATTTGTTTCCATCATCTTCTGCGGCTGGCGGGATGCAGTCAGGCCTGGGTCTGCTGCCAGGTGACTTCTTTACTCCCACACCTTGTGGAATCCTGCAAGGGGAGGTCCAGAAAAGCACAGGCAGCTTTCTGAGCTGTGTATTAACCCGAGGAGTGGTCCGAAGGGGCAGGGTGGGTAATGGCTGCACACCAGCAGGAGGAGGCATACAGAGCTATAAAACGAGCTGCATCCAGCATCCCCATGTGCTACTGCATCAAAAGTAACAAGGGACTTCCCAAATCTACAGCCAGCCTGAAACATTACTCCCCAGAAGTATTTCTTATTCGCTATAATGAAGCGGTAAGTTGCTATAATTGGATTTTGAGCTTATTTACCAAGACTTTGAAATGTTGCTGATCACTCTTGCACAAGCATTAGACTGTTCCCAGCACAGATCTGGGTAAGACAGTATCAAGGTTTAAATTTTCCATCTGACTCAGACCCGAGGTTTGAGCAAAGGTGTCTCCATGTCAGCCTGGGAGGATAAGGTAGCTACTAGGCTGCCACAGACTGAGCTGATTGGTTCAGTTTTCCCTGTTCAAGCTCCTTCCTTGTCTGTGGAAAACTTAACTCTTCCCTGGCACTAGGGCTGGAGCTGAGGTTGTGTGTCTCAGGTGAAAATCCTAACTCTCTTGTTGCCATCTTCCCAGCCAAAAAATGTTTTACTGGTCCGTGGAAGCTGGAAGAGCATCCAGAGGAAAAGATGCTCAGGCACCAAGTACCCTGCCGTGGGGATTTGGGCACACTGTTGAAAGGGCAGGTGTGGGTTCAGGGTCCCTCCCATCCCTCAGGAGAATGGTGTAATTACCAAGTTAGCAGCCTGTAAGGGGCCTACGTAACCTCCTTCAATTTCTAGCAAGCAATTATTTTCCTTTCTTATTACAACCACAACTACACTATTGCAGCACGAGGGCAGGCAGGAGGTATGCTCCTGTGCGGAGAGAAAGAGTAAAAAAAAAAGTTGGACTCGAAGAAATCCTACTGTCGTTTTCCAGTCCAGATTTCAGACAGGAAAATAGGCCAAAAAGTGAGTGTGCAGCTGGACACGAAGTTGCATGGCCCATGATTTTTAGAAGAGCCGCAACTGATTTTGCAGGTTTTCTCTCAGTGTGTTGGTACAGGTGGCGAGACCTCTGCAGGGACTCGCTCCAGGTCCCCCCCCCGTGCCTTTAGCAGGTGTCACGGGGAAGCCTGGAATATCTGAGCCTCAGGGATGACTTAATTCCTTGATTCTGCACTGTCATTTAATCTCCATTGTTCTGCCTTTTCCCTGCGAATATGGCTTCTGACAGTATGTTTGCTGCCTCCTCCGTCAAGCTCACTTGTGCCTTGCTCTAGGGACAAGTGACATAAAGCCCTTCTTGCTCAACAAGCGAGGCCCCTTGTGCGGGGGGGGCCTTACAGAGCTCTGACTGAATGCAAAACCCAAGCTGGTATCGCTCATACTTAATCAATTGTGTCACTGCCGACGGTATTGGTAATTCCTGACTTGTGTCTGCTGGGCAGGCTGGGAAAATAATAAGGAATGGCCAGGAAGAAAAATCACTTTGCAACAACCAGACGTGCAGAGCCTGAGATGGCAAAAATTTACAGCATCTCCTCCTTGGGCCTGAGACGAGATGACTCCATGCAAGGCAAGGTAGGCTCATCTTTTTACCGTTGTGCTGCTTTCCTCTCTAAATTTTAAATGTCAGAGTTTTCACTTCTGTGCCATGGTTGAAACTGTTGATTGAACTCTCTCTGCTGTTGGCAAAATTTTCGTGCTTCACATGGTAGAGCTATTGCTTCTCAGAGCAATACTTCTGTTACTGCAGATTTTAATTACCGCTCATTGAGAACAAGATAAATGGAGCTTGAAATCCATATTGTTAAAGCTATCCATAGACAACCTAACTGTGCCTGTTACTGTGCTTAGATGATGTCAGCAGCATACTATTTACTTAACCTATAAATGTCACTGATGTGATCTGTGCTGCTGAAGATGATTTGGGGAGAAATTCTAACACACAGCAAGAGAAAGAAACCTTTAAGGAACAGATGGACAGGCAGGATTTTCACACTCGCTGTTCAGATGTAAGAGCGTGGCGAGCCCACATTTAAGGCAGCAGATTTTTGCTGGGGGTGAGCACATCTTGCACATCACTTGGCGTGCGCGCAGGAACACGCCTTCTCTCTGCCCTTCGCACCTGCCAGCGAAGCCCAGCGGGAGCCCGGTGGGCGTGAAGAGGTGCCGGGTGGGTGCCAGCCCCGCGCCTGTCAAAATGGTTATCCTACCAGTGCAGGTTAGGATGAGCGCGGCTGGGCCAGGAGAAGAGTAAACACCCAGATACGCCGAACTGCTCCTTTGAACAGAGCTTGCCTCCTGGCAAGCACACGCTGCAGGCAGCAAGGCTGTGCTGCAGAGCTGCTGGCTCACGCTGTGCTCCGTCAGGGATGTAGGGCACTGGCGAGGGAGAGGGTGAGGCTGCCTCTGCCAGCCTTTGGATCCCAAGTAGAAATTTTGCTATTTGGGCGGAATAAAAAAAAGTCTCAAACTCTTCTCCGCCTGTCTGCTCTCAGCCATGAAGTTGGCAACAGCCTGTGGTTAGCTGGATGGACTCAGGGACCCCCCGCATGCATTTGTACACATGCTGCAGTATCAGAGCTGAAGGGGGTTCGTCTGTGGAGCAGAAGCCCCAGGCGAAGTTTTCCAAACGCCAGCTCGACCTCTGGGGCTGGATCTGCAACCCTGCCTGCAGCTTCTCCTCTGAGCTCCCTGGTGGGTTCCTCCCGGGTCCTCCTTTCAGCCCAGGGGAGGCCTTCTCCGTTGTTCAGAGCAAGGGGAGGACAGAGGAAAAGGGGTTTTTTGTTTCTGGTTTTTTTGGTTGGTTTGTTGTTTTGTTTTTTTTTTTTTTTTTTTTTAAAATCTCACAGGAGGTCATGAGACAACGTAGGTCAGTGACAGGGCACATTTTAGGTATAGCTGCTGTTTGTGCATTGGGGTGTAACACTGTGTTCCACAGCCGATTTTATTTTTGGAGTGGTGTAATGGGGGGAAAGTTACACCCTCTGAATTTAATTCCTGATTTATGTGTGTCAAGTTGGGTGTATGCTTTTTTCCCTCTCTTTTTTTTTTTTCTTTTTTCTTTTTTTGGGGATAAATTTATACTTCTGTCTGGTCTCCATCCTGTTTGATGAATTCATGGTGCCATCTACTGATTAGAGATGGAATTAGCACTGAGTTCTAGTCGGGGATAGCATTCTGCACTATTTCAAAATAAAATTTAATTATATGATTAAACAACAGCTTTAAACATGGAAAGCACCAAATACCTGGGATTTTTTTTTTTTCTTCACCAGAAGAGCTCAGCACCTCTAAATCACCCTGACCACTTTGGGATATGTGCCTGTCTCTGCAGGAGGCTGTATAAGAGCAGTGCTTTTGAAATCTTGCCCCAAATGTACAGCAGAGCCCCAAGGATTTCTCCTTCCCCCTGTGCTCAGAGCATTTGTACACCTCTGCTGCTGCTCTGCTCCTCAAAAGTAAAATAGTTTTCAAAAACATTTTGAGCTTTTTGGAAAACTGGAAGATTATGGGTTTTTTTCCTTTTTAAAGAAAATAGCAGTAACCAAAAACAACAGACCAAAATGTTATGTTTTGAGTTTGTTTGTGAAGCGGACAAATTCTTTCCCCTTTTATCTGGAATCAGCAATGTTACACAATCTGATCGCATGGCCAAATCTGCAGTTTAAAAAAAACAAACAAACCACCAGTGAGAGGGGAAAAATTGATCTCAGCTGTCTTTACGGACGATATTTCTGAATTTCAGATTTCAAAAAGCCCCAAACGTTTTGATTAGAAAATAAATAAATAATTGAGTAAATAATTTGCTGGTTCTACCGAGGGTACGTGAACGGGGATGAGCTTTGCTCCTGCAGATCTCTCCTCCAGCTTTAACTACTGTCTCATGCTATTATTGTCTCTTCCGTGCTGACTGCTCCTTCTCTCCCGAACTGTCTGTTTCTCCTGAAGCATCCTGCTCTTCAAGAGTCTGTTTCCCATCCCTAGGCAGATGCACAGCATCACCAACCTAAGAACCTGGCAGAAAACCTGGAAAACAGGGTATGGGGCTAGAGTTAGAGATCCAGGACATCTTCATCCCCAGGTGGCTCTTGCCTTCTGAAGGACTCCCTGTGAGGAGTGAGCAACAGAAAATGTGTGGGGAAAAATACAAGCAAGTAGAAACATCTTCAAAAAATATATGAGTACTTCACCGAATGCAAAACAGCCAGGAGGCTTAATTGAGATACATTGGCTTTGCTTCTGAAATACCTAGTTCTTTTTCCTTTAGAAGAAAATGCAAAATGTATCCTAAATGGCAAACGATTTCCACGTACACCTTTAAAGCACACCCCCTTTTTGTCCTTTTCCTGTAAGCATAGTGATTACCCATAATAGCTTGCCGATGTTCCTAAGGTTAATAGATAAAATGGAACACTATTATCTCTTATCTATGTAGCGGTGCTTTAGGGAATACTGCGAATATTGAGGTAATTGGGAAGTCTGTAAGGGGGGGGTCACCAAAGAGGAGTCAAGGTAAGATTAGAAAAGCTGAGCTGCAGATCTCAGGAATACTCAATAAAGGTCAGAACTAGAGGCCACTGGATCACTTTCTTTTGAAATACTGAGTCAAATAAAGAAGAGGGCAGAACTAGAGCAGTACCCATTATCTCCGACATCTAATTATTGTACAGATATTGTTATTTTAATAAGATTAGCCAGCAGTAACGGCAAAGCAGTAGACCTTTCCCTTCTTTGTCTATCTGATAGTCTGCCCACCAGCAGAGCAGTGGCATGCTTAGAGAGGGGCATGATATAGTTAGGCATGATAGATCATAGCTCGGTTAAGAAATAACTTTCCTCCTCTCCTTGTACAAGCAGGTTCAGCTTTGCACAAGCTGTTAATGGCAGGTGGTGGGGAGCCCGCTACAAGTTAAGAACTGGCTCAGATGATGCTGTAAATGGATAGCTGGTATTTATATGAAGAAGGTTTGGAATTTGGAGAGTCGTTATTTTAATCCAGGTCAGACCTGTTAAATTAAAGTCTTTCAGTAAAAACAATGCAAATGGGATTTTTTTGGTTTATAATGTGCCTTTTTAATCCCACCCCAGGGATAAACACAAGGAACATTCTTGCTTTCTACCAAATGTAAGAGGGACGGGTCAGAATTACCCACTGCTTCTCATTTAAAAAGGCTAATGCCCTAGTTCAGCCTGCCCCCATTTGCAGTCTAAGCTGATTTTAGCAAACATTTTGTTCAAGTCGTAAGCGATTTGGTACAGCTGTGTTGATGTAAGCAGGCTGTAAACAATTGTTGCATGATGCTTCAGGAAAGTCAGATTCACATGTGCAATAGTGGGCAATGCGCTAAATGTGTTCATTGGTGCCCAAACACGTGCAGCAGACTTGCAAACCAGCTCGAGGCAGGGATCGCTGTTCCTCAGTTTGTGTAGGGCTCGGCACAACAGAACCACAAACTCTGTTGTTAATAGTAATAATTTGTGTTTGGTAACTCCTGGGCACCACAGTCGTGGACCAGGACTGCACTGAGGGTGGGACTCAGGGCTGAGGTTGGAGGGGAGGATGGTTCCCATCTCCAGGAGTTTGTAGCACAACATGACAGCAGGTGAATAGGGATATGAGAAAACAAATAAATTATTGAGACATTATTGGGTAATATGATAGTCAGTAGTCTCGTAACACAATTCGTTTTATGGATGTCGTGTTCTTTTGGTAGGATTTGTGGCAAAATTAAGCTTCTTATGAGTAGTCTGGAGGAGGAAAATGAAGCGATGCGGTGTGTGTCTATGAGGAATTCCTGTTAGAGAAGGAGAAAGCATGAAGATGCTGATTTGAAAAAGTAATTAGAGGATAATGGAAGCTGGATCCATAAAGTAAATAGAAATTAAGGTGGTTATGGTGGGAATAACTTAGGATACACAGTAGAAGTAAAGAAAAGCAGGTGACATCTGGTGTGAGAGAAAACATTGGCCTGATGAAAGCAAGAGGCCAGGAAAATTTTGGCATGTTTGTTTTTGTTTTTTTTTTTTTTCATTCTTCACAATGACAGTAGTGGCTACGAGGAGACAACTAACCAACAAACCAATTACTCTAGCAGCTACACTCCTTTGGTGTGGTAGATATGTTTAATTTAGAATCATTAAGGTTGGAAAAGACCTCTAAGACCATTGAGTCCAACCATTGACCCAACACCACCGTGCCCACTAAACCATGTCCCTAAGCGCCTCATCTACATGTCTTTTAAATGCTTCCAGGGATGGTGACTCAACCACTTCCCTGGGCAGCCTGGTCCAATGTTTAACCACTCTTTCAGTAAAGAAATTTTTCCTCATGTCCAATCAATTTGAGCAAGGATCCTTTGAAAGAGAGACGAATTCAGTATCTAGAATTATGGAGAGATGACTTCAAGTCCTTCAGTCACAGCAGCACCTCTGTGTGATCTTTGGAAAATAGACCTTCTCTGCCTCATGGATGTACTAGAACAAATCCACAAAAAATACAGGGCACCCCAATGGTTGTGAAAGCCACTGCAATGCAGAGGAGCTGGATATTGCACCTCTACCAATTTCCTTAGGGCATGAGCCTGAGGTTTTGGGTCAAGAACTGGACCTCTTACAAACCCATGTTGTTGGAGTGTGCTTCCTTTTGTTTATAGGTCTCTGTTAAGATTGCTCTTTCAATTCCCAGCTCTTTTTCACAGACGTGCTGAAGTCTGAACTCCAGTAGTAGCCTGTAAGGTCAGCAAATGCTTGTGCATGTACTACTAATGTTTTTCCTATGCAAACATTTGTAACTGCTGCAGTGCCAATTTATGGGTTGACTTCTGAACTTGGTAGCTGTTAGTACTCTGCAAGACTCCAGCCTCACAAGAGCAGCTGAGCGGAAGCAAGGCAGTGAAACACAAACTCAGACACGCTCGTTATGTTATATGCACCTTCAAACTGATCTTCACGTCTCATGGACCTGAAGTTTACAAGGCAAAATAATAGTTAAAAGAGTTGGAACAAGTCGCAGGGGTGTGAGAAAACGAAGAGGCTCGTTAAACTTTATGCCTGCATCTCACCTATAAACAGCATAGTGCAGTTTTTGTTAATGCTTTGAATTTTAATTACATGCTGCCTTAACTAGTACACATCTAATCTTATCTTTTCCCACCTGGTATTAGAGAATGAATATCAAGTTTAATTTAAAAGCTGCACAAGATTTTGAGGAATGCTGGAGCGCATGTTTGTGTGTAGGATAAAAGTTTGCTCACCATTTCAAAGAGAGGAAAGATATTTTCATTCTGAAGCACATCAGGGACTTGATTTTACTATCCACAAAGCAATTAAGAACGTATTAGTATATATGACTGCATTCAGTGTTTGCTGACAAGTCCACATGCTTCTGTGTAGAACATATTTTCTTCTGAATATGACGTCTTTCTTAACCACCAAAGAGTATAAATATTGGTCTTAGTCCCTGAACGAGTCACATCTCAAACAAGTGAATCACACTTTTAAAGCACCGTGCTATATTGTGGAATTACTGAATTTCTGTACAGATCAAAGCTGTGACAAATTTTCATGTTGCCTTGAACATGGCCATATCTGTTTGTTCTGTCCAAGCAGACAGTATTCCAGGGGGTATCGCAATGTGTTTCAGAATAAGTTCTCTTTTTAAAGTTATTCTCATTGAAAATAATACAGCATCACAATTTAAAGCTTGAGCCGATCGAAAAACTTTTCATGGAAAGTTTTCTCAGAAAATGCTAATTTTACTGAGACACGCTCCTGCTTTGAAATTCTCTTTAATTCTCTGGTGTACTCTGCAGCCCGTTTCATTGACAGCGGGCTGTTTTGGGAGTCAAAGTGACTGCACACAGGCCTAGCACAAACAGTGACCATGCACTTCGTCTTTATTCTTGTGCCGTGTTAGTCTAGCAACTCCCTCCATCACAAGGTGTTTTTTCTTACTGAATCTGGTTTCGGATAGGAGCAGTAGTATCAGCAGAGCAGCAGAAGCGCTGGGACGTTATGGAACAACACAGCGCAGTAGGTGCCAGAGATATACACCGATGCAGAGCTCAGAAATTTTCACAAAACTGAGGTGATTGCTGCTCCGTTGGTGTCGTTTGACTTAGAGTGATTCCCAGTGGCTGACAATCAAGTCTAAGACATTTTTCTCACAACAGTTCTACATAACCAAAAGTTTGGAAGGAATATTTCCAGGAAAGCTGTAATTGCTTTGGAGAGCATTCTCCTAGGTCAGGTCAAAAAACCTTTACGGTGAATATTGGCTATTTTTAGCAGTGAGTAAATGGAAACTGATGAATGATTCAGGCTTGAATTTGACACAAACAAGTAGGAAAGTAGTTTTTGTTTATTTTTTCCAGGGTAGATAACCAATTATGGTCAAAACTGGAAACTGAATGAATAATGAAAATTACTTCAACTTTTTAAATATAAAGGATACATATGGGACACATTTGTGCTCATATACTTATGCATCTGTAAGTAAAAATTGTGTATGTTAGTAGGAATTGGAGTACTGATGGAAATGTGTGAATATTCTGCAGATGCTTTATCTTGGAGTAAATTATTGTCTCAGCGTCGCTTTTGCGGGTGACTCCAAAGGGTATTTAAAAAATGTATGCAAGAAAAATGGTTTAAAAAAAGAGAAAAGTGCTGAATGTTAATTTACTTACTCCAGAGCTGAATGGAAAAGCCATTAGGGGAAAATATGCTGAACGAGTTTGGCAGCCTGTGCCATGAGGAACATTTCCCGTAGCACATGCAGACAGAGCAGTTAAGTGTTAATAGGAAACAATGCTGTTTTTTTTCCTTGAAACTAGTATTAGTAGATACGTTGTTAAGAAGTGTTAATCTGATATAAGACACAATTATTTCCTTTATTAAATGTTCTTCACTACTGCTCACAGCTGGGAAACCACGAGTAAGAGGTAAAATACATCCTCCTGATGCATGGGGAGCCAGGGTTATAAAGTAGGTTATAAAGTAGCTCCTGAGGTTATTAAAGAGTCACGGTGTATGTTCCTGGGATGGTAGAATAGCGGTGCCGGTGCGAGGCAGAGCGCAGCCGCCGGGTGCAGAGAAGAGATGGATCAGAATTCACGGCAGGAGCAATTTCCAGCACCCTGCGATGCCCGGGTAGCCTGTCCTTGCTGGGAGGTCTCACTTCTGCTCTCTGAGCTGCCACCATGCTTCACCTTTGCTTACTTTTAAGCACACACATATGAATTATCCTACGGCCAGCAGTGGGATTGCCCATGTATTTGCAGTTTTTCCCACAAGTAAGTCTGAATGGAAAGAGGACTGCCACAAAATGCTAGATTTATTTTCCATGGGCATGATTAAATTACATTTATGTTATAGATCTGTTTTTATCTATCCATCTATTTTCTGTAATAAATCAGTGCCACAGGATTGTAAAATAAATATTTACATGGAATATATAGAGGAGGTTATACAAATTAGGTTATATTGACATTGCTGATCTGTTTTATATTGATATTTATGCTATTTGGTTTGTTACAAGCACATTGAATTATGAATACTGTGTTTCTTAAAGCAAAGTCTATTTAATAGCAAGTATTGAGGTCATTTTTCTGGCATGATATTTCATGGAAAGCTTGTTTTTAACCAAACTAGCAGTTTTTGGAGCACAGCTCTACTCAAAATTTCTGTATTTCAAAAAGTGATATGGAAATTTGGTAGCATATTGGAATCTGATGTACCTGTAAATAAATGGGATATCTGGGGCAAGAGGGACTTTCAGGAACCACCCCGGGTCAGGTAATTCGATTGTGGCATATCTTTCGTAAAAGCAACGAGGAATCTCAGTAAGTTAATAAGTTTGCATGTCATCAGATTTTCCGCATACAGTCATGTCCTGTAAGTGCAATAGAGTGTATTAATAGTACTCCGATGTAACATTTTCCAAGTGTTTTGTAGTCATACTGGTTGGGCCATGTACTTCTAACAAGCGTTAACATTCCTCAGGGAAGACTCAGGGTTTGAAGTGCCTTATACTACCATAAAATGCGGAATAATCAAATCTGTGAACGACAGGCCACTGTGAACCTGGCAGGAATATATGACACTTGTGTATTGCGTGACAGGCATTTCCTCTCTTTCCGTGACGAAGTGGAGAAAATTATTTTGAAGTATATGCATTGTATACACGAAGCAGGACGTAACCTTACATAACATTCAAGTTTCCTACTTAATCAACACGTGACTGTGGTGGGTTCCTGGAACAGAAAAGAACTGGAATTGCTGCTGTCACCTCAAAATCTTTGCCCGGTATCCTTTCCTCCCCTTACGTTTATTTTCAGAAGCACCTGGCTCCCCATTCAGTTGTTGGACAGTCAGGGAATGTTCTTTGCCCCAGGGTATGGAGAAGGTGACAATGAGATGCCACACAGGTATGATTCTCACGGGTTAGTCTTTTGGTGAGGACATCCTAGAGTAGGAATGAACCTGACAAGTGGCTGGGACTGAAGAAGAACTGTGTCTAGGTAACATTTGATTAATCTGCATGCTATTATTTGCGAAAAAACAAATCCATAGTTGAAAGATGCAGCACACTCTCATACAGTTTTAGTTAAGAGAAATTCCAGCTGAAGGTGAAGTCTTCCCATTAAGCGGACCATAAAAGCAAGGGTCATTATTTCTTTTTTAAGAACTGTTTCTATTTCACAATAGCTATAGCTTTAATTGATGACAGTATAACCTGCCTGTCAATATAGCTAATAGCCAATGCCAGTGCAAATGTTGGAAGGTATTGCTTAGTAGCCTGAAAACATGTTTATATTTCATCCCCAGACTCAGTCTGAAGTGTCACCCTGCCTAGATATGTACCCGAAGTTCGACACAGCCCCTTGCTGCAGGGATGCTCAATAAATCCTGACACATAGACGTCTATCCTGCTTTGTCTGCAGTTAAGGATGCTTCTTTCTGGGCAAGGCTGCTTGTGAAAGTACCTATCTGCGGGTTCACATCTCCAGTGATCGTATGTCATGGCAGCCTGGTGTCACCTGTCATAGAATCATAGAATCATTAAGGTTGGAAAAGACCTCTAAGATCATCGAGTCCAACCGTCAACCCAACACCACCACCCACTAAACCATGTCCCTAAGCGCCTCATCTACACGTCTTTTAAATACCTCCAGGGATGGGGACTCAACCACTTCCCTGGGCAGCCTGTTCCAATGTTTAACCACTCTTTCAGTAAAAAAATTTTTCCTCACGTCCAATCTAAACCTCCCCTGGCACAACTTGAGGCCGTTTCCTCTCGTCCTATCGCTTGTTACTTGGGAGAAGTAGGAACTACTGTCCTGCTGTAGTTCCTGAGCTCTGCAACAGCAGGTCATCTCGTCCCATCTTATAGGGAGACATTGCTCATGGTCCTTGAACTACAAAGCCTTTTAAGTCAGGGACCGAAATATTTTGTTCTGTAAAGAGCTTCACACATACACTTATATCCTACATATGATCATTAACAAGAATGACTTATGTTTTACAGATTATATGAGCTTCCAAGTATATTTTAATATGGAAAAAATAATTGATGCAACTATATACAAGGAATGAAATCTGATTTCAGTTAATATCACAATCCATGTAACAGATTAACATCTGGTTCTGACTTCCTAAATCTCGGCTTCCAAACTCTTCAGAAGTTAATGGGAAAGTCAGTAGAAAGCCTTTACATAAAGCATAGCATTAATTCTTCATGTCTGTTTCATTTTACTTTATTTAGACTTGAAAGATCTTCTATCTTACCTGCATGAGTTCAGATATCTTCCCTCATCACCCATGAATGGGAATCGCATCACTACGTCCTTATATATTATAACTCAAAGGAGAACACTGATGAAAAACAGCCAGAGAAATTCAGCCCAAACCATGTCATGAGTTGTATAAAACAGTTCTTGTACTTTCCACTGGTCTGATTTTTTCCACTATTTGTTGTTGGAGGCACTTTAATCAGTGCATTTAGAATTTATTGTATAATACCACTCTTCTTTTTCAGACAGCAGAAGTCTTGTTAACCCTCTCTTGTAAGTCAGTTTAGAATTTGGCCAATCTAGGAAACTCCCCGAGTTTGTTGTTTCAGTCCTAATATCTTGCACTGTGGGTGTTTTGCAGTTGATTTTGATGGGATCAGAAATAGACCTTGAATCAGCTCCATTCATTTTATTGATTACTGATTTATTGATAATTAGAAGATACTAACTGAAATACTGGAAGTGGTAATCACTGTTGCTATGTACGGTTATCACTGGGCAGGGAGGATAATAGTTACTCCTTACAGAGTTTGGCTTTCAACTGAAGAAAATCCCTCTGTCTGAAGTGGTGTCATGGCCAGGTAACCACCGTTTCCAAGGGAAGAGTGTGGCCGGAGAGAGGTAAACCTTCACAGGAGCTCTTCAGGTGTTTGCAAAGACCCTGATTTCAGAGGTATTTATGAAAAAAAGATTTACAAAATATGCACGCTATCTATATGTGGCTTTCTATTGCTTAGATTTGCTTGTGTTGTGATATGTGAGATGTTGCCATTTGTCGTGGTTTAACCTCAGTCGGCAACTGAGCACCACACAGCCACTCGCTCACTCCCCCCACCCCGGTGGGATGGGGGGGAGAATCAGAAGAGTAAAAGTGAGAAAACTCGTGGGCTGAGATAAAAACAGTTTAATAATTGAAATAAAATAATAATAATAATAATAATAGTAATAACAATAATAATAATACACAAAGCAAGTGATGCACAATGCAATTGCTCACCACCCGCCGACCGATGCCCAGCCAGTCCCCAAGCAGCGGCCCCCCCGGACAGCTTTCCCCAGTTTATGTACTGAGCATGACGTCCCATGGTATGGAATGTCCCTCTGGCCAGTTTGGGTCAGCTGTCCTGGCTGTGCCCCCTCCCAGCTTCTTGTGCACCTCCAGCCTTCTCAGTCGGTAGAGCATGGGAAGCTGGAAAGTCCTTGACTAGTGTAAGCACTGCTCAGCAACAACTGAAACATCGGTGGGTTATCGACACTATTCTCATCCTAAATCCAAAACACAGCACTGTACCAGCTACTAGGAAGAAAATTAACTCCATCCCAGCCGAATCCAGGACACATTGTACCTACTAGGTAACAGTGTGTCAGGGCACTGTGAGGGCTGGGGGCTCGCTGGGGTCCGGGGGTGCTCCCCAGGGGATGGCAGGGCAGGACCTGGCAGCCAGGGCCTGTCCCACCCCAGCCGGGGAGCGGGACAGGTGGGGGCAGCACTGGCACCTCCCTGGGGACTGGGACAGGCTGAGGACAAGCTGGGAACGTGAGTCACGGTGAGAAGCACGTCATGGGGGGAAAGGGAAGGAGTGTGTGGTCAGGGCCCTTACAGACATCATTGAACTGATCGGTTAAATCTCGAGGGCTTGTTTTGCTCAAGGGTGATCTAACCAGTCATTTGTAATCATCCGTGGTAGGTAACTGCTAATACAGAGTAAGCATTTTTACCTTTCTATGCATTTGAGAGCATTTTGAAATTAAACCTCCTTGCTTCTATTATTTCTTTTTCTTTTGCGTGGAATGATTATTTGCCATTATCCTGAAGATGCGAATGTCACATACAAGATATGTGCGCTTGTAAATTCAGCAGGCATTTTCTTGGCACTTCAGTATTCCATTGATGCAGCTGGTACTTTACACTCTTTGTTTAAAAACCCCCCAATATCTTGCCAAATTACATAGAATCATAGAATAGTTTGGGTTGGAAGGGACCTCTAAAGGCCATCTAGTCCAACCCCCCTGCTGTGGGCAGGGACATCTTCAACTAGATCAGGTTGCTCAGAGCCCCGTCCAACCTGACCTGGAATGTTTCCAGGGATGGGGCATCCACCACCTCTCTGGGCAACCTGTGCCAGTGCTTCACCACCCTCAGCGTAAAACATTTCTTCCTTCTATCTAGTCTAAATCCACCCCCCTTTAGTTGGAAGCCATTCCCCCTTGTCCTGTCGCAACAGGCCCTGCTAAAAAGTCTGCCACCATCTTTTTTATAAGCCCCCTTTAAGTACTGATAGGCTGCAAGAAGGTTTCCCTGAAGCCTTCTCTTCTCCAGGCTGAACAACCCCAACTCTCTCAGCCTTCCTTCATAGGAGAGGTGTTCCATCCCCCTGATCATTTTCATGGCCCTCCTCTGGACCCGCTCCAACAGGTCTGTGTCTTTCCCATGCTGAGGGCTCCAGAGCTGGACGCAGTACTGCAGGTGGGGTCTCACCAGAGCAGAGTAGAGGGGCAGAATCCCCTCCCTCGACCTGCTGGCCACGCTGCTTTGGATGCAGCCCAGGATACGGTTGGCCTTCTGGGCTGCGAGCGCATATTGCTGGCTCCTGTCCAGCTTTTCATCCCCCAGTACCCCCAAGTCCTTCTCGGCAGGGCTGCTCTCAATCCCTTCATCCCCCAGCCTGTAGTGATACCAGGGGTTGCCCCGACCCAGGTGCAGGACCTTGCACTTGGCCTTGTTAAACCTCACGAGGTTCACACAGGCCCACTTCTCCAGCTTGTCCAGGTCCCTCTGGATGGCATCCCATCCCTCTGGCGTGTCGACCGCACCACTCAGCTTGGTGTCATCTGCAAGCTTGCTGAGGGTGCACTCGATCCCACTGTCTATGTCATTGATGAAGATATTAAACAGTACCGGTCCCAATACGGACCCCTGCGGGACGCCACTCATCACCAGTCTCCATCTGGACATTGAGCTGTTGACCACTACCCTCTGGATGCAACCATCTAACCAATTCCTCACCCACCGGACAGTCCACCCATCAAATCCATACCTCTCCAGTTTAGAGAGAAGGATGTTGTGGGGGACCGTGTCAAAGGCCTTACAGAGGTCCAGATAGACGACATCTGTAGCCCTTCCCGTGTCCACTGATGTAGTCACTCCGTCACAGAAGGCCACTGGGTTAGTCAGGCAGGCCTTGCTTTTGGTGAAGCCATGCTGGCTGTCTCGAATCACCTCCCTGTCCTCCATGTGCCTTAGCATAGCTTCCAGGAGGATCTGTTCCATGATCTTCCCAGGCACAGAGGTGAGACTGACTGGCCTGTAGTTCCCCGGGTCTTCCTTTTTTCCCTTTTTAAAAATGGGAGTTATGTTTCCCCTTTGTCCAGTCACTGGGAACTTCACCGGACTGCCACGACTTCTCAGATACAATGCATAGTGGCTTAGCAACTTCATCCGCCAGACATGAAGTCTAATTTGGCCTTTACCTCTGTACAGCTAAAAGTGGTGGTATAACTACCCTTTCCCTGTCCAGAAGTGGGAATGAACGTAGAAGAGAGCAAATGCACAGAGTGCTCAAAGCTCTCAGATTTATCTCTCTCAAGATCAAAGAGCTAACGATAACGATATCCTTCCTTTTTCATGAGCGGTAGCTCTTCATTCTGGCCGCAGTTCAAGAAAATAATCACGTTCAGAAAGTTTGAGTACTTAAGACCCAATTTATATCTCAGGTATGCAGGTGATAGCAAGGGTACAGGCAGGTCATTGCCATGATTGCAGTGCAGCGTCACTGCATGAGAGATCGCACAGCTGCACCGTCCCCTCCAGACAGCGCTCGTCCACGCTGCCGGAGACTTCTGCTGTCCCCCACCATGTGCTCGGGTTTTTGTCAGGGAGGGTGTGTTTGTGGGATAATGTATTTTAAAGAAGATTTAAATAAGAGATGTGTTTGTGGCCGTGTGGACCAGAAGGGTAAAGAGTAGCCTTGAAAGGAGGGCAGAAGCTTTGCAAGAGAAGCAGTTGGTGACGGAAGACAGATTTTGGTGAGAATGAGGGAAAGGGGGGAATGTCATAAAAAGAAGCAGGGCAATGCAGGAAGACAAAGGTTTATTTCACGTAATCTGGGTTGCTGACCTCCTGAAAAGCTGCTTCTCTAGTTTGCTGCCCACCACGCTGTGGCATTTCTGCTCTCGCCATACAGGGGCGTGTATTGTTATCCCATACGGCTGGCAATGGAAACCCCGTTGCTTTAGTTCTGCAGCTGAACCTGCAACATTTCTGTATGTTTAGAATCGATAACTGGTGAAAAGGCTGCTGAGGAAGCCCAGAAGTGAAAGCGGCGCAGTCCTGAACACTGCAGTGAGTTCTTGTGAGAGATCAGTGTCCACCTTGGTGACTGTTTAACTTCGCAGAAAATATATACTTCACAGCTGAGCACTGCACTGGGACTGCAGCCATGACCCAAACTGGAGGCATGTGTGCCTAGGCAGTGAGGCAACCCTGACTGCCCTGTGCCATGCGGGAGGGTGCCTGCGTTGGCTCGTGCGCATGGGCTGGGGCTGGAGTTCCTTCATCCCCTCAGTAAATCAAAGCCTATCACAACTTGATTCAAAGCACTCCTAAATAAATGAGCCTTTCAGCTGATGTCAATAGGATTTCTAGTCTCCTTCCCATTCCTCGGCATCCTTGTGTCCCCGGAGAATATAATCAAGCACAGGAGACTGTAACAATCAGGGCTTGGAGATTGTGTAGCATCCAGGCACAGCCTTGAGGAGTCATGTTTGCTGACATTAAGTTGACTACAGCTTTACGGTCTTTTTACACATGACAGCATGTCAGCTGTGTAAACCTCGCTGGAACAGGAGATTGCCTATGACTAGCTGCTGTGAAATTGAAATGATTTGTCTGTGTCTACGTGGACTGAAAATCATGGCTATTGTTTGCTAGTCATTGCAATTTCTCAAGCTGCTTTTCTAATTCAGTGTAATTTTGCAGTGGAGACAAGGCATTAAGGGGGTTCATGATGCAGGTGTGTGCCAGACCCCCACTTCATCAGTGCCTCCCATCAGCCTCCCATCAGATTTAATGAGCTTCACCTTGAAAGCACCAGATCATACTGTGTTTTCCTAACTTCAGTAGAATTTATTCCAAGGGAAATCTGTGTGATTGCAGAGGGAAGTATTACTCGAGGTCACTTACGGTAACAGAAGAGAGCTCTAACTGACGTGATTTCTGTGAACAGTCTGTGGATTAAGGTACCATTTAGTGTAACTGGTGTAGAGTTTGAGCTCATGGATTCCTGTGCTTTTGGTGTAACTCTATAGATAATGATGGATGTACTAGTCTGCACCTTGAACCAAAGCAATTTCATAAATAATGATTACTCCTGTTCTCATTTTTCAGACTTAGCAAAGCTATATAAAGTTTACAGTGTCGTTAAACAACAGGACAATACTTTGAGTACGGCTTTTGAACATAATTCTATACAAGTCAGCTATATTTTGTTTTAAATTAGCATACAACAATTGAAAATGTTTTGACCAATTCTTTTTGACCAAAAGCTACAGAGTTCCTATATGTTCCACAACCTGACCACTCCGTGTGTCACAAGGAAAACAGAAATACTTTATTTTAAGTTTTTGTGATATTCTATTTCACGTGACTTGAAATACAATAAAGATTGGGATAAACAGACTTTATGCAACACCACATCCTAGTACAGAACATTTTATAAGAGAAAAGGAATAAAGACTCCCACTGAAAAGCTGCTGGTGTCAAATAATCATTTATTCTGCTGTTGTTGACTTGCCCCTGTCTAAATGACAGGGGCTTTAGCTACCAACAGGAAACAATATTCCAACGAATGCTTGTGAAACCCTGTATAATTCTTGTCACATCAAAAGCCAGTGTGGAACTGTGTGCTTTTGGCTTTAGTGTTCTTTCTTTCTCACACATAGAGAAACAATAAATGGGGAAATATTTACGTTTATCAAGAAAGAAGGCTACTTTTTACAAACATCCTTCCCCAGCACATCAGTGGATCTTAAACTGCGTGTCTGAAGTTTGGGTGAACTTCAGGGTTGATGTCACATATCGTGCTCAAAAGCTTTTTCATCATGCTCTCCATGTTCTTGTGGTAGCTGCTAGCGAGGTTTCGGACGGTTTCTGTTGTTTGCTCTTCTATTTTAGCAGAGAGGTTACCTTGGGAGCCCATTACCTGAAAAGCAGAAGTCCTCTGAGCAAAATAAAGGGTTATATATGACTATGTTTATTGTACTTTTCTTCATCATCTAGCATAAACATAGCACAAACATGTCACAGTGGCTCCTGATGGTAAGGGTATGATCTAGGTTGAACTGTAGGCATAAAAACAGGATTAAAGGGAACTCTTTCATATGCTCATTAGCAATGGGAATCTCTCCATGTAATGAAAGTTTCCCAGCTCGCTGTGGGAACGACGTTGTACATGTTTTGTCTTTTTATATCACTCATTTTAATTTGTTTTCTATTTTAATGACTAGTCAACGAGTCAGTTCCTCACTGAGAATGAATGTGAGCATGGCTAAGGAGCAAAACATGGGAAAGCCTTCCTGACAATGCATAATTACAGTTTCAGAGTACTTGAAATGTCTTCAGCAGTTAGTGATGTATAACCCTCAACAGGCCTCAGACAAGGTCTTTTAATGTTACGTTTTCTTATCTGGCGAAATACCAGACAGCTTCTGGCACAGTTAATATCAGGACATTCGCTTAGAATTTAATTGACTCTAGGCTTGCTGAACATTTTAGCAAGGTTATGTTATAAACAGATGCACGCGTTCCAAATCTGTGACTTTGCTCCCTCCTCCCCCACTGCCCCAACATCCCTTGAATTCTTCCCTTATGGAAAAGTCCTTCAGATACCGCCAGAGAGATTGGTTTCCAGCTAAAGAATTCCATGGGGTAGAGCAGAAGACATTTCTGCATGCTGACAGAGTAAGAAAGGAATAAGTAACTTATTCTTCTTGTTCCTGCCATGGTTCTCTGGGGTGGACTAGCAGCTGAAGCTAACCTGTGATGTTAGTGGGATACCTAGAGGATGACCAGAAACAAGGGAGGAGTCATTAGCTTTATTTTCCATGTGATTTCAGCCCAACTTAGTGCTTAAAGGAAGGAAAAGCAGCTGAGTTAAGATCTTTTGCACAAATCACCTTTGCAATTCTATTTATCAGTACCTGGCAACATACTAAGAAGTTTGTCCGTAATCCAGATGTAAAACACTTTCTGATTTGGAAGAAATATAGGACGTAGACATAATTGTAAATATCGGGAAAAGATTATAGTTTTCTATAGTAACTATTTTGAGCTGGCATTTTATTTTAGCTTTTAGACAACTTGTAAGGGTCTCATGTGGGAAAGATTGTACAGCTTGGGCCAGATTTATGAAGCTGATTTTTTCCACTGGGGAAAATAACTTTCTAGAGATCCCAGATGGTTGCGTGTTATCCAGCTACTAAATACTTCTGAAAAACCTCAAGAAAAGTATTATAATTTTAAGAAGAGCCTCTGTAGACTGGGAACCTGCTCTCTCAGTTCATGCTAATACTGTAACTTGAGATCGTAGATTCTTACTCTTCTATGTATTCCCCCCCCCCGCCCCTTTCCTCCTTCTGAGTTGGAAGACCTTTTTCTTGTCAGAATGCAGACAAAGCTCTGCTTAGTCAATGATTTCTGCTGACCTTGAAGGTCTGTCCCTTATTTTGCCCATACTGGTTTTATGCCAGCGTCATTCCAAAGTCGCTAAAATGTTACATTGACTTGGAAGCCACAAAATTCAGAACTAGGCTGCACATCTCCAGAGTTCGGTGATCTCAGACCCCGAGTACAAACACCATGAGCACTAGCAAAATTGGTTTGAGATCCGGGCTTAAATTTTGTACATTTTGAAAAAAGATCTTGTGTATTGTCACTCTAACCTCAAATTAATCGTTGTTTTCTGCTGCTGCTGTTCATTCTGGACTGATGTGGACCATCTCATAGTATGAGAAAATTTTACCCTAGTTTGGATACAGCAATACAAAGTAAGAGGAGGAATAGCATTAAATGAGACTGTGACAAAGAATTAAAAATACTTATGTCCAAATACCTGAGCCATTAAACTGAACTGGGCATCAGACTTCCCTCTGCACTGGCTTAGCTGGAACTCCTGACTGCCTTCCAGGCACAGGTTAATAATGATGACATTTGTCTGGGTAGATAAATGTTCGACATAATGGGGTCAGGGAACGTGAAGGAGGACTGCAATGATCTTGTACAACATGCTGTCATTTGAGGAGCAATATGTGCTCTGTCCTGCTTGTGTGAAGTGTTCTGTCGACAAACAGTGGCCATTCCCTGCAGCTTTAATTTTGTTTGCGATGAAAAAATTGAGTTCACACCAAAGCAACATATTTTCTCTTCCGCTATTTCAGACCTAAAAAGAAGTCTGGCTTGACTGAAAAGGTGAACAAATTTTAGAGGTGTTTTTACTTTATTTTAGTGTCAGTAAACATCTGAAATTGTACATATGAGACAATTCCACCTGGCCTGGCTGTGTGACAGTGTGTCTGGGGGCTGGCAGTGTATGTTAGAGACTTTGTGTGTGTGTATCTGTTCCTAAGGCTTGTGATCTCTGCTGGAAAATGTTTTACGTGAAGTGTGACTGAATTGACAGGCTTGTAAAGCAGTTTTTATTTGACCTCTTTGGCTTTTTTTGTGGCTGCTTTTGCACGTGTAGTTTCCTTGCTTTTGCACAAAAACAAACAGGGGAAAAAACAAGAACAAAAATGTAAGAGGAAGGTCACCAAGTAAAAAGAGAACAGTTTGTGAACCTTCATGAAAATACTGCAGAAAACTGCAAGATGGCATAAATGTATAAAATGTACTATAATTCAGATATGAAAATATCAGCCAGACCACTTTTGCTATGAAAACGTAGTGAAAAACTCCAAAGTTTTGGTGATTTCAGTTAATTAAAGATGCAGTCTTTGTATGCAGTCAAAAGTCAGCTGAAGTGGAAGAGAAATAGAAAGAAAGATTTTAAATCTACGCTTTTACTGAAACATCCACCTTACTGAAACCTCCAGTTTCAAGACAGGAATGAGGTCTGCCTGGAGTTAAAGGGGGCCAAAGGTATTTTTCCTTAAGGGAGATACATCTTCAAAGGACAAGCATGAACCAAATACAGAATCTGGACAATTTTGGTGGTGAAAGTCCACAATACCGTCTACAAATGCATTGAAAGCCTGTGAAGCGGCCAAGTGAAGCATATACACATCATAGGTGATATCTCTGTGTTTAATCAGTATGATCATGTTGGTTTGCAGACGTCTCCATGTAACACTGTTTTGAAGCAATTTGTTTTAGCGTTGAGCAGGTTGACACTACAAAAGAACATATGCAGGTTTCTTTCTTACATTTGTTTGCTTGTTCCTAAATTCCTTCTCCCTCTGTAACCGGTAGTGGTCTATCTCGGCTATGGCTTCTTCTTTGGCCTGCTTCAGCCTCTTTCCCTTTCCTAATGGGGGAAGAAACAGGGATTTACATCACGCTTGTCACTGTACCCCAAAAGATGAATCTCTCTAAATCAGAGGTATTTTACATGTCATAGTAAAACGGACAAAGCTTGAGCAAAGTCAACAGCAGCTTTATTTGCACAAGAATGGTCAGAAGAACCAAAGTGATTTAGGTAGGGTGCTTTTTGATTGAAAGCCAGTCACACAAGTACCCATCTTCTGAGACCAACTCCCTGTGTGAATGCACACATCAAATGAAAAGCTTGTTGGTTTGCTAACAACAGAAGTCTTTTTCCAACTACACATTTTCTCATAACACAAATGCTTTTTTTTTTTTAATCACAGCTTGGTGTTTAAATAAATATCTATTTTTCCTTCATCAGCAATAGTAGCAGCCAGATAACAGATTTTAGTTGTCACTGATGGGAAAAGACATTATTCTGTAAAATTTGCCACATTGATTGGTTGCCAGCATCCCTTCATCCCACACCAACTGGATTCTGCTTAGAGCTGGCAGATTTCCAAAGTACTGCAAGATATGTCTTAACCACTACCAAACTGAGTGCAGCCTTCAGGCTTTGTCCTCTTCTCCCCCACCCGTTTCCACTAACATTTGTTAAATGCAGAGGCGAGTGATTAAGAGAAAAAGGTGGTCAATGATATTCTCTACCAGTGCATAGAAAATATGAAAGTGATTAAAAAGTCTTTTTTTTTTTTTTTTTCCTTTTCTTTTTAAACAGGAGGGTGATCTGTAAGGTGGCATTTTAGGCTGTAGTGGAAACTAGAGTCTTCCTCCTGAACAGGCTTGTTTACATACTTAATTTCGTTCGCTGTGAATAGTTACTTTGTCTTAGGTAAAATGCTAAGGGTTTGTCAAATCAAGCCCACATAAGTCAGTGCAGGACTGGGCATAAGGTAGTTCCTGGGTCTAGCAGGGACGTTATGTAAAGGATAGGAGTAAAAGGTTTGATGGGAATATGATGCTTAAGTTTTTACATGAAGCAAGTGTTGAACGTGTCATAACCACCCCACGGTGATGCTTCTCTGTCTGTCTGTTTTGTGTAAAGTCGGTAAAGTTGCATGGATCCCCACAGGACTCTGCTATGCTACTTTGTGAGGAAAAAGTCACTTTCTAACTGCTGGGGCTGTAAACCTCTTGCATTGAAAGTTGATATGCTATACTTGAGACACCTGGGCTGATGCTGATTTTTGGGGTCTCTTTCTGCTGTACAGCTAGAATTTTAGGAGTGGGAGGGGATAAGCTTGCTCCCTTTTCTTAATGGGAGAAATGTCTTCAATGGCTGAAAAAGCTGTTGTTTAGTTGCTTAAATTAGGATATCACAAGAATGAGAGAGTGGAGGCTAGGCAACTGAAAAAGGCATCTTGATGGGATGCGTGAAACAGCCATTTATTTATTTACTTATTGTAACCACATACTTAATATTGATGAGCAATATGAATACTTTTGTAAGTTTTGGTTTGTTCAGGGTTTTTTGGGTTTTTTTTTGGTTTTTTTTAAGTCTTCCAATTCAAGCACAAAAGTTGAAAACTACCTTTTCTGAAATCCTAAGGAACATTGTCCAGCTAGGCTAGAAAGACGAGCATTAGTATTTCTGATTTATTTTCTCCAGGCTGCTACATTGGATTGGTTACACCTGTGCTGGGCTTCTGAAGCTTTATCAGGTGTGGCACATAGCAATCTGCTTCCACTGAGCATGGCACAATGAGGAAGCTGAATCTTGGGAGGAAGACTGTTGGTTTTGATACATCTGAGATTCAACAAAAGCCTGGGTAAAATGCCTGATCCAGCAGTAAATTATTTGCCCAGTTGACGGCTCCTTCTGAAGTCATTATCTGCAGATGGGTGAGTAGAAGCAGAGAGATGCCTGAAATGTGAATTTCCTTTTAAAGTCTTGATTCCTGGACTGTTAGATTTTGTGGGTGTGCTTACTGTGGGACCTGGGGTGCGTGATTGTATAAAGGCTGTTTACAGGAAGGAGCAACCTGGTGAGGAACCAGATAGCTTTACTGACTCTCAGTTAATCAGTGCAGTGCTCTCTTGTGTAGTTAATTATACTTCTCAGAGTCCTTTTACCACCAAGGCACTCTGCTCATGTACAAAGGGGCAGAGAGGCAGTTTAAAACCTAGCATGTACTTTCCCAGAGTTTGTATTTGCTTGATAAGGGCTGATTCCCTCAGCTTCTGCTGAAGACTCACTCTATGAAGTCTTGGGACCAGCATGCATGAAATGACAGATTTGTGTAAGAGCCTGTCATCAGTCTGGACAACAAAATTTGGAACCAGGTTTAGATCTGTATTTTGAAGTTTCCCTTATTCTCCTCTCCAAATTTGTAGCTGATCAGCCTTTTATAGAGTTTTCCTCTAGGAGCGGAGCGGGGGGGTGATTCTCTGGAGCTGGAAGTCGGGGGGAGCGACTATGATGAAGCTCTGCCAATTTCACCAGCTGAGGAACTGGATCTCTATAGCAAATTAAATTATTTCAAAATCAGTGGGATTTTAATTTCAAATTCCATCTGGGGGGCCATCTGTAGTAAATATGTTGCATATTTGGCCACCAGATAGATAAATAAATCCATTTAAAATGCACAAAATGGAAAGAGATTAACTGTAAAACAACAGTTCATTTGCCTCTGACAATATAGCTAGCGAACCAAAAAGTATATATATACATACATGTCAGCTCTTGACAGTGCACTGGAGTAAGCACAATAGATAGGGTGTCACCGTAGGGTGGCAGCCATTTCATTTTTCCATGATGCCTTTAGGATTGGCACAGCAGGAACCTGCTGCTTCCTATTTAATTAAGTGGAAAAGCTGTGAGTAAATTACTGCTAGTTCAACAACGTTGTGGACAGAATCGGCAACTGCCAACATATGCGATAGTGCATATGCTGCACCTGATTAAGTTAAGCAGAAACTAGAGCTTAACCTGCTGTTTCACTAGAGACAAACCAAAATTAATTAATCAGTCTGTTATTAACCACTTGTCTGCTACCTTAGTTGTGCAATATGGGGTTACCTTTTCAAAGCCTTACTGATCTTTTGGGTGGGATTCTCTGCAGAGCACGGCCGAGCCGAGATCAAACCTTACACATTGAAGGGTGGCAGAGCATTGGAATTCAGCCAAGATCATGCAAAAAGAGGGCAAGAAATACAGGAGGATGGGCAAACCAACCTGTCCCTACAGCATTTCCTCTAGGATCATAAAGGTGAGGTACAGAAAGCCCCAAGTCTGAAGAGACTTTTGCCCCAAAGGACATGCTGCGGGGGCCAGGTTTGCTGCTGCCCCTTTGTCCCTCCTTCCCATCCTTGAAGACGGGGAGCAGCAAAGCAGCTGTGCTACGCCTGGTTTCCTTGTCTGCTGTTGTCCATGATTATGGTAGCTGACAGCCTATAAATTTCCAGGCATCGTGTTAAATTGGCCAAATCTTAACCAACTTTCTGTTACAAGTCAGCCCCATATTAGATTTTCTTACCTAACTTGGGAAGGCATTATTAGCATGGAGAAAGGTTGTATTCTTCTTTCTAGGTATTTCTGTGATGTTAATGAAATACCTAGATCTGGTTAGATCCAAAAGAATGGGTGAGGTTTTTTAGGTTGTTGGGGGGTTTTAGATCTTGCAAGAAAAAGACAGTAGAAAGCAAAAATGTTGCATTTTAATTTGCTCAAACACTAAGTTATCTTACTTTCCAAAAACTGCCATGGTAAAATTGGCTTTCTGTTTTCAAACATATTATCTAGGCTTCTAGCTCAATTTCTGCATAGAAATCATGTAATATGAAGAAGTTGCCAAAAATTAATCATATTTTCTTTAAATAGGACCATTTCAGTTGTCTTCAAGAGTGTTAAATTGTCTGCAAAATGGGATTTAGGGATGCTCATTTTGAGAAGACTGTTTTGCACTTTTAATAAAATACAATAGAAGCAGCTGATCAGTATGTATAGCTTTTTCAGTGGATAAAATATGTCCTGGATATTATCCAAGAGAGCACTATAGATAAGATATTGTAAACAGAATTATATTTTGATTAATATTTGTTTTTAATCTGATTTCCTGAAATCTTTTGTCTGAGTTTTCATTTTATTAGGTACTAGAAATTCAAGCCAAGATATAAAAATCTATAGGAAAACAAGTTTTGCTAAAACCAGTATTCATGACACATTTGTTTCCCTTGTTTTATCCAAAAGGATCTTCGGGAATTGATGTCTTGGCTCTGACAATGCTGAGTTATTTCTGGGATCCAAATGACGCTTAAAGCAAAAATGATAGATAAAGCAGTGCTGTGTATAAAAGGCCAAAGGATTGCAGACTGTTTTGGTTTGTGTTTAATCAATTTAATAGTTGCAGCCTTGCATGTGTGCATTTACCAACAAACTATTAATAATTTGTCAGGTATAAATGACATCAGCCAATGATACAGTAAAGATATTGCAAGCCAGGATAAAGGGTATTGAGCAAGAAGTATGAAAAAGCATGTACAGAGGAGCTTTAGCACTATATTTTTGCTTTGCTTCATGTCTATAAATATAACTTTATTTGTTTGCTAATTTTTCAGTTATCCAAAGTGGATTTTGCATTACAAACAGCTGCATACATCAGCAAAAACTAGGCCCATTATCTGTTTAGGTACGACACGATGTGTGTTCATGCTACATTTTGGTCCGGTTATGTGAGTATCAACTGTAAACACTGAAGGGTTTGCATAAGGGTAGTTTTGCTAATCACATTTCCTTGAAAATGGCTTTTCCTGGTTGTGTCCCATGAATGATCTGCCTTTCATTCTTCTCGCGTTACAGCGTAAATAGAAGAGTCGGACTCATTCGTATAGTGGTGTTGTGCAATGGCTGTTTGCGGTGACAAAGGAGGTCATACCTACAGTTTAGCAGGGACGGGACTGCATTAGCACTCGCTGGACGGGTTCATTGCTTTCACCTGCAGCCCAGATCCGCAGCGTGCCAGGCCCCGAGCAGAAGCTGCTGATCTGAGCTGGTACCAGGTGGATCTGGGCTGGTGTTTCCTGCAGTGAAGCAGCATGTCCTCGCCTTGTTTCTCCGAATTGTGTGTGCACAGGTTAGCTGACTGCACTGGATAAATTGGTTGCGTTTTGTGTATTTCCTTTTATCTTAGTTTTTACGCTCAGAGACGAACTATGCAATCCTTTACACTGATCTAGCTGCAGAATCACTCTGGGGAAGAGACTGCTTGAGTTATTCTGACTTGGCATAACCAGATTTGGCACAAAAAGAATCCCTCTTGTCCTTGTCCCACAGTATTTAAGTTATGCTGGTATAGTTAGGTATCTAAGGTGGTGTAGTGACATTGCTATGAAAAATATTGAAATTAAGGACAATGTGGAAATTTTAAAATTTTTATTTTGTCGCTTCACTGCAAACCTATTGTAATATTGAATAGAATAATGATTTTCTAGGTATAATTATTCTGTTAGATTAGCTATAATGCTTAGTTTAGCACAAAATCCAGGAGCAGTCCTTAGAAAAACCTGAATCAGAAACATTAAGGCCTGACCTTGGTTGTGTGATCCATGAGATCTAAAATTCACAAGAGCTTTGCTGTTTGTACCCTAGTAGAAACTGTTGGCAGTATTTAATATGCACAAAAGGGTCCACCAAAGTCTTTAGGCTATAGACAAATATGCCACGTCAGCAGTTATTTGAACTTTTTGCCCTTGATCTGCTATACCTAGGAATAAAATCTCTTAGAAATGCTTGAGGTTTTTCATGGGATTGCACAGAGCTGCTGAGGCTGGAAGGGGCCTCTGGGGTCCGCTCCAACCCCCTGCTCAGAGCAGGCTCAGCAAGGGCAGCTTGATCGGGGCCATATCCAGTGGGGTTTGAATGTCTCAGGATAGGGACTCCACAGCCTCTCTGGGCAGCCTGTTCCCGGGTTTGACCTCCCTCACAGTTACAGAGTTGTTTTCTTACATTTAAATTTATGCTATTGTCTCTTGCCCTTTCCATGGATACTACTGGAAAGAGTCTGGCTCTGTCGTCTTTACTCCTCTCCTGTCTCTTCCCCCCCCCCACCTGATTTTTATGTATGAGAAATTTTTATTTTCCTTCATAATTTTTATAAAGGCAAAAAAATGTTTGGCTTTAAAAGTAATAGAGAAGAAAGTTGTACTGATGAAATATTTTTACTCTAAATATTTTTACTGATAGCAAAATTCTTAATAGCTGTTTTTCTGTAGCTGCTGAATAACTCCTACCTCAACACTAATACACTGGTAGCTGTAGGCAGTGGTTTGTCAAGTTTCTGACTTAGAGGTGTCTGGAAGATACTTTATCTGAAGAAGCCCTGTGCTTATCACAAGCACTCTGTGTGGGGCTGAGGTGATGACAGAGGTGTGTGTGTTTTGCAGAGTAGAGTAAATGCACCTATAACAATGTCTGGATTTCGCAAGACAGTTGTCTTCGGTCATTACTTTTATGTTATAATGATGCTTTTTGTTTTTTGAGTTTCTTAATTTATGAAACCTCTTTTTAACTAGCTGTTTTAGAAAAAGCCAATCTGACTTTTCTGGTTTTAAAAACAAAAGCAAACCAAACAAAACCAAAAAAATCAAAACCAAAAGTAAAGGGTAATGAACATCAAGTTATCATAGCTAGAGGCCTGATTCTGCAGCCTGTGTTCAGACCAAACCCCCACTCCTTCCACTGGGGGCTGTGCCTTTCCAAACCACATGCTTTCTTGCTTCTTGCTCAGGGGAACAGCGTGTTTCCCCTGCCCTACGCGGGCAGGGAAGAACCATCCCACTTAGAGCTGGGTTTGGCTATATAAGGGTTGAATCACTTAATTATTCTTTGCTTTCAGGCTGGGAGCAGCAACCCTGCACACCTTTTTGTGAGGCTTCTCTTTCATGAAGAGGGGAGATATTCCACGCCCACCCCCCCACCCCGTTGCCTCTGCAAGGCACAGGCGGTGGCTGGGTGCTCAGGGAAGGGGTATTGCCTTCCTACTTATTTTCTGAGTGCTGTTGTACAAATTAACATGTCGCACTAATAAGTAATGAACACACAGCAATGCTGATTTCTGCGTAGAAGGGATATAGGAACTACACAAATTATTTTTGTTTAGCTTCTATTTCTCCATGGAAAACAAAATATATTCCTTCATCATACTCTTGCAGCACGACATCATCCTCATGCATGTTAGTTGAGTCCTGCAGGACAACGTTTCCTGCTGCTGGTTTCTAAATCAAGATAACTCCGTGAAACAGTATTAATGTTTCACTAGTAATGCAGGTCAGTGACTCATGTGTTGGTACCTATGTTCAGGAGAATAAGGTCACCATATTTTGCATTAAATCACTGGGAAATGAATGCAGAAAATGAAGGAAATAGACAATGGAAAGACTGCCAGGAGAATTATTTCTTTGATTGAAATTATTCTAGCAGATACCTTCATTTTTATGTTTGCTATTATTACTTTTTTGCTTATATTTGACTAGAATAAAAATATATGAATTTATTATTATTGGATACCTACACATGCTTTGCCCTGGGCACTTAGGCATTCAGCAAACAAGACGTTTATTTTAAATTGAACATTTAATCACTTGCTGATTGCTTGTACCATGTAATAAGACTTACAGGAATGACCTATCACAGTACTGACAGTTCTTGTGTTTGTACTGTGACGTTCATTACTGTCATTGTGCTGGTCTCCCTTTGTTTTCACGTAATGTTTTTGAAGCCCAGCTGAGATTAGAAGGCAAGTTACTAGATTTTGTAAGTAGAGGAACACTAAAAAACTTATACAAGACCTATAAAGAGAAATAGAGAGTTTGGAGTCTGGTCCTCCAGAGCTGGCAGCCAGAGGCGTGTAGGCTTCTAGTTTAAATACCTAAGGAAGGCTGTAATGACATTATTGGCATTGAGATAAAGCAAGAATAAATCTAGCTGACAGGATGAATATAACAAAGAAAACCTTGTTTAATGTAATAAGCACGTGCGCACGCGCACACACAAGCACACACGCGCGCACAGAATTTTAAGCAAACTCTGAATGTTCAGGTTTGGTTAAATGCCTGGCTGCAGTCAAGGCACAGCACTAATGCAAGTGAGGAGAAAGAATAGGAGCAGCACAGCTGTGATGTATACAGATGGAATAATGTTGTTTTTCTGTGAGCCACAGTAATTCTGAAGAGCTTACAGTAGAAGAGTTCAGTAAAACCAGAGCAGCTACTCACTTTTTTTGGCTTCCTCCAGTTTGTCCTTGGCACGTTTTTCTGCCTGCAGAAGCTGCTGGATTCCCTGAGACTGGCTGGTCATGCTGATTGCTGAGGCCGGTGCACTTCTGTGGGGACCGGAGTTTGGAGGGAGTTTTATACAGCCGGCCGGTTCTTCCTTGTGCTTTTTGTTCAGTCTGTTATTACAACAGCCTTCCAGATGGCGCCGAACCAGCCGGCTCTGCCTGGATTGCTGCTGGGCAAAAAGGCCTGCTAGTGTAATCAGAAAAACACAGCAGCGAGGTTGAAAGGAACGTTCTCCCCTCCTCAGGGTCACCGACAAGCTGAAGTGTCCGATTAACACACTGGGAAAAGAAGAGAAGAGCACTCCAAGTGGCTTGTAGTTTAATGGGGATTTTTTTTTTTTTTTTTTTAAATCTTCTGTTGTTGAAGCAGAATATAATTAACCTTGTCAGAGGAACTGAGGAAAAAAAATTGTTTCTTGGAATTTCCTTTTAATAAAACTTCCTATGAATATGAAGAATCAGACTCAGTCAACAAGTAGTTTTGGTTGAACACAGTGAACTGGTTCTAGGCTTCTGTTTGGTGTTGCTTTTTAACGTTATTCATTAGATTTTTTTTCACTTTAAAAAAAATCTTCATTGGAAATGAATTCATCGGGGACTAAAGTTTAAAAAAGCATGTGGTGGTTGAGGTGTGCTCTGTGTTTTAATCTGCCATGAGGGGGATGAGCGCTGTGGTGGGAAACTGTAGGATTAGCTCTAAGATACAGACTCTGGGAAGGTATGACTGGTGGTCTAGGTCTTACTTTCAAGTCCCACTGCCACACACAACAGTCAAACGAACATGTGAGCGTGGCTGTAGATGCACATCCCGTTCCCTACGGTAGGAAAGAGTGTCTTGTGAGCTACTGCATGAATGAACAGCACATTCATATTTTGAATCCTTATAAAAAACCCACAACTGTCAAAGGTACTTCAGCCATTGCACAGGATGGGGACATGTCAAGACTTATAATTATAATAGACTTTTATTTTTTTAAATACTTCATAGTATGAGTAAAGCATACTTATTGCAAGTTCTTCTGACACAGTTGTGTCAGGACCAGAGATCACCTTCTGATGTAAATGGGTTTTTCTGGCTGCAGTTATACACACACACGTGTGTGTGTATATATATTTATACATATATGTATATATATGATTTATGCATATATATTATAAAATACATATATATATATATATAAAAATAATTTGGTGCTCGCTGCTAATGGCCCGCGCTGTAGGGCCCTTTCCTTTCTGGGGCTTCCTAGGGCAGCTGTGCCATGCTACTTGCTCGCCGAAAGGCTGTAACCTGGTCCTTATGAGGAAATGTGTACTGTTGTTATGAAGCATCCCCCCCGTCCCCCTCACCCTCCCAAATAGCTGCAGGCTTGAGGGGAAAATGGAGGGAGAATCTCTTGCCCTGTTACTGTCTTCAGCTGTGCTCTGAATGACAGTAGCACTGAGACTTTGAAAAGGAAGTTGGGTTTTTTTTTTCTGATTTGTGATATCGCGGAGTCAAATTCCACCCAGGCTCCCTCTCGGGAAAATGCCTATTTCTTACAGCATATTAGTCACCGAGTTTCTTCCTCCATCCAGAAACCGTGCGAGATGCCTCCTCCTCTCCAGTGCTGAAATCAGAGATCTGCTCTAGCTGCAAGAGAGCAGACATGGCGCTATTCTTACAAGATTTTAATGCATAGCCATGAAGTTTACTTTATTCAGACATATAAGAGGAAGTTACGATCAATTGTACAGAAAATGTAGAAACTGTAGGGTTAGGAAGCCTGTTGTACCACTGGGGCTCAGCTCCAAATGATCTGACCAGCAAAGAAAAGCAGAAGTGGAAAATAAAAGTAAAAAATGAAGAGATTTGGTTTACTTGGGGCAGGAAACTTGGGCTCAGAACTTTAAAGCAGTAGTCACTTAAAAATTAAATAGGAAGCGGAAATGTCAGGCTTGTCTCAGACATCAAAAGTGTATTCCAGGTAAAGGGTCTTGTCAAGCAAATCTCATTGCTACAAGAAATGTTACAAAACTGCTAGCAAACTAAACTGTTTCAGAGTCTCTGGACTTGGCTGAAAGCACCAGGGGTCAGACCCTTTGATTTTTCAGAGCAGTTCTCAATGCTGTAATTATGTTACGTGGGCCTCAGTAATGATCTGAATTTTGATATTTACAATCTGTTAATTTTAATTAATATTTCACAGAAAATATTTCTATATGATGAATTTTTATGGAAGAAATCCACCCTTGAACAGATTACAAAGTTCTTCCATTGTTAAAAAATTCATATATTTCTTAACCAGATCATTTGAGCTGCAGATGTCACAGTTCACCTATTTCAGCGTTTTTCTGAATAATAATTAAAAAAATCTCAGTTTATAATTTTCCTTACAGTTAGTTCATATACAGTGTGGTGGCATGCCATGCTGGCACTCCTCACGGCATCAGGCAGGTACTGGTACACCTCTGCAGGGGAGATGATGATCATTTGTTTTGGCTGGTGCTTATACACATTTTGTTAGACTCCACACAAGTACTGCCACGTAGAACTAATTTCAAAGCTTGTCTGATGACGACGGTGATGATCTCAGACTATGTTGACATGGCACCTCTGTGTATCCCGCTTCGTGGATAATTCATTAAAATAAAGTAGGTTAAGCCACCAACTGACCGAACAGGCTCCTACTTCATCACACAAGCTAATAAGAAACTTCTCTGTGTCGTAGTCACTGGCTTTCTTTCCAAGTCAGCTCCAGACTCACTTAATTAAAGAAGAGAAGCCGATGTGGTGACTGGTGATGGGGGGGGGGGGAGAGGAGAGGTGTTACCAGAGGAAGAGAGGGCAAAGAGAAGTTTTTTTTGTTTGTTTTGTTTTAAAACTTCCCCCTTTTCTTCTCAGCATTTCATCCAGCTATTTTGGTCCCCAGAATTTCCTGAGCCTTTTTTAGTTATCCCCACCGACAGAAAGGGAAAAATGGGCTCAGTTCTGGCATTCTTGCTCCCCCAAAGCAAAGCCGTGCAGCAAGGAAATGAAAAGTCTTACAAGGGATGAGAGACCCTGCTGAGCTCCCCCTGCTTGTCCGCTGCTTAACCAGGAACAACGCTCTAAATCAGGCATTTCTAGTTTAGACGGAGGCTGTGCAGCTGCTGTCTTCTCTCTGCAGTGGGACGGTCAGGGCCAGTGGTTAAGTTCACCCCAGGTAGTTCAGATTATTTTATTTGGAAAAAAATCTGCTTGCTGTTGCTCAGATTGAGCCTTACCTAGCATGAATATAACAACTTCTCAGTCTATCTACCACTGAGCAGTGAAGGCAGTGCTGTGGCATCCTTTTTTTGTGGTTTAAGTGTGCACAGGCTCTTCGGTATGTAGGAGGGCAGCAGGCAGAGTTTCCGCTGAAATGTGTTTACGTTGAAGGTCTCCCATGCATTGTATCTGTGGCTGTATTTCCCAAAGCACACACTTTTTTTATTAATCACTTTTTTTATTATTAAAAATATTCTTTCCAAATAAGCTGCTATGACTACTAAGGAGTACGCTTTGTTCAGGCTACAGCTTCAAAGCAGCGACATTGATTCAATGATAAAGCATTAAAATCAGCAGCACGTCAGGCAGGGCAGCTGCTGCGGATGCTTTTGTGTGTCAGTGTGTGCCTTTTGTTTTGTTGCTCTAGAAAGGCCTAAGTAAGGAAAAGCAGGGTGCACACCTGCATAGCTTCCTACATCACGATGGGGACTGCTTTTCTGATGAAAATGGAGCAAGGTCTATCATGTTGAGAAAGAGCAGTGGGCTCCTGTCAGCGTTAATGTCAAAAGGTCTTTGTGCATGAATTAAAATGTATGCAGTGAAAACCATCACACGTTTCTCAAAATTGTGGCCTTTTCTCTCTGAATTCAACAACCGTGTTTGCTTATATTAAAAGAAAAATACTTATGAACTTTGTACTGAAGTTGTAATTATGTCTGCAAGCTGGGATTCTCACTACAGTGTTTTCTGACAGTGACGTTCTCGCTCTGTTGACATCAGCGCAGTTGACCTCAGCAGCCTGAATGTAACCCAGAGGCCTGAAAAATATGGAAACAAATAGGTAAGCAAAGATAAATAAATATTAAAATATTGCCGGGGTGGGTTGCTGCCATACCGTCTGGGTGAGCTTATTAACTGCTGGCCAAGTCTGTCGACACAGCCCCAGCTTCAGCTGGCGTAGCAGTCTGCCTACCGTGTATTGAACACCTACCTGTGAACCAACTCAGATTTTTTTCGTAAATTTGGCTTGTGTCTAGATATCAGTAATTATGTTTGCAACTATAGTTGGTTTAGCATTCAGAGAAAGCCAGTGTGAGCTCTGTATTTAATTATTTTTTCTAAAAACCTCTTTAACTCCCAGGAGAAAAATTAAGAAAAAAACCGTATCCTTTTGTTTTTCACTACCCATGTGATAATTCAGGTAAAGTAAATAATTAAAAAAAAAAAAAAAGCCCCCCCCCCCCCCAAGCCATAGTCTCTAAAACTTCCAGGTTGATTTATAACTTGACCATCAGCATTGTTGTAATTATTTCCTATTCTCAGCCAGCAAGTAAGCCCCCACCCAGCAGATTGCTTGCTCCCCCACAGTGGCATGGGGGAGAGAATCAAAAGAGCAAAAGCGAAAAAACTTGTGGGTCAAGATAAAAACAGTTTAAAAAGTGAAGGGAAGGGGCAGGGGGAGGCGAAGTGATGCAAAGGCAGTCACTCATCACTTCCCACAAGCAGACCCATGCCCAGTCAGCCTCCAAATAGTGGCTACTTTGGAAAGACCAAATCCCCAGTTTTATTGCTGAGCCTGGCATTACGTGGCATGCAATATCCCTTTGGTCAGGCTGGGTTGCTGTCCTGGCTGTGTTCCCTCCCAGCCTCTTGCCCACCCCAGCCTGCTCCCTGGGGGGGGACAGAGTAAGGAACAGAGAAAGCCTTGACACCCTGCAAGCACTGTTCAGCGACACCTAAAACATCGGTGCGCTATCAACACAACTTTAGTCACAAACCCACAACGTGTGGGCTGCGATGAAGCAATTAACTCCATCCCAGCCAGACCCAGCATGCAATGTTTCATTTCAAATAATGTTTCCTCTTTTTTCTTTTCCCAGTGCAGCCCTTTCCTATCTTCTTTCCCACACTTCTGCACAAAGAGCATTGCTCTTCCCTTATTACATCCTCTCGATGATTTTTAGCATTGCTGCCTTCCCCAAAAGAAGTTTGCAGCCTCACCAGTGTATGTGTGCAGGCAGGGAGGGGAGGGGAAGTGGGGACTCATGCAAGTAAATTATGAACTTTGTAGGCTAACCAACAACTCGCATCCATTTCACAGCTCAACATTGACTTGAAGAAAACCAAGTGTAGTATATCAGAAAATTTCAGTGCTGTCTCAAATTAGATTTACCAAGGTCAACAAAGATACCACAAAGAAAAATAGTTCAACTTTGCAGCCTAGAGGAACTGAACCTGTAGTCCTCTGTACTGTACTTATGTGCTGCTGCTTTGAACATAGCTCAAGGTCGTTTAACCAATTTGCTGACCTTTGACAAAATCCTAATTTTCTACTCAGTCATTTCATTGTATTTCATTCCAGCTCTGAGCAACACCAGTTTAAACTGAAAGTGAATAAAAGGAATAAGAAGAATTTCCTTTCTTCTAGTGAAAATATTAATACTACAATAGGAAGAAGGAAAGCTTTTTTCTTTTTTAGCCCTCATAAAGCAAGTGATTATTTGGAAAGGTAAGACTCAAAACCTGGGGTGGAAAAATGACGAATACTGGCATTTAAGTATGGCATTTAAGACCATACACTGGTCTTTAAGACCAGGGTAGACGTTGCCTTAGCTAACCTAGTCCCTGTAAAATTTCCTGACATTATTCCTGATACAATTATGAAGGTGATGGGGGTGCTTTTCTCCGTATTTTGTAAGACCTGCTTTTGAATTAGTGTTCCTAATACAAGAAATGTGTACATGTACTTACGTTAGTACACGTGTATGTACACAAGCATGTGTTTGTGCACTGATATTTAAAATTTCTCTTTCTTCACTTTCCAGTGCCTTCTAGGATTTTTGATTTAATTAAAAAAAAAAAAAAAATACAACTTGCCCTCCCTTCATAAAAGCAATCGGAACATTAACTAATTTTAGCCTGTTCACCACTTTACATCATGTCTCTGGTATTTCTGTTCTCTGTTTCTCTCGCTCCTCATGTGGCTGCGAGAATACCAAGTCTTGCATGTCAGGCAGTTCCTCATCTGAAAGGGGGAAGGACTTTTCTTGTCAAGCCTTCATGCAGTAAACACACTTTTTTTTTTTTTTTTGAATGTGCTATAACTGTGCTTAGTTTAGCTAAGCTCTGAAATTACTTGCAAGTGAAGTGTTTGGAAGAAAAGCAAAACTAATGGTGAGTTTCGACCTTTTTTCCAAGCCTTTAAGAGGGACAAAGATATGAGATCCATATCAGCAAGGAGATGTATCTAAGGCCTTCCTGATAGATTTTCCTTATATTTTCAGGGCTGCCACTGCAAAAATTGGATCAGATTATTTTCTCTAAGCCAGCTCTGGTGAATATTTTGGGCAATAGCATGATGTGTCATCAACTGGTCAGTGTTTCTAATCCAGTACTATCATTTTAAAGCATTACTTTATGCATATAGTACTCTTTATGATGCAAATACGATGGCAGAACTTGTAAAGGAAAACACGGGAACCAGTGTTTTATGAACTGGTTAATAAGATTAACCAGTTAATCAGAGAGTTAGAGCTAGCTAATGCTTACAGCTGACAGAAAAGCAGCACTGTGCACAGGTGTGAGGCCTTGTACACTGAAGGAAGCCATCGCCGCTGGATCCAAAGGCCACCACGTAGATTATCTGCTCCCGGTTAAACGCAGGAGACGACCAGTCTCACAGTAAAGCTTGGGGCCCAGCGGAGACCCCCCTTCTTGAGCTACTTGTGCCTCCCACAGGCCCGTTGCTAGGCTGCCTGCTAGTAAGGCATTGAGCTGCCGGGCTAACCCGATGGGGAGGAAGACGTGAGGGAGCAAGACATGGGGTTATGGGCCTGGTTTGAGGTAGTGGGATTGGGATAGGAAGATGAAGCTGGCGGGAGCCACCTGCAGAGAAGTTGGGGCCCTCATAACACCCTTTCAGAGGAAGGGTGAGACTCGGCTTTAAACTTTGCTTTTGTCCCAGTGTTGTTTGAGATTGTCCTTTGTGTGGGATGGAAAATAACAGGAGTGGTGACCCAGACATAGGTCAAAGATGATGTGCATCATTGTCCTGGAAGTGTAATAGTCTGAAGAGGTGCGTTTCTGACAGGAATTGTGCTCTTAATGGTGGATCTTGGAGCAGGGGCCACCGTGGCGGAGCTCCTCGTATGTCTCCCTCACAGCTCCTGTGTGGAGATGTTGGCTCTGTATTTCTGTGGTTATTGCACAGAAGTTTTAGGGGTTAAACTTTGCCTGGGAGATGCAAAGAACAAAGAGGAACAAAGTATTGTACAGCAGGAACATTTTGGAATTTCCTCATCTACCCACAGGGAGTATTTTCTGGCCCTGCGAAGAGCCACGAGATTTCTGGTATCACGCAGCATTTTCAAGGGGAGTGTCTGACCACCTATCTGTGCTGTTCTGAAGTCATCACAAGAACAAAGCAGATGAAATTTTTTTTATTATTATTTATATTTTTAATATAAAATGGAATTTCATTACCATGCAGTTAATGTTAATATGAAAAGTTTTCGCTAGTAAATATATGGTCAGACAGGAGCTGCTGGAAACGACAATATAGACAAATTTTTATCAATTTGGTTATTCTGAGCAGCTGCCTAATTTATCTTTGAAATAAATACCTGGAAAGATTTCTTTTTCTAGAGAAAGAATTGGAATTAGACTACTATGGAAGCACGAAAGTATTCTATTTCTGTCTGAGGATATTGTGAATATTTGCATTGCTCTTTTTTGATACTATGACTTAACAGCAGAAGCAGCATGGATTAAACCTTCTCTCACAGACCATGGCACAGGCTATAATAGAAGTCTCTCAAAAGAAAAAAATCATTGCTTTGAAAAACCTCAAAAGATACATTAAAAAAAGAAGCTTCATGCTTATGGTAAGGTAACCCTTGATAAAAAGCTACACAATATTGCCTCTCAAAACCCTCTTGAAATTAAATTAAATCCATTGAAATTCTTTAGTAAAGGCCTAACAACTAATAGCTTTTATTCTGTCAGTGTGCCCTACTGGATCTTTTCCTTCCAGGCCACATGAAATCCTCCTCTTAATATCAGAGGTGATTGTAGATATGTGTCCTAGAATTCAGAATATTACAGCAGTTCAGCTGTCCATTTTGTTTCTCCCCCTTTTCTAGGCAGGGGTGAACACCTTATGCCAAAGTACTGAGAATCTCAGAAATTATTATTTTTCTACCTCTTTCCGGTCACTCGACAACTCCTTGCCTTCAGAACAAAAGCGACTCTGGCTTTACGAAATAACCTGTGATAGTGTGGAGAGCAGCGCCTGCATTTTGTAGGTGCCAGCAGCTCCCTCTCAGCGCTGGCTGTCCAGAGCCTCATGTTCAGTACAACCTTCAGGCAGGCTACTGCACCCACCTGCGCGCGTAGCACTGCCAGCCCTTTTGCTCGCTTCTACAGCCGTGTTTTTATGAATCCCACCTGGGAAGGAGAGGGATAGAAATGGGGATGAAAAGATAAGGCTTTCTCCTTGTGAGCTGCAGCGAGGTGGGGTGGGAAGCACTCACCTGTGTACGTCAAATAACTGTGTTGTGTTACAATGTCAAGCTTTTTGGATGTCGTGCAAACTGACTCTAATAGCAACAGGTTGATATATTTTTCACACTATGCATACTATGTCCTATATACTCCAGAAAAAAACAGGAATATATGTTATTACACTGGGGACTGCTTTGAAGCATTACAGGTAGAGCACTATCATTTCCCTGTAATTTCCCAGTACAAATTACCTCCTCTCATTGTAATATCTTTGATATCAGTGTTTTCTTCTGACCCTCTCACATTTCTGTTTTTGCAGTTCTGCAGTATGTGAAACGTTTGTTATTACAGCAATGATGATGCTGAAGAAATAACAAGGCTCTACAGCATAGAAAGTTGTGTCAATAGGTATGTGAATTAAAGGGTGGGAGGGGAGCTGGCAGTAAGAAGTTCAGAAACCTGATGCTTTACAGTAACTTTGACTTCCTCTATACAAATTTTTGCTGTTTTGAAGTTTGCAGATTAAAAATATAAAGGGATGACTTGGTTATGGGAACCTTCCCCCTCCCCAGACAGTATCTGATAGGCTTGTTACCAAAAAAACCAAAGGTTTGTGTGAAAATATACTTATGCCTGTGGCTAGATGTGTGTTGTGCTGTTACTGGGCTCACAAATCTTAATAACATCTTAACACAATCCCTTGTCAAAGAATCTATGTTTAGCTTAGAAAACTGACCTGAACAATAACTTTGCAAGCAGGAACATGATTTAAGCATATTGAATCCTACCAGCGTTTGAGGATGAAGATGCTTTAGTTCCTTGTCTACCAGCAGTTTGCTTGAGCTCTGTAGGAGCAGATTAGTGGTGCAGCAAAGAGGGGTCCTCAGTCCCCAGAGGCAAGAACTATGGGTGCTATGGCATGACAGGACCTCTACCACACAGTCTACGGACAGCCCATCTAGGTCCTGCTCTAGAGAGGATGTGGAGGTGACCCAGTCCTTTCCTGTACTGCATGATGTCTTTCAGGTTGTCTAACAGCTGCAAACAGCAGTGGGGAACAAGCAGTGCACCCATGTTACCTCAATGAGTGAAGCTGTATTCCTAGCGTTTGTTCAAGAGATGTAAAGTGGGAAAACTGCTGTATACATCTAGTCTCTAAATGCTTCCTAGAGCTAGCGTTCTCTAGCTTGCACTAATATCCACGTAGGAAAATGGAGAGGCCTGAGAGGCTGTATTTCTTCCTATGAAATCACCAAGAGCTCAGTTAAATGTTTTCAGGCCTATGGTTTTCAGTAATGTTACTAAATCACAGCCTCTGCACAGAAACCTTAAAGTGGCAGTCTTCGAAATTTGAGCAAAGGCAAGTCTAAGTATTGGGAAATGGCTGGAAGATTTCATTGCATTTACTGCAGTGATTACACAGACTCTTAATGCTCAGAGTTTTAGTAGAAGGTGAGTGGCAGTGGGCTCTGTGTTTGGAGGAAACCCTCACATTAAAAAGAGTGTTTCAAAGCAGAAATATTTCAGATTCCCGTAAGAATGGAATGTCTGGGGGAAAAAAAGGCAGTTAGGGTCACTCCAGAGTGGCATAAATGAAACCCTTTGCTTCACTTTCGAAATCATAAAGTGAAAAATTTCTTCTTCATAGACTTTTCATTCCAGAGATGGGTTTTCTTTCCTTGTTGTTTGTTTTCTAGTGAAATGCCATAAAAACTGAAAGAATTTCTAACAGTTTCAGGATGGAGTGTGCCTAGGTCTCTATCAGTGATTGGTACTGACTTTAAAGATCATGCTACCTATCTTTCCCTCTCCCTACAATTTGATTATTGTATAGGGCTGTTATCTTAAATCATATGCCAGGATTAAGAGATTAGTTTTGAAAGACTTTTTTTTTTTTTCTTTCTACTACATAGTTTGTGGTATCTTGAAGTTCCTGTGCTGTCTTTATGTTATCATCCATGGTATCTTTATTGATAAAATAATGGTATCAGAAATATATACTTATATTTTTGGAAACAAAAAAATACTGGAAATATTTTTATCTCCAAAACACCATATCACATAGGCAGGAAATATCTATATTTATCTATCCAAAAATCAGAAGAACAAATTGAAGTTTAAGGCAAAAAAATTGAAAAGCGTAGTATTAATTATGGAGGACTGGCTTTTCAGAAAAAATAAATAAATTTAAGGTACCCCAAAAAACCTTCAAGCACGATTCTGCAAACTGCTTTCAGTTATGTATGCAAATCTATATACTCTAGATATTAAAAGAAAGATAGATTCAGTTACTGATTCATAACCATCCTCAGAATTCACTATCCAAGTGTCCACAAGAAGTAATGCCACTTCAGAGGCCTAGCATTTCAGAGCTGACTTGTTAATTATGTAGAGAATAATTAGGAGATACTAATGTCTGTGATCTTCTTAGTCAGCTGTGTAGATATTTGCAACTACAGAACCTTGATTTTTTTCATAGCATTTGTATGCTGGGCATGATGTATAGAAAAATGGATTCTTACATTTTTGCTCTTCAAATACGCAACGTGATTTTAAACAGTATGAAGCATTCAGCTAGCATAATTGATTTAGTGGGAACTGATCGATGGTTAGTAATATTTTAAAATTATTTAACATAGTTTTAAAAATTAATAAAATTTTTAATTAATTAAAAATTCCTAGTTACTACAGGAGGTGAATGGGAATGAATGCAGATATTGGGTAGCCTTATCTTACTTTTTAGGTGTTCTTGCCATATTGCAAAGCATTGCCAGATTAAAATATATTCTTCTGTGTAGGCTGAATGATACTACTGTGTTTACAGTAGTGGGAAGAGATTCCCTTGATGAAATCTAGAGAGCTGCTATACAAAAATACAAGACGCTTGTTCTACCATGTTTTGCAGTGTGGGATTTTTTTTCAGTCCTTACTGGCAGTTACGGATCAGGGAAGAATCCTCAGTGGAAGTGTGGTGGTTGGTGTGTACATGTGCTCATGTGTGCATGTGCACACACATGTTGATGAAAAGCTCTACCAGTCCTATTCTGTGCTGCAAAAATAATTTTAAAGTCTCTCCCTCTCCCCCTGAAGCATCTCAGGGCTAATTCCAGAGATAAGGAGAAACATAAAGGTAGGATGCAGAAGGCAGAAGTACTTATGCATAAACCAGAAGGGGAAAAAAATGTTTTTAAAAGAAAAAACAAAAATAAATCATAGAATAGGTTGGGTTGGAAGGGACTTTTAAAGGTCATCTAGTCCAAGGGACGTCTTCAACTAGATCAGGTTGCTCAGAGCCCCGTCCAACCTGACCTGGAATGTTTCCAGGGATGGGGCATCCACCACCTCTCTGGGCAACCTGTGCGACTGTCTCACCACCCTCAGCGTAAAAAATGTCTTCCTTATATCTAGTCTAAATCCACCCCCCTTTAGTTTAAAGCCATTCCCCCTTGTCCTGTCGCAACAGGCCCTGCTAAAAAGTCTGCCGCCATCTTTTTTATAAGCCCCCTTTAAGCACTGAGAGGCTGCAAGAAGGTCTCCCCAAAGCCTTCTCTTCTCTAGGCTGAACAACCCCAACTCTCTCAGCCTTTCTTCATAGTAGAGGTGTTCCATCCCCCTGATCATCTTCGTGGCCCTCCTCTGGACCCGCTCCAACAGGTCTGTGTCTTTCCCATGCTGAGGGCTCCAGAGCTGGACGCAGTGCTCCAGGTGGGGTCTCACCAGAGCAGAGTAGAGGGGCAGAATCCCCTCCCTTGACCTGCTGGCCACGCTGCTTTGGATGCAGCCCAGGATACGATTGGCCTTCTGGGCTGCGAGCGCACATTGCTGGCTCCTGTCCAGCTTTTCATCCCCCAGTACCCCCAAGTCCTTCTCGGCAGGGCTGCTCTCCATCCCTTCATCCCCCAGCCTGTAGTGATACCAGGGGTTGCCCTGACCCAGGTGCAGGACCTTGCACTTGGCCTTGTTGAACCTCATGAGGTTCATCTGGCATGTCCTTCTGGCGTGTCAACCACACCACTCAGGTTGTGCATGTTGCACAAATGCAATGATCACTTTGAATTGCCTAACTAGACACTACTGCTTTTCTGTATCTTTTATCTTTTCTACCCTTCTTTTCCTGAAATACAGTTTTAATATGTTCACAAAGTTGATTTGAAACATGCAGCAATAAAAGACTATAGAGAACTATCGCAGGGAACTATTAGCTAATGATACCAAAGAGTATGTAGGTTTCATTGTGTTATGACTAAAAATAAGAAGGGGTAGGTTTTTTAATCTGGATAGGTATATGTGGAATGAAGTGTTTGTGCATGCATGTGCATATATGTGTCTGTATAGACACATACAAATAGTTATATAAATGTCAGCAAAAGCTGCTCAAATACACTGTAATAGATCTCTAGTGTTTATTGGGTGCATTTTAAATGCAGTTTTTCTTTCCATATGGACTGTATTTTCAAGCTCCTTTTTTTTCCGCCCCTCACCTCATTGGAGTATTCATTTTCTTTGTACAGAAGACCAGCAGGAGGTCTGTAAAATGACTTTTTTCTTAGTAAGGACTACACGATTTGGCCTATAGTTTTAGCGAAGATGAAAGAAATAATGGATTTCTTTGAAAAAACAAGGAAAATTGGGACCATTTTGTTCAATACTACACCAGTGTTTCCAGTAATTGCCTTCTACAGTTTGCAAGTCTTTCCACTTTATGCAAATACATTAACTTCTGAAAATCCCTTATAGCTGTGACGTGGGGCCTTTTGAAGGAGGGGGCCTTTTGAAGGTTCGTGGGTCTCTTAAACACACATTTTTTTCTTCAAAGTAAATCTTGTAGACTCCCTGTCACAAATCCTTCTTGTTAGGAATTCTGCTTGAAGAGCTGTTTGAATTTCAATATCAGGTATTTCAAACAAATACATCTAATGCCTCAATACATTTTTCTTATGGTCAGTCAGTGGCCCTAAATAAGAAAGGGAACCTCTGATAATTTGAAATCTATTCCTAGCAACCCTTTGAAGAAAAAAATAAAATAAAATCTGAGGGTTTTATAGTTACTCCTGGAAACTAAGAAAGGGAAAGTAACTGTAAAGTAAACTTTCAATTTTTGAAGCTGTTGAAAACAAAAAAACCCCAATCCGACCAAAAAAACCCAGTCAGAAACCAACTCCCCACCCCCTTCCCCAAGTACTTGGTGAAACTCTTCTGGTTCAGACTTATGCAATGGTGTTACAGAGGTACAGAATAACCTAGGCTAGCAAAGCTCTCAGGATATCATCTGCCGGTATCCCTTGCTTAGAGCAGGGCTTACTTCAATGTTAGTTGCTCGCAGCCTTTTCTAATCGAGTTTTGACTCTGAGGATGGATGCTCCACTGCTGCTCTGGGCAGCTCATTCCACTGGATGACTGTCCTTGTGAAACTTTGGTTGTTAATATAGAGTCATAATTTTGCTCGATGCAATTGGTGCCTGTTGTTCCTCATCCTTTCATTTTGCACCTCTGAGAAGCGTTTGTCTTCTCTATAACCACCCACCAGGTAGCTGGAGACAGCAATAACATCCCCTTTTTAGCTTTTTTTTTTGTCTAGACTGACAAACTTAGTTTTCTCATTCTCTGCTTCTTCATCATGTGCTCCAGTTCCCTATACTTTTACAAATAAGATAAATGAGAGGTGCAAAACTCTGTGACAGAAAACGATGCAATAACCTATAGGTAGGTTTTTGTCTTGACTCCTAAATAGAGGAAATAATTCATTATAAGCATGTCTGTCATTATCAGTTTAAGCTGTCAGGTGAATACCAGTTGTATTTAAGTTTTCTATAGTGAAATCCTATTTTAGTAGATTTTATTGATTGCCGGACAAGGGGTCTGTTTTACACATTATGTAGGAATGAGGCTATAAGGTTTTAAAGCATTTACCTCTGAATTTCTTTCTATAGCTAAGAATGGCTAATTTGTTTGATATAATTTTGAAAATTCCAATATGCTATAGTGCAAAGGTTTTGTAGGTTACAAATCTGGAAAGAGAAAAGGTACTTTTAAAGTTTGGATATGGAGAAAAAAGAATATCATAATCTCAAGAAAGCTTTGTAATAAAAGCTAGAATTTTTGCTCGGTGTTTCTATGCAGTTGTGGACATAAGGAAGTACATAACTCATCTTGGATTTAAAGCCTTTAGCTATAAGACAATTAAGGGAGCACACAGATTACCTGAAAGCTTGTCTGGTTTATGTTGAATTGTTACAAGATTCCTACGGCTCAAGGACACCATCTTGTTGTTAAGAAAACCAGAAGTGAACTTGCTTCTTGAAGTCCAGCCTCATTTTTAGTCAGGGTCTCCAGGAAGGAGAATCATAAATCTGGAATGTTATAAAATCTTTTCCCATAATTCAAGGTCAAGCTATAAATCTAAGTTACCAGGTCTCTTGTTAGATATGTATTTTCTCTGGTTCTTAGAGCTTAAAGCTTCCAAGACGTGACCCTTTAAATGCTATCAACATTAATTTTAGCAGCAAATGTGAACATTAACCTTGCTGAGCTGGGCAGTATGAGTTGCTTAAAACAAGTATATGATCAAAAGTTTTTTGTGTAACATGGAACACAAAACATGTTCCATGTTACTCAAACATGGAATATGTAAAGGATTCTTTTAGCCTGATAACCCTTCCATCTAAAAATGACAACTATTTTGCAACTTCATACATGTGTACATACTCATGTACATGTTCCTATACACACACTGAGGATCCTGTGTATCATTGCCCCTTTGGAACACTCCTTGGGACTTCCCAAATGCCTGTAGAGCCAAGTGTAGAGCACAGCAACCGGACACCTAGATGGAGTTGGATATAGTGAAGCACATTGTAGCAGCGTTCATGCTTTCTCTGCTGAGATTATTACCAGCATCTTGCTTTCATCTGCAGTGCTCTGAATGATCACCACTTCTTACCTTATGATCTACTTTTCTCCTCTGCTCTCCTCCCCCAACTTCCCTCCCACACACATTTGCATTGTTCATCCAGAACATGTGTGCTGCACAGAGCTGGGTTAATCAAAGCGTGCATTTCCCTGAACAGTAGCATGGTTAGGGGACTTGTCCCCAGCTTAGGAGAAGGAGAAGGACAACATAGATCTCTGCACTAGTAATATAGTGTGTCTTCCAAAGAGGAAAATGTTCAAATTATTCCAAAGAATGCTGCAGAAATGGCCATAAAGCAACAGCTGTGGCTTTCTAAACATAGAAAACCCAACCTCACACCTCATTAGCTGGTAAGGGCAGGAGGAGATACTAGCAACTGCGTATACAATAGGTAGATTGAAATGTGTGGTTAAACTACAAGCCAAAACACACTGAGATATCACACGCATCCCATCGAATGTACTGCTGAAAAGTGCTATTAGGGAGGGCTATCTAATGGGCTATTTTGTTCCGTACAACATGTTCAAGTCCTATCTTGTCAACTGGAAGCCATCAACAAGTTAAAAGAGCAGCTGGGAGCCAGGCAGAGCGAGAGATGTGCTCTCAGCACTTGGACGGGACAGAACTTCAAATTTCTGCACACTTCTGCAACCCCTCCACTGCCCCAGAGCAGGGTTCGTTGGTCCTGCAGGACCTGGGAGTCAGTGTCATGTATGCTATAGTTCAGTGCAAACTTCAAATCATCCAATGTATCATGACAAGAGCTAAGAAACCAGCTTATCAATTTAGAAGAACCTGAGGCAACTGACTGAAAAAGTTTTGCTGAATCTTTAAAGTAGTCCTTAGATGAGAATTTGGGTAGTATTTATCTGTCACTGTACTTTTCTACTTTCAGTAAGAAAGTGCTGGCTCCTGTGGCACTTCAGATACAAAGCCAGACTGGTGACAAGGAGCTCAGTACCTCTGATGTACAAAATGAAATCCGAGATATTAATTAGATTGTCCCTAAAGGACCAGCCTTTTCATCCAAACAATCCAAAGGTAAGAAGGCATGCACTGACATAAAAGGTTTCAATATGTTAAATTGAGGTTGGGGAGTGGGGGGCTGGATATAAACACTGCTGTTTTCAGCTCCCAGAGTATTTCTTAACTTCAGGGACCTGCAGTGGGCTGCATCAAAACACCTTAGCTGATCTCCAGGAAGTCAGTCTTCAAAGAGATCTACCAGAGACAACATGAGTGAAATTGTGGCTTCACTGATGTAGCTTGGATTTCACTTAGCCGGAAAAGAAGATTATATTCAGGCCCTCAGTTATGAATTTTGCAAGTCTGCCCCATTGCTGGGCCTTGGTTATTATCATACAGGAACCAGAAAGTGAAACCAGCTTGGAAAGCCGAGAGCAGCATTGCCAAGCTGAGGCAAAAGCAGAAAGCAGCAGTCAGGAGTTTTTATTGTTTTTCAGTTATATCAACTTCAGTTATAGCTTTTTTGGGCCTAATAGTCTTAATCTGCCAGTCTTGAAAACACTGCCGCTGATCTTTCATGGCGTAATTGACAGTATAGGCATTAAATGTATCTAATGTTGCAGTTAAACAAAACTTGCTTCCAATTCGTAAACTATTGATAAACACAGCATAAAAAGTAGTATCAGCAGGAAAGTAGTTTAAGTGGGTATTTGCTTGGATTCAAGATAGATTATCTATTTGACAGGAGTTTTAGTTTTTGTTTTTCCTTTTGAGCTTTTACTTGATCAATAAGCAATTTTAAGAGGTTTTTGTAGATTGGTGTAGATAACTTGTAAAGCTGGTTTTACACAATTTAACTATTGAAGATTATATTGATAATATGTACATTTTCAGCCTGCTCAACTTTCCAACACTGAGCTAGGACATATATCAAGACCAGACTTTCTCAAAAACACTTTTTCTACTTCCCGTTACCCCTTGGAGCAGAGCAGAGGCCACTGTGGAAACAGCAGAGAAAAGCTCTTCCCACCTTGTTTTGGAACTTCTCTTTTCTCACCCTGCTTGTGTTCCTCATGCAAACAAAAGGGAATGAAGACTGAACTCCCCAACTCGCCCCAAACTGGAGGGTTTGATTTGAGCTCGGTTTCCTCAGGACTGGTATTTGGTGCTCTCACTGTCTGAATATTGTAGTAGTATGCAAAAGATATTATTTCCAGCTAGAAGGAAGTGTAAGTCTGACCTTAAACATTTATGATTTAAGAAGGCGAGCTATCTGTGAACAGTAGTGAGAAAGTTTAGAGGTTGGTAGGTATTTTTTCAGGCTAATGAGGGAAACTTGGAGAAAGGAAGGTTCTGAGGGCAAGGAAGAGCACAAAGGATTTTCTGGGCCAGAGACAGGGGAGGGCAGGCTGGTCTTATTTTGTTTACTAGCATCATCTGTCTTTAAATTATGTTCCTGTTTACAGTAGAAGAAGGAAAGGAAAATGAACAGATTAATTGCTTTTCTTAGACAAACTTCTTTGTGGATCTGTATTTTTCCATAGTGGTTGGTCTCTTCCACCTCCAAAATGATAGTGTGCTGGATGAGGGGGTAAAATCTGTCAGAAACTTCACCCCTCCAGAATGTGTCTCCATTGATCAGTGTGGGGCACCTTACTGCACATCAGCAAACTGAAAATAAAGCTGGGATGTCAAACTGAAATGAGGTTGATATATTTCTCAGTGTAACTTTGTATGAAGGAAAAACCTTAATTTTTGTTTACCGGTTTACAGGCTTGATAGACTGAATTTGCTCTAGGAACTGGCAATGTTTAGCTAACAAGTTTTACTTGTTTTGCATAAAAACCAGTTTTAAATAATGCCTCTGTATTTTAACCCAGAATTTCATAAACTCTAAAGCGGATCTTCTTATGAGAAGACGACAACAGGCAGAGCCTCTTGCCAAATAATTGTTGCATGGAGTTTCATCTTTGTGATATTTCCTAACTTACTAAGTATAGGAAATAACACTTGCTATAAGGCAGAAAGAGGATGTGCAAATATTTTATGCTGATCTTGGGAGGGGGAGAGCACATTACCTCAGTTAGTATGTCAGCCTGAGCTTGATATGGGGAAAAATGAGCTATTCTTGCTATGCCAGGATTTATATTGCTAACACTTTATCACTTTTTAAAACAAACTGAAGAAACAATAGTGATACTAGGCCTTTTTTTTTTTTTTTTTTTTGGCAGAGACTAGATTTTTGGCAGTGTACACATGACCACAAATTATAAAATTAGTTGTTGTGAAATTGTGGTATTTCTTTGTGAGACACATGAAAGGTTTTTTTTTCTTGAACTAAAAGAATCTGATACTGTTTTATTCCTATTGTGATTCAATTGTTCACATACTCTGAGAATTCCAGGTGTTTTGGGAATATCACAGCATGGATTGTTTCAGCATGATATATTACAAGCTTTCCCTCCTCATCATCCTTTTTTGGCTACTTTTGGCTATTCCATTGCGTTGTATGCAGTAAACATATTGTATGTGTTTATAAGGCCCCAGCAATATGTTTCTTGAGCTTTTCTGACACAGTTAAAATAGCCAATTTGTGCTAATGTCTGTGAATATCCTACAGTGAAATAGAAATAAGCTATAAAACAAAAATAATGAAACAAATCTTTTTATTTCAGAGTGTTTAATTTCCCAGTGCTGTCTTTTCTCTTACCTGTCTTTAAATCACTCAAGTATTTACTTGGCTCTCTGCCACAATGCGCGTCTCATACAAGAGCCTACTGTTTACCTGGCTTTTACTTTAAAAGTATGTATTTCCAATATTTCTGCACCTCTGTTAGCTGGCTTTAATTATGCCCATTAACAAGAAGTGATAGAGAAGCATTTGAAATTGCATAAATGACTTTATATAATACTCATTTTAATCCTTTTAATGAAATTTAAATGCTTAATTGAGTCTCTCTCTCACTTTTGCTCAGATTTACCTCCTGCAGTTCTCATTCAGACTAGACGCCAGTCTACCCAAGTAGGACAATTTTCACTGAACTTTCTGAATACTGTAAGTTTGGAGAAGGCCAAATGAATCTGTGATCTAAAAAGATCAGCCAGACCATCTTAAATTTGGTAGGTCTTAACTGCAGATCTCATTTTTCCTGAATAATCTAGTGGTATCTTCAGCTTTTCTCTTCCACTGTCATTTTTAATCTGCAGTAAGTGTCTTCTATGTCCCAGGACAAATAACATACTTGATTAAAAGAAAGGATAAAATCAGTATGGAGGTAGCAGAGAAAATGAGAAGGCCAAACTATCAGTTTGGTAAATTTGGATTTAATGTAACTATTATTGCAGACAGCTAATCAATTTGAAAAATTTTGACCAAGAACATATAACATGCAGCAAGTAACCTTCTTTCCATGCTACTGCAATGCATCTCATGTATTTTTTTCCTTCTGCCCCTCACCCATCCCCCATTTTTTACCTGTATTGTGAAAAATTTATTTATTTATTTTTTTAACACTGAGTCATTTTATGTCAGTCAGGGAAGATGGGTGGTGATAGCAGATTTTCTAGCACTTCTACTAAAGGAGCAAATAAGCAAGGTACATGGACTTTCACAAGACTGAACAGAAAGTGTTTCTGGGACAATACTTTAAAAACATATTTCAAAAGCGTATGTCCCAGGATGTAGCTTCATGGGATTTTCAATGTTACAGAAGTCTTTTTATGCTAGAGAAACTTCTCAGAAAAGTTTGCCTCCACTTATAGTGAACTATTTGTCAATGTTTTCTTCCAGTTTTGATAACTCTTTTTCTTTAAAGAAGCTTTGAATTTACTGCCTGTGCTAATTACTTTGTTGTTTTTACAGTGTGAGAATAAACAAAGACAACCAGTGTATCTTTAGACAGTCTTTTTCTGAGTATTAGCGTTTTGAACTTGCCACATTTTCAGATGGCTTACAGTGTGTGTGAGAAACATAAAAATTGAAGAGTTTACAGGCAGGGAAACTGAGGGAGGTAGATGTGACATAGACCCTGATGTGCAAGGTAAGTCTATGGGATCAGTCTGGTTTCCTAACTGTTTCAAAGATGGATATTATGAGTTAAGATTATAGAAATCTTCTGGACTCTTTTAGCTTTATAGCAGTAGTTTCTTGACAAGCCACTGAGGAAGAAGTAATGCCTGCCACATGCTTATCTTTGGAGACATCTATCTAACCCATTTGGACAGCCCCAGAGAGAAAAATCATGTCAAAATGTGGAGAAGGGTAAGAGATGGGCTATCAGAAGATGACCGACAGCATCACTGTAAGCAGACCAGCCTTCTAGGTAAATATTTGTGGTTTATGCTTGTATATACCTTGCTCAGAGGCATTTTTTGTGCTTCTGTACCATAATGAATGCAATCGGCTGTGGGAATACATTTCCATCCAAAAAATAATCATAGTTTGGATGTTAGGAAAGCATTTGGTATAAAGTTATCTTGTATCTTATTGGAAAAATGAACACAAATACTGTTGGATATAAGCACTGTCATCTGACAGATAGCAAAACACTGGGAGGACTTGCAGACCACAGCTAATAGCATATGACAATGAATCTGGCATCCTAGGTGGGAAGCGGTCCGGGTGGAAGCAGAACACAGTGCTAGAAGCAAACAATACATAAGTTAACATCACAGAAGATACCTACTTGGGGAAAACTGAAAAATGGACAGAGAACTTGCAGAAACCAAGCTCGTCTACTCATTTATGACACAAACTAACCATCAGTTAGCTCAGAAGTATCATATTGTAGAAAGATAGCCCAAAACACAGGTTCAGTAGCCTACCATGACACTGGTCCTGGCTTGCTTCAGCTAAAGTTGTGCTTTAAAAAAATAAATTAAAAATCCCCACCCTGTTTGGTTATTTCAAGTGCTAGCTTCAGAATAAACAGACATGTCTTTAAGTATGCTAAGGAGCACAGAGGAAACAATGTCCAAGAGATAAGGGAATGTCCAGTGAACTGCAATGAAGTACGTGAGTGCTATCTTGAAACCAGAATGGAAATACTTTGGGAAAGATTGTTTCTGTAGGCATTTTCTTCTTTTTCTGTGTGGGCTCTTTTGTGTTGGCTGGTGTTACTACTGCTTTGACTCATGTTCTGTCAGGCCTTCTGCAAATATGGCACAACTATGACTTTCTGTATGGTGCAGGTGAGACAGCATTTACTGCAGAGTGTCATATAGTTGTGTATAATTTTGCATATAATTTGGCAAAATTAACTAGCAGACACAGATTAGCTAATAGGAAGCAATCAGCAAGCAAGTAATCAGTTTTGCTAAAGGCAGGATGGATTTGGTGAAGGTAGCAGGGGGGATCCTGCACAGAGGGAGCTTATTTAGCACCTCCAGCTGCGGTACTCCTGAGTTTCAGTGTGATTGCACAGATCACAGCTCCCTGCCTGGCATTCAGCTCACTGCTTTTTAAAGCTGTGGTTGTTCATTTGCTGAGAAAAAGTCATGTGAGTGTCTGTAAGAATGTAGAGGTTAGCACTAGGAGAAATGAAACTGGAAAAAAAAAAGGAGAATCTGACTAAGAGAAGGAAAAATCTGCCATTGTTGAAGGGCTCTTCTGAATGAGAGTTCGACAAGGAGTGGTCCATGGGTAGCAAATATTCAAATAAATGTTGTCTCTCCTCTTCATTTTCCCTTTCAAACTGAATGATGGAAGGATATGAAGAAAAGACACTGTGGGTAAAAATGTTTATTTGATGTTTCATAATGTGAAATTAACTCCTTCATTGCGCAATGTTTGAATGCCGTATATGAAGCTAAATCCTGAGCTGTTCTCAGCATCCAGCACTCATTCAAAACGAGGAAGAGGAGCAGATGTTCAGCACAAGTCTGACTCAGTGCTTATGGGTGTGCTGCCACTGTCTAAGGGCAGCAAATTGTAAGGAGGCATGTTAAATGGAGCTATTCAAGAACACCCATTTCACAATAACTGTGCCTAGTGTTATCCTGGAATGATTTTATATGTAAGCAAGAAGTAAGCGCCTGGCACTTCTGAGAGCTTATCAAAGACTTATTGCTCATTTTGGGCCAGATTGTGAATAGTGCCTCAGGGATACCAAAATACGATCTCTGTCCTGAGCAGGTACAGCATAGATCATGCAGGCAACGTATGAAGTGAAGATGTCGAATCGTCGTTGCCTGAGGGTTGATCGCAGCATAGCAGTATGCCTGCACAAAGAGCTGCATTGTTTACTCTTGACCTTAAAATAATTTGATCCAATATGACATATTAAGTAAAAATGTTTTCTTTCTTCAAGAAATAGTTCTTGGCAATTGCAAACAAGCCTGAAAAAGTATGTGCAAAATAAATTCCTTAGCAAATATTCAACATAAACTTAAGAGCATTATAACATATATTCTTTAGCATGAACAATGTTTTCACAGTAAGGCTGTCAAATTAATTTTACAGGATGAAATGCATTATGGAGGTACCTCCCTTGATTTAAACAGAGTGACCCTTGGGATGAATTCATCCCGTGTCCGTTAGTGTTTGCTAAGGTGTGTGCCTTCAGATTCTGTGGAACTGTTTAATTCTGATGTGCAGCCATGGTGAACATCAGTGTAACTGAGCTGAGCCATAAGAGCTGACTTCCATGCAAGGAAAATTATGCAAAACAAAGAAAGTATGCATAACTTTAAATCCAAGCGATGTATGGAGTATGTAGAGAATTTAATTTTTATTGAATTACATGCTCTGTACTTCATTCTTTCAAGGCCTCTGGACAAAAAGAAAGCAAAGGTGGCTTCTCAAGAATACATTTTTTGAGAAAACTAATTTATACAACATTTTGTAAACACATTAACACAAAATAGCATCAGGTTTAGGCACCAGTGGAGAACACCATTTCCTGAATTTAAAAAAAAAAAAAAATGCAACCCAGTTAAAATTCTTTGCGATGAATGCCAAACTGACACCGTATTGACTTTGATAATCTGGACTTGGAAGTTGTGTTGGTGAGGAAGATGGCTAAACTCTTAGGGAAATGAAGACAGGGTGAAACTGAGCAGCATGAAATCATATGAAGAGAGAACAAAAAGAGTGCGGTTTCATTGGCATCTTTCAGTCACAGTTCCTATGGCATTGAACACAGCAAGCACCAGGAATGATAGCTTTTGGGTGGAACAGGCCCTGTAGGTGTTAGCGTGCAGGGTAGGCACGGCTATTATTTGATACCTGATGGCAGATACACGGTGACCCAATCTTTTGGGGGCAACTCATGACAATCCAACCTAAGACATTTATTTGGCTTGTGGTGGTATGACAACGCTGCTCATACCCTGGTTATCTTATATCCCTTCATCTTTCCAGTGTGTTTCCTCCCAGCCCTGCGGGCACCAGGCAGAGCTAGGAAGTGGTTTTGGGAACACTCTGTGGGTTGGAAGAGGGGAGTCTCAAAGTCACTTACATGGATGAAGAGTTCGTGCTCTCCCTGCCTCTGGGGTAGATAGTGGTAGTTTTTATGGCTGTTCTGTACTTTCCTCTGCCCTTCATTGGAATAGGAACCATCTCCTTGGCTTGTCCCCAAAGAATAGTAAGGGATTTTTTAGCTGCATTTGCACATGATGGAGTTGTTCAAGGGCAGAGGTGTCATGTCTGCGCGCTTCCTCCCTCCCCCCACCCCATCACTGTTACTTGGAGGGAGAAAATAAGGCAGAAGTCTGTACTGAAAAGAGCAAGATGCCACACACACGGAACTGCCTCCTAGTAAAGCTATTGTAGAGCAGGGATCTATGGAGAAGTGCTTATGTTTATCTGGCCTACATGGGTACCTTTTTACTCTCCAGTCATTGCTCGTCCTTTCCCTTTCTTAGATGTATTTGAAAATGCTGTGGCCTCTTTTTGCAGGTTTCCCACTTGAGTACCATTACCTTCTTGGGTGCCTTCATTCCCTGTAAGCTCCTGCACGAGGAGGTACAGCCCAGGCTGTACCTGTACAAAACCCATTTGGTTTTGTTTGAAAATCGGTGAAATACTCTGGGAAGGGAAATCTGCTTAACCACAGAATCAAGCATATTCAGATGAATTTTCTCTTCCTCTGCCTTGCTTTTGCCTACACAGTGTGATAAGACCTGGCCAAGCAGGACCACTGCTATGTAATGATGCCTTCAGAAGCAAAAAATGTGAAATGCTTTGTGTAGTGGTATTTGAGGATCACACCATGCTCAGTGCACTCTGTAAGCTGATGCCTTTGTGCAGCACAGCTCACAAAACAGCTACAGAAACGCCTCCTGGTAGAAAGGAAGTTGGCAGCGACTGTGGAGGCTATTAGAGATCTTGGTCTCTCTCAGCAAGCTCTAAGATTGTTTGGGATCTGGCCAGAGCTTTTGCACTATTAGGATCAGTCACTGAGTAACTACAGCATTTTTGCCTAACGTGTTATGAGAGATTGTGCAGGAGGATGGGCATGTGTAGTGTTTTGAAGATCGCAACTTCTTGCTTCGATGCCGTAGTCTCATTAGCAGTGAGGGAACCAGACCTCCCTCCTGGCTTAATCAGGGGGACAACTGACTAGGCCTAAGGCTAAGACTCAGCCCTGGGAGCAGGAACAGTTGCACTCCCCATTCCCCATTTAGGGAAAGAGTTTAGGGCTGGCACTGAAAGGTCCATCTGTGCTGAGACTCCTCTTTCCATCTAACTCAAGTCACTCTGCCAAGAACAGTGGATATGTGGTCAGAAGGTAAATACTTCCCTGCCAGAGGGGGACTCTTGGGTCAAGGGCTTGTATCAAATGCTGTGAGCATTTATTAGACCTAGCCAAGGACTACAGAGGTGGGAGAGAAAGAGAATTGGGAATTAGTGTTGATGATACCTTTATCATCATCTCCTTATTCAACAATTATTATTCTTATGTAGGACGTCTGGGTCATGTGTAAATCAATGCAAGTCAAAAACAGTGGGAATTTTCATTGCATCTTTCCATAGAATAATTTGATTTTTCTCCCTCCTTGCATCATCTATTTCAGAAATCTATTGCAAGGTTAGAGTATCTGAATATACAGAATCTAATAGTATGTTTCTTTGAGACTTAATTTCACTCTCACAGTAGAGCCAAACGTTTTTTTGGCGATTGTCAATCAAACCCAGCTGTGGTGTACTTTAGGTGTTGAAGCTGAATATAGCCTGCATGTATTCCTGTAAACTATTACCTAGTTCTGAAATGCAACTCGTTTTATGTTTCTGTTATTTCTTGTGAGTTTGTTTCATTTGTTGTTTGCCTTTCCAATTTTTTTTTTTTTTTTAAAAAGGGTTAGACTAGATCTGGGATGGTTAATTTATCTGCAAATATGTGGTAGCTTCAGCATAGAAATATTTTCAAATGGCATAATTAGTGTCATATAACAAACATTTATGTCATAAAACACTTTAATTAGTACAGAATGAATCCAATTATTTTATGATTATGATTTCAATGTATTTTCATGTAAAATTATGTGAATTGCTTCATAACAATATTTGCAACTCATCTGGGGCAAGGACATATTGCTTTAATTCTTTCTGCTTTGAATTCCCTTTCTTTTCTCTATATTTCAAGGGCTCTATTCTTTAAATTTTTGGTATGAAGCAGGAGGCATGTATTTGTGATCTTTTCCAAAGGCTTCATATGTAAATTGAAAGGAAAACTGATTGTTATTGGCACTTCATATTTTTAGAATTTTATTGCAGTGATATAATTGCTTTTTGAGCTGGTGTTTAACTGCACAGAATATGGAGACACTTACGGTAATTTCACAAATCTACTGTATTGCAAGACAGGTGAATCAGACAAGGAAAGATTTGCTTCTTACAGGGCTTTCTTTTTTTGTTTCTTTGTTTTGGGTATTTTGGCTCTTTTCATAACTTACAAAAGAGAGAGACTTACAAAGAGATGGGTAACTTAAGCATCTACGTGTTTTTTAATGTCACTTTAAAAATCCTTATTAGTACAAATTGATGGTTCTGGCTTTGATTCTTTCCAGCACAGGGGAAGTATACCACTATAGTTACATACTGACATAATCATTTGACTGATTAAAAATTAAGGCTGTGTCCTGAGAAAGGATTAATTTTAATAGCCCTTTGCTTAATCTGCAAGTAGAGTAAATTAATCCCCTCCCACTCCCCCAGAAGTGGCTTTTGGGGTTTATCCTTGGGAAGAAGACTGCAGTTTATGTTTGGGAAAAGACTTCATGTGTTCTAATAGCCTTAAACACATCTGTGATTAATTCTGGCTGAGCCATGAATAGGAAATAATATATGGGGTGTAAATACATTGGTGTAGCCATAGTATATTGATTTATAGAAAGCTGTAGACTGAACCTATGTGATATGGAGCTCAATATAAGACGATGAGCGTAAAATCCCACTATAGCATCTTTATAGTATCACTTTCAGCACAAGTCTGAACCGCACTAGAACTGAAATTTCCATACTTTGTAGCCTGTTCTTTGGCTTGCTCACAACGCAGTGATTTTAGCTAGCAAAACCAAGCAATGTCTCCTTGACAGAAGAGTGAAACAGAAGAGCTTATATCGTGGCCATCAGCCAGCCCTATGCTGTAGGAATTTCCCCTTCAAACCATCTTCTTCTCTTTCTTTTTCTGAAGCAACTGCTTTTATGGACCATGTTTTCCACTCAGCAAGTCTACAACAACCATTTCCTGACCTTCCCTGTGGCTGAGAGGAACTAATCTGCCCTCCTTTGTTAATCAGTAGAGCTGAGATTGCTCTGTCAGTTCTGAAGTCTTCCAGTATGCACAGCTTCATATCCCGCGACATTTAGGTTTTTCTGGCTAATGAAAATGCTGGCAGAGTATACTGATTCCCTTTGGCTGATTCTATGCTTTTTGCTTAAATCTGAACTTTCTTTTGTGTAACTTCTAGCTTTGTGTATGTAGTTGATAATTACCTGCTTTCAAAGGCTTATTATGAGGGGAGAAATCTTGAGAGAGTTTGCTTCTCGTCACACACTTCCTTCCTCCTTCTTAGGCCAGGTTCGCAGCTGTTTTGAGGACTGAGTGACTAAAATGCACATGGCATCTCTCAGTAAAAATATTGGCTTCTTAATTAGAGTCTCTGAAAAGCCGGTGTTTTAGTACCACGATATCCTTTTTGTTCCTCTGTTGTCCGTATAGACAAATGTCAAATAGACAGACTACTGAGATTTGTATTTTAAATGCACTGCAAGCAAATGGAATATTAAAACACCGGAGACTAATCTGAAATCAAAGACACTATGTAATTTCTGTGACGGTGTTTGTTCTCTCTCAGTTACAGGGCAATGGTTCATTGCCAGAAAATGGGCACTGAAATAATTTGCTGATTGAAGATCTGCTCTCGGAAAGAGAGATTTTTCTTCTTAGCACTTCACTGAGACTTACGATACATGGTTTGAGTTTCTGAATCCTCCATGAGTTTCATTTGTAACTTTGGTCAGTAATTTTAACAGTTGATGGTTTATGGTTTCTCAACTGTTAAATGAGTGTAATAATATTATACCCGAATGGTATGATGGCTAGAGTGTGTGATATTATCACTAAATAATGTATATGATATGTTGTAATATTTAAGTGCTATGGAGGCTATGTAAATATCACACAGCCAGAAAAGGCCCACTGTGCAGGAATTTGTCTTGGGGACACCGCTTGAAAAGTTGAGTGGAGGTTGTATAAAACTGCTGGGGAAAGTCAGGTAGGAATGGAGCCTGGTTCTTGTTGAGAGCCTTTACGTGAAATTCTCCACAGGATATCATGCACTCTATTCGTCAGATGGCACACTTCAGCCCTTCTGTTATCCTGGTTTTGTCTAGGATAACAGGGACTAAGATGTCAGTGCTGCAGACAATGTATGGCTATAGTCCAAATTCAATTTGTGACAACTCCAGGGTGATGAAGTTATTGTATATCAAAGTTGGAGTCTCTGGAGTGTCAGAGTGATATCACTATGTCATTTTTGTTCTGTTATTGTAAATAACATTTACAATATTATTACAGCCAGTTTGTATAGAGACATACTGCTTAATGGAAGCTAAGATTTTGGCCTGTGTTACAAGACGACTCAAAGTTGGATGTGTAGAAGCTGGGTTTAATCTTACGAGGAGTTTGATTCACTCATGCCATCTGTGAATTATTATGTGAATTTGTGCAACTTTTTCCTGTGTGATGCTTAAGAAGTCTCTGAAGGACTTGTGAATAATAAGCACAAATATATTTTCTTCCCTTCTTTATCCTCGTGACAGGATTCTGCTGGTTCTTTTAAAACCTTTGAAACCTCCAATAAGAGAAGCAATCCCAACATTTGTTCCCTTTGTAATCTACTGTATAGCGGGCATCTGTTATCAAGTTGTTGCGTACTATCTCAGTGCATGCAGTGAGGGAAAATGTCTTTGGTGTACCTTGCATCAGCTCCAGGAAAGGGACCACAATCCTCTGGCACTATCATGGTGAAGAATTGCATTGAGCTATCTAATTAGGCACTGAACATTACAGAAAACAGAATTAGACTGCCTCTATCCATTTGTTGTTAATTACTGTCATACCTAGAATTGCATCCTTGCAGAAAGATTCAGAAATAAATCCCATGTTAAAGGCTTTTCATTTAATCAGCAGTCACTTACTTGAGGATGCATCTTTTTATGAAGGCCTTGTTGCCAGTGTAAGGGTTTTGTTGTCTGATGGTTTGGGTTTCTCTTTCTCTCAACAGAAATCTCAAGAAGCGTCCATAACATAGAAGGGACTCAGTGAATGTATGCAATAGAAAAGTGAATATGAAGAGAAAGAATGACTGTTTGCTCAATCTAGTCCTTTGAAAAGTTAAGTCTTATTTAGCTCCTCAGTAGAAAGAAATGGCTGAAAATAATCTATTTTGTTTGAATTAAGGAAGCTGAACATTACTGCAGCAACTTAAGAAAAACCCTCCTGACTTCCTGGAAACTGAAAGAATTTTTTTTGAAGAAGTAATTGTCTCTGACATCACTAAACTGCATAGCGAGTTTGCGAGTGGTTAGTCTGAGGTAACAGAGGAAGCAACTCCTTCACAGATAAGCAGGCAGTGCAATGTATGTGCCTAGTTATTCTCCTTTTTGGTTCAAGTTTTGCTGAGAAATTCTTTTGCAGACAGATAACGCTTATTTTGCTTTCCAGAGAGAGATGCATGCTGTTTCATAAGGATACGCCTGATTTCCAGAAATAACCATGTTTTTGTGGCTTAAACTCTTAGCGTTTGGCGTTGCATTTCTGAGACAGGATGCTTTTGTCAAAGGTAGGTAGCAATTGATATTTCTTTCTCTCATTTTGATCCCTTAATGTCTTCTGTAGAAGTAAAACAAATGAAAAGTTTTGCAAAGTGGATAAATAACATCTTTGTTCAGAAACTAGAATACAATTGTATGTAATGGTGTCAGAACCTAGACCAGGAAGATTGACGCATAATGTACAAGGCTAAAATGTCTTCTGCATGGTCATAGGTGAGAGTTATACGAACCATTTAAAAAAAAAAAAATTATAATTGTGTTTGAAAAAGAATACATTTAGATCTCTTATGTGAACCTGTTCAGTGCAGTCTTTACATTTGGTTTCATCTCATGATGCAGTACTTTGTTTTCTGTGTTTAAATCCTTCAAGAAAAAATCTTCCCATCCATTTTAGCCAGTCCCTGATCTCAGAATCTGCTTACAGTTCCTCAAATTTTGATTTTTACTGCAGTGGAGTTAGTTAAAAAATCTAAACATTGTAAGTTAATCTCTACAGTTGGGAAATTATTTATTTTATATTAATTTTATAAAATACAATTTTTTTAAAAATAAAAACTGCTTCTTAAAGAGCCTCCAAAATTTTTAATTGTCTAATTACCCCACTGCAAGTGAATTTGTCACTTGACTTTTTTTAATTTTATAAGAGAAAGATAGAGCCCAAGAGGCTGATCTTGCCAAACACGCTAGATGTGACAGATAATGCGAGTAGCAAGAAAAGCAATTAATTTTGAGGTAATAATTTACATAAAGACAAAAATGGATCTATGTTTAAGAAAGTATTTTCTTGAACATGCAGCATTCTATGTATATGTACCTTCCATCAGTTTAGCTAGTTAATATAATTTGGGATAGCTGATGGCAGACACAAAAGCTTTTCTCTAAAGTAATGTTCACCTAAAAAGTGGCTTGGAACATATATTCTGAAATGGCAGCAAATTATATGCAGGGCTGAAACCTCTTTTCACATACATAGAATTTATGCATGCTTCTATCATCATGTCACTGTACTAACACCAGGTTTATACTGATGTAAGCAAGAAAATGATCTGCCTTTAGTTGATAACCAGCTAAGAAGAGCATTTGAAGCCTGAGCATTAGTTCTCTTGTCCTTCAAAGTCTCTGAAGAGAGGCAGCACTGAATAAATCTGGTCGGTAGCTGTTGGACATTATAAGAAAACAAGTGAATGCTGTACTGTAGAAGAAAAGAACAAAATCTCTTGCTTTTCCTGTCCCTTTTTTTTTTAATCTTCTGTCCTACTTTCCATTTTGTAAGTTTTTCTGAGACTTCCCACTGCTCCCTTTTCTGCAGAAAGGGCAGGTTACTGTCTGCTCTCTCAGCCACCTCCACAGTCAGTCGATGTGTTAGCTAACGGAGAGGGCTGGAAGAGAGAAAGAGGGGTAGCAGTATTTTATTTCAAGTAATAGTTATTTTCTCTGTCCACTCACAGTAGTCTAGCTCGAGCCAGTTCCTCTCTACATACTTCTACTAAACAGAAGAGCCTGAAAGAAGTGATAAGTTTTAACTCCTCTTTAGTACACTTAAAGCAATTAGCAGTTTCATGCTGTAATATCAAGTATTCAACCTCACAGACCTTGTTTTCACCATGTAGTTTGGCACAGAGATTGATTCTCCTCCCAGGGTGACAGAATCATTATACTTCATCTTTGCTGTGTAGATTACTCTGCCTCATAGCTATGGGTGACTGGGCAGTCTTCTATGGAGGAGTTTGTTAATGGAGGAGCAACATTTGGAAAAGGTGGCGTAGGCTTTGGTTTTATGGCAAGAACAATTCTCAGGCACTTGTTAGTGTTAGGTGGGCTTTGGGACTTGTTTTGTTATTACTATTATTATTATTCTCCAAGAGCCTATTGTACCTAGTGATTTTGAAGATGTAGCAGGAGAAATTTTAAGGTTGTCTGACTTCCACCACAAGTGCAGACATCCTATAAAACTTCTCTAATTTCCTGTAATCACCAAGCTACTTTTAAGAGCATCAAACTACATTAAAACAAACAAAAAAAGTTAGGAATATCTAGAGCCTGCACAAAGGCCTTTTCACTATGTAAATCCCCCAAATAAAAGGCCTGTATCCAGCTGGTTATCCTGGTAAGAAATAGACGAGTAATGGTATTTGTGGACGTACTCATACATACCAATATATGGTACCAATAAACACCAAACTTGGAGTTTGATCTGTCCTTGTAAACATTTGCACTGCTGAAACATCCCATTAAATTCATCAGTTTTGTGCACTATTTGTTAGTCTTTCATCTCTACCTACATGAAATAGCTAGCTTCACTAAAATTTTTAGTTTCAAGATGCGTGCTTCTTAAAATCTTCAGTGTAAGATTGATAACATAACACCTTCTAATATCTATGCTGACTTCCCAATCAAAAAAGTTATGCTAACATACCTGATACAATGCATCAATGCCTGTTTATGCAAAAAAACCCCAAGAAAAACCATAAAACAAGCCGCCCCCACCAACCCAATTAAAAAAAACCAAAAACAAAAAAACCCAACCCCAACACCCCACCCTTCCTCCTCCCCCAAAAAAAAAAAACCCAAAAAACAAAAACCCAACAAACCCCAAACCCAAACCACCCAACAGGAAAAACCCTTTGCTTCCATTTAGGAAAAAGAAAAAGAAATGCTTGCAGGATAAGCACTCTTTTTTCCATTAGATCATTAATTCAGGTTCCTCCCCCCCTCCACTAAAGTATTAGCAATTTGACAGCTTTCAAAAGCCTTCACCCACTTCTGAGCCACTTCCTTTATTTCAGGAAACTAAATAATTGCTTGATAGTTTTGGGTATGACTTTTTTTATTTTCCAAGTTAAAAGTACCAATCTTCAGCAGGCACACAAAATCTGGGGCCACGCAGTCTCCATGCTCAACAGCTGTGGAGGTCTCCACCTGGAAGCGTTATGTTTTCTTTGCACAGACATCAGCATCAGTATAGCTCATCCTATGGCTTTGACATTCTGTGAAAAGTTTTTTCACAGATTGGTCTATCCCTTTGGAAAGAGTCTGGCAGACCTAATTTTTAAGTAGCGGAACTTAGTAGTAACGTTGGCTTACTTTATGTGTAGGATAAAGGATAAGGGGAATTGCTCTGGCAGGAGAATAGGTATTAAGGTAGAAGAAAGTGAAGGCTTTAGAGCACCACCTCTGATGTTTTCCTCTTATGGATTCCCCACTTCAGATTCTGTTTAGGACTGTATCATACTCTTTTTTTTTTTTTTTTTAGTGGTGCACTTAAGGCTTTCTGAAATACATACCCCAGAGTCCTGCACTCAGGGACCTCTTAATCATGTGAAACAAACTGCCTGCTTTTCACATCTTGCACAGTTCCAATACTTTATTCAAAATCAAATGAGACAGAGCGTTTGTGTATGTGCAGGGGTGCAGGCGGTCCTGCTCACTTCCTGAGCTGGCCAGACGCAAGCCAGTCCTAAACTGGAAGCCGTTCAGTTTCATTATGGTGGTGTACCTCAACCACCAGCAGGACATATGTTAATTGGAACACAGCAGCACACCAGCATAGCTACATGGTTTCGGGACTAGAATTAGCTACTGATTTGGACCAAACATATAATTTTCTTTACCCATTCACGTACACTTGCACAAACATAATGAGCAGATGGCTGGGTTGTTGATGTGGTATATTGATTATAACCGCAGATAGGGCAAGAGACATTGGTTCTGGACTAGTGGGTCTTTCTTACATAGTATGGAAAAGGCATTTGCTAGTCATTCTGTATTCACTCACGTCAGTGTATTGACATACTGCGAATGTTTTACCAGTGTAGACCTAAAGCTGCAAAAAGGCCATGCAGAGACCAGTTCTAAAGAAAGTCCAGCTCTCGGTGGCATGGTATGTTGGAACCCCTTCCTTTAGTTTTAGTTTCAATTTGGTGAACTTACATTTATATATTTAGGTTCAGAAGAACAAATCAACAGTGAGTGGGTTAGAAACACTGCATATATAATGAGATAAGGCAGAACAACTGGGGGGAGGAAACAGGATGAAGTGACTTTTCAAAATGTTCCTAGTATCAGGAATCAAGCTCTGTTTTTCTGACTCCCGTGACCTATCTGCAGAACTGCCTGCCTCCCTGGGAGCATGTGTATGCATTAAACAAGTAGGCAGTCTCCACACTGAAATTGTGAATGCATTGTATATAGTGCATGAAAATTATCCTGTTTTCTTTTCCTGTGCAGCTGCATTGTGGTATATACTGTACCATGCTGGGAGCAAGGAAAGGAGAACAGCAGGCCATGAAAATGTTCTGTCCTCTGTTTACATTCTTGATCTAGTTTTAAGAGTTAATATTCATAAGCATACATCTGGCCCACCAGGAAGGCAGAGCAAATTAACCCATAATGAACTCTCTGCTGTCATGGCTCGACTTCTCTTTGTACTCACTCAGCTACCTCGTTTAGAGTTAGCTGGAGTGTCTCTGCATTACCCATTGTTTTGCAGCGCAGACTTGCCCTGAGTCTTGCCATTGTCATTCCCCTTTGTTTGAGTGGCTGTTCCTCCTGTGCTGCCAGCCCTGGGGGTGAGGACCATAGGGGGGAGCGCAGCGCGGGGATGGCTGCAGAGGTGGCACCCACGACAGCAGAGGAACGAGTGGCACTGCAGGAAAGTGTCATGTGCTGGGCAAGGCTCGCTAGCATGAGTTCAGCTCTTTGTGGCTGTGAGTGAACTCCTTTCAAACCCTAGCAAGAACATGTGCTTTACAGGAATGTAACAGCTTAGATAAGGCTGGACTGGATGTCTGTGCCCTGCTTGGGACAGACATGCCCTTTGGGCTGGCTGCTGGGGCCATGACTGCCAGCCCTGCCTGGGAGACAGCAATTGTCCCTGAGCTCTGCTGCTTTCTGCGTCATGCAGAGATGTCCGTTGTTCACATTTATTCATCTTTAATTGTATATAACTAGAAATCAAGCAGTTATTTCTTTCAGGCAAACTTATGAAGCACAGAGCATCCAAAACATTTTTGGGGGAATAGTTTACTCTCTTCAAAGCTCAATTTAGGCCCTGAAGCACTTCTGTGCAAAAAATGGGAAAAAGTTTTGAAGTGGCAAAACTCTGACTTCCTCCTGTAAATATCAAGATTAAAATAACAGATACAGTTGCGAAAGCTGTTTTTTTCCCTGCAACTTTACTGTCTCTCAGACTGTTGTACTGTGTCTCCTGATGTATTTCCAGGCTATCCATGCACTTGCAAACAGATCTTGTCCACTGGTGTTTCAGTAACTGTTACAGCATTTTATCTATTTCCAGGCTTCTTTCCCTTTCAAGTAAAGCCGTTTGGGGCCTTCAGTGCCAGGATTGTAGAAACTAGCTGTGAGCACTTCAGTGCCAGCTTATATTATCCATAGTGTTGTATAGCTAACAGGATCCACTTCTTTTCTTTTATACCACTACTTTGCAGTACTGTTCTTCCAGTTATTCCCTGTGTGTCAGTGCCTCCTCAGCTAGCCTGCTTGCTTAGGTTTCTATTCTCTAGTTTCAAAGACTTCTCTTAGAATCTGTCTGTTCTTCATTCATAATCCCACCACCCTGCACAGAGCTCTAGAGGTATCTTTTGTTGTGCATGAATGACTTTTTTTGTTGTTGCAAAAATATGGACTCCGTGGAGCAATATTTTTAATTGCCTTTTGAAATCCATTCTTTTCCTGACAAAAAGAGAAATAATCAAACTAGCTGTCTAACAGAAAAATGAAGCCATACAATGAAGCTTTCTGTACAGCATATAAGGAAATTGCAGTTTGTTAAGTGATACATATACGTCCTATATGAGCTGAAAGATTTTACGCTCAGGGAAATGTAGTACAATACAGAGCCTCAGCTGAGGTGGTACAAAAATATATGGCTAGTAAAGCCTTTCCAGGTAATCATATACATTGCAGAAGCTGTGAATGGAATATTTAAGATAGTGTTAGTCCCTGAACTGTTTCTGGATGCTTGAGAGTTAAGACACATGTAGGTGGAGAAAAGGGTATGATAATGGCAGAGCATAGTCAAGCTTCTAGAATAAGATCTAAGAGACAGAAATCAGTCTAGGCTGTCTCAGAAACTCATGGTGTGAAGTGTTAAGTTGTTTTCATTTCTCCAGATCTCAGTTTCATCATCTGTTAAGTTGAAGGTAGTAACGCTTACCTTGTTGCAAAATGTAGAGTCAGAATCCCTTAAATATTCTGAGGGATGCTTGTCTCTTGCAACTCGTAAACTACCACAAATTAATCTGAAGAAACTGGTTGTGCATTAGAGTATTTTGAATAGTGTATCTGAGCAAAGAAAACGAAAAGTATGAAACAAATGATTTGTACATAAATTTCTACCTTGTTCTCAGTTCTAAAGCACAGGTGTTGTCAATGGGGAGCCTATACTTTTGTGCTGAGTAAGAACAACCCATACTGTGCTTAACTTCAGCAAATCTGAAATTCTCTAAAACATGATCATGTCAACTGTAGTCTCCGTTTTAACCAATGTTGGGTGAAATAACTGAAGTTGGTCAATGAGTCCTTGTGAGACACAAGAACAGGACTGCCAGCTTTTTACTTCCTGTGTCTGCGGATGAGATGAGAAGGTGTGCTAAATGGACCATAGCTGCAAAAGGCTTCACATTACAAAGCGTCTTCCACACTTAGGGGTAAATACAATAGTGAGCCTGTCCAGTAAATTAGGTGTTTTAGGAGTCTCAGTGGTAGCATTTATAAACGTAAACCAACCGTTCTAGAGAAATGCAGGCCAAGCTGACTCTGTCAGCATATGATTTAAAATCATATGCTCGTGTAATCGAGGGAAAGATGACCAATGTTGCTGCTGCAGCAGTTTAGTTAATCTTCTTGAGATAGACCTCAGATGTCTAAATGAATGCAGAATCACATGCATATACACCTCAGTGAAATCTTTTGGTTTTAATGAGTTTTGGATAGATTATTTGGAGGATTTCTTTATTCATATCACTCTTTCTTTGAAGAATTTAAATGATAATGAAACATACATTTTTAAAAGTATGTGTAATTTTTTTTACTTGGTCCCTGATGGCAGTGAGAGATTGTTGCCCTAGGTCTCTTGTAAGCAATATTCAAGTTCCCTTATCCCCAAATAATGTGTGTGAATATGCATGCCTGTGCCATGTATCTCTGTGTGTGAGTGGAAGTATAACATTTATGATACTTGAGACTGCCCAATAAGTACACAAAAATACTTGGCCTTGTTTGCAGTTTCATTAATGCTTCTGTGCTCAACTGTGCTGCTTCAACAGAACTGAAAGACTTTTCTACATTCTCCACACACCTGCAGTCTAGTGTGTTAGTCTGAAGTATGAAATGTGGTTGAGGTTTGAGGGAAAGATGTGAAACAGCAGTAAGAAATATGTGTTAGTACAACTTAGTAGCATTTCTGATTTTGCTGTCCTAGTCTGCTATTCAAATGGCTTAGAAATAAACATTTCTGAGAGCTGCCCAATACACTCACTCTCACTCTTAGAAAACATTAGGAATAATAACAGCTTAACCCAGTGTCAACTTACATAGAGTTCAGAAGGTTTACAGTGGAATGGTGCTGAATATGAGGGAGGCAGTTCAAGGAAATGAATGTGAGATCTGTAAAGAGTTATTTATCCTTGATATTAATGGATCAAGGTTTTGTAATACTTAGAGGTTTTGTAATGTTCGGAGGTGAAACTTTCATAAAATCCAGTAATGCTTGGCCTCCTGAATTTAGACACTTTATACTTTTCTGAAGATTGGCCAGTTTGGCCGTGAGGATTTAGAAGTGATAAAATAGATAAGTTTTAATATGTAGTAAGATAGTATTTATAGAAACATGCTGTTTATGGAAACCTCACCTACGGATGCCTTTTGAATCAACACAGGATGTATTAAGTTCATTAGAAATCATAGAATAGTTCAGGAGAACAGTTCCCACAAAAATTCCAAGATCTGAGGATCAGATTATTCCAAAAGCTAATAAAAAAGTGACAGCTGCATTTGTTTTCCTGCTGTGATTAATGCTAGGCTTAAGGGCCTGCTAAGATGCAGTTTTGCATCACCCTGAATAAACAGACAAGTGTTTGGTGCAGTAGCTGGTTTAAGTTTTTGTGTTAATGTTGGGAAGAGAGCCATTTACAATGTGGAAGTGATTCTGCTCTAGACATGTCAACAAGTGTGTCGTCATTGCAGGAGTGTGCCTTAAATGGCAAAGGAAGGATTGCTTGCAAACCACAGCTAAAAAATACTCTTCACTGAGCAATGAAGACATTTAAATAACACTGAGCATGTCAGATATGCCATTTTCGGCTGCTCTCTCTGCAGTTGATGCTCTCTGTTTCTCTTCACAACAGAATTGCTGCTCACCTAAGCCTTACCTCAGTGGTGATGTCAGTGGAAAGTCTGAAAAGGCTTTCAAGTGTCTTAAAGGATTTATTTTATCTTTGTGTTTTTTCTACTGTATTTTATTGAATTTCTTTGGCTTTATATTAGAACAGGAAAATAAAGTCCACTTTTTTTTTAACCTACTGGGGGTCTTCAAACTCAAAGTTCTGCTTTCTTGTTAGCTGCCCTGAGAAAGCTGTTTGGAGGAGACACCCCCAGTTTTGACTGTAAGCTCCAAAACACTTGAGAACTGTTTTTTCATAGAAGAAAATTATCAGATTTTCAGAAGAACTCCATGTGTTGGTTATTGAGATGATATGAAAAATTGGAGTGTGCAGCTGCAAGTTAATCTTTTCTGAAACTTTTTCTGAAGTTGTGAATGCTGAACACTTGGAAAGTCAGGAAGGAGCTGCTCCCGTGTGTGTGTGTGACTGTCTGACCTGTGTGTACAGTAGGGCTAATGGCCACAGTCACGATCAAGCATTCTTGTTGGGCCAGGTGCTGTACAAATGTAGGATGAAATATGATCTTGTCCTCAAAGGGTTTATGATCTGATTCTGGACAGCATGGATACTTCTTAAAAAGAAATGGTATAGAGGCAAGACACTAAAGGGAAAAAGTAATAGTAGCATATGTGCCCAGCCAAAGAGCTTGTATAATCCCCTGTGCTATTTATTTCCTTTTCTGAGAAATGGACGTACAACATCTTATTCAAAGCCGCATACAACTGAACAAATTATTCCCTGGATCCAAAATAAATTCTCCTACATAGGTCCTTGTATTGCAGGTCTCACATTGTGCTCTTACAACTTCTTTACCTGACAACTGATGCACATATTCCTGGAAGATAAGTCTTAATGATAAAACTGCTGCAGGTAAAAACTTACGGTGCTCCAAAGCTCCTCTCTTGCTATATAGAATCAATAAAAACTCAGGTCACATACAAAGGCACTATATTTATTTGCAATGGTTATTTTCTCCAGCTGTTTAATCCTTTCATTAACATATTGCATTCTCTCACCAGTGAGTGAAATATGGTAAACAAACAACAGAATGTGTAGATGATGTGTTACAAACACACACACACATTCACTCTTTTGTATGGGAGAGCATATAATTTCACCCCTCTAATTCTCAATTCTTGTAGCAGATACTCTATCTGCAGGAGATGAACTAACATGAACAGCATCCGTATATGAAAGAGAGGGACCACATTCTGTTCAGTTCAGGAAGTTTTTATGTTGCGTTCACCATTCTCATATCTGAGTGCTCGTAAATAGTAATAACAATAATAAATTAATTTTGACCTGTAATTGACCTAACAGATTTATTTAGACTGAAAAAAAAAAATCACACGATAACTCTTTTCTCTTGAAAAAAGCAAGGAGAAAGAAATACAGAACTTATCTTCAGAGTTGCAGAGGATGACATCATGTTTCCTGAATATCAGATGGTGAACTCTATAGACACAAGGTCTGGGAATTGCCTGCAATTAGTTCAAGTGTGACCTGGATCTGTATTACAGTATAGAATATTTTTTGAAATATTTATTGAACTCTACAGAGGGTTGTGAGGGGTTTTTTTGTAGAATTGGTTGTGATTCATTTGCTGAGTTGGAGTTCAGGGTCTGATGCTGATGGCTGCAAGTTTGAGTGAAAAGATTTTGTTGTGAAATGCTAAGGGTTCGGAATGGCTGTGTTTGCTATTACAGCAGCTGATCACAAGATACAGCTGTGAGTAGAGTCTCGAATGAAGCTGATGTATTGTGTAATAACTGTTTAATAATATTGTCTCTCTGTAAAATCTGAGCTCTATCTGTTGTGTCAGCTTGTCCTTGTGGCAATGAGCAACCATAGGTTGCAGGAAACAGGTACATAACCCTACATCCTTTTTTAAAAAATCACTTAAAAACTTTACGGTAGTCTTTGAAAAGCACTGCAATGATTGATAGAGTGATAAATCTTCCGATTTATGGCTGATCTCAGATCTTTACAGTGTTAGTGGATGCAGTTGGCTTCTTTTTAGTGAAATTTTCTGTAGTTACAAGAATTAACTTTCAGGAAGAAGTTCTGATCAGATATGAAGCCAGATGAGGGGAGATCAATGTTGTGGGACAGGGAGTCAGGATGTGATGGTACAGCTATTGCTACCCCAAAGCATCAGAGGAAGGATGATGAAACTGGTTTAAGAGAAGAGATTGGATGCTGGGACTGAGATGGCAGTAGGGAACAGAGCAGCTGAAAGGAGGGGGAGACAGAAACACACAAAAACCTGATAGAAAGCCTCCAGGTCATACTGCAAGGCCCGAGATAGCAGCCAAAGTCCCTGAGTTTCACCACTCCTGCGCTGTCAGCAAATATCTGCAAAACTCATTGATGAAAGTCTTCTAGCACTGTCCTACATGGAAGATAAAAATGTCCTAATGCTATCAGTACTCCCTTAACCCCAAGGGGCAGATCTGAGCAAGGAAATATACACATCCCAGTCCAGCTAATAAAGCCTGGGGAGAGCAGAATTATGCCCTTTCATAGTTTCTGATTTTTTTGGAGGGTGGAGGAAGTTTTTAAAAACTAAGAAATCACATGTACAGAGTAACATGGAGGTTGCGAAGCTAAGTACCCAGTTTTCAGGAAGTAGCCTTGTCTCTATACCTTATGGCAGTTTTTACTGTCACATACTATTTTTCCACTACAAAATTCTCTTCTCTGTGTAGGGAATGAAAATATGTTCAGTGTATTATTATATCTGTGTTGCTCAATGTATAGTTCAGGCCGTATTTACAGAATTACTATTTGAAACTTTCTGCAGCTAGAAATATTGGTTTCTTCTTAAGATTTTTGATGATGGTGCTCATCTTCTGTAGCTAAGTGCTACACACGTATGGATTTTCATATTTGTGATGACAAAATGATCCAAAGAGAAAATCAATCTATTGATTCAGAAAGCTTAATCTGAGACAAGCAACCCTTACTTCGGTTAATTTGCAGTTTTGGAAGGTCACCACTTCTGTGAATCAGATAGGTATAATTAAGATAAGAACCTGTTAAATGCAGACCAATTATTAATGACTGCTGTATGGCAAATTAGTATAAGTAGATTTTGTAGCATCATACAATAATTGTGACAAGAGCTGGAATATAATTCTGTTACCTAAACCACATTTTACTACTTAGCTGTGAGATCTCCCTTCTTTTTTGTGGTCCCCTGCCTCAGTAACTCCATGGCTCATGCACAGAATTAGCTCTGAAGGCCAAAGGTATCTTCACTGCATGCTCTGGAGTGTTTCTGTGCTGGACCAAAAGAGCAGTCTGCAATCACAGAATGAAAGATCTCGGTGAATGTTCATAAGTGTTAAGAAAGGAAAAGAACTAGGGCTTTGCACTGGTCATACAAATGGACATTTGCCAACTCTTGAATAATTACCTTTGCTCCCCAGACAATGTCTTTTGGAACAGCTTATGTATGTACAGTTTTATTATAAAATAGTAATTGTACATTGTGAAAGTCACATGTATCTGCCACTTTCCAGGGTGTAATCCTGTGCTGAAGTTCTTCTGGCAATGTTGTAAATGAAGCAAATCAAGCTTTTTCGTAGCTACTCTTCCAATATTTGGAACAGAATTGAAGAACTAATACTGAAATTCTGGTTTGTTGTGTGTTGATGTGGTTTTTTTCTTTTCTTTTTTTTTTTTTTTTTTTGTTAAAACACCTAGTGAGGTCTAGTTAAACATTCAGTTCTTTGCAGTAGTGTAGTGCCAAACCTGCCACATTCCTGCACCTCTTGACCAAGGGCAACACGTTGGTCTTTCCTACTTATTTCTGAGGATTACAATTATTTCTACTGTATTTATGTCCATGAAAGTGACTTGTATCATGTTAGTGTTATCATTATTTTTGTATTGTTTTCAATTATTGGTATCAAAATGGACATTGCATTTGTTGATGTTATTTATTTGATATAGGGCTTTAGATGTTGTTTTATGAGGCATTCCTGCTTCTTGCAAAAAGGATTGAAACATTTTAAAGTAGATGCCACATTTAAAGTAGATCACATGAATATTGATAATGTTTATAACAATCTCCACTAGATCTGTGTGACGTCAGGAAATGTGGAATTACTGTTTTCAGAATATGTTAAGTTTCAGTTTGGACGAAGGGCAGTATGATTCCCATTTAATGGAGCATAGAAATGAGATGGAAGTAGAAAGAAGATCCTACTGAAAAAACATCGCATTGTATCTGTTTTGAGCTGTAGCCTTTATTTTTATATCCTTAATCAGCACCAACACTTGCGAAGTGGATGTTGGTAGGAAATTTAAGTGCAAAATATTGTATAGAGATATTTGATATCTTTGCTCAGATGTAAGAGATGTTTGGGGAGGAAAAAGAAAACTGATTTGTTGACTATTTCGAGTCTTTCCAAGTTAAGATGTCAAGCAAATTTTGTGTTACTGCTGTAATGCCAAGGTAAGAATTAAGTAATAAAAGAAAATATTTTGGTCTCTTTGGGTCACGTTAGGATCCCTGCAGCACAAACTGATTTCAGTCTTTCTGATAGCCACCAGAACTAGTGCAAAGCTTAGCTCTGCTGACAAGTTAGCCACTACCAACTGATTTGCTGCTTGGTCCCTTGTGTCCTGTCACCAACTCCAAAGCCAGGGAAGAGCTGGATTGGGGGCCCACAGTGGAAGAAACTGTGGAATCTGATAAGATTGTAATTCTGAGCACACTTATAGTCATGGAAATAATGTCCTTCATTTTCTTAGTGATTATATCTGATTCATTTTGAGGGAGAAGCACTAACACTCTTGAACTGATTCATCAAGATAGGTAGCATCTTTGTCTCTATATGACTATGGAAAATTACCTGACCTTTGATGGATATTTTGATAAAAGCAGACACACAGGCCTAGGCTGAGTTTCCAGGAAGTGTAGGCAGAATACTATTATTCTTCCACTTATAACAAAGATTAAAGGCAATTCTTAAAGGGGAGGGGGAGGAATTCTTGCGCGGAGAAGTCGCTGAGAATGACTCTCTTCTCTAGAGAGTAAGCATACTGTGCAGAATGAATGTAGCGGGGAAGAAGCAATGTCTAACTAAGAAAAATACATTCTTTTTCCAGTCAGGAAGGCATCTCGTTCGTATCTTAATAATGGTTAGAGCTGCACTACTGCAATGATTATAGTGTCCCTTCAGAAAATTCTTACCTGGAGAAGCTTTCAAACTACGTTTGTGAGAGTTTTGCCTGAGAAAAAATAGCTTGTCTTTAAAATAAATGTTACTAAGATTTTACTAATTTTACTTATTTAAATCTGTGCCTTCAAGAAAGCAAAGAGTTATTCACTAGTTTAAATTTGAGCCAACTTCAGTGGGATTCTTTATAGTGAAAGTAAAATACATGACTGTCAGGCTAGACACACAAGGCTTGATCCCTTAGCCACCATATAGCCACCATTCAGGATTCCCAAACCATTAATAGGATGACAGTTCTTTATAGCATGTGGTTTTATGTATGTAAGTAGAAACACAATAACTCTTCCTAAATGCTGAAGGGTTCAGAATAGATTTCTGCATTCAGGAATGTACCTGAACCTTGATTATTTCATACACATATAAGTGGTTTTGAGTGAAACATAATGTCAGTGACTGTCATTTTTATCTTCTAGGTGAGACAAAGAAATGTAATTTCCTTAAAAAAAAAAAAGGAACATTTTTCATGACAATATTACCTTGCAAAATGTTTGTGTCATTAAAGGGAAAAGTATGTATTTGCAGAAATCAGACCACGTATTTATTTTAGTAAATGCTGCTAAACATTAGTTATTAAAGAAAATGCAAAAGAAAAGAGCCTTGGGACACCTGTTCATCATAGCAAATTGTCACCTTGTAGAGCTGATATAAAATATTTCTGCTTCATAAATGGACTTCAGTGCACCTTCATAAATATCTTGCTGTTAGACAGAGCTCAAAACACTTTAGCAAAGAAAAGTCATTATTCCCAGGTTAAATGGAAACAGATCCAGAGAGTTGACTTCTAAAGGTCACCTGGAAAGTTGTCAGACAAAAAGAAATACTCTGGAACTTTTGCTGAGTAAAAAGCAAAAAAAGAGGGGAAATGAAGACACAAGAAGGAGCATTATTTAATTCAAACTTTTGTTTGTTTGTGACTGTTATTTCATAAAGGAAGTCACATATTTTGTAGCAAACGAGCAAAAAGTCATATTGAACAATACAAAACAAGAGGCGAGTGTAACACTGATTGTGCGAAGTAAACCATTCATTTAATGAATCCTGCTAGTCAATCAGCAAAGTGGCAGGAGGCCTGTACATCACCTCAGCTAGTTGCAGAAATCCTGGGTTAACCTTCTGCATAAAGTACTTGTCACCCTACCAAAGGATGGACACAAGAACTTAATCTGATATTCAGCAAAGGCTAGTGGAGGAAGACATGAGGATATTAATCCTTCTTCCTGGGAGAAGGTTGCTGTCAGCTTCAAAACAAAATTTCTGCCTACTTCCAGGCAGGGGTATCCAGGGCAGGGGTATCAAGTTGAAGCACAAATAAAAGGGTTGCTTGCACAGTTGGGTAAGATCAAAGGGTGGCACCTTTCAGATGTTCTGGAGCATGAGCAAGAGTAAATCAAGAGCAGGGAAATAACAATAATGCACTAGTAATTTTGCAGAAGGGCTCAGTACGTTTAGCAGCTGCATTTAATTTTATGATCTGGAATTATTGTGGTACTGCAGGAGGCAAATGCAAATGAGAATTAACATGGTCAGGACTATAACTATAGGTCTTAGTGAGGCAGATTTCTATAAAAGTTACCATCTACTCTCCTTGTAAAAGAAATCCAAACCCAAAATCAAAACAGTTCAGCCGTGCTGGTGATGCAGACTCCTGATGTATGTCTTAGGTCAGTGACACATCTCTGAGTCCTGTTTCAATCTGTGCGCATATAATAGCATTTTCACTGGAGGTGGAAGGTGTTGCAGAGTGCGTGTGGTTGCAGTGTTGGTGCAGTCATAGAGGCAGATGAGAAGTCTCGCTACAGGAAATGTGATCATTAGGGAAATGATCTGTCACGAAATTCATTGTAATGCCACATTTCAGAACAAAAAGGACTTCAAAGCTCTAGCCCAAAAACAAACTCAAAACCAAATCCCTATGACTTCTTCTCATACTGAGACAGGAGATTTCACTCATAATTAAGAACGCTGGGAATGACTGACAGTGTGTGATGCTGAGTATTTGAAGTGTTGGATGTTGGCTTCTTGTTTGCAGATTCCATCTAGAAGCTTCACAATGCTGGAGAAGAAACCAGTTTGATTGCAAATAGATCCTAGCTTGGTCTCTCTGCTCATTATCTTTATGGTATGCTTGCTTTTCATATGCCTGCTGTTGTTATAATATCCAAAATGCTTTCTGAATTTCAGTTCTTTGATGATTATTCGCTAAAAATAATTAGATTTCATATTATTTAAGTGTCCAGGGTTTACAATCTTACTGGTGCATGTTTTTAATATTGCTTTTGATGCATTTATTAATGTAATGATCAAATTGGCGAGCACCAGCCCAGCTCATGCCTTCTTCATAGGTGAAGCCTTGCTACAAGATAAATAGAGGAAGTCGAAAAGATTCCTTAGAGTTTCTCAACTTGGACAGGAGTTGTCTGCATGCTACAGAAAAAAAATAAGGTTTAAACATCATACAGTACAGATTCTCCAGATCCTGGGGGGTTTCAAAGGATTCTCTGGAGATGCAAGGGTGGTTGTTCTCCTGCAAAACCCAGTTCCTGCCACTTTCTTGGCTTGTAAGGCCAGAGGCATTTCAAGGACACATCCAGATACATTGCACTAGCTTTGTACTGTCAGCAGACTAATAATTAATCAGAATGAACTTTCTGTATTTCTTTATATAAATGCACCTTTAATCAGGGTAGGAACCCTTATTTTCAGTGGCACTTATGATCTATCAGGGCAACTTTATTGAAATCAACTGATTTTTTGCTGTTCTTTAGTTTTTGTAATTCTGTTAAGCAGACAGAATTATTTGTTGGTATTTTTTTAATTTAAATTGAAGAAACTGTATTGATAAGAATTTTTCAAAAACTTAATAATGCAAGCTATGGGAAAGGCGGCACAGCAGTGTAACAGCACAGGGTGTTTGCTTCTGTGAGCAGTGGGGAAGAGAAGAAATGGGACCCATCGCCTTTTTTGTTTGTTTTTGTGTTTTTTTTTTTAATGCTAGATTTTCTTTTAGGAAAGAACTCTGCATAAAGCTTGTGAATGTTGTCTTTAGGAAGTAAGCTTCAGAGCTGAATGATGTGGGATTCACCCAAAATTTCCTGAAGGACTTATGAATATGGACTTACAATAAAAATAAAAAACAATTCCCTAAGCATCAGTTGCTATGGTGGCGATAGTCAATGTACTACAGTAATCATCTTTTTAAAGGTGGTTTTTTGGGCTTTAGATCAACGAACCTTCAGTAATTAAAAAATACTTGAAATAGCAATAGCAGAACTAGAAAAGGAAAAATACTTTGGATGTTTGTACTGGGCAACTCAGATCTTCCTAATCCGGGACAGTCACTGGATTTTCTGTGTACAGGGTAATGCTCATGGAAGGTAAACTACAAACAGTCTTATTTCTTAGATAATAACTGTCTCATACTGTGATGTACCATGAGGCTTGTGTCATTGTAGAGGCTGCTTGTGTAGTGCTTTGTAGCTAAAGCAGCATGCTAAAAATGAAAGATGAGTCACTAGGGCAACTACACTTTCTGGCAGTTTAGTTTTGCAAAATTGTATGTTTTCAAATGATGTAGGCTGAAGTGTTAATATTTTTGTATGTTGCTACTATTCACCTTACCTCACTGAGGAAGTTTTACTCATTTGCGGGTTGACAGGCAGCCTTGCCATGGGAACGGGAAGGCGCTTGCTTACAATGCAATCTGAGAGCTGGTTTGCTAACTACAGACCAGTGCTCTGCAAAATGGAGATAAAATTAAGGCACCCACATCCTGTGACACCGTATAGTTCTTGCAGGCTGTCATTTACCAGGAAATTGAAAGAAGTCCATTAGTTGCAAACACTCTTAAAACACCAAAATGCTTGAAAAGTTATGCTTGATTTCCCTTATACTCTGTACAGTTGAAAGCGTGCCTTCTGAGCTAGATCTTCTGCTGATGCAACTCAGCCTCTTCCTGGTGGTGTCAGAGGAGGAGCAAAAATCAGCTTTGGCTACTTGTCTGCCATTTTAGTTTTGCAGGTGAACATGACTACGTTCCCATAATTCGTAGCTAAGGCGGCAACTCTTCTTGTACATCTATAGTCATTATTTGCTGTTAGTTCCTGTGTCTGTTCTTATCCTTGTTCAAAAAACTTAAATATGCAGCCTTAAATTATTAAAAAAATTCAACTGTGTTCTATTTCTGGAATACGTATACATTTCAGATGAAGTTGCAGGCTAGGTGGAAATGGACATTTTATTCTTGTGTTTGACAGGAATGAGGGTAGGAACTTAAATTTTTATTTATTTTTAGCAATAAATATTAAACAGGGCTGACTGGTCTATTTTGGAAATTCCTCTGAAATGAGTAGGTTATCATCCGAAAAGAAACATAAATTTTCATTAAGCTTGCTAGTTTACCTGAAGTCAAACAGTATTCCCCCAGTGAATTCTGGTCAAGACTAGGATGATAAACATAGTGCCATGGTCACGTCACAGGCTTGCTGGACAAGCAGAACTAAATTACTGTCTTTGTAGAAGGCTGAACCAATCTCTTTGATCTCGTCACCTCCAAATCTCAGAATTTCTGATCAAGCTGTCAGAGAGATAGCAAACTGTCAAGGCATCCCAGAATAGGCAACCTAGATGGCAGTTCTGAAGCAACTGCAAGTTCATAGTGAAACTCTGGTGTAAGAACGGGTCAGTGTTTAGGCTATGGAGACTGGACACATCTTTTAGATGGGGATATTTGTGCTGTGGAGGCATCACCAGAGTCATGGACCAGTTTCCTGGAGCGTGACATAAGCAGATGCATGATGATAAGACAATGAACAGAGCCAGGCAGGAGGGGATCAGCCCCTTAGACACGGGACCATTGCACTTTAGAGGTAGGCTGCTGAAACTGCTTCAGAAGAAGCAGAGAATCAGGAACTTCTAACCATCTGGGGGTGGGGTGGGGAAGGCAAAAAAAAAAAAAAGGCAGGAAGTAGCCAATCACATATGGCTTTTGCAATTTTAGGCTTCCCAGCAGAGAGTAGCATTGTCTGGTGTGTGCGGAAAGCAGTGGAGCCCTGCAAGACCTGCAGCTAGCCCCAAACCCCTCTCTTAGCCCATTAATGTATCAGCACTGCATCATAAGCTGTTTTAAGTGTCAGCATTAATGCAGAGACATTTTGTTGGACAAAGTTACTGCTAGAGACCAAGCACATTTAACAACAGTTTTGTTACTTTTAAGTGTTCAAATAATTCTTCTGCCCCTTCCTAGTGAGGTGGTAGATTGCAGTGGGTTTTATTTACTTTATGTGATATCTCTATATCTCTGCCAAACCAGCATATGAAGAGTAAGCAAAACTTCAGGCTGACTAACCGGTAAACACTAACATTGTCCTCTCAGTTTTGTCCCCTAAGGTCCAAAGGCAGAAACTTAACAAGACAATGAGAACCCTCCCATGGTTAAGCCACTCAAATCTAAACTGAAGTTGATTTATACTGAAATGGGAGTTTGACCATGTGGCTGATTAACTGTAATGACTCATAGCCAAAAAGGATGTGACTACAGGGTACAGCAAAGCAAGACAGAGAGGTCCCTGAACAAGCAGTAACGCAACTAGCTGCAGAAGCAGGATTTTTACAACCACATTTGGTAGCCTAGTGCCAAAGCTCATTAACATTGATGAGGTAAAAAAAGACTTTCATTAGCAACTGCCAATAACTTAAAACTGAAAGACAAAACATGCTTGGCGATTAAGCCATTTTAGCATTGTGTACCTTTGCACAAGTAAAAGCAAGTGCACTCCTGGCTGGAGAGCAGATGTTCTGGCAAGAGGCCCACATTCCTTATATAATGTAGACCCTTGCTTACAGGGAGAAAGCCATGGTCAAATAGATTGTAACTGGCCTAATTTGAGAAGTTCCCCATGATACCAAGTGCAGTGGGATCCCACTTAGCCATCAGCCACTCACCTCTGCAGAGCCAGCTCCTCCGCTACAGCCAGTTTCCCAATCAGCCATGATGGGGCGTTGAGCAGGGGGGATGTCAGCTCATGTAGGAGGTGTTCGGGACCTCAGTGCTGTTTCTTGCATTCTTTGGAGAATGCTTTTGTAAAAGTTTCATTTCCGTTCATCAGAGAATGATATTCCTTTGGGGCAGCTAAATGCCCCAGGCATCTGCCAAAATGAATTGAGAGCCTTTAATTCAATTGTCTTTTATACCATCTGCCGTGGTCATAGAGGATTGGCTACTCATCCCCTAACAGAAACACATTAAGTCCTGGGTAGGGACTTCCATTCCCTGATAACTGTGTTCCTTATTTTCTTGGGAGTTTACTAATTTTTGTAAAGGTTTTCTTTGGCCCTGTCAACCTAAAGAAGGCTGGTGGTTTCCTGCCTTATCTTTCACTACACTATTTCAGATAGCTTTACACCGTCATTGCTGCAGGTGCTGTTTGCCTGTCCTTAATTACTTTGGGTCTTGGTTATGTAAATGTACATAACGAACATAATTTATTTCCAAAAGGAAAAAGAGACATGGCATTGTGTTTACAATGCACAATCGATTGATTTTGCAGCAGACTTTACAATGAGCAGAGCATCATACATTCTTGACCGTGGAATTTCCTACAAAACAATCTTGTGCAGCAAAGTGGGAATCCAGAAGCTAAAATTTTACTTTTTTATAGATTTTTTTTTTTCAAACTTTCTGGATGTGAGGGTAATTTTGAAAATCCTAACTGAAATGCTGCAGCCTGTTTGAGTCTTTGGGTATAGTGGTCTCAATTGCCTTGCTAATGCTGGGCACCATTATAAATTGTCTTTCATAATTTTAATATGAATGAAACTGCCTTTAAATTTTCAGTTTGCAGCATGACATGTTATAAAAACAGACAAATTGACACAGAGTTTGGCTGTGGGTGCTTTAGACTGTGCAGAGTTTTGATTGTAGTTCAGTTTATCCAAGTACTCCTAACAGCATACATGTTGGTGCAGAGCAGCCCATGGAAAGCCCGGTGATTCCACACTGGAGCTGGTCTATGTGCACCAAGTGGCAAGCAGAGAAAAGGCTCACGTGCCTTCCTGAGCCAGCAGAGCTGAATGCTGAATTAAGCGCTGTCAGTCCCCACTTCCTATTTGTGTATGTTGCTGGGGTGATATTAGAGATCTGTTATGTGCTTACACGCCGGACCCTGTAGCAGTCCTGATTCAGAACATCATCTTAATTCAAACTATGGGCTTAATTCCTACTGAAGTCAATGACAAATCTGTGTGCAGAAGTGCTTTCTTGAACACCTGCCAGAACTTGTTGTCTTTTTTGGTTTGTTCATATTACCAAATTTGTGCGGCATATGTATGAAATGCTGTATAGGTGCTAAGTAATATCTCCAAGTGTCTTAATCTACACAACTTAAAAATTTCTGATATATTTCCGTAGTTAAAAATGAAAGAGCAGTTAATTTTACCAGGTCACGTGGTCATAAATTAATCAGCATTTCAACCAAATGCTGTTAAAGTATAAACCTTGAAAGAATAAAATCTTACCCACATTTGCACATACTGTGTCTTTCTGCTTCAGTTTTTCCATCTGTCCTCACAGAAGACATTACACATGCTACTTCCAAACTGCTCTGTCTATGTGTATGTGTGTATACAAACTGATACTTGTTTCACAGATCAAATCAGGTTTCTGACCTCCCACTTCCAAGTGGGAGTTGTTCTTGCTATTGTCATAAGATGTGTAATGCCACTATATACATCTTTCTTATTATTAGACATCAGAAATGTTTACAGGTCTGCTGAATTTCCTGGCTTGTGCATTGCTGTGCCTATATAAAGAGTGTAAAATTATTTGGAGCATGAAATTGGATGTTCTCTTAGCTTTGGCCTGAGGGCTTTCCCTGGGTCCCTATACTTTGAAAGGTCCGTAAAATTCTTTTCCTAAATAAATTCTTGTCTGGCATCTTTATCTAGTATCTTTGATTTTACTTTTCTTTCCCAGACTGCTCACTTAATGTTTTTAAAATAAAAAAGTATAATAAAAGGAAAATATTTATGAAATGCTAATGAAAATTGCTTGCCATATACAAAAGATGGAAGCATAGACTGTTTATGTTCCTTTTGCCTTGAATTATTTAAAGCGATACTGAAATTAGTCTTGTTCAAATCCTGAGGAACATGAGCTTTAGATTTCTCAGGTTCTTTGCTGGGATACGGGGCACCACAATGCCTTTGAGCAGGGTGGAGTCCTTCCATTCTGAGCCTTTATTTTCATCTCCTGGAACATTAAGCATACACTGTCTTTCAGAAAAGAATGGTCAGCACAGGATTTAAAACAAAATCAGATGAACTGTTTTCCCCTCTTTTTGCTTATGGTTATCAGGTAGATTGTTAGTTAAACTCAGGGCTCACATCTCATGTTTGTTATAATGAAAATAGCAAACAGAGAAAGAGTAAAAAAAGGACACATTTAAAATGCAGGTAATTGCCCAGAGTTGGGCACCAAAATTGATGATCTGATTTAAAAAAAAATAAATAAAGAAGGAAAGGGGATTGAGAAACCACTTTCACTCAAAGCTTTTATTGAATTCAGGAGGAGTTGTGTGTGCTCAGCTCTCTTCTGAAATCTGTTCATCGTTGCTTCTGGCATGACATGAAGTACAGGTCCCTTCTTGATAGCGCTGGCTCAGCTTCCCTGAAGGGGCAGAGCCCAGGTTTTGCAATCCAGATTTTGAGCTTGTGAGAGGCTTTTGTATGTGTGTCCACGGCATTCTGGGGAGCTCGAGTTCTAGGAGTTTCTCGTTGCAGCCCTGCGACTGTTCCTGTTTATGCAATCAGACAGATGTGAGCGTATTTTTTTTTAATAGCACTTTCAGATCCCTTGTCTGCAAACTTCATAATTTTTAATGAATTTCTAATTGCAATATGCCAGTTTAGTAGAATAGTGCCATTATCTCCACTGTGCAGGGGATGTTACAGAGGCACAGAGATAGGGAGGGTACATCCAACCACTCACAGAGTAGTAAAATGTGGAATCCCTGGGTAGGACTTAATCACAGTCCCAACTTTCCTCATGCTGGCTGAGTACAAGATGGATTTCAGGTTATATCAAATATAGGAAATTTTGGTTAATGGAAATACTGGTAATTTTTGCTTTTCAATAAAAAATGAATGATTCCATATTAGTTTATATAGGAAATATGTATAAATAATTTTTAACGGGCAGTCCTCTAAAAGATATTGATATGCTTCACTGAATGATTTACTTTTCAAACGATTTTTGCATGAGTAATGGTGGTAGAATCTGACCCATATGATGCTTCCTATCAACATTTTATGTGTAGATTTTACTGTGTTTTAAATTGCACCCTAACAAGTATATAGTTGATTTAGCTGTTAATCAGTGAATACTGTTTGTCACAATATTTTATGAACAACAAAAATGTTATTCAGTAGCATATTTGATGAATGATATTCAATTCTGATCATTTCTGGCCTGAATGTCTGGAGGAAAAAAAAGTCAGGAGAGTAACCAAGTAAAATCACTCTCCCTTGAAACAAAAAGAGTTTGCTGGCTGCAGCGGGCAGCCCCAGGAGGGCGAGGAAGCTGCCCAGAAGGCAGAGTTGGTATGGGAACAGTTCTCCACTGAGCTGGCTGATTTTTTTTTTTTCCTTCTGTACGCTCTATCCTTTTAAGAAACGGAAGCTAGATGTCTATCAGCCAGTGCTGGTTAGGATCTTCTCTTAATGCTGAAAGAAATCTGGGTCATGGGAGATGACTGAGACTAGCAGGATAATTTAGGTGTTACTGCTTGGAGATGTGAAGCTGGGACTTTGGCTGATGGAGCACAGGGACTGCTCAGGGTCCCGTTAAGCTTGGAGCAAGAAGCTGTAAAAATACAAATACAAATGACAAATCACTGGAAAATTAAATTTTTGTGGAGGGTTTGCTATAACCCTTTGCTTTATTCTGATTTGTGCCCCTCTGCTGTAGTTAAGGATCTTTCAAAGGCTGGGGCTGTGCAGGCAGAGTAACAGCACAGTAAAACCCAGCGCTGTGCACTGGAGGTACAGAACAATGGCACGTGCATTACTCTGCTGTGAAATAAAGCAGCTAGTTTTCTTTAAGGCTGAACTGCACAATCATCAGAGAATTCAATTAAACAGTCATGCCATTCTTGTGAGTAGATAAAGTCAGATCCTCACTCTGACTCCAGCATGCTCATCTGAACCACGGGACCTGTTCTCATCAAAGACAGGAGCTGACTCCCCCCAGCCCCAGCCTTGGGCTCTGTAACAGGGATGCTTCAGTAGCAGCAAGCATCACTGCAGTCCTTAGATCACCACTCCTGTGAGCCACTTGGCATCTCCTGCAAGTGTGAGAAATCTTGTGTTCAGAGCACTATCTGAAATGTGTGATTTTTGCAGCAATACTGAATTACTGGGAGCTTCACCTTGGTGACGGAAAGAACTGTCCTGTGGGAACAGCGCAGCTACTCCCTGTGCATTTACCTGTGTCACTAAACCAGAGGTATTCTGTGACTGCAGCTTCGGAAAGACTTGTCGGGCTCGGGGCTGTTCCTGTCCCCAGCCCCTACTGCTGAGGGTCTCGATAGCCAGGTGCTGTCAGAGTGTCAGAGCAGCCCCCAGGAACACCCCACTACACCTTTGCAGCAGTATTGAGTGTTGCTCTCTGGTGGAGTGTTGCTCTGTGGTTCATCACACTCTGGTCTCACTGGCATGGGGCTGTTTGCCACCACTCAGCCCTGCTTTCCCTGCCCTCAGCCCTTGGCCAAGGTCAAGCCATGGCACTCCTGTGGCACCTTTATGTCCTTTTTCATGAAAAAAAAAAAAAATCTGCAATGCATAAAAACCAAAGAAGTGGTTTGTTAAGGACTAGCCATTTGTGATGATAAAAGGATGGATTTGTGAGTTTACATAGCATTAGACTCTGGTTTGGGGATCCTGTTTGTAGCATAGACTTTTTCTAAGAATTTGTGAATACCTGTCTCAAATTTTGTGGTTGGCTGGTTTATTTGTTTTTTAATCTTAATATTCCCTTTGTAACACTGGAAATGTTCCTTTCCTTTTCTCCATCTTGTCTGACTGAAACCTTTCCAGGCATAAGTTGCCTTATACAGCATCCATAGAACATACCACCAAGCAGTTATGGCTGGGATTGAGGAATACTGATATTTCTGCATTATAAATAAAATTAAATTAAGAGGAAGCAACCTCACCTTGAAAGTCAGACTTCCATCTAAAACTCTTTACTGGCTCAGAATACAATGCGCACCTGAGGTTACCAAAAAAAAAAAAAAAAAAGAAAAAGATTAAAGGAAATGTTATGGTCTCTTTTCAGAGCCTATGTGTTTTCTTTCCATTTTTGATTGTGCTTTGATCCTATTTTGTAGGAAAGCTAAGTATTTGCAAACCCAGGTGATGTCAGTTGGAGACATAGATGTTCAGAGCACCTGAATACCAACTATCTATCTCTGTCATCTGCGCTCCTTCCTCATCTCCCCTAGGCCAGTTAACTGTTTTTGTTTGGGTCTGTAACATAGCAACGGATCAGAGAAAAATATTATTACATAAAGGAAAAGCTCATAGACAGATGTCATTTCTTGAAAGAAATGTTCATTTCTTTTTAAAAATCACTGATTAGCGTCCCCACTGATATAATGCTCCCAGCAGGTACAGAGCTGTTGATCCAAGGACTTCATGCTAATAGATCTCTACCAAACAGAAGATATTTCTGATTTCAGCAGGCTTTATATTATCAGTGGCTAAAATGCTGCTATTCATACAGTACTAAACTGTTTATAGTTTGACATTTGAGCTGATTAAAGATAGTTTAGAGAAATATTTCCAAGTTGTTTCTGTTTTGCACAGTAAAGGACCCATTTTCTATTGCTGGCAAAATTATGTAAAAAGTAATGTGCAGTCGGGAAGGGATCTACAATACCAGGTAATGCTTTTATTTTGAAGGAACTCAGAGGTAGACAGAGAAGCAAGTCAGATATTTAAATAAATATCTGACTATCTTATGGTCCAATGAGATAGTCTGAGTTGAAGAAGTTTGCCCCTACCTCACACTTGCACCAATAGTCAGTCGGTTCTCAGCTGCAGCCTCCTTTTCTGGTCAAAATTCTTGAGAACTGAGCTGCCTTCAGCTGTGCTCAATAGCTCCCCAGGACTAATACAGGTGGCAATTGCAAAAACGTGGGAGTAGGAATTGAGAGGACAGTGTAGTAGTTGCATGTTCTTTCCTCCTCCTGCTTGCCATAAACAATATGCATTCAGCAAATCCAGAACGGGCCTGTCGGTATCATTACGCAGAGCAATATGGGGCAAGTGTTTCTGTTCGTGGTAGATGTGGGAAAGGAAGATCAAGGAAGGTACAGCAGGGCTAGAAAAGTCGTAAGTAAAGTTAGGGACTGGCCCTTGACAACAGACAAGTTTAGCATGGTATCAAGGTGAGTGTGGCTCTTGACTTTATACATGCACAAATACTGAAAACAGACAAAAGGCAAAGCAAACATTAACACAGTTTTTCTTTTGCATGTAGCACAAAATTGCCAAGCAAATATCACAGCCAATCTTCCATTCCTCATGTATAGGTGTTTCTTAATGACTCTGTATAGTAGCTAGCCTTTCACAGTTGAAGTAACTTACATCAGGGTTTGATATTCTTCCCTCTTGCAGACAATTCACATGGTGACAAGTACTCCCTGCGAAGCAGCCTGGACTGTATCCCAAAGATTGCCACCCCCCACTGTATCATAGTAATGAACCTGTACAACTAAAAATAATTACAAATGCAAATTTGGTGAAAAGGACTTTAATAGGGAAATTTCATGACTGCACTAGAGAAGTTGTGGTTTAGCACTAAGATAGGTCTGACTGCTTGAGCATGTGGGTACTATGGTAACTCAGTTTCACCATTTGGAAGCACTTAAGCTCTAAACCACAGTATGCTGCACCCTCTTCCTTTTGAGTAGGGTTCTGTAGAAGAAAAACAGAAGTAAACAGCATGAGAGAAACCACAGAGCAGCAAAGGCCTCGTTAGCTGTAGTCGTACAAGTGGGTTACTGTAGTTAAAGTCCTCCTAGGAAGACTGAGGATGTCATTTAAAGTGCAGTGCAATTGATAGAAATGCCTTACTTCTGCCTGCTAAATACACAATATTCCCGGATATTTATTTTAAGTTTGCAAGAACTGTGTAGATGGCAAAAAGTATTTGAATTACTGCTTTTAGTTTTTGTTCTACTTCAGGTTTATGGTTTTGAGAAATTCTAGGTATCATTGGTAACAAATGTTGTTTTCATGAAATTAATATTTCTTGAGGGAAATTTATGTTTTTCTCTGTGTTTTTATTTTTCTCTGGAAAAATTAGACTCTTAAATTTATTTTGCATCATCAGAATATTCCTTTTTTTAAATGGTCAGAAATATTTAATTTGATTTCAGGTTAGTTGAGAAAAAAATATTATTTCAGTATTTTTCTTGTGCTTTTCTTCTCATCCTTTCCTTAAGACAGGCTCTGTATGTTAGCAGAAGTTATGCTTGGTTTTAACTTGTTTTAGCTGATGAATGTTGACAAACTTTGATGTTCGTACTTCCTCCTCTTTCCTGAGCCTGCAACATTGTGTTTCTCCTTGTATCTGGCAGCTATAAATTCTTCTCAATTCCATCTCCTTCTTCTGGCTGCTGCCCTTGCACTTCACTGCTGGTTGATTTGCATTTTTCGTCTTCTCCAATGCTGTAACTGCTGCTTAATGCTTATAGTTGACTCTGAAATTGGGGAGGAGAGAGACAACTCCTGTCCTGGAAGCTGGACAGCAAGGAGAGGGTCATAGATGTTGGGATATCACCCACATCTACCACAAGCATTAATTTCAAAGGTCAATTTTCATTAAAAAAATAATACCATATCCTGTCATATTTAACTGTAGTGTAGGCCTGCACTTATGCTTGAGATGTGGTTTGCAGGAAGACTAGGCCTTCCACAATGCAGTTCAGGTCTGAGCACTGGTAAGTGTCTCAGGAATGAAAAAGCCTTTGGCTCCCCAGATACATACTTTAACCAAAGATTAAAGGTGGTAGGAAAGAGTGACAGGATCAGGCTCTTAGGCGATGACTGCAGTATGTTAAGGAGCCACTATGGGGGGCAATTATTAATGAACTTGTATAAAAGGAAATATTTTGAGAAACTCAAATGGAAACGATTTTAATTATAATTTTGGAGAGTCAGAATGAATGTTACATCCTGATGCAAAAAGGAAACAATTGGCGTTTCTCAATCAAAACATTTCAGAATTTCTGTTAAATTACAATTTACAGTTTCAACTTCTTATCCCTAATTTCTGGTGAAAATAAATATTGTAAATATTGCCTGTAGGAATAGAAATTCTAATATTTATTTCATTTTAATTCTCAGCTACAGTAAACGTATAGCTTTCCTATGATTGCTGTAGGGCTATGAAGATTTTTACCAATTAGATTATGGATTACTTTGAAAGTAATTTTGTGGCTGCATCTTCAATGACCAAAAGCGTAGGCTTTTTTTTTTTAGGACCCTCTGAAATGTCCCAGTTACCTGAGAAGTTTCTACATGTTAAACTCAAATGGGTAATTTGATTTTTTGACTCAGAGCATGCAAAATTTCACATATTTTTAATGTGAACTTTATATGGCATTCTTTTAATCAATTTTCAAAAGCAGCAGTTTGTCCAGAAACCGGGAACAGTGTTGGTTTTTTTTTTCTTCCCCAGAGGTAGTGATAAAGAATAAAGTGTAATTCTGTAGTCTCTGATTATGAAAGCGCTTCATCACACATGATCCCACCTATAAAATTTGAGGGGTCCTCTGTGGTGTAGTATTACTCAGATGTTTAAGTGTTTGCTAGCCTATTCATAGGTCTGCCCAGATTTATTTATAAAGTAGCAATGGATCCCTTTATTTCGTGTTTGCAGCAAAAAGAAGCAGTAACATCTCTGGCCCTGATGCTCATTTACTTTAAGGTCCCTTTAGCTGGTTCTGGAAGCACAAGGGAGCCTTAAAGTAGGTGTGAATTACATCCTATCCCACTTGAAGTTTAAAAATAAATCAAAGAAGGGCAACTGGCAGTGTTTTGTAAGGCTCCTTGCCTTACTCACCCTTCACCTCCCACCAGGAACTGTTCTTTTATTGCAATTTAGTATTGGCTTGCAGTGGAGCTGACTAATGTCTGTGCTGTTTGCTAGAAGACCCCCTCAAAGAGCTTTACTCCATCTGAACAAGTAGACCACATCCTGTTGCTTTCTGTGCAGATGTGAAGAGCCCTGACCCTGCTGAAGCAGTGCCGTTCAGCTGTAAAGAGAGGGAAGACAGAATCTGGACCTACACTAGCTGCTTTGTGTGAAGTGCTGCTCGGTGGGGGTTGCTGGGGTCTGTCCAATATGCCGAAAGGTGGAGAGATCCTGGGAAAAGGGCAGCAGCTCTGCAGAATCACTAAGCATTTTTCCTGGCAGAAAAACCCCTCTGCCAATGGTTTTGCAGACACAAGGCTGAGAGGAAGGATTACTTCCTCTGCCCCCTCCCCAGGTCTGGCAAAGACAGGCGGAGTGCAGCTGGATGTGAAGAGCCAGCTGGTATGGTACCACGCTAGATAAAACACCAAATGCACTATTAGCAGAAAGGGGTCCTCCTTTCCACATTTCTCTATGCTGTGTGCATCAAGGAATGTAAAAGACGTGTAGATGAGGCGCTTAGGGACATGGTTTAGTGGGCATGGTGGTGTTGGGTTCACGGTTGGACTCGATGATCTTAGAGGTCTCTTCCAACCTTAATGATTCTATGAATGCAGTACTGCAGCACTCCTGTGCGCAGAGGGGACAGCCTGAGCGACTGGCATGCAAGCGCAGTCCCCTGCTCAGCCCGGCAGGAAATACAAAACAGGGCCCATTTTACCCACTGTGCAAATTAAGCAGCAGAATGGAGTTAAAAGTTGTGTTCCCTGTCATCAGCTAATGTACTTTTGCCCATATAAATGTGATAATATTTTTAGGCTCTTAATGCAAATTCAACAGTATCTCCATCTTATCAGCTGAGTTTCCTTTAATAACACACGCTCACAGGAAATGTTTGCTGGTGCTTCCTTCTGCTTGAGAAGACCAGACCCTGGACTTACTTGGAACACAGTGTCGTTTAACGCATCCTAGGTCTGAGCTGTTTTCTGGTGAGTCGCTTGGTCCTTGCCAAGTGGAAAGCATTTTGACTTTATTCTGTTTTTCCTGAGAGGACAGCAGCAAGCAGTAACTTCTTATACGGGTGCGACCACAGTTCACTGCAGCAAGTGCAGGAGTCACTACTGCAGCAGCGATACAGCAGCTCCTGTACCTCCAAATGTGACCCGTACAGCCTGCTGTCCTTGGGATTTGAAGTGTTTGGCTTTTTTTTGTGGCCTGGTTTCTTTCACAGTTTTTCCATTTACTCTTCTGTTGAACATTGAAATGTTTCTTCAAAATACATTAGTCCCATGTTTCACTCCCAGGGCCTGTACGTCTGAGCTTTCAGGAGAAAGGGTGGTCAGCTCATCTGTTTTAGGTGTATGTCATTGACAGCCTATCGTCCCATCTAAAACCTTTCTTTCAAGCAGCAGCTGCACTCTGTCTGCCAACTGGTAGCCAGAGAGGAAAGGGAATGAAAGCTATTAGCCAAGCTCCCATCTCCCCGTGGGATGTGCTGGTTGTATCTTTTTGCAAGGCACCCGACTAAGGCCAGATCCGCTCAAACACTACTGATGGGTTGCAAATCTTTTAGGTAAGTCAGCAGGAACCAACTGGTGGCCAAATCGAGAGAAGGGAAAGGGAAGCTTAGAAAAGTTCCTTCAGTAGTAGGAACTTTTTGTATACTTTGATTCTTCCACTTACATTATCTGAGCCTATCCTATGCATATTATCTTAAAAATGTCTTATAACTGGGTGTAGTTTAAGATTTGAGAAAAGGTTTGGGATAATTTCTGTTTAAACCTAGACCAACTTGCTTAGTTTGGTAATCATAAGGCTTTCATACCACACAGCATGGTTTTTTGGTGTTGGGCATCCTTACTAAATTTTTAAAGATATTCTTGGATTTCAGCCTTCAAGATTCCAGAGATATGTTTTAGAACATAAACATGAGCAGAGAGTTTTGACTTTGAGGTTAACTTTGTTAACCCGAGGTTAGCTCAGACGTATTTGTTAGCTGTGGAACTTTTTGGGAAAAATAAATTAATTGTAGCAATATGCCTATTAATATTGCAGTAACAGTCTGGTGTGTTGGGATCCTTCTTTATTTTCCTTCAGTTTGCCTAGTATCTCTCAGTAAGGTTATATGGGGAAATGTATCTGCTTTGCTGTTGGAGAGGAGTTTTTTAGTGTTCTGGTGCCACCTATTGGATTCTTTTCAGCTGCGTCCTAGTCTATTGCTATAATAAATCATATAATAGACTAGAATCAGAAGAGCAGGAGACCTTTAAAATGCTTAGAAGGACATAAAACGGCCATGGAATTCTGTTAAAATGCCAGTGCTTATTTGGAGGGGAAAAAGGGCAATCTAGGACTATCGTTTTCCAAACTGTTTTAAGAAGTGATCTGCTCTAGTTGACGCTGGCCCGAGCAGGGCAGTTGGACTAGATGATCTCTTGAGGTCACTTCCAACCTCGAGTTCTGTGATTGCGTGTAACTTTTACCATCTGTCACCGTAAGTGGGCAATAAACCTCACGCTATATTTAAGCTAGTAGCATTATTCCTAACTTTACAAGGGAGAGGATGGGGAAAATGACTTTCATGGGAATCTTAAGGAAGTGAATGAGGCAACCAGAAATACAACATTATGACAACCTTATGAGCCCTCTTTTGCTCATATTATCTTACTTCACTTGGAAGAGGGAATCCTGAAGTATATATTTCTGTCTCCATCATGTTTGCATTAGAGATCAGTAAATAGCTTGAAAAGTATTTCTGAATGTTTCACTAATCTCTGAGCAGAGTTTCATTTAGGACTTTTCCCGCAACTCCCTTTATTCTTTTCTTGGAAACAGTTATCTAAGTGAAAGTTGATCTGTGTATATATGCTCACAGAAAGTTAATTTTGGGATTGAGGTATATTTACTCTGCTGAACCAAAGTATGATTTGGGAAGGAGGGGGGAACAATTGATTCTTCAGCTGATAAGCCAGTTGAGAAAGAAAAATCATATTACGGAATTTAGAGTGACCAACTGCCTGCTTTCAAACACTGAATTTAAAAAACATGAAGATACATTGAAAATGAATTGCTTATGGCAAATAGGAATGAATATACATGTTAGCTTTTACAAGGTTCCTTGGCAGTTTAATGTATACAGTTAGATGATACAGTTGCTGTTAATAAACGTTCCAGTCCTTTCTGGAGATTTCAGATGCTGAAGATTTATTGATAGTTCAAAAGATCATCTGTATTTTTGTTTCTTATCTGTAACATCTCTCAGGTTAGGAAGCTTCATTCGCTAACATTCTGTAGCTCTGAAAAGTATACGTGGTCCTCTGTTTCAATGGGAATGTGTGTAGATAAATGGGTTAACATACTACAGCTGTTAATATAGTGGCTTCTAAACCCGTCTTATTCAGTCTGTTGTCAGTCTACTACATTTTTTACAGATTATATTCTTACAATTAAGAACAATTTTATTTTGACATATTTCATATGATTTCAGACAAACTATAGGCGGGCCCATATCCTCATCTCATGGACCAGATTTTAGGCAACACACCTCCCCACTTCTACAAATTACGAATGAAGTAGCTAGCCCTGCATTACTATTTTTAGCTGAGCTTCATTTGACTTCTGTTGATACTTTTTCTTTAAAATATCAGATTACTGTCTTTTTCCAAATTTTAATTTGTAGGAAGAAATCTTGAATAATGTACAGTCCACAACAAATTCAGCTGCTCACTAGGAAAGTACTTCCAAGATTTTAGGGTGTTTTGCATTCATTGTATGAGTGTTTACATTCATTTATATATCACGGCTTATGCACATTTCATGACAGTTCTGAGCATAAAGAAATTGCTCACTCTCCACAGGTGACTTTGTTGTCACTGGTCGTGTTTTTTTAATGGCTGTTGTCAGTCTTCTGAACTGTCCATACGGGGCGCAGAGTCCATGGTAGCTGTTGAGCAGCCAACTCGTGCTGTTGCTTGCTGGGTCGATGAGGAGAAAATCTTTGGAGTCCCGGGAGATGTACCTATGCTGAGCTTCTGTGTCAGAGATGAGAGACATGGTTTTGACCCTGGCACATGAACAGGGCAACAGAACATGTATCCTTCATAAGTAATGCAGTTTTTCACATAAACCTGGATTTTTGTTTTAAAGGTTGAAGGAGTTTATTTTCAAAAGAGTAGAGCTACAACAGTTGTGAAGTACCATGTGGGGAAGCTGAAGTAACAGAGCAATTATAAACAGTGAAGTGCTATCTGAAAAACACACATGCCAAAAAAAAAAAAAAAAAAATCCAGGAAAGAAACATAGTGGGAAAGAACTAGTAGAAAAAGGGAAAGAAATGAAGAGCCAAATGAGTGGATGAAAGTTTGTGGACAGTCACAGCAAGGAATGTGTGAACAAGTGCAAATTTGTTCCTTGCTGAAAGCATAGCAGGCTGTGTTAGAGAGAGACGTCTTGAGGGAACAGGCATGCTTTCAGGATTCTTATGTCAAAGTGGAAGCTTCTAATCCTCAGAATGAGTAAAAGATATAGTGATGAGAACAAACTCATGGTTCCAGCCATTGCCATTTATTTTTGTCTCTCTTGCAACAGAAATTTTACATTACACAAATGCAAAAAGTTTCGGGTCAGGATTTCAAAGTAGAGTGTAAAACTGAGGCTTGTTTTTATAGGTGTGAAAAGATCATAGCTGCCAGCTCTAGTCAGGATGTAATTCATAACCTGGAGATAAGAGTTATTGGAAAGATTCTTAAATATCAGCAGGATGGTCCAGGAAGGGCGCTGCCATTTAGAAATTAATATTAGGGAAAGTAAATGGCCTTCAGGAATGCCGAGGCTTGGCTTTCCAGCTCTTGTATAGTGAGAATTACAGACAGGTAGGATTTTTCTTGACGACAGAATTGGTGTTGGTATCTCTTCTTAGCAATAAACTCATTCTTCATTCAGCAAAAAGTCACCCTCTCTTTGTTGACATTGCTTGTACTTGTATACACAAGATTTTGAGGGTTTTAGCTTTTGGTATTGCAAAATACATTGTTAAACATGAAAACATTTAAGTATCCCCCAGTCAAATCTGTCTTGAGAAACGTGATTCAGAGAAAGCCGTACAAACCATTGGCCTTTTTCTACTATAGATTAACTTCTCACCTTCATGCATTGCTCACCTGATGATATCTTTTCCCCACTGTGCAGCAGGAGATGAAAATCTGTCAACTGCCAGCTCTCCTTCCCTTATGTCACCTCCACCTGCACACTCCACATCACTCTCACCTCCAGGCACCACTGAAGGTAACAGTGAATTCAGGACCACGGCATTGCTGCTCTTCTCCCGTTTTAGCTGAACTGGCATCTACTTCTATCATACATTGATTAACTCCATCACTGTTAAAGCAATCTGGTGATTTATGTTGTCTGAGGTCAATTATATTACAGCAAAATTTGTTAATGTGATGAGGACGTATTTAGTTTTTTATTTTAATTAAATCAAAGGTGGGAATTTGAAACACGCTTTTCAAAGAAAGCGATTAGAATTCAAGCTATAACATGCTGTTGTTACGAGTTCATGTTTTCCCTACGGACACCCCTTCCCCTTGAGCTCTCAGATGAGAGTTTCATGCTGAGCTGTCACAGTGGCACTTTCCTGCAATTCATGCAGAGCTCCTCGGGCACCGCAGCAGTATCTGATGATTGTGGGAAGAGGGTCCTTCCTGGGTCAACAGCACAAAACAAGAACACCCCGATCAGTCTGGGATTTTTGCAAGCTGCACGTTAATTCACCCCCTTCAGCTGGTGTTTTCAAACACCCGAAATCAGTGCATCCCCCACACCTTGCTAAGGGATGATCAAATCTCTCTGCCACAAAGGCATCCCAGACAAATTGGTGGGAATTTGGAATTAGTGGTCTTGCGGACCTAATTGCAAGCCATGCTCTTGTAATAAATCCAAACAGATGTGTTGCACAGCCTGTGCAGGAACTGGAGAGCAATGGAAATGTGTTCTTTTGGCCAGTGCTAGAGGGAGAAATATAATTCAGAGAGCAGCTGGCAGCCTTTCTGCTTGCAACGAGCTTCTCACTTTCATGCATTGCTCACCTGATGATATCTTTTCCCCGTTGTGCAGCAGGAGATGAAAATCTGGCAAACGCCAGCTCTCCCTCCCTTATGTCACCTCCACCTGCACGCTCCACATCACTCTCACCTCCAGCCACCACTGAAGGTAATGGTGAATTCGGGACCATGGCATTGCTGCTCTTCTGTTTCAGCTGAACTGGCACCCACCACAGCCTTCCTGATGCTGTCTCCACCCCTCAGGCTGCACAGCACAGACTCCTGGCTCAAGGAAGAGAGATTTTTAATGGGGACAATATCAGTCCACATATGATATGCTTGATATTTTGGGGGTCTGGTTGTTGCTACATGCCACTAAATATTACTTAAGAATGTGTAATTCCCTGGGGACAGCTCAGCTAATAGTTGGGAGGAAGGTATGTTTCTTTTTATATTTTTGGCATATGATTGTATTTAATTCCTTGAAAGTTTAATTTACACTTTCTCTCTCTCTTTCTGTTTTTAAGGAGTTGAGTCAGCAGTGACTACACCTGGTAAGAAACTTTTAATTTACATGACAGATCTGCATTGATGTTTTTTTCTGATAATTTCTTCTTTACTTTTCCTGCGCACAGTTATCTTGCAGAGTGTGTAATGCCTTTTCATTCAGCCCAATGAAATGAAACACACTGTCTTAAGAGGCAAGAATATCAGACAAGTCTGGTTTTGAGTCATGAATTTGAGTATATTTTAAAACACAACATTTAGCATGAAAGAGGTGCAGTCAGCGCCAAAAAGGATTATACTTACTGGATGTTCAAATGACACCTGTTGGATGCCCTAACACCTTGGGCGTTCGGTGTGCCTTTGCTTACTAACAAATTCACAGTGCCTCAGTTCGAGAGCGCTCCTGCACAGCAGTCCTGTGCTGTGTGCAGCTTTGTGTCCTCCCTCCTTGACCGGGCAGCCTCTGAAGCATTAATGAAACTGCTGTACCTCTCACCACAGGTGTGTCTCCTGCAGACAGCACATACCTCTCCACGCATGCAGGCTCCGTCCCTGCCATGGGACTCAGCAACCCACCACGCAGCAGCACTGCTGCCCTCACCACACACAGTCCCATTGCCTTCAAGAATGCTTCATCAGGTTTGCCGTCTTCCTTTAGATGCCACTCACTGCTCTCTGAACTGTAGGGGAAAATGAAGTAATTAGCCTCAGGGTAGCATTTTCCAGCTTATGGTTCATCAAATAGAAAAGGTATCTGCAATTTGGCATGGTGGCAATACCAGAATTATTTCCAGGATCTGGTATCTGATGGCCAAGTCTTGAGGTCATCACAGTAGTATCAAAAGGCCAGCAGCTGTCAACAAGGCTATTGCCAGAGCAAGAGCAATAGGAATGGGCCTAAAAGAGAATGTAGAAACCTGTCAATGGTTTATAAGCAGGGAGATAAATACTGCGATACAGTAAGTAATATAGTGAGCAAGGTATGTGATCTGGCAAATGAACACTAGTGGAGTGCTTGTTTCTGAAAGAGCACAAGCACTATTCATAATTGTGTTTTACTGCAAGAACATAGCAAAATGTTCTAGTTTTTCCCAGTTCACAATTATTAACGCCATTTTTATGTTGACTCCATCCTGGATTATGCCTAAATAATGACAAAAAAAAAAAATTTGTACATTGCAAAGTTCATTAGTAAGTGGTATATTCCTAAAAGCTTGCTTTCTATTTAAATACTCATTTTCTGTTTTACTGGATATATTAACATGATTTTTCTTTCGGCACTTTTCTCTAAATTACAAAAATCCTGGAAGAAAAAAAAAAGCGGAGAAGGGCTGTAGTGTAAGACATTACTGATGACAGAGCCATATGAAATAATGAATTTTACTTTTTAATGCTGATATGTTGTTTATTTCCTTACAGATGATTACAATTCAACATCCTTGCACAGCACCATCTCACCAGTCAGCACGCGAGCAAACACTGGGATCATCCCCACTCACACAATAGGTGACAAACTTGCACACAGTTATCGCAATTATGATACTGCAAGCACAGAAAATGTGTTAGAATGAGGGAATTCGTTCTGAATTTCTTTTATCAAACTTAAGCATACAAATTAGGCATACAACTGCATTAAACTTAAGGGTGTTTTTAGGAATCTTATTAATAGTTTGTGAGTAATATTAAAGATACCAGATTTCCTACTTGTCAAGCAAGGGAAAATAGAAATTATTTCCACACAGTGGCATAGTAGGAGGGTAAATCTGTCAATTACTGTGTCAGTACTCCTCTTGATATTCACAGAAGTTTGCTCAAGCAGCAAAAAAGTATAAATACATCCACAGATGTGTGTGCTTCTCTGTTTTCTGGTGGCTTCCTTTTTGTTTCACTCAGCATTAACATTTTCTTGGGATCTAATACTGCAAGCACTTCACACATTATTATTGCAATTGGGCTGTAAGGAACTACTCAGGTCAGTAAAATATATGTGTGTGTTTCAGCAAAGTACATCCAGGAGTTGGACTCTTACCATCTTTGTAACTGCCCTTCAAGTAGCTGTAGGCTGCTGTCAGTTCTTTGACAAACTGAGCTTAACTTTTACTTGTGGGTCTTCTGCCTCTAACCATCTTGGTAACTGTCCCCCGGACCCTCTCAGTTTACCCTCTCATTAGGGGCACTGCTCAGCCAGATGACTCCCATCCGGGAGGGATGCAAATCTAAGGCCTATCTTCTATGAAAAAAATTAGCTATCAGTCTCTTTTGGTAATACTTATAGTTTACTATATTTTAAGTAATTGTTTTCAGGATGAAGTTCTTTGCTCAAGCTTCCGTACAGGTTTTCTAAATACCAGCTCATAATTTCTTTTGGGTATTTCAGTGTAAAAATAGTTGTAAAACGATCTGTACTGTTGCATAAATCTCTTTCCAAAGGTAAGAGTAGCTGTGCAAAAAAGTAGGTAAATTTTGTTTCTTTAGTGACATTGGATACTGTTCAGTTAGCTGTTCCACAGCGTATGTATCCTGGGAAGCTGCTATAGCTTATCATACGGCTATGAGAATGTGTGATTTTGGCATATCCTTGTGTAACTTTGTATGCAGAAATGTTATTAATAACCAGTTTGATTTGTAGTCAGTGGTGTCATTGGAAAATGATGAAAGACACGTGATCCCTAAAATAACTAGTTAAAAAATGGGGTTATAGGTAGCTGATGTTTTCTTCCCTTTTTCAAATGTGAGTGGAGTGCTAAATACAATTACTTGTATTGAATATATTGAATGAAGAGTTTTGGGCAGTACCAGTCACCCTCCAGCAATGCTGAGTCAGAAAAACCCCAAACCTGCTGAGGTACACATTAATTTTGTTTTCTTTTCTTACAGAAGCCCCCATAGTGACAACTGAAGAACCTTGTGGTAAGAACCAAACCCCTTATTTTTCTCAGTCCTGAAATTTGACCAAATCAGTAAACTGAAATACAGAAAACTGATCAGTAAGCATCTCAGGTTATTTTATAAACCATCTTCCAATTCTGGAAGAGTAGGATTAAAGTTATTAAGATTTCTGGTCTTCTCATCTCCATTTACAGTTCTGTTAAATTGCCCTGCACTAGGCTGTTGATACCAGGGCTGCAGAAAAGATCTGCCTTCATTCCACTAGGCCCTCTCTAATTTTTCCCCGTCATGCTGATAATCACATGCTGCAAACTGCGATTCATAACTAGAGTAAAACTAAAGTTTGGACATTGGTTTAACTCTCTCCAGAATTAGAGACCTCTCCTTTCTAATTTTCAGGGATAGACTATAACCATTATTTACTAGATGGTTATGAAATGCTTTGAATAGGAAAATTTGAAATTTCTGTTCAAACAAATGATTCAATGTGTCAAAACAAAGTATTTCACTTTGAACTGACATTTTAAATTAAAGCAAATCTGGTTCTGGAATGTTCATCTTTTTAATTCTTTAGTTTTCCTAACTAGAGAATTATTTAAAAGAATATTTTCCTAAGGAAATTTTCTGTTTTGACTAAACAATTTTTTGAAGTAAAAGATAAATAAAAAATAAAAATAAAGAACAAGGAGCAGCTAATTTTGCTGTATGTTATGATTCTTAAAACACATATGGTGCTGGGAATGCCATAAAACATATAATGGTTCTTAAAAATTGTCATAAAATCATTGTTTGCTCTTTTATCTTTTTCTTTTAGATCATGATATTAAGTACAACGTAAGTAGGGTAGAAGATGATAATAACATGGCTGAAGTTACACTGGAAAATCTCAGAAAAACTGGAAAATATGTTATTTTGGAGGCTAACCTCAGTGTGGATTCCAGCAACTATAAAATAAAACTTCAGAGATGCATGAGATACAGAATTAGATATAAAAATTGCACAGAGAAATATCTTACTATTCCGCCTGGTAGGTATAGAAGGGTTTTAGTAGTTTCTTCTTTTTTTTTTTTTTTTCTTTCTTCTTTTTCTTTTTTTTTCTTCTTTTTTTTTTTTCCTTTTTTTTTTCTTTTTTTGCATGCAGTAATTCAGCTTTCCTGGATTTCTTAGTCTATTCTTGTCTCTTTTCAGAGAATCAGACAGAAGATTTTCATACTTTGTGCTTGGTTTGCAAGATATTTTGCATTTTGAAGTTGCACTTTAAAACCTTTCAGTATTTTCTTAAAGTAGGATGTAAAAAAATGTAATTTTCTCATTGTAAAGGAAAAAAGGGAACTTTAACTACGTTGGCCATATGCAGCATGGTTAGCAATAGCAAGACCAGCCAGCACTTGAAAGCTACTATTTTTGCTGGATGTTTTGTTCACTAAAGAGATTGTTGGATTAAAAGTTTCATTTATTATTTGAGTACCAGCATTATCTTTATTTCATGTAGGCTTTTTCAATTTTTCCTTTCCATTTCTTGTTAAATTCTTGGTATATTATTCTGTGCCACTCGTATCTTCATATTGCAGAACAAGTCAACAAATATAAAAGAACAAATTGCTATTTAAGAATCAATATAGCCAATGTCACAGTGACATGTAATATTAATCCTTTTCAGACAGCGGCCCGAATCCTTTCAGAGTTGAGAATGAAACCAGCACGTCTGCAAGGTTATGTTCGAAAGAGTCACTTGCCTGTGCTAATGTGACTGTTAGCTGCACAGGTAAGACACTTCTAAGATATTTTAGAAGTTGATTATTTATTTATTTATTTATTTTTAAAAGCAGTGTTGATGTTGTCTTTTGATGAGAGGCTGGCAGATTTAAATTAATTGTGCCAGTTTGAGGGAAGGGCTGTTCAGAATTTCTGGGATCGCCGGGTTGGGGACTACCGCCCCCATGCACTGCAGATCTAGGGAAAGTTCAAACCCAGAGCGCTCATTTCCTGAATTTACCAGCTTCACAAATTGCAAACTTCTGAAGATTTTAGGGTTCTGCTTGATGGTCTGAAGGGGAGCTGAGGGTTTGGAAATCCTGCAATCTGTGGGTCTGCTGTGAGCTGATCCCTTCCAGACTACTCGGGCAGCTGGCTCTGCAGGCTCCGGGATGGCGAGAGTCCAGGCTCTTTGCTCTTGGAGCCGGCCAGCCTGAAGAGACACTGGCTCAAAGGCAGCTAGTGTGGTAGGGAAGATATGGATGCTGGATGTCCTCCTGTGTCCCAGAAAAGTGCATGATGAATGTCCGGGGCTGGAGATTTCATGTTTCAGGGAGCTGAAGAGCTAAGAAGCCGCTCCAGGGTTCTGCCAGACTCCCATGGAATGTTTTGATTTCTGTGGGAAAACTGTTTTCTTAGAAAGTCAAATCATATGAGCTTTACTGATGAAAAGTAAAGATCTCTGCAAACTAAGTTAGTATAAAAGAGCCTAAAACCTAGTAATTGGATTAGGTTGTACACTTTTCTGTTTTGAATATTTTGATAGTTTATTACAAATTATATTGAATAAGTATGGTGGAGAAAATATCAGTTAAAGTGGTACCATGTACTTTTGGAGTTGTGAAAACTATTGATAAAACTCTTTGTGTCTACAGATTTACGAGTCTCTGAAATATTAACTAGTACTTGTAAAGAGCTGAAGGGTTTATCACCCAACCATAACTACAGCTGCACTGGTAGTGTACATTTTTTTGAAAAAGAGGTTGTCAAGCAAAGCTTCATCATAAGAACAGATTATGGTGGTAAGTGTAATGCTTATTTTTGCTTTATGTTCCACATATTTCTGGAAAACCCTACTATGAATCCCACTATCTGTGTTTCCTGGGGTTGAAGATATATTTTGAGCAGCATGCTCAGCCACTCTCAGGTTCTCCTCCAGCTCCTCCTGCCTGGTCTCCTGCCCTTGTGGTTGTTCTTTGACTGCAGTCACAATCTTCCTTTCCCTCTCCAGCCCCAGTCTCAGTCTTCCAGTGTGATGCCTTACTCTCCTTCTTTCAGAGATCGTGATTTTTTTTTTTTTTGAGGGTGAGAACATCGCCAAATGTAAGGATGTTTGAACGAAGACCAAAAAAAAAAAACCAAACCAAAAGTGCAGGCCTAGTCAAAAACAAGTGTTAAATTCTTGATTTGAAGAAAGATGTGATAGAATAATTGCAAAGAATGTCTCCAGATAAAATGATGTGTTTTTCCAAAACATTGTCCTTGGAAATAGCTTAGCTTTTTTTTCTGAATTAAAAAGGAAATCAACCTAAATCAAGTAACTGCAAATAAAAATTCAGGCCAAACATTTAAAGTTTGTTAAAATTATAAGGAAATCAAAACAATGTATAGTATTTGGAAATGTTGGACAATTTGAGTAATATGTATCCTGGTTTCGGCACGGATAGAGTTAATTTTCTTCCTAGTAGCTGGTACAGTGCTGTGTTTTGGATTTAGGATGAGAATAGTGTCGATAACCCACCGATGTTTCAGTTGTTGCTGAGCAGTGCTTACACTAGTCAAGGACTTTCCAGCTTCCCATGCTCTACCGGCTGAGAAGGCTGGAGGTGCACAAGAAGCTGGGAGGGGGCACAGCCAGGACAGCTGACCCAAACTGGCCAGAGGGACATTTCATACCATGGGACGTCATGCTCAGTACATAAACTGGGGAAAGCTGGCTGGGGGGGCCGCTGCTTGGGGACTGGCTGGGCATCGGTCGGTGGGTGGTGAGCAATTGCATTGTGCATCACTTGCTTAGTATATTATTCTTATTGTTATTACTATTACTATTATTATTATTATTATTATTTTATTTCAATTATTAAACTGTTTTTATCTCAACCCACGAGTTTTCTCACTTTTACTCTTCCGATTCTCTCCCCCATCCCACCAGGGTTGGGGGGAGTGAGCGAGTGGCTGTGTGGTGCTCAGTTGCCGACTGAGGTTAAACCACGACAATGTGATATTGCTCTATTCGCCTTGTCCTGAATTAATTAAATTTATGAAATTACTCTAATATGATGCTTTTACATATACTGAGTTTATACTTATGTATAACTTCTTTGAATGAAATAGACTACGAAAAATATTACATGTTGTTGGTATCTTGCTTTAGTATCCAATGAAATTTAATTTAATCAAAGTAGGTAAAAAGAGGAATATTTTTCATTTTTATTCAAACATTTCCTTCCCTCCCCGTTATTTTTCTTTTACAACAGCTCCAGAAGCTCCAGAAAACCTTACAGTAGTTTGTGATGCCAGAAGTGTATCAGTGACATGGAAAAAACCTAGCAACGTTTCAAAGGGTCCTATAGATGGCTATACGGTGCAATGCGATAAGAAAGGTAAGTATATGCCCCTTCAGTATTGAATAATTCATTGCATGTTTTAATATTTAGAGAGCACCAAGCATGATACACTGTCAAACCATATTGGAATCTTTTTAGTCGCCTCATCAGGTTGTAGCATGGTGCTCTGTCTCAGAAAATGCTGCTATAGCTGGTTAATATATTCTCTGAGAAGACAGGGACCTGCCTTCTGAGTAACAGCAATGTATGTAAAAGTCAGGGGTCCTAAGTATGGCAGTTACCATATACGTGTTTAGATAGGTAAAGCCAGGTTGTTGTCTTCTACTAAACGGTCACTCCTTTCAGATATGCTGTTTTAGGCCACCTTACATTTAGATGGATAAGTCTGTATCTGTTATACTGGGACCATGTTTTCCAGGTGTTAGCTTTTCTTCATAACAAGGACTGGAAAATGAAGAGGAAATTCAAAAATTTCATTTTGAAAATGAAGAGCCTGATATGTGATTCCAGGAAATATATGTCAGGTTTAAGCTAGTCCTGGGTTAATTCATTCTTTCTGTTCACATACTGCATGTTTTGTAAACCTGGACTGCCACAGAAACCAAAGGCTGTCACGCTCATGTGCTCCCCAGATACAAATAATCTCTCCCATTCTCCATGCCCCGAATTTGACCACTACCCAAAAGGGTGGCAGCCCCATGCACCAGTTTCTGTGGCTGGCCTGGCTTGGCCAGTGTAGGAGACCGAGGTAGTATGCCAAGGTGCGGGCAGGTCACATCTGAATTAGCCAGAAGGAAACATGGAAAGGCCATTGCTCCCCAGTTCCCCAAGCCACCAAAGCCCCAGCTGCAGTGTGGGCAATACCTTCACTCATGTTGCTTCTTGTGCAATTCCTTTCTGTCCTGCTTGCCACTACTGAAAGCACACGACGTCTCTCACATCGTACCAGAACAGACTTGCCCAGTGTTCAGAGTGACTTTTGACATCTGTCTTCTAACCCCTTCCCAAGCTGAACACAGAAGAAAGTGTCAGCCTCTCTTTGTCAATGCGCTTTGTGTTAGTTTTTAATCACACCTATTTAAATGACATACTGAGAAAGTAAAAAACAAAACAGAACAAAACCTCAACTTTCTACCTTTTTGGTTGGGGAATATATTTCTTCCTCTTCCTGAGCCTTCACTTAGCATTAGTAAGCAAAACAAACCAACCAAGTACAAGGTAATTAAAATAGAAGTACATGTCAGTGGTTTCAGGTAGCTCTGATGAAGAGTTCCTGTGCTCCTAACATAAATTTCATTAATTAATTTCATTTTTCATTTTTTCTTAGCGCCAATAAATGTCACCACGAATAACTTTACTTGCCATGAATTTGAACCTTATACCAGAGGTTCTGTATCCGTGACTCCATATACAAAGAGCAAATATAGTAATAACAATTATATGGGAAAAACTGAAGAATGTAACTTTACAACAAAATCAGCAGGTAAGTCTCTTGTTTGCTAACTGTTACGAACAAGGCTGATAGTAGCACAGGGAATATGTACTTTCTTACTGTACTTCATTATAGTTTATATGTTATTACTATTAGCCAAGAAACTGACTAACATTAAAAGAATTTTATTGACGTTCATATCATTAGTGTTTCTTTTTTAATTACTTGATGTTAACCTATTTTTAATTATGCATTTAGTATTAGTATTCTTCTTATATATACTAGATTTTTAACCCCCCCCGCATTCATTTGAAATTCTTGATAAGATTTTAGAAAGTATTATGTCCCAAACTAAAGAAAAGATTCAAATTAAACAAAAAGAGAATGCAAAACATTTGTTTTTTCTTTGTGGCATGAAAGGTACAAAGACGTGCAGAAAGTACCTTCTGTTCTGTAGTTGCCTGTTTGCTCAAAGCAGAGCTGCATTACCCGGGCTACACCAATACTGATGTCTGTACCGGGTTTCGGTTAGTTTGGATGTACATGTACACAGTCGGCTTCTAAGACTCCACATTAGGTTAAAGCCAAATGTGTGCCAACCCTTGTGCTGTCAGAAAGATCTGTGCACTTTTTTGGGGCTATACTTTCAAAAGCTTACCCCTGTGGTCCTGAGTCTTTGTTTGCCATACATGTTCAATTGATAGAACTACAAGAAAAGCTAAAAACACACCCCCCAAACCCAACAGACTTTGCAGATATTTTCCTGATGCAGACAAGGTGTAATAGAGACGCAGTCCTTTCTATTTTGTTGGGTGGCTTTTCCCCCTTTTAATCTTCAGATGTAGAGCCTCGTACTGTTTTAATTCCTTCTTTGAGAGAAAAAAAAAACCAAACCACCAAACCAAAACCACCCAAACCCCCATGTTTATCTAATTTCTTCCAGTACTTATTTAGCTCTAGTTCCACCATCTCCAGACTCAGCTAATATAGAGGTACAGCTATAGGGAAACTATGGTGGTTTATACCCGGTAAGATACTAAAATAATATTTCCTTTAATTTCACTAAATAAGCAAAAGATTTTTTTTTTTTTAGTGAAAAATAAAATATTATTCTTGTGCTAGTGATGTAATGATAGTTTAAAGTGGTGATTTTTTTTTTCCTAATAGCAGGAATAATTAAATCTTTTGTTGCTTTTAGCACTCCTGAAAAGTATGTAGAAATGGATATATAAGAACATTAAACCTGACTGCTGTTTTTATTAAATGTGTTTCTGTAGAGCTTTGGGAAATACAGGGGCTTCTGGCAGACTATTGTTTTGAATTTGAATCCTATCCCTCTGCAGAATATACAGAGCTTTTGTATCCAGTTTTGTAGAAAATCCATGAAAACATTGGAATCTCCCTACTCTGGGTCACGGAGCTACCAAATTTTAGTTTCTAGTTGGAAGAATACAGGGATCAAAATTATCACCTGAAGACCCATGGGGAAAAAAAAAGCTGATAAAGGAATTGATTGATAATGTAAACCATTTGATCTGAGACTTAACTGTAACAGAAATTGAAAAATGTCTTTAATTTTTAGACAGCCCTAATTTGAGCATGATCATGATTTTTCTCTCTATGATAATCGAGTTTGAGCATATTATATTTTGGAGCCCCCACTTTTTGGGGCTCCACTCATATTTTAATAACTCAGGTGAAGATTACAGTCCACAATATAAGTTTATGGGTCTGGAAAACAACCTCAGTTCCCTTATTTTTTGAGAAAGTAACAAGTTGCTTGCCTTCATGAATTAATGGTATTTATTAAGCCTTTTCTGTTACAACAGCTGATAACATGATCAAGCAGATAATGGAAGAGTTTTATGGCTTCTTGAACAAGAGAATATATCAGTAGAGCACAACTCCTTGGAAGTAGAAAAAGCCTACATTTTATAAAATATTTTTTCATCTTCAATAAACACATTGCCTCCAGAAATATTCACTTTCTCCTTGTCACAGCTCTTTCAGTAGTATGCTGAATAGGAATCTAACAAATCTGCCCTGTGGATAAAATTGAGCAGATACGTCGTAACTGCACACTCAGCCACGTAAAATATCCTGCCACTCCCCACATGGGATATTTGATCTGCTCATAAAGCCTCACACATCTTAGCTCTTCATATGAAGAAAACTGCAACTGCCTTTTACCTTTTGGGTTTTTTTTTTTGTTTGTTTGTTTTTTCAAATATGCTAGCTTGTAAATTGAAGTGATTTTGAAGAAAATTTCCATGGTGGTGTTCTACTGAAACGTGGCTAATGGAGCTGCCTTACGCTGAAGGTTATTTACCTTCTGAAAGGTTTTATAAGCTCTCAATGAAAGGTCCCTTGGGCTGTGCCCCCAGTCTGAAACCCATTTGCTACAACATACAAAATTAGAGTTAGAAAACACAGATTAGACTTAACAGATTCCTTATCATTAAAAAGTAGCAAGTTTTTGTAGTTTTAGGCCAGCTTTAAGACAATGTGACACTTTAAGCAAAAGGATACTATTCCAAATATTAAAATATGCTAGTAACTCCTGATAGGAAATTTCATTTACAGAAGTTTTGAAACATACACTGACACAGAAAACTCGTTGTTCCCCTGTCTTGTCTGTTGTCCCATGTTCCTCAAATGAGAAAGTGATGTCAAATGCAAGAGAGTGAGTTGCCATCATACTGTCTTTGCAGTCTGACTGTCAGCAGAGCTCTGATCTTCCCAGCCTTTTCAGTTCCACTTCACATCTTTTCCAGTTCAGATAAGCCTATGGTTAACTCAAAATTGATTTTATTTATCTTGTTAAATTGGGACTGAAATTTTTAAGGCAGAAAATGTATGAAATTATTGAGAGAGAAGATAACAAACAGACATGAACACATAGAGCTGTTGAAATGTTTGGTTTGAAATGATGAGGATAGAACCAGTAACACTTCTTTTGTGAACAGAACCACAGCCAGTGACTGATGTAAATGCAAGATTGACAGCTGATAATGCTGTCCAAATTAAGTGCAAAAGTCAAAGAGTGTATGGAGCAGAAACAGTATTTGAATTGACTTGGGAAAATGATAGAACAACGGAATCCAGGGGCAATCATTGTGATTTTAGAAAAGAAAATCTCTCGTACCTGACAAACTATACATTTGCGGTAAGTAGGCTTATTAAATTAAATATATAAAATATCGCTGTATTTTCATTGTTTAAGCATATTATACTTGATTTTAGGAAAAAAAGGCAAATATAGTGGCAGAGGAGTTAATCTGTGGATCTGTAGGCCACAGATGTAAAGAAGTAGCTATTACTTTGGAAGTAAAATGCGTAAGTGCCTAGCCTATCAATCAATCCCTTGTGTGCTATTCCACATAGGTTCTGACAGCATGAAAAATACAAGCTGAATAGATTGTTTGTACTTGGGACAGAGAGAGATTTGGGGTTTTCATAAGTTTTAAAATAGTTTCTGAAGTATAATTGATATTTTAGTGTTTAAAACACATTTCATTTAATGAATGTGTGACTGTCATTTCAATCAAAGGATAAATATGGGATTTAAGTCTTGAGATAATTGCTCAGAAATAAATTGCTCAGAATTTTTCACTGTGAAGACTTTTGATGTTTCAGGGACTAGTTAGCGTAAAGCAGTTCAGAACTTTTCGCATGTCCTTACATCAGCCTTTTACAAGCCAGTCCTCGTTTCCATACAAAATATATCATGCTTTGTTTACAAGCTTCACTTTCCTGAAGACCTCCTGCTATTTTCTCTTCTTTCGGGCATTTCAGCCTTTTGGCTGCTTGCAAAGGCAATGGTCTTGTGTGATCCCCTTAATGTTGCGAGTAGGAATATGTTTTTATATCCTGATAGCTCCTCTCAGTAAAGTTTAGGTAAGAAAGTAACCAGTAGGAATGACGGAGTTTTATTACTTTTAGGAACCAGTTTCACTCATTTTCCACAATCTCTTCCTCTTTTCTCTGTGTCTTCCTGAGGAAATGCAGTATGAGAGAACTTGAGTAGTCTAGAATTTGTTCCAAGGCTTTGTCAGTATTTTTCCAACAGATTCTGCTCAGAAAGCTTTGTATTTGGAAAATAAAGACGAGGTCCTGTAGGAGCAAAAGATGCCTGCATTGCCCCTGCACTCGTGTAAGCTTTTTGTACGCTGCCTGCAGTGAGCAGTTTGCCTTACAGAAGAAATCGGCTTCTGCTTGGCTCTAAACCCTGGCTTCTGCTTCAAAATTATTTTGTCCGATTCTTACTGGAAAAACAGAGAAAGCCTTATGGCCTTAACTAGTAATGAAAGGATTCTGGGTCAAGTTATGGAAGGATCAAGGAAAAAACCCAGATCACCTGTGGGAGCTGGCAGATGTCACGATTCTATCTGCACACTGAATTGTTCAGGGAATAAACAGAAGCTTACCCAGCATACTTTCTGGTTTAGTGATGTTTTGACCCCGACTGCTGCACTAGGTTTCTGGCTTTCGCTATTTGAGAAGGTTCTTGCTTGTTTTCTCTGTCACCTCTGCTACTCCTCTGGATGTTGTCACCTACCATGGCTTTCTTCCCAGCCGCAGAATTCAGAAACCACCAACCCCCTGAACACACCGGCCTTTTAGAGCAGTGTGGGAGCTGGGTCACAGTCCTCTGAGTCTTCAGGAGAGGTTTCTCTTAAGGGATCGGGTAGGCTCTCAGCCTGCAGTCAGCAATGGTGCTGAAAGCCCGTCTCCTCCCCTTTTGGATGATTTGCAGCAGGAGAATATTACTATTAAAATGACTATTATTCAATCCTGTTTGTATTCTCCACTGTTTAGTATTAAATTTTTAAGTTTAATCTTAAGATTAATTTTTCTTCGCAAGAAAAGTGTGAAATACTTGATGTACAAACTTCAAGCTGCCTATTAGATCTGATAGGAATTTCTATTAAGGAAATTTAAAAGATTGGATAAATGTAAACTATATTATGAAATATAAACACATCTAAACAAAGTTAGTATCTTAACACCAGTTAAAGTACCCAAAAGTTAATGTTGCAAGAAAGCAGCTTATTTAAAAGTTTATTTTGGCTTCTATAATTTAACCTTTTATGAATTACGTCCCATACAGAAACTTGTATTAAATATATCCAATTCAGTTGACTATTTGTATATTTAGTGTTGAAGCAAATAAAATAATGATGTTTTATTACATATTGCATGGTTATTTTTCAGATTTGAGAGATTTGATTTTTATTTGATAAGAGGTAAATTTGATTTTTTCCTTGAGATGCATCTGATTTTGATTTTGTAAAATGTGTCTCCTATTTCACTAACTTTTTTTTCCAGTCATCTACATATTTTTGGATCCAGATCTTGCTGTAACTTAGGTGGAAACCTGAGCTGCACTATAAATGGCTATACAAAGATTGACAGCAGATCCTGCTGTCAATGAGGTTGATTCACTGAAAATAGATGGATGTATTTTGAATATCCATTGTGCTTTGCTCTTTTAAAAAAATTTATGCAGAAATTTTTACTTGTTATATCTTAACATCTCTATTATCCTCACCCACTGCATGCAGATCTTAGTGTTTAATGGAGAACATAGAGGGCAGCCAGTAAAGAAGAGTATAAGAACCAATTGTAAGTAAATATATACAGCATTTTTACTTTTAGACTTTAGCATAGTATAGAGTAATAGTGTAAATTGTGAATTCCGTTACAATTGCTCCTAATTAAAAATCCAAACTGCCTGTTTTTATAGTTAATAGTTGATCTGCATTTGAAAAAATAATATCCTCATTCAGCATTAATATAACAGATCATGTTGACGAGTCATTGACTGTAATTCAGAGTTATTACACAGCTGTGGTTTCGTCAGGAAACATTCAAATGCAACTCGAAATTCATTTCTCTAACTTAAATTATTCACTTTAGGATTATTTTCCTGTGTTCAGATCCTGCGTTTCAGGAGCTGAACATCTATGACTTGTCAGGGATTCCCAACTCCCAGATCAGGAGCAGCTGAGAGCTCCACTGCTCAGATGTACAGGTCACACAGAGCAGGAGACAACCATGGTAATGCCGAACCAGTGAGTGAGTTGTAGCATTTTGACAGGTGGACATGGAGAGTTTAAGTGAAAGTTTTCTTAATGAAGAAATAAAATTCCCTCCCTTTCTGTGAGCTTAAAAGTTTTTGGCTCTTTAGAGTAACAAACTTAAACTAAACACTTCAAAATAATTGTTTAGTTCTTTTCACAAAAAAAAAATCAATGAGCCCTGGTTCTAGGAAGTATACAGAATTAAAAAAAAAAGGAAAAAAAAAGTAATTTTAAAATGCCATTAATTATGTGTTCAAGAAATAATACATGTATTCTTTTTCTGTGGCTAGATAATTCTAAAGCCCTGATTATATTCTTGGCGTTCTTGATCATTGTGACATCAATTGCTTTACTACTGGTTCTGTACAAAATCTATGATCTTCACAAAAAAAAGCTTGGGTAAGCTTTGTGTTTCTCTCCCCCTCTTATATAAACAGGGGGCGGGGGGAAGCTTTCTATTTTTCCACAAGATTTCCCAACGGGTAGTGCAAAAATGTTACAAGTTTGGTGTTTCATTAATACTGGGGAAAGACATCCTTTTATCTTTTAATCCTTTCAAAAGAAACTAAATTTTTGGTGATTTGTCTGGCAATGCAAATACAATGAAATAGATTTAAAATCTCTTTGCTATACCCTTTCTCAGGGCACAGAAGGACTGATCTGCTAGAACAAAATGTTTTGTCACTAGTTTTGTGAAAAAACATTCACAAAATCTGGAAAACCTTTCCTTCATGATTTAAGTTAAAAGTAATGAAAATAGTACACGCTTTCTTGGAACTCTTTCAGGTGGTTGTTCACCTGAAACAATATCTCAGGGAGGCTTTGTTTATTATAGTCATCTCTAGGTGACTTGGCAGTTCTGTAGGACAGTGGATGGCGATAGAAGAATGGTCATTGCCTTCCCTGACAACTGTGCCAGAGCCCTGGAAAGCCAGGCTAACTGCTGCTATTGCTCTGAAGGGAGGGGGTGCAACGTGTGAGGGGGCATTTGTTGCTGGTAGAAATGGAGGAGTTAGGGCAATTTCTTCAGAAACCTCTCAGCCCTCTGGCAACAGCAGAACTTGGGGACTCGTCTCTTCCAACCCCTTTCCCCCCCGGCTCTTCCCCTTAGGGGGACAGGGAGCTGCTCTTGCTCAGATGCGAACTTTTATGCTTAGGGAAGCAGAACTAATTTTTGCTTGTACAGCTCCAGAGAGTCTGGCTTGTTCTTCGCTACTTAGCATTTAAACTTAATTTCATTATATTTTACGTATGTGTTAGTTTTTTGTCACTTATTTAGCAAGAGAAACAAAGATGGTGTGAGCAGTCACTCCAGTGAAGAAATTAAAGAAATGTTTGCTGCAGGTGATATGGACAAAATTATGCAAGTGGTAAAGTTGTTTGATGTGGTTCCCTTGTTTCTCCCCCGCAGTAGTGCTCAGAGTAGGAAGACAAGGATCCCAACCACCCCTGCGTAGGGCCTGTAAGTCCCAGTTGTAGCACTCCTGTTTCACAGAGAGCTTTCAATGCAGTCTGCTGGTTATGAACAGTCTTGGTGTTCACATACAAACCTGCTTTTATTTAACTCATTATCATATATGTGTCTTACTAGTCAAAGCATTTACAGGTGCTTTTGCTTCTTACAGCAATTCTTCTGAAGGCGTGAACCTTGTTGCAGGTGAGTATCTTTATATATTTAGCAAGTGGAAATAAAGTTAGTCACATGTCTTGCTGTCACCTTTGGATTTTTTTACATTCTAGGTTGTATACATAGATTACAGATATCAATAAGATAACACCTCATTTGGAGGAAAAAAAACCAACTTCAATAAATACACAGCAGAAGTATTTATACTTAAATGAACTGAAAGTTTATCAGTGTTTGAAAAACTCTTATTTATTATTTAATTACAAACCCAATTTTGTTATCCCAGACAACGGTTGTCATATGTTTAACCCTGAGGGTAAGTCAAGAATCAAATACAACTTCAACCAGAATTTCCCTTTCCTGTGCACCTTTTTCAAAGCAAGAATTTAAGCATAAGCCAGTCGTTTTTTACTGCAAAATTTTGAAGGCTTTCAAATCCCAAAGACTGAAACCGAACATTATGTACAACTTTTTGCACAAGATTTCAAAGCCTATGAAGCAAGACAGAATCAGACAATACCAGAAAGCTTCAAGGAAAAAAAAATTATGACATTCAAGCCCACAGAAATTAACTACATTAAATGGGAAGTAATACTGTGTTGATATTCAAATCCATTTACTTAGACACAGTTGTTAAAAAAAAAAAAATCTTTTCAATGTAAATGAAAAATGAATAAAAGTCTAGTTAGAGGTGTTAAAACTTGTTCAATCATTACTTTATCAAGATGATACTACAGATTATTGCAACTCAGAGAATAAGTTGGAGAAAATTTGAAAAAGGAGGCAATACTTGTTGTTACGTTGGTAGGTTGTTTGCACAGTAATCCATTTTACCACTGACAATAAATGATCAGAATGGAAGTAGAGGGCAAGGCCGTGTAACTGTTGTGGGTGTTGGGGCTGTTGCTGTGACCTGAACGTGACAATCGCTGCTTTGTACAAAAGCGCTGTTAATGCAACATCCCTGCACGTGGCCGCCTCCTGAGAGGTCTCCTGTCAGGTGGCAGAGCTGAACAAGTTCTGTTATTCCCAGGGCCTGTTTGCTTACAGCTGGCTCAAGTGACACCATTTTTTTGAAAAATAAACATGCTTAGTTAAAATACAAGGGTTTGTCCTTTTGTTAATTTATCTGACAATTCGAGAATCACATTTACTGAAATGTAATCTACATTTTCAAAGTCAGTAACGATAAATATTCAACGTTTTTACACAGTTAAAGATGATGACAGGCAACTTCTGAACATAGAGCCAATACCTTCGGAGCAATTGCTGGACACGTACAAGAGGAAGATTGCTGATGAAGGAAGACTTTTCTTAGATGAATTTCAGGTTTGTCGTTGGCTCAAAATATACCACAAATTTGTAGCCAGGTGGTTGGAAGAATTCTGCTCAAGAGCATGTTTGAAGTATAGGCACTGGTTATAAATAAATAAAAAAAAAAAAAGAATCTGGAGAATTGAGTGAATTCTCATCTGAGGTCAAATAGGCTTCAGTTAATTTTGCTACCAAGCAAATTGTAAGATGATGGTACTTTTTTTTTCCCTGAAGGTGTTTTTCAGCAGAAGTATAAAATACACAGTCTAAATACTTCTCATTCTAAAGTACCTTTTAATGCATATTTTTAATACTCTCTCTTACTGCATAGCCATGGGGATATAAATAATATATAATTGTGGAGATATATATTATTTATATTAAGGAAAAAGAAATTTGTTTATTTTAGATATAAAAAATACATGAAGTAGCATCGTGTGAAACAGAATGTTATCTTCCAGACTCAGTAGTACCAAATTTCTTCCATATGCATTTGACTGTAAGTAGAAGCTATTTTAAACATAGGCTTACCTAATAAAAGAAACTTTGTATTTTACAGAGTATTCCTAGAGTTTTCACTAAATTTTCAATAAAGGAGGCCAAAAAAAGCCATAATCAGAACAAAAACCGTTACATTGATATCCTTCCATGTGAGTATTTGTTACAATTTTTGCATGTTTTATAAATATTTGTTTTCTTAGTGCCTTGAGATAATACCATTATTTTGTTTTAAATTATTTAAACAGACGATCATAACCGTGTTGAGCTCTCAGAGATCCCAGGAGACCCAGGATCAGACTATATCAATGCAAGTTATATTGATGTGAGTGACTTCCACTTAAAATGTCTTAGGCACTATTGACAAAATTCTGTAGTCTGTATATTTCATGCATCAAAGACCTTTGAGGATTTCCATTTGAGTTCTTTCCATCTTTGTAGTTTATTTGGTATTATTGGACTGTTGCATACTGACTTTATTTTTAAAGTTGCAAATCTTTTAAATTGTTCATGCTTCCTTTCTAAAAGTTGATAACATTGTACTTTTTATAGGGCTTCAAAGAACCAAGAAAATACATTGCTGCACAAGGTAATTCTTAACTTTAAAAGAATATGCTTTCTTTATTTACCCATTTTTTGTTAGAGTAGTAAAAAAGTATTAGTAAATTTGAAGAAAAATTGAAAATCTGACATTTTGAAATTAAATATGAAAATGTTGCCAATGAGCTTTTGCTTAGGAAATTTTGTGAAGATGAATAAATTGTACTTCAAAGGCAGATTTCTCATGATGTATAATTTTACACCAAAAGTTTTCAGATTTCACAGCTATGCATTAAAGATATATATGAGACTTTTAAAATGTTGTAGCCTAATGGCAGCAGTCATAATGAAATCAAGTGTGTGCCTGTTGTTTGCGTGATCTCTGGTTAGCTTTTCAGACTGCATGGCTAAGCATGTCAAGAAGGCAAGTGTTTTTTCCTGTAGCTGCACCCTTTGAAAAACTCCCTTAAAATATCTCCTGCTAGGCCCCAAGGATGAAACCACAGATGATTTCTGGAGAATGATTTGGGAACAGAAGGCAACAATTATTGTCATGGTGACTCGCTGTGAGGAAGGAAAGAGGGTGAGAAATAATCCATCCATCCATGCATCCATCCATCCATCTTTCTGTCCTTCTTTTGTCTGAAAACAGAAAGGGTTGCTGTGCTGTGGTGAATTACATTTCCTTCTTAGTACTTTGTTTTCATTCTTTGCTGTTCTCTCGTTGTGGCAGAACCTATGTTGGAAAGTATGCCAAAACAGTGTTGCCTTATGGAATTACCAGTCTTATCAGAAAATGTCACTTAGTCACAGCTGTAAGTAGCAGAGGGTGAGCCTCCAAATTACAGCTAATAAATCCAGAAAAGGGCTCAAGGTAGAACTCTAGCTCCTCACAGGCTTGTCATAAAAGGTATGGTTTGTATTTTTCTCCTGTCTATTACTTTCTGATATCCTGGCAATGCTCTCAGTAAATCCTAGACAGAGTATTTTTTTAATCCATTCTCTTTGCCCTTCCTTTAACTGGAAGGTTGGGTGCTTCTGGCTTGCTTTTGTGGCTTATTCCAGGTACAGCAGGAAGAAGGGGAACTGCTGTTTTAACTGCTTTTAAAGATGAAAAAGTTGGCAGCATGCAGATTTACAGCATCCCCAAGTTAATGTTATAGGCAGGCAGGAGCAACGTCCCTCACTAAAGACTGAAAAAGAAGCCGTAGAAGTAGCTGCAAAATTTTCTACAGCCTTCAGGCGACAGCAAGAGTAGCTGTTCACTTTTTCAACTAGTGTACAGGATTTTTTCCCCACTTTATGTTCCAAGATAAATTCCATGGACATAAACTTCAGGTCAGAGACCTAAATTGTTGGATATTTGGAATTATTTAGCGCTGACATCCTAGGCAGTGACAGCCTTTTCAGGAGAAGACAAGACCTGTGAGAAGTTGGAAAAATTATACTGAGTTGCCGTCTGTTTTAAAACAGACTTTCTTCTAGCTCTCAGCTCTCTGCCACTTTGCTGTCATGCTGCTCACCTAACTTCATATCTTCATAGAACAAATGTGCCCAGTACTGGCCGTCAATGGAGAATGGCTCTGCAACATATGGGGACATCATTGTGAACATCAATGAAAGTAAAACTTGTCCAGATTATGTAATTCAGAAACTACATATCACAAACGTAAGTTGATTCAAAAGTGTAAGACTGACTGGAATTGGAGTGTCTATTTGGAGTCTGTAGGTATTGTTGAGAGATCCTTTTAAGAGGAGAAGAGTCATCTGTCAATGAAAGATGCTTTGCTGTTTTTCCCTAAGCAACAAATAGTTTAAGAGGAAACTTCTTAGATGTAGGTGTCATTCCTTACAAGAAATATAGACATAGGTTTCCCAACTTCAAAATATATTTTCCTTAGTACTCTGGAATCTACGTTTAAGAGGAAATTGTTAATATGCTGTTAAGTATGGAAAACTTAATATACTCTTGTTTCCTTAGATATTTAGTTTGTTCTTTAACACATAAATTTTACTGGTTTATGTGTATCTCAGCATAACCTTCTGCAAGTAAAATCAATGTGACTCATAGAGCACCATTATCTACCCTTGTGATAATTGTACAGTGGGAGATTTACCAATTCTGGTAATCTCAAGTGCGTTTATAAACATAAGTGTTTTAAAATTACCATTTGGCTACATGTAGAATCATTAAGGCTGGTTAATTGCTCTCTTTTATACATCTGAAATCACATTAGTTGCTCTGTGTGTAATTGAGAACAAAATTTGCCATCTAAGGCTAAATGCTTCTCTCGGGCCCTTTGTGAAAATATTTCAGCGAGGGTAAACGGAATGTAAGTCATAGCTAAAAGCATTAAGACTCAAAGAGTAAATATGCTGACAGATCTTCAGCAAAATAGTCAAGCAACAGACTCCACCCATCCTGATCCATGATTACAGCTGGAAGTTCCTATTCTGCTGTCTTATGTTGCATTAAAATTTACTCAGGAAGTGGTCTGATTAAAAGAAAGTTGTAACTTAGTGTGAATACAGTGAGAATATCAGGATGTTAAGAATTAACTATTAACAAGGACATTGCTCTGTGACTAGAACAATCTGACATTAGAAATGAGAGATTGCTGCAGGTTGAGGACTGATTTCTATATGTCTGCTCTCTGTTCCACTGACATCATATTAATATAGATAAAACTGATATTGGTTGTGGAATTTAAGAGTGGTCCCTGGCGAGAAAGTGGAGACTTCTGCAGTTCTGGTGGAATAGTGATGTATAATTACTGACACAATGGCAAATAACTGTATGAATAACCATGCCACAACTGGATAATTCAACTTTGAGTAAGAATTTGGGGGTTAATTACTGGGGAAATGCCCGTATAGCCATACTAAATCTTGCCCAGTAAAAGAACGCCATTGAGATCTTTCTCATTTTGTTTTATAATCATGGTTATCAAAATGTATGTCCTCTCTTTTAATCTAGCAGCAACATATGAAAGTAGGACTCAAGACTTAACATACTTTAATCTTTAATCAAGTGACTTGAGAGTCAGTCTCATTGAAAATCATAGGTTTTCTTGTATCTACTTCTAAACAGTATAAGTCTGAGTTACAGTTTGTTTCTTTTCTTCTTTTTTTTTTTTTAATTCTGTTGTACCCTCAGTAGGCTACTCCTAGGAGACATAGACTTACCAACCTGTACCCCTTGAAGTAAGCAGAGCTATACGCTGGCCAAGTTGTTTATGAATAGAGTGGGGAAACATATTATACTCTGAATCATAGGCTAACCTGAGAAAAAAGTATTTTTAGCAACACTTTGAACCTCCTGCTTGTCCTCTGTTGGAGTCGTGTATTCCTGATTCATAGATATTTTTTAATTAAACTTGAATATGAAAAATGTCGTAACCTGAGAGACAATTGGGGTTACAACATTACGCCACACTGTTTGAAATTTCTATTTAAATATTTGATGGCTGTTGCCTTTATTTTTCTTCTGCTTTGTATATCTGCACTTGATTTTGGCTTTGTGTGTGTATATATATATTTAAAAAACCCCCACACTTCACTTTGTCTAGGGAAGAGAGAGGACAGCTGGAAGAGATGTCACTCATATTCAGTTCACAAGCTGGCCAGACCATGGAGTCCCTGAGGATCCGCATCTCCTTCTCAAACTCCGACGCAGAGTTAATGCTCTCAGCAACTTTTTTAGTGGCCCAATAGTGGTTCATTGCAGGTAAATATATATATATATTTAAAAATTATGTTAATGTTAAATGAACGTGATGTGAAGCTATTCAGAAAAGGGAGCTGGCAAAGGTGTTTGGCTGATCCCAAATTTTGTGATGATTACTTGAGAGTGAGGCAGCCAAAGATGCATAAAAAGGCCTGTTTTCTGAAGGATATTCAGGTCGATAAAATCTGAGGATACGTAGACTTTTGGAAAGCAGCCAGACAAACGTCGGGCTACTCTGGCTATAAGCACCACGTTTGGCAATATTGGCCTTACTTTCATTAAAAGATATTTAAAGTACAAACTCATCATTGTTTGTGTTGCCAATTAATTTACAGCAAGAACTGTTTTCAGTTGCTTCATATCCTGTTGTTACACATTTTCACTTTCGCTCTCTCACTGACTGCTCCCCTCTCAGAGTGGGACTGGGATATGCCATTCCCTCCTGATAACCAAATCCCTTTGTGCTTTGCAGTGCCGGTGTTGGGCGCACCGGGACATATATAGGAATTGATGCCATGCTGGAGGGGCTGGACGCAGAAGGCAGAGTGGATGTTTACGGCTATGTTGTGAAGCTGCGTCGGCAGCGGTGCCTCATGGTTCAAGTAGAGGTATCTCGTTAAAACTCCTGTCACTTAGAACTCTCCTTTGCTAGGGCTTCATCAGTATTTCTCAAAAGTGCGCTGCTCAGTCGTGGGTACTGCTACAGTTCAGTTGAAGTTGTTCATAGAAAATATAGCTCTGAAAAATATTGAGAGAGAAAAACTTCCAACGTAGTTTTTCAGTTTTAGAAACTTCAACTTTTTAAGTTTAGGCTGTAAAAAAAGAAGCCAAGAAGAACATTTTAGATTTGATAATCCAGCTTTTGGCATACAATTCACAAATGTAAAATTGAGGTTGCATAGTCAAACATAATTTTCAAATTCTAAAAACTGTCTAGGTGGGATTTTCAGATGAGTTGAGAGTACAACAAAAGTTACAGACTGATGCAATGCATGTTTTTAACTTATTTAAGCATTTTGCAGATCTTTCAAATCTCAATTGCATATTTCTTGAATGACATTACATTTATTTGCAAAACACTTTTCATCCAACACACTAAATGTGCTCCAAAATGTCTAATTTGATTTTTAATACTTGTATTTAATGCCTATTTGATGTTAATGCTTAATATTATTAACACTAATAACATCATGGGAGTAATAGTTTCTTATAATGGTTTTAATTTTTTTTTTTTTTTTAACTCTTTAATAACTTCATTTTTAAACTCTTCAAATGGGAAACACCAGTCACAGTACATCCTTATCCATCAAGCCCTAGTGGAATACAATCAGTATGGAGAAACAGAGGTCAGTCTCTCAGAACTACATTCCTATCTTAACAATCTGAAAAGAAAAGATCCTCCGAGTGATCCTTCTCTGCTGGAGGCAGAGTTTCAGGTAAATAAGCATTGCATTCTAGTGCCCTTACCTCCCACTTACACTAGAAAGTGCCTTGCACAATAGTCATGAGATAGAGATACCATACATGACAACATGATAGATTGCTTCTGTGCTATTTTGTTTCTCTGGCACAGAAACAGTTTCTTTACCTTCATGAAAAAAGCTGTAAATTAATGAAATTTTATCCCTGTACTTGTGTCTACGTGCATGATTTCCTGTGCCATTGTACATGGTATAACAGGCATTTTTAAACTATAGTCGACATGTGACCAAAATTTAAAGAATTAAAGTAAGAAGTGAGGCACTGGGGCACGAAGACTGGGTGTGGATGTCCAGAGGGGACAACGATTCCAGGAACCATTTTAATCAAGTGTAATACCAAACATCCTCTTTCTTTAGAGATTACCTTCCTATAAGGGGTGGCGGACACAGAACATTGGGCATCGTGAGGAAAATAAAAGCAAAAATAGGAATGCCACCATAATTCCATGTAAGTATTTTCCATGAAACTTCCCTTATTTTATCTGTTATCTTCTCTAAGAAAACCTACTAAATTTTGAAAAAATGAGGATAGTAAATTACCTTACTGAGATGTATTTGATTAATTTTCTCAACACTGTAAAATTAGAAACTTCTCATAGTGTTTTAAAAGAGACGAGTTTTTAAAAATGTGAATTATTGGGAGTGTTTAAGTTTATTTCAAATAAAGTGGCCTTTGTTCTGCAGTCTGTTGTGAAAGGACTGGCCTTTTTCTATCTGTTTCTCCCCCTGCACATGTGGGGACAAGCCCCCCTCTAATGCTATACCTGACCAGCAGTGTGGCGTGACGGTGACACTTTGTCTCATGCAGATGACTTTAACCGAGTGCCGATCAGGCACGAAGACGAATGTGGTAAGGAGGGTGAACATGATTCAGATGATTCCTCAGATGAGGACAGCGACTGTGAGGAATCAAGCAAATACATCAATGCTTCCTTCATAACTGTATGTGTTTAGAGGATCCACTATAAGTATTTCATAAGCTTTCAGCTAAAACTATATTCTAGCTTGAGCTCTTACTCTCTTATTGGCTTCACAAATAGAATAGGATTTACCTGAATAAGGGAGAAAGATCTGACAGTCGATTGGCAAATCCATTTATAGTTTTAATCATGAAAATAATTTTGCTGCAGCAATAAGATGAATCTTTTTCCCTTACATGGTTTTAGACTGTGCAATCTCAAATAATGAGTCTAAATGTAGAAACACTTTTTTTTTTTTTGCGTGTGTGTTTGTTATGTTTAAAACCACTAGCTTTCAGACTGGCCTCATGATAACATGTATTTCTGTTAGTGGGCATGTGCCTGTGTACATGTTGATCCGTATTAATATTTTCCCTGTTAGTGAAATGTAAGTATAGTTATTCACATATGCAAAACCCTACTAGTGAAAATTGGGGCCGTCAGTTTTTTGGTATCATATATACCTCCAAAAGGAGGAGAGCAGTTACTGGTCACTAATGAAGTAACTGATTTTAATGGAATTACTAGCTAAATTTGATTTATCTGAATCCTTTAAAATGCTGCACAGTTAGGATATATATTCACAGTAAATGTATTTTTACTTTTGGGTAGCTCAGCGTGAACTGACTGGTGCACCAACCTTGTGTGGTATAAACTCAATTTCTCGGTGGTCAAATTAAAGAGCTGTGTAGAATTAAATGTTTTAGCCCTTAAAAATATGCTTTGCAGAAAATGGCAGGGTGAGGTTTCACCCACTGCAGCATAAGTATACCTTGCCGTCAATCTGGAAGTGATACTGTTGTTAGGAGGATTGAGTTTAATGTCATTTGGCTTGTAGAATTCCTGTAAGACCATTACCTACTGTGATAGGCATATTTTCCCTATAAACAAAAGGCTTCATTAGTTTATTTCACTGGGTATTCTTTAAATGACAATGAGTTCTGTTGCTTGACAATCACATTTCAAATGAATTTAAGAAAAAAATATTAAAAATTTCTTTTATAGGGTTACTGGGGTCCAAAAGCCATGATTGCAACACAGGGACCACTGCAGGAAACTATCTCTGACTTCTGGCAAATGGTCTTCCAAAGAAAAGTCAAAGTCATTGTTATGCTGACAGAGCTGAAAGAAGGAGATCAGGTGAGGGGATCATCTTCACACTGACATATTAGGGGTCCTCTATATGCAAAGAAAACACTGCACTCTCTCATTCCCTTTCTCCAGTTAAGCGTGTTTCATAGGATGAGGAATTTGGATTTCCAATATAATTTGTTCTATTATTTACCTCCGTAATTTACTTTCTACTGAATTTTTGAGGGCTGTATTTTAAAATGCAATGACACTCCCACTACTTTAAAGTCAATACATTCTGTAAGTGCATATGGAAGATAAAATAGAAGGAGGTTTGAATGGTAAGCACTGACTTGTCCTTTTATCCATTTTAGGAGCTCTGTGCACAGTACTGGGGAGAAGGAAAACAAACGTATGGTGGCATAGAGGTTCAAATGACAGATGTCAACTGTTGTCCTAGCTATACCATACGTGCATTTGATGTTACACATCTGAAGGTAAAAGTTTCTTCGCAAATTATAAAAGGAAGTTTTAAATTTGTTTCCCTGTTATAAACTTAGCCTAAAGAAAGAGAAGGGACGGTTCCCGCTGCACTTACCTCCTGCTCTAAGAAATGGAAATATTTTTCTCTTCCAGACCAGCAGCCAATCATGATAAAGGCTATCAATTAGCTCAGATTTCCCATTTAGTGAATTGCTGAGATGGTGATAGTGCAGTCTCAGGAGGTCAGCTGTCTTTTGTACTTTGAGCAAAGCTTGGACGTCTACCTACCTCATATTCATGAAGTAGAACTCACATCACCATGCAGTTCCTCAGGAATGTAATTTTTCTTTTGTAAATCAGCTGCAATAGATGTACTACGTGAATCTTTATTTTAACCTGAACATTGCCTACATCTCCACTGCTGTTTTTCAGACGAAAGAAACACAGAAGGTGTATCAGTATCAGTATCACAAGTGGAGTGGCTTGGATGTTCCGGAAAACCCCAAAGATTTAGTCAGCATGATTCTCAACCTTAAACAAAAAGTCCCAGCCAGACCAGTCACTGAGGACAACAGGAGTACCCGCAGCGTCCCGCTCGTTGTCCACTGCCGGTGGGTCTGAATTCAGCACATACCTTAACCTAGCTCTAAGTTCTGGATATACATAGCAACCACAATTTTGGGATGCCTACCTTTTCCCACAAGCCTTTCCATGTGTCTGGAGACTCAGCTCTCCCTAGAAGATTCCTTGAATTGCTCAAGCTTGACCTTTTTGATTGTAGTGCTTCTCTTGCGCAAGTGTGGGCATGGAGTAGGTAGTCAGAGCTAGCTGCTCTTGCCTGGTATGCATATTTTGAGAAGAAATGCTAGGTCAGAGTGCTCTTGTAGCATACTACTAATGAGGACCCAGCAGAGCTTTTAGGTTCACCTCTCGCTCCAGTACATAAGCCCACTTTTTTAGGACCATTTCCAGGAATAGCCTTGCATACCGTCTAAAACGGAGGATAATCCTGCTAACAATTCTCGAGACTGTAAGTCTGAAGCTTCTAATTTCTTTCTTACCCCTTAAGTGGCCACGTGAGATGCAGGTAGCCTCTAGATAAACCATGTCTTGTGTGTGTCCTACAGATATTTTTAATTGTAACATTTCAGTGCAGTAAAAAATGTTTTTGAAATGTAATTCATTATGTAGACTTTGAAATAAATCTAACATTTAGTCAGAGGACTTGCTGATTTTACATTTTAAATTTACGTGTACATTTTACATCATCTTCTAGTGATGGATCACAGCAGACTGGTGTATTTTGCGCTTTAATGACCCTCTTGGAAAGTGCAGAAATAGAAGAAGTAGTAGATATTTTCCAAGTAGTAAAAGCTCTTCGTCGCACCAGGCTGGGAGTGGTCTCCACCTTTGTAAGTAAATCTTACAAATTACCGGAAAAAATTATGAGATAACTTATCATGGTCACTAATATCCTCGTAACCTTACGCATCATTTCTGCATAGGGAACTCTAATTCTGATCAGGACATTCACAGCCACTCACCACTACTTGGGAATTGGCCATTAATGATGAGAATGAAGGAGTCTGTGAGATGTCCAGAGCTGCAATTCTATAACACCTTTGTGGAAGGGTGCATATTATAAAATTACAAATTGCATGAATTGATGTTTCTGCAGTTGCTTCAGGGATGTACGTGCACAGTGTCCCTTAACTCCTGCAGAGTTAGGAGGCTAACTCCATTTCACAGGCTAGCAGCCATCGACTTGTTTTGTTTAAATCGCTCCAGAGGAATTGTGTCTTTGTGGCATACACTGTGCATTTACCAACAAACCAGACCTCGGTGGCATTGATATGGGACAGGTTATTAGATGACTTTCCTAGACTCCTTACAATGCATGTTGTTTATGACTTAGGTACTCTTAAAAACATATTTTTGGGACTTTGTGAACCAAGAGGGTACTGGGTGACTCAACGTGGAACATCTGATGCAGGCAGTTACAGAGACATTACATACACATGAAATCAGAATAAACCATAGTAGCAACATTCTGTATGCCAAAAACTGTGGAAGCTGTTTCATATGCAGTCTTGCATGTTCAACTGCATGTTACATTTCTAAAATTTAAGAAAACAGAGAAAGAATGGGTTTATTCTTGGGCTCTGAGCATTCCATTCACACTGTGTTCTTCTCTTTAAGGAACATTACCAATTTCTGTATGACACCATTGCCAGTACCTACCCTGCACAGAATGGACAAATAAAGAAGAACAGCCAGCAGGAAGATAAAGTTGAATTTTGCAATGAAGTAGAAAAAACAGATCAGGAAACTGATTTGATCGCTATTGATCTTACCCCATCAACGCCAGAGGAAAATGAGCCTTCTGAAGTATGTGATGATTCTAAGGCTGCAGATAGCACTAAGGGAACAGAAAGCTCTACAAATGGCCCCACAACTCCAGTTCTAACTTAGAACCTCTACTAAAAAAAAAGTGCTTTTTCATGTGCAAAAGATTTTAAATGAAATAAGAAGTATAAGATTTCTTCCTCTTCCCACCTTTTTTTTTGAAAACGTTTACTGTTATATCAGTTTTTCAAATGTACAAATTTAAACAAATACTTGAAACTTGTAGAGAGTAACAAAGAACTGTGAAAGTTTAACTTTTGTGTAGATTTGCATTTAATACTTCTTCAGAAACCTTTTTACTATTTTTATACTTTTTTTTAAAAATATGTACAGTGTAATACTATGCTGAGTAGTGGCCATGAAATTTTTTTACTTCTGTAACAAGGAGAAAAGCAACTCAGAACAACAAGATTAGTGTGTTGCAAAAACAGGTCTGTCTTCAAAACTATTAGCAAGTAAATTAACCTAACTGGTAAGCATATATTCTAGCATTTCAGGAGTGCTGACCACGCATTGCCTTAATAATACTCTGTGGAACTTGCGGGACTTTGCCAAACAGCTTTAAGAGCTTATAATTTACATCATGTGGCAATTCACAGGGAATCTGTAAGTCCTCCCATATCAATGTGGAATAGAAATTTTTGCATTTTTCTAACTTGCCTCAAGGTGTCCTTGTTGCTCCACATATATAAATCTGAGATTTCAATCTTAGACTCAAAGAAGAGTTTGGAGATTGGCATTTGAATGATTGCCACGATTCTGATAGAAAACACATTCTGTTTACTCTTAGAGCTTAAAATACTGCGTGCTTGCACATCTATTTCTTATGCTTACTGTTATTTAAAGGGACTGCTTCCGTGAATGCGTCTGACCTGTTTTCAGAATTGGAAAATACTTAGATATTTTTCCTCCAAACCTTGTAGATTTTAATTGGTACAGGATTTTTTTTTTCGTTATGAGGTTTTGTGTGTTACAGTTGTGATATTTTTACTATTTCTTGCTGGATTTTACCCTACTGTTTTTAGAACAAATAAAAAAGATAATTAACAAGGTGGAAATTATTTTGTTCTATTGGACTCTGCAAACTGATAATTTTCTTCTAAATGCACAAAATCTTGTGCTATCCCATACGTGGATAAAATTTACAAATTTCCACAGGAAAACACACTATTTAATTCTTATAAAACTGTGTGTGAACCCAGGTAAGTGTTATGATTCTCTCATTACAGAGGAAGGAAACTTCATTTTTCTTTTGCTTGAAGTCGTTAAAGGAACAGTCACTCAACAGATTCAGTGCTCCTAGTTTATCGCTGCATGGTCCCAATCTCTCCTTACAAAACATAATTGAAAATACTTCGCGAGCCATGTAAACAACACCTACAGTCACACTTGGCTAACACATTAATTTAATTTTGCTGTCACTCTAGATCAAATATTTCATTCGCAATTATCAGCTCAGACGAGTGCTTCCTGGCAGTCTGGCTCGAGTACGTGGCAGCAAACAGTCCCAGAGGCAGTGGGATTCCCCCGGCTGTCGGCCGAACTGCCTTTTCAGCTGACGTTGTGCCGGGTGATAAGCTGACAAAGCTGAGGGGGTCACCTGTGGAGAAAAAGATCTTGAGACTAAATGTGAAGATAATCTAAAAAAATTGTAGGCCCAAAGCCTGTTGGCTATTTTTAGAGGAGCATGTCAAAATTGCAAATTTAGCATACCTTTGAAGATCGAAAGGAAAAAGAGCCTTGGATGCAGATCGACCCGCTGGTGCTCGTTGGATGGCAAAGAACAATTAATTTCTTTTTCTTCTTCTTCTAAGATTTGGCCACTGTAAAGCCTCTCTGGCTAGATCAGGTAGTAAAATAAAAGAGGTCAGTGCAGCTACCTGTTGTAAGAGTGTGGAGGCAGAGACTAGTCACACTTTTAGGAATAACTGAAAATGTTTCCCAAATCAAAAATTAGGCCCAAATTTTCATTCCGTGTACATGTGAGGGCACTCATACACTTCAATTCCTTCTGCAGCTTTTTAAGCTCCTGCAGCACCTGGGCTGTAAAAATTCTGGAGGGTTTTGTTTTGCTTAAATTGTTTTCTAGAATGATTTCAACGTTCTTTTGACTGCATTTTTTTTTAAATGCATGCCAGCTTAACACTTGATTTGTGCATGTATTTTGAAAGAGAAGTCCTGAGCTATGTTAAATTTTTCCTCATGCGTGTCTTCATTATTAGCCTAATCAGAGAAACAGAGCCTTATATTAAAACCGCCCTCATGTGCCTAGTGTAAACCACTTTTGGAGTAAAGTTCCTTGTAGTCACAAGGGGATAAACTGAGCTCTTGGCTTTTAATTATTTTCAAATTAAATAACACTCTGTACAATTAAATCTCATTAAATCCCAGTGTGACAATTGAGGGAGCCTGTCTCAACACAGTTTAGAAGTTCTGATTGCTTCTAGGAACTCTCTATGTATGTACCAGGGATGGTTTTTTGCCTTCTTTATTGTCATTTGAATTTCAAAAATCCACGAGGTGGTGACACAGAGCTTGCAGAAGGCGGCCATTATGCTGGATGCTCCATAGTCACTTGGCTTATTCACTTGTAGGCTTAATTTTATGTCTCCCAGGAACACAGTGAAGCATATTACAGGCGAGGCATGAAGCCCAAGCTAATAAGCTCTGCTAGGAAACTGCTCTGGCTTTGTTAGGGCAAGAACAACATCGTAGCAGGCTGGAGACTTGGCGTAGCCTAAAAGCTGAGAAACAAACATGCAAAGTAAGATGCAAAACATTTATTTTCTCAAGTAGGGCTAAGCTGCATGAAGACTGCTAACCACTGCCTCAAGCTATGAGTTAGCTGTTGTTGGAAAGTGTTTTATAATCTGAAGTCCGGGATAAAAATAACTAAGCAACAGATCAGCTGGGAGAGGACTTTGAGCAACAAACGAGAGTAATCAAGGGCTTATGTGACCAAAGGGACTGGATTTCTCCCACAATTCGCTGGGTAGAAGCTGATAGAAAAGTGGGTATGGAGAGGTGACAGTGCTGCGTCAGGGGAGGCCGGTGCGGGAAGATGGGGGAGAGGAAGGATCCCGGAGTCTCCACTAGATTCTGCTTGGCCAGGTAACTGCAGTGGGGAATGCACTGCGTGTTTGCTTTTGTTTAGGTTTTTATATGTTTCTTGTGCTCTGTAACGAACAAGGTAGTTACATTAAAATCTTTTTCAGAGACTGTGCATAATGAATATCAGCCACGTCGTGATTCTTGAGATAAATGTTATACAACACAAAAAACGGCCAGCGCACTGAGCCGTAGCGGTCGGGGGTGCCGTTCAAGGAGACGACAAGAGCCCTGTCGCTTTCCCGCACCCCAGCTTCCACTGCTGCGTTTGGGCTCTTGCGGGGTACGTTTGTGCCTGCTCCTTTTCCCACCCATACCTGCAGCCGGTGTCGGTGAACTCACCCTCTCCACTTCTGAGCCAGCTGATGCTGCCAGAGCCCCCAGCCCCCGGCGGCAGTGAGCTCGCTCCCCGCTGGGGAAGGGAGCACTTTCTTCCCCTTGCTCTAAACTGATCTGCTGGGAAGGAGCTGGTGGCCACACGCAGGAGCCCGAGGGGCTGGACCAGTCCGGGAGGGTCCCCCCTGCCCCTGCACCTGCACCACCTCTCACTGCTACCGTTAGGACGTCACCTGTCAGGGGGGAAGTTTGCCGGAGGAGTGAAGAAAGCAGTGGGTTTTGAGCCTTGCTGCAAAACAGGGAACCTAAGTTAAATCTTGTATGAGAGGCACAAGCGGAGCCGGATAGCGAGTCTGTGGCACGTGGCAGTGTTGAAGCTGGGAGCTACAGCGGCAAGTGAAATACTAACGTCGCGAGCCGTTTGTTTGTGTGAGGTAACAGAGAAAGTAAGGAGAATAGTGGCTCAAGACAGGTGTCTCATTAAGCTGGAAATTATATCCTTTATTTAACATTCCTCAGAAAAACTCTCCAGTAGCAATGCTTATCTCTCCGACAATGCATCTTGCTTTTGTAAAGGCCCAGTTTTTTTGACGTTGTACATTCTCCAGATTGCCTCTAAAAGAATATCAGAAATTTCCCGAGGGCTCTACACAGCTGCACCACAGCTATTTTTCCATACATAAAGCAACTGTTTGCCTAGAACCAGTGTGCTGTTTTAGACTAGGGAAAACCAAAATAGAAGAAAAGGAAAGTTTCAGTTACAGAGTACAGCGCATTTCTATATGTATCAGCTCTGCTTCAGAAAAAATGTTAAGTCTTCTTCAGAAGAACAGAATCCAATAATTTTAAAGGTACAGCAACACAGAAATAAAGTTTTATACAAAAGCTTTATAAGTCAATCTTTCTTTTCAATGCAAATGAAAGGAAGATGATGGCTACAAAAATACTAAGCAAGTTTATACTAAAAGATCTCCTTTCTAGGGACAAAAAAAGAATTATTTAGGAAGGATACTTAGTACAAGTTACTGTAAAATATTAGTCTCATTGTTTTAACCTTAGTGAAAACCAGGGTTTTATTAAATAGTTATGTCCTCGGACTCAGGATTGTCAGCATCAGCAATGCATAATATTACTGAATTTTTGAAATTAACATAATAAACCTTTTTCAGAAGAATAGGCATATAACTATTTACAGCAGGTTGTCTCTTGGATCCCACAGCTGCACACCACTGTGGCTGGCAGTGCTCATGCAGTCGTAAGTGTGACTGTCTAACATACAGAGGGAAAAATAAAAAGGAAGTTTTCTTTGGACCAATTTTAGCACTCAGTATCAAATTTTTGGTTTTGGAGATGAAACCTCACGATAGCCTGACCTTGCCTGGCAGTTAGCTGGGACCCAGAGCTCACACACATCAGTGCTCCACAGAGTCCTTGGGGTGGACCTGCTGTATTTTCAGAGCTCACCCGCCAGGCTGTGCTGAAACTCTTCAGACGCCTTTTGTTCTGTTCGGGGCACTCCTGCAGTGCGTTCAGCTTTGCTCCATTTCAGCAACGTGGAGCCATTTGAGGTGACGAAGATGACATTTGTTTATACAGCACTGCAGAGGTGGTGTCTATCCAAGACCAAGCACTAGTTCAGAGTGAGTGTGTGTGTGCATGCGTGTGTGTGCGCGCGTGTGTCATTCATAGCCTTAAGTGTGAGATGACATTCCCAACCTGAAATCGATGAGTTGTTGACTTGGCAGCTGCTTGGCTTAAAAAAAGAAAAATAGGAGAAACAGGGATGACATGGTGGGCCTGTGCTAACTGTTTTGTGGGGCCACGCAGCACTGAGACAATCTTGGATTGTGGCTGATGGGCTTTGTAACAGTGGTTTTCAAAAATGAATTTGCAAAAAAATAAACTGCAGATGAGGTACAGGAGACTGCATGCATACAGAGCGCTCATGTTGTCACAGACTAAATCGGTGCTGGCATCAGTGGCTGCTAAAAAATTATTTGTCAGCTTTCCTGATGTTGCAATAGAAGTCGAGGTGCATGTTCTTCAACTGCAGAGAAAAATGGTAAAAAGAATGACAATAGAAAGTTACCACTGGAAGATGGAATTCTTGCCAAATGTCTGCATTTGGCAAGAAGTGTCAATTTTGATTTTTTTTTTTTGAAGAAAGAAATAATGAATCATTTTCATCCTATTTTACTAACGTTAATATGTCATTTTGAGAATAACAACATTTTATTCTAAGTTTAGCAATGTACTTCCTTTTATTCCTGCTCTTTTCTGAAATATTTATATATATTATTTTTAATATATCATTATGTCATTGAAACAATTTCAAGACTAGAACAGTTCAGTATCATTAAGTGTTTCCTTCTTCTATGCTGCTTTCTTAATATAATCTCTATTTAGCAAAAAATGAAATTCTGACTTCATGTATTGATTTAGCATAAATAAAATTCTCACAGAACAGGCATTCAATTTCTTAAATGGCATTAATGAATTATTCCATAAAGAGTTATGTCTCCTTCCAAAGAGAGCGAGGCATTTCCACTATCACATAGCGCCTTGCCCCACTCCAGTCACAGCGGAAAGACTCTTTCTGTGGCGGTGCAGGGAGGGCAGGGCTCGCAGCTCTCCCCCGGCGGATAGCCCTGCTCTCATCTCCACAGTCCGATTAGTCGAAGTCTCTGCCTTTTTCTTTTGCAGCTGCTGCTTTAGTTACTGAACGGTGGCCTCGTCTTGTTTGAATATTTGTATCAACTTTCTACGTTTTCTCCTTATTGGGGATATTCGGCATTTCACTGACTTGAAGAGCTACCTGTTTTCTGCAACAGCCTTCCTCTCCCACTCCAGTCCCTATCCCCACCCTCCCACCCCTTCTCCCCCACCCCGGCTGCCAGGAAGCAGCAAGAGCCAGCCGCCCTGCCAGGGGAGCGGAGCCCAGCTGGAGGGTGAAACAAGGCAGGCAGGGGAGGGACGGTGCCCACGTGGGCACAGTCCCACAGTGCCCACTTAGGGTGAGCAGAGCAGGTCTGGTGACAGTAACCAGCTTCAGACAGCAGTCCGCTGCTCGCCAGGCAAGCGCAAAGCCATGAGGCAGGTCTGAGGCCGAGGAGCCATGGTGGTGAGCCACGCTCATCACGGCCAGGAGCAGGTAGACCTGCACAGCAAGTCTGGGCGAGGCTCCTTACCTTAATGCCCCTCGCTTCCTGGCCTGCGTCAAGATACGAGTTTCTGTTACATCTTCTGTCCTCATGGTCCTGGACTCCACTTTGGAGTTGCTGGCTGTGTAAAGTACCCGTGCCACCTGGCTAGACATTGCGGAGGTTGGTTACTTGTCATAGCGTGGCATTTGTTGGAGCCTGTGACATACTGACTCACGAAGACGTCATACCACGTTGGTAAGGTAGGAGATGTCAGCATGGCATCTCAGCAGCTGAGCTGTTGTATGACGGTGCACAATCCCATGGGCTCTGCTTTATCGTTTCTGAAGACTGCTGATATTTTAGGTCTTACATGTATACGTGATAGGAAAACCATTGACCCTTGTAAAATCAATGCCACAGGCTGAGTGCCAACTGAGTATTTGGACTAAAACTTGAAACTTTGTTGATAAAAAGTATTAGTTTATGATGATCGTGCAGAATTTAGAGTTAAGAGGTAAATATATAGTGGTGAGAGAAAAGCAAGTTAGCCGGGTTCGTGGACTTACAGATAGGATGCTCATGTATATTTTCATTCAAGGCCCATTTCTACTCTGCAAGCTACATCTGCATCTTCTGCATCCTAAGTGAATCCTCCCATCATCTGGTCGGCTGAGGTTTTACTTTGAAAGTTCATCTTAGACAAGGTAGGAAAGAAATAGCCACGAACCAGGTATCTTGCTCTCAACATATCCATCTTGCAAGAACAGTTTTCTGACAGTGTTTTGTGAGAGTCACAGTTTCAAGCTTGCTAATTTTGAATTCCTAATTCAGTACTCCTTGAAGTCATGAACCATGCGCTGCTGCACAGAAATGTATTAACAAGCACCACAGCTCATTTTCTGGTCTCTTGTTGAAGGACAAAGCTATATGATGTGCTGCATAATTGCTGTTGTTTTCTGAGAGAGCTGTCTCTCTCTTTTTGTTTTTAACAAATGAGAGAGTTGGGATACCACTCACTCCTCTTTTCTCACCTACGCCCAAACAAGGAGGAAAAGGTTCCTTGTCCCAATAAATGTATGTATCCAGACAACATCACAACTCATGATGGGCTACAGTACAAACAGGTGGTTAGGTTTTTGGCTACTGTAATTTTCTGGTCTTAGCCGTTTTGAGTTTTGAAGACCTTGAAGCCTGGGCCGCTGTGCTAGTCTAATGCATAGGTGACAGGCACGATTACAAACTGACGATGTGTGTGGAACGGTGGTCTCAGTCCTGTTCATATGGGAAAAGCCTCTTTCACTGTTAGGGCAATACCAGCACTGTGCAAATTAAACCGCTTGCCATACACACAAATGGACAAAATGAATGTAGACTGGCTTCAAGAATATCGGGGCCCGTTGAATAGGTTTTGTATACTTGTCAGTGTCGTCTTTGGTGCATACACTCCATAGCCTTCCTGCAGGCTCCTCTTCGTAGTGAGGAGCTTCACTGAGCCAAAACAGAGGAGGCATGAAGCCAGCGGTGGTGCCAGCTGCATGACAGGACGCTTCTAGCAGGAGGCACTCTTGGGGAAGGAGTAAGGCAGCTTGAACGGAGGTGGCCCCACACTCACACGCTCTTTGTATGAAGAAATGCTCAGGAGTCATCAAATGAACACTATTCAATAGCCATTTCAACCTCTTCTCCCTTTTCTCCTCCAAAGTGTTTGGATGGAGCAGGTGGGTATGTTTTTCCTTATATTTATGAACTTTTCTTTTGCTTTGGTTCCTTTCTGCACTGCATGTTTTTAAATTGCATCTAGCACTCTATTACTTAACTTCAGGCTTTTGCTTGTAGCTAAAAATATACATAAATCAAGAGTTTGTTTAATTTAATTCCTGGTGCTGCGATTTTTTTCATCCAACTGTCATTATGAATTAGTCATTTCTTTGCTCAAAAACCATCAAGTACAACAGCATCCAAGGTAAATACTTCAATAAATCACGTTTGATAAATTAAATAGTTATAACTTCAAAAATCTAAGATAAATAGGAAGAAGAGAATATTTTTATAAGGTTTATTCAGGTTTCCTTGGCAAGAGCTTGATCTACAGTAGACAACCCAGCCAGTACTTTCCCCTGCAACCTGACACTCTTGGCTGAGAGACATCACAAACACAAACGAGTGACCGTGTGATGGTAACTGCTCTGAACAGCTACAACTGTGTGCCGGTGGCTCCTCTGAAGTGGTTCACAGGCAGAGATCACATATAAAGGGCTGTTAGAAGGTACAATGAGTAACCCAGTCCAGAAGCTAGAACAGGATATGCCTCCACGGCAGGGAAGTGGGCTGTATGCAAGAAATAAGTGCAGGTGTCCGGCTGTTCTGCTGGACTTCTAAATTGGAAAAGGGCACACCAGATTTAGGGAGGAAGATTTTTGGGTTTTTTAGCCAATTATATAACTTTATAGCAGCATTTAAGGGAAAAATTGCAGTGTGCACTAATAATTTCTACAGCAAATTAATAAAATCATGTGATAGGAAGGAACACGTTCACTCCCTTTGCTCCCTTGTACTGGTTCCCTACTTGTCCTGTAAAACTGAAGCATACGTATTCTGTAAGGCTACCCTGATCCTCAAATGATCAAGGCCGCTTCCTCACGGAGGACTGAACTATGCAGGGCCAGCAGTACATGTTATAACAAATATCTGAGCATCCATGGTTTATCAAGGACTAAGGAGAGTAGAAGGTTATACTGAAGAAGAAAAGAGCAAATTTTCCTGCTATGATTACGCTGAGGTAAAGGACGAGCCCAGTGTGTCAGAGTTCAGCACTGGAAAGGAGAGCTCTGGAAACTGAGGATGTCTTTCTCTGCCCGAAGAGGGGATGCTGTGACAGTTAGTGTGCCATCTTAGTCCTCTGTTAAAGAGCATTTCTGATGACGTTAACCAGACTTTGGAGGGCAGCTGTTATGAAGTGCAGCTCAAGAAACTGTGCTGCCTCAAGGCCTTGGAGTAGCCTTTTTGCTTTTATGTCTTCGCTAATGAATAGACTGCCCTTTGGCATCTGTTGTATAAGCCAAGAGGTTTTTAAGTCCAATGCATTTCACATTTTCTTGAAAAACAAAATTTCTGACCCAATAGGATAACGCATAAGCAATTCCCTGAGTTATAGCCTTCCCTGACTTTTCCCAGTGTGGGTTTTTACTACACAAAGCACATTATGAGCATGGGGAAAGCAGTTCCACGGACAAACTGCTTTTGCAATGTTGCTTAAAAGTGTCCAGTGGTGTCAATATGATCACACCATTCTTCTGAGCCAGGACTCTGTCCTATATCAACTGAAATTAGTGGGATTATTTCCAATTACTTTGCTGTGCAGTAAGTTGGGGCTTAAATAAGAGAAGCAAGTATGAATAGATTACATTCAATGTTTTTTTTTTTTTTGCCCTTCAGTACCAGAGAAACTGACGCTCACAAATACTGCCTCTACACAGAAAGTTTCCCTCCTGTAATAAGCTCTTTCTTCTCCCCCAAAACAAGGGGAAAACAGAGGTCATCTACATAAAAATGTGCATTTGGCACAATACTGTGCCTCAAAACAATTCAGTTCTTGGATTCTGCTGCCCTGTAAGTGGAGAACAGCACAGGGTACGTTTGTGGCGGACTCAGTATTAACTTTCACATTCTGCTTCTTTAAGAAAAAAAAGGTACAAATAATCCGTTTTAAGTTTTACCTGGAGCCCACTGTTAAATTGGTCCTCGGCCAACGGCAATCTAAGAATATGCTTTCCTGCTAATTGGGTTCAGCGATAAGATCCCTGCCAGCAGTATATAGTGGGGAAACTGTATGTGGTTAGCCCTGATTCCTTGGCAAACAGGCACGCAATTTAAACAGCAAGTGGGAAATTCCTATTGACCTGGTTATACTGTTTTTCAGTCTTACACCTGTTTCTTTTCCAAATGCTCTCTTCCTCTGCATCAGTTCTTTCTTGGGTTTTTTTGTGCGTGTAAAAGATCAAAGCAAGAGGCAACATGAATTTTCTTTTAGAAGTGGCTTCTGTTATATCAAGATTCAGTCCAGTAGATTAAAAATTGGCACATAATTAAAAAAATCCCCCAAACCATCATCACAGATACACCTTCTGCCACCTCATGGTTTATTTTTGGATGGGGCCAATTACATGAGCATAGTTGGAGGACACACAAGTACCTGTTACAGTGTCAGAGTTAAGCAACAGGGAAGTGTAATTAAATGTGCTGTTCTGGTGGGCTTGAAACCTATTTGCAATCAAGCAAACCATTGAGCTTTTCAGCAGATTTGGCACTCTCCCCTCAGAAGAGGTCCAGTATTGGGACAGCAGCCATGTTTCACTGCCACTCCTGACTGAGGTGCATTGACAGAGACATGTGTGGGAGTTTACACAGGGTCCGCTTGCACCAAACCTTGCCCTGGCCAGGATTAATGTCTCATTTTTATGAGCACTAAATTTCACCAACATTTACCCCCAAATTAAAAGCCTAACAAAAATGTATTACTAAAGCAAATAGGCATTGCTTTTTCTGCATAAATAAAGCGGAGTCTTATTTAATCTTTGTTGCCTTGGATGAGGAGAACATGGTATTAGGTGCCAAACCTTCCATGGCCTCCTGGATGTACTTGAAATTAACTCTTTGAGAGGAAAATGGAAGTGATGAGTCACACATTGGTTTGCAGTTTCTTTTTATCTCCCATATAACTAGGGCAAAACTGTCAAAAGCTTGAATGTTATTAAGAGGCTATGTACAAGGTATGTTCACCGAAATGTGGGTATCTGAAGGCATCGTACCGTGGAGCACAGCATAGGAGCTCCTCAACGAATGCTGAACCAGTGAGCTTGAAGCCATGAATCAGATGCAGCGCAGCAATGTTATTCCAGCAGTCACATCAGAATTAATTAGCCTGGCTGAGAGGCAGGACAGATCTGCCTGGGCAGACTGCAAAGACAGAGCAGCTATAGTGCCTGGTACCTGATCGAGTTTATTTGGAGCAATACGGAACTGCTGTCAGTGCTGGGAAAGTTGTACTGACTTAAATGGGTGCCAGATCACACTGTTTATTAGATCAGTTGTCTCAAAGACACATGCACAAGGCTGTATCTAAAACAAATAGTTTTGCTCCTATGCTTTTCCTTTTTGGTATAGCTTCAAGAGAAGCAAGAGTCTGAGTATGCTTGCTTGAAAAGCCATTCTCTATGAATTCAGCAAAAAAGGTTAAGTCATAGCGAAGCAGTTCCCTTTCCCATCTCATATGCACGTACAAATATTAAGAATGGAAATAGAAGTAGGAACACATAGATATATGTCAAAGTATCAAAGTCGAGATCTCCTCTAAGATTGATCCGTACACTCACTAATCTATAACAATTAGATTTTACTTCAGTAGAATCCTTTAAATGAATGTTTGGCAAACAGTATGTATTTTATTTCTGAAGTCTAAATAGATAAGTAATAGTTAAGCATATAAACTCACATGCATTAGCTTCCAGGAGAAAGGAATTTGGGAACATAATCTGATGTTAAGACCTTTCCAGGTAATGTGAGCTTTTCATCTAATGGGGTTCTCTTGGATCAGAGCTGTTATTGCCAGGCACTGTACTCCAGCTTCGAGGAAAGACGACTAACCTGGAGAGATGTATACCCACCAGGGAACACTGATGGAGGCTTAGCTCCTTCCTCTGCCCTAGTCTTCCTGTGTGATTCTGGGCAAGTCACTCTGGGAAATGACACAAAGGCTATTTGGAAAGTGAGGAATATAATACTTTGAAATAGTGTTAAGTTACTGTGAGATAAAAAAGCATTGAAAGACTGTGAAGTCATCTTCAGTAATGGGGAACGAACAAGCATTTTAGAAAAAAAATACTGTTATGTGGCTTGTTTTTATGGGAATCAAAGAGGAAGCAGGACATAAATGTGAGTAAGACAGTGTTTTATATACACATACCTATAACTGATAGGATCAGTCAAGAGGAGTTGCTCTGGCAGGCTAATCCCTGCCCATATCCTTTACATTGTACAGTTATATCTTGATCCTACAACAAAGTCTGTGTTTCATAGGTGAGACTTCTGTATAGCTATATATGCCACGCAGCTGCTGCTGTACTATAAAGCACTCAGGGCTAGATGCTGCAGTAGTTTGGCAGAGTGAGTACAGAATAGGAATTAAGACTTTCAGAGCTATCCATTAAATTTACATGTCCATTTCAATTCAGTTAATGGAATAAAAATCCAAGACTGAAGTTCTCAACCAGGAATCTCTGCAGAAATACAAGGTAAGATTTAGGTAGCTCAGAAAATAGCAGATAATGTCCCCGTTTTGCTGTGCAAAAATGTGCTGTACACATTCTGTGTTAAAAAAAAAAAGAAAAACCCAAACATTTTTACAAGAAGCAACACTAATGCGGAGATATGTTAACAGGAGTGCTGATTCATATCATTAATGTGGGCAGGCAGGAATTGTGGGGAGTGAAAGAGCTGTTGGAACATGCTTTTCTTGAGAACACACCTAAATTAAGAGGCTGTCAGAGACATGTGTTTCATAGTGTTGGCAACCCAGGTGTAACAAATTTCCAAGATGACTATTAGTGAGTACTAACAGCTAAAAAAGCATTTCTAATTTCTTGCTGAATATGGAGACTTAAGTGTCAAGAGGAAGAGGGGACTGTAAGCAGAAGTGAAGGTCAGTTGGGATACACATGCAAAGTAATGCCCATTAGCAGGGAAAACATAAACGACTTCCAGACATGATGGGGTTCAAATCAAGTGATTTGATTTAAGAAAAAGAACCAGGAATGGAGAGAGTGGAAAGATCATCTCATGCTTTCCTAGTGCAGAATTTTTTTGCTTTCCATGTCAAGCTTTTTGTCTTGGACAGTGAATCTTGGATCTGGTTTGGTATGGCAATTCCTATCTTCCTGTATTTGCTTTTCTTTGGATATATTTAGAATAATGTTAATTGCACTGGGAAAAAACATACTCTCCTATTATTTTTCTTGTCTGAGTGCTACGTTGTTTTTCATCTATGGATCGGTTTCTTACTGAAATGGAGCCAAAGAGATGTTAGGATTTTCTTTCCTGAATGTGATTGATCAATGCCTGAGGAAATTACTTTTTTATTTCACTGGGGCCATTTTGCAGAACAGAAGCGGGAATTAAACATGACTTTCAAGAACTTTTGTCAACTTTACTACTCTGCTCCTTTCAGTTAGTGGCCAATGATCTGCAGTGGTAGAACATTTAGGCACATGACATAAAGGAAACTAGATCTTTGTGCGTTTTTAATAAATTTAGGTAACTTGCTAGTAAAACATTCATTTGTTTCATGTTTGATTTTTCTTTTTTTCCTTCTCATTTTTTTTCACCTGGAAGTTCTCACTGAATTTTAAATAAGGGTTGAAGAGAAAAGGTAGAACTTTTGATGCCAAACATTAAGACAGGGTTCAAGGACGTATATTTTACCTGTTGACTTATTATTGGCAATGATTATTACGAAAAGGTTAAAATGGCACTTAGTTTGGCTACTTTCTGTCCAACAGGCACTGTCGGTGCACTCCCAGCTGCATCTATGGCATCTAAAGATACGAGATTCGTGCTACTGATTTTTGAAAAAACATTTTCTTGCACATTAAAGAAGTATTTTCGCTGATAATTATAAAGTGCTGACCCATTCACAAAGCAGGGCATCAAAGCCAGTGAAAATGGTCACACTCAGACCTCGAAAATAGAAGGTCCCCAGATCACATCTGAAATATCTGGAGTGCTTTTTCCAGAAAACACTCTGTAAATCACTGGTGCTGGTACCAGAACTCTGGCCAGCCAGGCAGATCAGGTAACGTAGGTCCATGTTAATCAGGCTTGAACGCTGGTGGTTTGTGTTTGTTTTTTTTTTTTTTTAACAATCATTCTGTACTCCACACTTATGTAATTCTAGAAGTTTTATTGATTTATGAATCTGATTTATAGTGTTAATTAAAATTGTGTCTGGGAACACTTTGGAAATGCATGTTATTTAGGACCTGTGTGAAAAACCTCTGAAGGACAAGGGAGTGCTCATTCCCATGAGTTTTCCACCTGTCTTTCACGTGATGGCTTGCAATGTGCAATAAGTTTCAGCAGGTATTTGAGCAATACTTGGAATCTGTGTCTGTGGTGTTTTCTGGGGAAGAGATGGCATCAGAAATGAAATTACAGTCTACTATGTGTTTCTGACCACTTAAATAAAAAGAATTTGCCAATGTTGTCTCAGCTAGATAGACAGTAGAGGACTTGAGGGTCCTAATCTTTCCTCTAATATACTTCCTAGATAATGCTTGTCATGAGTGACTGTTTCTGGTGTCTGTGTCAGGCTCACAGAACCTCATGATCCCATGGCTGTTCTTTTAGATGTACGCACAAATCATGGTGTGACAGAAAAACCTCATTTTTCTGCCCTAGGATACAGTTTTATGTTGTGTCTGCCCTGCCCATCTCACAGAAGCTTTCCTCAGAAAAAATGCCTTTGCTATTCATGGTGTTTTGAACTTGAACTGCTGTTGGGCACAGCAAGCAGTAAAGCACTGGCCCAGGTTTCCCAGAGAGGTGGTGGATGCCCCATCCCTGGAAACATTCCAGGTCAGGTTGGACGGGGCTCTGAGCATCCTGGTCTAGTTGAAGATGTCCCTGCCCACGGCAGGGGGGTTGGACTAGATGACCTTGAGAGGTCCCTTCCAACCCAAACTATTCTATGATTCTAAGAATAATCAGCTGGAAAAGGAGGCAAAAGGCAGACAGAGTAATGGCTGCTGTGTGCCCTTTCAAGCAGTCTGGGCAGCCCAAAATGAAGGAGGGCCCTCACCCGCCTATGAGTAAGGAAAGCAAAAGTGCATGGCCCTAGACAAAAGTAAAAGCTTTTGGCTATTGCCAGGAAGTTTATATCACTTGCTGATCAGTGTTACGTCTGTTGATTGTTTGCCCTAGGACCTTAGCTCCAGGATTTATCCCTGACAGAGAGACGACAGCTACCAAGTAGCTGCACCAGCCTTTGCAACATTCACCTCTGCTGCAGGCGCAGGTATTCGGAGAGGGCTGGCAGGGCATCCAGCCCCTGTTCCTGGGCAAAAAGAGGTCAGCAGGCAACATTTAAGTCAGGCAGGGGTCAGGAGATGAGTCGGGATCAAGTCAAAGACTAGAAAAGCTTATGCAGGCTGACTATGGAGCAAACACTATGCCTGATGTTCCCAGTGTGGATGTGTTTAGGATGCCCTAAGGCTCTGGACTCAAAAGTATTTTAAAGGGATTGTATGATATATCCCTTCTAGTACTTTATGAAGCTATTTATAATAGTTGAATGTCAGGAGTTTGAGTTTTTTTAAAAACAAAGTGATTATAGAAGTAGCCTTTCTTTTCTTCAATCTTGTGTTTTTATGGCAGAGGGATAACATGGAGTAGTCATATTACTATTTCAAATTGGCATGTTCTATTAAAAATGAGTCGGGAGCTACCCTGTAATGTCTCCTGAATCCAACAGAGCTAATGCAGATTTACACTAACATTACTGAGAGGAGAAATTGGCCATTTTTTGACATCAACATTTTCTAAGCAAAGGGATATGTTGTATCTCCACTAAAGCTTCAGAACCCCTCATTAATAGGATTTATGGAACTTGAAGAGAAAGTGGACTGCTGGTTAACAACTTTATTCTTTGCAATCTGTGCAAGTTAGTGATACATACCTTTTATATTTAATAACAAAATACCTGCCCAGAGCACCTCTTACACTTTTGCTTGTATGTGCATTGTGTCCAAGTATTTTATTTCTATTTATATCAGATAGCTATACCATCTGTAATATAATATGTTATACATGAAGAGTTTTTACAGTGCTTAGTAAAGTTCTGTCTCCCTAAAATTGGATTTTGGAGTTCTCAAGTAGGGCATTCTCTGCAATAACTTTCCATCATCCCTTCCAACATTCTTTCTCTCTTTTGAAAATCATGGCTGATTAAAAGTCTAATGCAACAGCTGTTTGTGATCATATGATTGATATGTTTTCTAGGCAGATGCCGAGTATTAGAAGCAGAAACATTCTGAATTCTTTGCAGTGCTCAAAAAATTTTGAATTGATACTTTTTAAAGTCACAGTAGGACAGAGCTGCCAGACAAAGCAGATTCTTTACGTACTTAATTAAGAATTGGCGCAACTCAAAAGATTGATCACACCACACAAAAAAAAACCCCATAGGCATGACTTTAGGAGGTGAAATTCTTTGTCTGCATGAATCAAAAAGCGGTCTGAAAACTTTTAAAAACTCACTATACCCATAGACTACTGTACTATTTTTTTGCTGTTTAATATCAGAAATGAAGTCCTCTTGTGAAAATGCATACTCATTAGCTAGCATTAGCTGACCACTACATAACAGCTAGCTGGAGGGTGGTGAAACCAGCAGAAGTTGCAGGAGGAGCACAGGTAGTGACATGGCATTTAAACAATTTGCAGTATGGAAGACGTTAGGCTTTGCAATTGCTCTTAAAAAATCATAACCCTTGCGGTCAATCAAGGGCAGAAACATTCCCAATGTCATTTTTACTCAGTTTCTGAAGAGTAAGCAAGCCTGCAGAGGCAGAGCCGTGCTCCCACCCCTTCGGTGACATCTCCCCAGTTAGGTAACGTGCACGGACCCATCCCAAAGGCTGGCAGAGCAAGCAGCTTCTTCAGAGGCCTGTGCTGGGCATTTTCCCCTCCCAGCTGGCTGTACGTTTAGGAGCGTGGCAGCTCAGCTGGTCCCTGCAGACACTTCACCTTTAGGCACTTCAGGCAAACAGCCTAATTCCACTCTCTGTATTTCCCCCTCACAACCACCCTCTGGCCAGGCGCTGACAGGAGCCATCTCCCTGCAGCCGCTGTGGGGAGGGGAGGCCTCGCACAGCATACCCTAACTGCCTGCTGCCTTGAGGCGCGGCATACCCTAACTGCCTGCCGCCCTGGTCGCTCCAGGACGGGAAGGCATTTCAGAGCACCTGAAACCTGAAAATCCTCATCCAAACCCACAGCATGAGCCTGGCGCTGAGGTACTCCCTGCTGCCAAGAGTAACGCCTCAGAGAGCCCGCACCAGCACCCACCCAGCATGCCTGCCTGGTGCTGTCTACAGCTTTGTCACCCCGTGCTGTAGCTCACAGAGCAACTCCCTCCAGCCATTATCCCCCATGCGAGGAAGCTGGAGAAGTAGCTTCAGCGAAGGTTTGCGACAGGGCAGGGCCCTGAGGGCACAGCGGCTCTGTGGACACCCCCGCCCGGGCTGATGTGCAGCACCTGGGCCCTGAGGGGCGGCACCTGGGCCCGGGCTGAGGGGCTGCACCTGGGCCCAGCCCACGCCCAGGCCCAGCACCTTCCCCTCAGCAGAAGTTATATAGGGCCAGTCTCCAGGCAGCAGTAAACCCTCTGGGGAAGGTGCTCTGGCAGCACATCAGGAAAGAGCTGATGCACTCAGGTGGGTTGTTTCTGTTAACATGCCTTACAGCCCCGACCTGCTGTTGGAGTAGCTGCGTGGCTGGTGGGAGCAAGGGGAAGGGAAGGTTTCCTTCTTGTCTGGAGGTGACTTGGCGTCTAAGATTTTAAAGCCTCTTGCTTCATATTTAGGGTAAGGTTGCTCTTGCTGCAGTTGTGTATGCTTGTGAAAACTTCCCTGTGTAAATGCAGTCTCTGCCCTGTTGTTCCCAGGCTCTTTGTTTCACTTGGTCGCCCTTGTAGTTTGAGGACACTGCGGCTATGCGCGTGTGCTGTGATGCAGAGGAGGCTTTGGCCCTTAAATGGTATGTGTAGGGAAACTAGGGAAAGGTTTTGATGAAGATGTGCTCTAATTGCAGGGTGATGTGATTCCTAACAAATATTCATGAGGGAAGTTTGAATGGTGCCCTTATCTCTTGTACGTGTTCTTGGTATCACTGGTTGTCTCACAAGGAATTGTTTTTCTGGTGTTGTCACAGATCATGAGCTTGGGTAAGGTATTCTTCCTATACCAAACTGGTCTCTGAAAAGTAGCTGAAGGTGTTCAATGCTTTTTAAGGAGGAGAAATCTTCAGTGGCATGCTTTCCTTCTGGAAGATGTGTAACGTTGACAGTCCAATTGCGTATACAATTTGTCTTTCTTGGTACTAGGAAGATTTTCCTTCTTTTTCTGTCCTTACCCGTAGGACCAGAAGTTCTACTTGGATTCCAAAATTTTTATCGTTTACCTCTGCAGCATGGACAAAGAAATGTAAAGTAAATGCATAGCTTGTATTCACATTCTATCAGAGCTGCACCTTAAATAGGTTATTGGCATTTGCTTGGATTAAGGGCTGGGGGGAGGGTGAAGCAAGTTTATTCTGTTTTGTGGAGTTAAATTCTATTTATCTTTGGTATCTTTACACACCAAAACTAAGGTCAACATAAAGTGAAGTTTGAGAACCTAATCTTGCAAATAATCGAAAACTGAAATAAGGTGGTGTTTATTCACTCCTTGTTATTTTTCCAGGAAGATCACTTTTTATTGGTAGAAGAATTCAGTCATAAAATGATTGTTATGTAAATTAGAGAAGCAAAAGCAACATATTAGTTCACAAAGATAGGCAGTGAACTTTGATTCTGAGAATACTGCAATAATTTATGCTCTTGGTCATCAAACATTGTGTGTATGCTATGGGAACAAATAATAAACAGTATATGAAATGGACATTACAAAAAAGCCTTATTCCATGTAATATGCAAGACAAATAGCCTGTGTGTGTTAAATCTGTGGCTCTTTAATATAGAGCTTGAAGAAAATTTCTGTTCAGGGGAACCTACTTGTATTTGGTGTTGAGCCCAGTTTGGCGATGATGGCTTTAAAAGTCTGACTCAAATGCAAAACCAAGTAAATTTGTTTCCTACTTAGGAGAAATTAAAGGAAAAGAACAGGACTCAGCATCTGAAAAAGGACAGAAAAGGGTTCTGAAAAAAGAGGGGAGAGGGGTAAAAAATCAAATATGTAACTTGAATATTCCTATATTTGTGAAAGCATGCTTTTGGGACAGAAAGGGCTATGTTTCTTCCATAACTATTGTAAGTTTCCCTTCAACTAGAAACTGGTTATAAACACAAACATACAAAAATCTGTGTGGATAAAATGGTATGCATTCAGTTTGCCTCAGTGTTCCAGCCCCTTATAGTAAAGGATGGTCAAAAAAATTCAGCCAGGAAGTTGAACCAAGGTATCAACACATACAGGAATATCCTAAACCAAATCCCAATTAACTATTTCATATTGGTGTTTGCTACAAAGGAAAGCAATAGATTTAGATCAGTTCAGATGATCTCAAATACAAGCTAGCAAATGCGTATGAACTGCAAGTACCCATATATCAACTGGCTCTTGATATATCTGTGTTTTAAGTTGCCTACTTCATTACACAGGGTGGAAATACTTGTATAGATTCCTAAGCTACAAAATATTCTCAAACTTGGGCCAAAATGATGCTTTAATGGAAGTACTTGTAGTAAACTTAAGCATATGCATCTAAGATTTGTTTAGCTGATTTTTCTTTTTTGTATTTTCTTTAGGTATTTCTGCTTATGTTAGTAATGTGCCATAGTTTTCACTTCATTATATCACACACTTAGTTTGCCTTTAATATCAGGAACAAAGAAAACGGGCAGCTATGTCACCTGAATGATGTCACTGAATTCAGGCTGTGTGATTAGAAATAGTGTATAACGTGTAACTGTAGTCCCTGTAAAGCCAACAGAGCTCTGCCTTTCTTGGTGTTGAGAAACCCCTTTGGAAAAAAGGCAGCCAAGCTGTACAATAACTTACATAAAGCATAGCTTCCCTGAAGAATTTTCAACAGCTTTACTTCAGTTTGGCTTCTTCCATGCTTCATCAGGATAATTTCTTTTAAGCATGGATGCAATTGTAATTTCTACAAATTCATTGGACTACTGTGGATAGATGAAATACAGTAAGTTTGGGGGTTGTTTTCCATGTGGTGTATCCATTAATTGTAAAATTCTCATAACACAATCAGGGTTGATTAGCTGGTTGATTAGTCATCTTCTAAAGGAGCATGTAAACATCTGGGGAAACAGGTGGTGCCTCTCCTAAATGCATCTGCAAGAAGTGGAAAGCTGCATTGAATGTCTGCCCTGCTTGAATCCAGAGATTGTCTTTGACTGCCCATTAGCATCTTCCTGTAGCTGGTCCCAGCTTCTGACTCAAACGGGATTGTGTCCATATCTGGCGTTGTAACTATTTAATATGCCACCCATGTTCCTGGTGCCATGGTAAGAGCTCCAATGGTTAAAACTTGAAAGGCCTCTTCCTAAGAGCTTTCTTAACCCCTAATGGATTAGATTCAAAACAATTTAAAGCAGATACTGGATTTAGAACAAGGATGGACCAGCTCAAGAGAAGTAAGAGATCCACAGCTATGTCCCCATAGAGGAGATGACTAAACTGATAAGAAATTAAGTGTTGTATCACAAGGCATCCTTGTGAATATGCATTTACAGTAGTCTCTAATTTATATGTGTATATTCTGGTAATATGGGTGCAGATGTAGTCTGCCACACAGCTTTCTTTATTAAGTGAATGTGTTTTTTGAGGGACATCTAACATTATGTTCATAAAGACAGCTTTGCTATAAAGCTGACTCTGTGAATTTAGGGCATATGTTTGTTTATTGTGTACTTTGTACTATGTGTATAAAGAAAGGCCATCAAAAAGTCCATTTCTGATTTGTAGCTTGAAATTCAGATCTTTAATAAAGTTTGTTTCTGTGCCAAATATTTGCTCATAAAGGTACATGGGTTTGTGTGCGGCTTAGATATTCTGAGATTAAACTAGTGAAAAGAGGCAAGCCTGACTGCTTTGTTTATTAATGGGCAAAAGCACTGTCTGAAAACTACAATAGAAGAGTAGTTCTAGACAGACAGTAAGGCACCACTGTGGGAGCTGATTGCTCATTATATTTATAGATAAGCATAGAAGCAATGTGTGAAAGATTGCTTTAAGGGGTGAAGTTTTCTAGTATATGGTATGAAGTACCAATCGCTGTTTCTGAGAGCTGTTGAGAACACAGATTTAGAAATGGGACCCTGTCTTGAACAGCTGCTTAAAGGTACCAAGTGAAAATTCTTTCTTTTTAAAGACTTTTTTTGAAGTTGTAACAGCTCTTGTTGTGTGAGTGAGGACTTTCTTAATTAGCACCTAACTCTGCATGCCTGATGAGTGATGAGGAGCTTGTGAGCTCTTGAATAAAGGTTTATTGGAATGTTGCATAATCTAATATCTGGGGTTGATAATAATCAGCAGTACTTTGACTTAACCTAGTTTATTCTTTGATTTACTTTAAATAATGTCCATTTGAAGCCTGGTGGACAATTCAATAAAGAGCTGGCTTCCCACTCAACCAGTTCAATGCACCGTGTATTTAGATAATACTTGAAAGCTGGGTGATCAGTATTACATCTGTATTTTAACAGGGTCATTTTCTGTGCTTAGGAAGTTCTTAGACTTATCAGAGAGTAGTAATTTATTTTTTAAGAGGAAGCCTTATGTAGCATTAAGCATGATTTTGAGACTTCAGAATTTAATTTCCATACTCTATTGAACCTAGCATGATTAATTCAACTTAAAAATTAAACTTTTTTCTGAATCTTGCATAGCATTAAAATTGGTGTAGCTGACACTTAAAATACTTTCCTGTATTTTCTCTTTTCAACTTTGCTTACCATGTGCATTTTTCAGCCACTTCTGTAGGGAAAGACTATTCAGGAGTATCTTTCTCCTCCAATGACACATTAAAATATAGGCTTAAGAATAGTGTATGGCACAATCACTCTGTTTCCAAAATTAACATTCTGAATTTGATATTTGTTAATTTTCAATGGGTCTGTTATGTGTTTGAAGTTTGTAACAATATCATCTATGTTATAAGGTTGTGTGGCTTCTTGTTAAAAAGCTTTGAGATTCTCTCTAGAATGCGAGCTGCCAGATTTATCACCTCTGGCGGTTTGTGAGCTGACTGGAAGGCTAGCAAACCCAAGCGTGTTGAAGTGCTAGTGGTATTACTGATGGACTGAAATGGAGGTCTTCCAGCAATGGGTCTGCACAACCCTCTCCTGTTTTGTGTAGGGGCTGTGACAGAGCACAAGGATGCCAGTTAGCAACATCCTGTATAAGGCTCTTTCGGTCTCCATTTTCATAAGGTCACCGCTTGCTGTGGTTCCTTAGTGATGCTTTATTTTTTCTTGCAAGTTAAAGAAGGTGGCCTAAACTGCAAACTTATGTCCTTAACTTTCCTGAATGCCCAGGGTGTTTGGGTGCTGGCTTGCTCAGTCACTAAGGGCAAACTCTCAGATGATGTAGTTGGCTCTGCTGAAACCAGAACAGGTACACTCACTTATACCTGGGGCCGCTCTTAAGTCTCAGCAATGAATAAAAACAGTGTTCTAAGATTAAAAATCTTATCCTGTGTAAGTTTTGGAGAACTTTACATATGCAACAAGTATGCCTGATAAATTCTGCATTGCAACCCAGGTTCTGGAAAGTTTTCTAACATCTGACTTCTGTCAATTTTTGCACATCTTGTTTTCAGGATGCGTTAAGGAATTAAGGCTGCTTTTGGCTTATTTTCTTTTGAAGCATTGTGTGCTTTGATTTGTCAAAGAAGCTGTACCTAGAATCCCATGTTCATTGACTCTTTAATCTTAAAAATCCCCAACCCCCCTAAAAAAACCACCCAACAAAACCACCACAAAAAAACCCCACACCCCAAAAAAAGAGTGAACTGCAAGTTACATTAACCAAGATGTAAATTCCAGTCCAGGTTTCTGATGCCAGTTCGTGCTCTCTTCTGTCTTCTGTTGTGCAGATTTAGCTGTTCTATGCTCATATGCGCTATTGTTTTGGTGTTTTCATATCAAAAGCATTCAGATGGAATATTGAATTGGGTATTACACATCAGGAAAAAAACATTTTCCAGAAGCAGTGATGAAAGAAATATTACTGATCTCATTTCAGTTTCCAGTTTTAGAGTAAGGGTAACAGCTCTGGAATGAGACTGAAGAAGGTATTTCTGCCTTTATAACAGAAAGCAAGCAGGTCATCTTGCCAGGTTTCTCGTACCTGAGCAATTACCTGGGTAGAAAAAAGCAAATACTGGATCCTCAGAGCTAAAATAACGGATTGAGTTTATCTAGATTTTGCTCGTTTGCTTTATTATTACTTGGATTTTTCAAAGGTGACTAAGACAGTCGTATTCAGTTTTCACTCTTAAAACATTGAAAATTCCAGCCCAAAAAGTAACTGAACAAACTAACAGCAAGTTTTCTGTGCCTCACACAGACCACCATGGTAGTTGAAATTACCCTGCAAAATATTTCTTAATTTGCCACCTTTCATTATCACACCATTTGATTTCATTCTTTGTCTAACACAGCAGAACCCTGGTTGCCCGCAAATAACTTTGCGAGTGCTTTATGTGAATGATAAAAGCTTAGCTCACTCTCATAAGGACCCTACTTTTTCTAACTTCTTAAAACTAGCAAATATAGAAACCAAATTAATTTTGGACAAGCTGCAAGTGAATAAAAATGCTGCTTAATATCACCTTGTGCCGTGCAACCTCCCCTCAACCTTGAAGGTCCATAGCACAATTAACAGATGCTATGTAGTTTGAACAGGGTCCTCAGATTTTGAATAAAGATTCATACAGGAAGGAGAAACTTGCTTCTCAGTATGCCTGGAAATTTTTGGAAGGAAAAGGGAAAGAGTGGTAACAGGGGGTCATTGAGTGCCATAATTTATCATTATATCTTCACATTTTGGTTGTCATTGCCTTTCCTGCACGTTTTTCTTGGACTCTGTTATGAGTAAATACTAATTTTGTGTGTACACCAAAAATACATAGATTCTGGTAATGCCTTGGTATGAGGAAAAGTTGAAACATTGCAGGAAATTCTTTCTGCATTGACACCATCTCTTTTTGCTCATGCTTCTGTGCTTGTATATAATGTTTATAAAGCAAACAGACATCTGCTTCCCTTTCCTCAGTTGTAGCCCTTGGATCCAATGAAACAGATTTTACCATGCAATATTTAATTTGTCTAAGTGAGAACAGTTCTGCCTTTTAATGTGGATGTTGGTTCTTGTGCTTTTGGAGGTACTGCATGTCTCTTTGGGTGAAAAGGGACAATTTGGGGCTTAGAATTGTCTTGGTGGCAGCAAGGGCCCCTTCCTGACAACAGCAGTAAAGCCTACTGGAGCGGAAGGAGCGTAAAGGGAGCAAGAAAGTGACTCATTTGTGTCTGAATTTATTGTGGAGCAGGTTCCCCGAAGTGATGGTTTGTCCACTGCCAAATTTTCTCTTTAGTGGTGTCCAGAGAAAATTAGTACAGATTCTGTCTCCAGCCTACTGGTTTGGTGTATGACCCCTGACAACAACTAATAAAATCCTAACAAATTTAAAGATGTTCCTTGCAATATAATTAAATACTGCTTAGCAAAAGGCTTTGCAATTTTCCAGTTATATATGTGCATCAAAGCACAGATGCTAAATAAAGCTGGACTTTTTCAGTTCAGTGATTGAATTAATGCATTTGAAAGGAAGAGAGGGGAAATGGTTTCAGGACAAACCAAACCAGATGGGAGAAGGTGGGGGTTAGCTTTCCCATCAATTTTTTTTGGGTAAACCCAAATATATGGTCTGAAATTAATGTTGTAACTGAGGAATTATTTTATTTTTGTTTAATCTATATTAAAAGAGAGGCTATTTTTTTAGATGAAAAATGTTAAATTTTTTGCTTGAAAATACTGAAACAAATTACTCTGAGCTCCCAGCTTTTTCCCTGTCTATTTTGATTCACACTGATCATGCAATTTGACTGGAAATCACAAAAGGCTTGTTCTTCTGAGCAAATGTATTTTATGGTTAATTCATTATTTTATTGGGGGGGGGAGGGAAGAGACAGGGAAGTCCAGTTGTTATACTAAATGCTTTGGCTTGTTTATTGCATGTTTAACTGCTGTTATATGTTCCTCAATACTGTGATCTGAGAGAATAATAATTTCTAAACTTGAGTTGCACTGAATGTCAGGTCTGTCCATAGCAAATGATACAAAAAATGAACCTGTCACACAACCTTATTTTAATTTTCCCCAGTGTTTCATTGGTGGAAATTGAGTTTTTTGGCTCAATATTCTTTTTAAAAAGTCATTGAAATACCAAATTACTGTCTCTTCCCTACATTGTGTACAGTAATACTAGATTTGGAAGCACTCATTTTTTATTTCAAATAGAATTTTTTATGAGAAAAGAGATGTTAAATCTTTCAGATCAGCAGAAATACCCACTGTAATTCTAATTTTGGAATCTTACTTGGTTAGATGATAAAGGCAATATTCACACATGCTAGTTGATGGGGCTATTTTGATCCCAGTCATAAAAGACTCCACAGACTGATGCAATATTACTCTGTTTACCTAGAGGATGACGTGTGTGGACAGTTGGAAAGGTTAGTGCTGTGGTTACTGTACTGAACTTTGTAGGGGACTTTGCAAATAGGGATGTAAAAGAGCTACACAGATTGTTTCAAACAGCGGTGAATACCGTGGTTTTGGCTCAACACATTTATGCCTTTCTAGATGAAAGTAGAACAGAAGTTTGCTGGAAGCCAGAAGATTTTTTTTATGAACTCTAACAGTCTGGAAAAAAAAAAGTTGGCTCAAAGAAAAGAAAAATGAGATGAAAAAAATTAACTCCTGGAAAACAGTTTTTGCCACTTGCAAGAATATCACAAATGCCTTCATTGTTCATGTGTTCCTACGTTCTTGCTAAGTTTTGAAGCAGAAAGCGACAGCAGTCTGACTTCTAATGTCATAGGACAGAGCAACTTCAAAATAGTATTTCAGGAGGATGAAAGAATTCAGCCAGGTACTGCTGCAACTCATTGTCTAAAGCCAATGGGGTTTCACAGGGTATGCTTTCTGGATGAGGCCAATCCTCTTGTGCATATAAAAACATAACAAAATAGAGTTGTTATAAGAGAAGTCTAACTTGTGAACATCAATAATTACTACAGCTACAGTCCAAAAAGATACTTATTTCTTAAAACAAAAGAAATGAGAAAATACTGATTAACCAAATGGGGAATGAAAAATTGGATTTTTTTTTTGATGTGGCAGTGCAGACAACTGCACTGTGAGATGCTGAATCAGCAGCTGTGCATGGGCATAGCTGTCCGAGCGTGCTGGCAGGAATGGGATGTTCATCTTCAAAAAATCCACCCAGAAACAAAACATTTCAATAAATAAAAAGAGCAATGAAATGTTTAAGGATTTTATCCTGGGTCTGGCTACAAAAGGACTAATATTTATTTGCCAGAATTCACAATGCATTTCTGAGACACTGTTTTCCTTCAAAACAGCTAAACCCTTCAATTTGAAAAATACCCATAAAGAGGGGAAAAAACCCAGCAGTTATATAAGCAAACTTTAATTATATTTTTGATCCTTCTAACTCTTAGTTCCTATTGCAATACCAGAAATAGGAAAGCTTATTTTGAAAGTGAGCTGGCAAAGATTCTTCTCTGTGCTGCGTTACCAAATAACCTCTTATTCAGGGAGTAGGACAGACCTCTTTAACTGTGAGTAAAGGAATCAGGCCAATGACATACTAGATATTGACAGTCTGTGATCCAGTATAAACTTACCTTCGCAGTGGACTCCGTTCCAGCGTCTGACTTGTAGAGTCACAGCAAGACAGCTCAGCCGGATTGCTGACAGAAAACAAGGTGGTCTGGAAAAGGTGGATATCTAGTTTTGTAGAACTGTCCATACAGAGGTCAGCCCAGCTGGATGTCAGTATGTCATCTTTTATAAACTATCAAAAGGATTAATGATTGCAAAGGGCTCTTATGAAATATGAGCAAGAAGAGAGGTACAACAGCTGCGTGCCATTTATTGCATGTCCCTCCATGCTCCTTTTCTGATAAATTTGTTGACTTGTTTTCCCCATTCCTGCAAAATGTCTCGCCCTCCTCTTGCTGAATTATATTTTGATCTATACTGAGACACCTCTGTATTCTCTCTCTTATGGCTTTTTTTAAAGATTTCATTTCACACAACCTTTCCAAACTTTTCCTCACCGGAATCTGTCTATGAAGTGCTTTTTTCTTATCTGTCAGTACCACACTTCCTTCATCCTGATCATGCCTCCTCCTTCTACCATTCCTGCCTGACCTAATCCCCACTGTCATCCAACCGTGCTGTTGGTGTCCACAGCGCCCAGGTCTCTCAATCACATCTGTGCTGTCCCAAAGCAAGGCTACCTAAGACCAGTAATGATGCCTTCCTTCAGGCTTACACCATACTAAATGTCACTTGTTCCATTTTACTATTGGTCTGTAGTGAGAAACTGGGTCATGTATTTTTGTCGACAAGTTTTTTCTTCAGTTCTGGTATACTTCTGCTCAAGTAATTTTTCCCTTTTACTGCCAAGTGTCCTGTGTTTACAGTGTCAATCATCTAAAACTCCCTAGTTTCTCTCCCAAATTTTTTCCTGAAAAAATGCCTGAAAGATGTGCTTCCAAGGAAAGATCTAAAAGCTTTGTGGAGGACAGATGATGGCTAGAAAGAAAAACAATCTTTCCCATCTTTAAGAATTGGGAACAGGGTAAGACGAGTCACAGAATTGTCAGTCTGCTGGCTGAAGTTAAATTCCTTGAATTAATATTGGAATAAATTGTCCAGCTTTTCAAAACTCTTGAAATGTAAGGAGAATGAGTCACCATGGATTTGTAAGGAGCAAACTGTCAAATTAATTTCCATTACAATGGGATAATAGGGGGGTGCAAGTATGTTGGGGAAATTGAGGAAATGGTTGGAAAGTGTATGTACTGTAGTCAGCAGTAGTAAAAGATCATCCAAATTACTTCATAAAATCTTGAACGTGTCACTTCCAGAAATGTTGAGATCCTAAAGAGGTCATTGAAAATTATCAGATATCTACGCTGGAAGAAACTGAGTGCTTTGGCATAAGACAAGAGAACTGAGGGGATGTCTTAAGATATAAAAGTTGCTCCATATAGGAAGAGGAAAAACTTGTTCTCAGAAAGATATTACAGGTTCAATCATAGCATGAGAAATGAGATGGACTTGATGTGACTTCTCACATTCCCTTATGGTTTCAAAATGCCATATGCTGTTAAAGATGTAGGGTCAAGTAGAATTGTTTTAGATGAAAACACAACTATATACGTTACATATGTACAGAATAAAGGGGAAAACTGTTATTAGATTTTTTTTTTGTTGCTGATATAATTCCTGTATTGGACCATACCTCATTAACACTATTGAACCCTTGTGAGTGAGGAGTATAGCCAGACATACATGTTGCAATTGATGATCTGCAGCTTAGATATATTAGGCAACTGCCTTAGTCTTAGGCAGCTGAACTAATGTTTTAAGCACACATACTTTGATCTTCTAATGTAGCATCTGTATGGATCTGAAAAGAGAATTCGGCTGTATAGTCACAACCTCTCCTTCCCACTGAAAGAGCATATGCTTACATATTCTAATGTAGGTGGATTAATCCAAGTCTATAGTCTGAATATCTCAAGTTTGGAGTGGAAGATCAAACTCTTATGGGTTTTTTTTTTCCCCAAATCTTTCATGGACTAACATTAAAGCCTTTTGAACTTTTGAATGCATGTATAAAGTTGTAATTTTATCTTGGGCCAGTCCCATGCAATTAAACATCAGAAATTTGGTACTGCTGACTTATGCATTGTATAACTATAAAATCATTTTACATTACGGTAAAGTGAATACGTCTCAAAATGATTATTTCTTCATATGGGCCCATGAAGATTTAGTAAATTTAATTATCCCAAACTAATATTATCTTAAAGGTACTTTTTTGTCCAAAGAAAGATCCTAAAGAATGGTGAGGTGATGTAATGGTTAAAGAGATAGCATAAGAAGAATTGATACTAGTGCTTGTCCCAATAGGAGTACATTTCACATCTGTTATTTATGATGTGAAGTGCCACTGGGGACAGATCCAGTAACTATGTACATAGTAATACCTTTAATTAGACTAACAGAATAAATATTACAGACAGGCTTTAGGGATCTCATAAAAGCTTTACCCCTGATGAAGAGGAAATTGATGCAACTGGAGAATGATAACTCCAACAGGAACTGTAAACTGGGAAGATCAATATCTCCTAACTTCTTGTGCATTGATTCTTGCAGCACTCATGGATAAACTTACGATTCCTCTATGACATTTCAGAAGAAACCTTCCTGTGAACTTGGAAGCTTAAGAATAAAACTTACTTGTCCGTCAAATGACAAATGTCAGATGACCTTCTGCTATCACTGTGCCTATACCAAGATTTTTTAAAGAAAAAAATCTAGTCTCTTTTGCAAGCACTACAGAGACTAGGTTATCGGAGCAGAAAAATATCTTTACCTGAAACTATGCTGCCTCTCTTCTGGGTTGCACTGCCTGAGGTACAGAGCTGAAGCTTGGGGGTATGAAGGCTTTGAAGTTAAAGCATAACAGCCTCTTTGTTTTCTCTGTTTTCCTTGCCATAAAGAGCACATAACTGGAGTGACAGAGTTCAGTGAATAGACGCTTTACATGGCCGCTCGTTGCAACACCTGCTGGCAGCTGAGTGTGACACCACTGCAAACCTCTACCCCTGGCACAGAAAGGGACATAGAAACCCCTTGTTCAGTCTCATGTTTTATAACAGTCAGAAATATACATGTGGTGGGTTGAGTTTTCCTCGTTCTTGAAGCCAGTTTTTCCATGAGTTTCAGCCAAAGCAATACCTGCAAACATTAAGACTAATTTTCCAGCTTAGTACTTCAGAAGTAACTGTGGCAATGCTACAATCGTATTGTGTCATCTTTAGCTTGTGGGTCTGGCTTCAATGTCCTTACCGTGGTCTGCAGGTGCAGTTAGGTGGACAGGATATTGTAATAATCTGTGACTGTTGATTGTGCCTTGTAGCTTGTGTGTATCTTGAAATAAAAGGCCAATTTGTCAGGCTCTAGAAAAGACAAAATGGGATTTTAAAATTGGACCTTTTTGCATGGTTGTTGCAAACTGAAGACTTCCACTTGAATGCTGATTGTGGGTGATGTGGTAGGGAATTAAGCTAACAAAAACTCTGAGCTGAACCTTATGGGTGGGCCGAAGAAAGTACGCCCAAAACAGTGGAACCCCAATAGCCTCTGCTGTGGAACCACTTGCATGACTTACCAGACTCCAGCTTGAAGTTGTGTCCTTTCTGTGCTCTGTTATCATTTGCATGCCTTGATCCATTAGCATCACTCCTTAAACACAAAATGAAGGCCAAATGATTTTTTTTTTACAGTACCTCTCTAAATTGCTTTTTTTTTTAAAGGTCTATTTGTCCCTTGAAGAGTTATGAGAACTGCTGTTACAAATAACATATCTTATAGCACCCATCAGATCTTTTTCTGACTTTTTAAATGTTCATTTTGAAATGCAAGACTTGAAAAAAATAGCAAACCTATATACTTTTTAAACAGTAGATGCCTCTGAGACATGTTTGATATGAAATAAGTTTTTTAAAATTCCAATTTTGTCTTAAGAGTTAATATCTTAATTTATCCACAAAAATTTTTATATAAAGTGAAAATTAATGTCTCTATTTTGCTGTGTAAAGTTTTATCTGAAACAGTACTAGTGGCTATTTGCATGAGATGCAGGCTAAAACCTTATTAAAAGTAAAATCTGAGGACCAATTACAGTATTTCATTCTCTTTAGTTTTATTAATAGTTGAAAGCTTTCTTTGTAGAAGTTATTTTGAAAATCATAAGAAAAAATTCTATACACGTATAAATAAAACTTGGTGATGAAAAGTAGGTCAGTCCTTCAGTCTGGCTTTTAGCTACATCTTAAAGATTTTTCTCTGCAGTGATTTGCTGATCCACTTATTCTTAATATCATAATCCTTAAATTTATAATCCTCAGTGATAGTCAATGATTGCTAACATGTATAATTTTCCTCATCCAGTGTCAACAGTGCCACTGATACATTTGGTCATGTGTTTGTAAGTGGCTGTCTGTTTCAGAATCTGGTTATTTAAAGTGTATCTAACTTAATTACCAAACAGTAAACACAGTCTGCAAAAGTCACTGACCTAGAATGTTGCCTCTAAGCTTTTGAGCATGGCTGATAGTGGAATGATGTAAAATGACATGAAAGCTGAAGACATAATTGCTCATTGTGAATCTTTTTTTCAGTAGCTAACATTATTCCGAAGATGAAAAGTGACAGTTATGTATTTTTGGCAACATTTCCCTGTAGGAAAGGAACATGCAACCTACTTATTCTTGCTACTGTTAGGGCTGACTCAAAATTATATTTGTAAAAAGTTTATTTACTGACATTATGGACTGAATTTTTGAGCGGTCTCTACCCAAGTACTAATTTAGGGCTCTTATAGTCTAGGTATGTAGTCATGCAAAATGAGCTGTTAGAGGTTTATCCACAAAATATCACAAGAGTTATTTCTAGGAGCAAATGCGGTGTTTTGGGAGTATCCAAAAAAAAAAGTGAAGCATCCAAAATTTGGATGCTGCTTCTGAATATCTGGCTGCACAAAACTTAAAAATGCCATCTGGTGACAGCTTTACCTTCTATACAGATTACATCAGACCGCGCATGTGTGTGTGTTCCTATTGCTTGCAAATTTACACTTGTAGCTGATGGAAATGATACATATGTGAAAGCTTGGAAAGCAGTTAGTGAGCAACCTTATTTTAAAAAGAGCTGATGAAATGTAGCAGCCAACAATCTTAAAGTGAACATAGAACCTAAGTACATATTGCAGTATTCTGGGCTTGTAAGTATGCAGGCTCTGTGTTCACTTTAACACTGACGGTTACAGTTTCCGATGATAATAAAGGTACATAAACTGCAGTCAGCTCAGGAACCTACCTGTCTCATCTATGTGTAATGCAGAGATACTAACTTTATTGCTCAACGAGTTAGGAGGGCCTGTTAAAACTGTGGCTCTTCCTGTTTTGAGGAGGATGGTGGCACCAGTGCCCTGTGAGCTCAAGCACAGCAAGCTGCTGATGTAATCTTATTGATTTGGGGATCCAAGTCAGAATTTCTTTGTAGATGTGACCTATACCAGTTCATTTGTGGTAGAAAGATGGCAAAAGAATAGTCTGTTTAATTTTAATTACTACAAACAGTCCTTAAAACATGGTCTATTATTTGTAGGCAATTTATTGAATTACCTTTCAGTTTCAGTTCAGCAAAGGCTAGTATATCCTCCTGGCAAATAATTTTATCATGGGTATCTTGAGCTAATCTGATAGTGTCTTCATAGAAAATGAATAAGGCAGGAAGCCTTTTCTTTCAGGAAAATATAGCTCAGGTACCTCATCTAAGTAGAGACGAACCTCTAGCGCTAGACATTGACTGGTCAAAACCAGCTGGAAAGGTATGCACCTAAGTTCTAGCAAAAAAAAAAAAATTCTGTGCAGGTATGCATGTCTCAGACTTGGATTACTCCTGAGCAATGCTCCCGACTAATTAGCAATAGATACAGTACTGCCCCCAAAATCTCAGTACAAGGTTTAAAGCAGAAGTCGTGTTCCCACACAGATAACAGCCTCTATAAGAAGGAAGGAAACCTAATGTTTCTTCTTTTTTCTTTTTTTTTTTTGTAAGTATGAAGCGTCTTGACGATGCAGACAGACACCTAAAGACATTGATGGGATAGGTGGTATAGCAATGGAGAGAGGGGAAGAAGGGGAGGTATTTTTGGTACTTTTTTTTTTTTTTTTAGAATTGACTCTTAACAGTCATTTTGTGGTATTCACTTTTAACAGACCTGTGGTTTGGTTATCTTACTCTTGATGCATGTCATCTGGTTCCAGAAGGCACTTCCAGTCAGCAGTTACAAGCATTTGTACACATACCTGCAGTGTCTAAAGTTTTGCAGAACATAAATACTCTCTTGTAAAGGCTGACACAATTTGAAGTCAGTATGTAGTTCTAGGCCAGAGAGGGGTGCCAATAGGCACTCCAAATGAAGAAACTCCTGGATATTGTGACAGAAGGTATTTTAAATGATTCTATGATTTTATTTGGCTTAATTTTTTTTCTCAAATGCAACCAATGAATGGCTTAGTTTTACTAGCTCTGTGTCAAAATAATGGCAAATGATGTAAAGTGTACAATGTGAAGGGAGAGAGAGGAAACAAGCTGCCATTGCTCCAAGTATGTACACTTATGCTCTGGGAGCCATTGTCAGACAAAAATATTCTGTGAGCTCTTTCCCACCCACATACCTCAAGCTTCATGAAGCGAAGGAGACTGTCATGTGGTGGCAAAGGCCAGATTATCATAATGTGGGTGTGAGGTTTCTGCCCCAAAATACTCTTCTGCCTGTTGTGTTCCGAAGCTCCTTATTTGTACCTGCAAAGCAATAATCTGTACAAACGGAGTAGTTAGGCGTCCAGGGCCACCCACAGTTTGTCTGTGGGCATAAATGCTTTCTCTGTAGGTGGGAACATGTGTTTTTCAAGTACATGTTCTTTTGTTTCTCTCTCCCCGCTCCTCCAAGAGTGATATCTACCTCTGACTGCATTTTTATTTAGTGTAGGATGTGTGGGACCATACTTTTACATTTCTCTTGTGTGTTGGCTTGCCAAATCCTCAGCTTGTACAAATTGGCATAATTCCATTGAAATCAATAAAAGTATGTTGACTAAAACCAGCAGAGAATTGGAATTCATTAGTTAGCAGACCAAGATCCATGTGAACTTCTGGAATGATCTCCCGCAATTGTTTTGGGATCTACAGAGATCTTCCTGGAGAGGTTACAAAGGCTTCCTTTAAGATATTCTGTAGGCCACAGCTGGCTGCCATCTTTAAAGTACTGTCTGTTTTCCTGTCGTCTTCTACAGTTGCATCCTGAATGTCTGTCTGAAAGTTCTTTTAGTTTTGGTATCCCTCTAGCAGTTTGTGGTCTCCCTAGTCTGCGGGACAGCAGATGCAGTAATTTCATCATGTCTGTCAGTGTGGTAACCAGTGGCATATTCATAATGAGGCAGTGAACTGGGTGGCATTTAAATGTAAATCTATTATCATGAGCTTATCATGGCTCATTATTTTGAGGCAAACACAGTAATTAGCACAGGGTGTACTTTATGATAATTGGGAATGTTTTGCACATCAGATGGTGATGTTGACTTTTGAGGGCAACCACCTGGACTCAGCTCTTACTAGCTAAAATTAATATTTTTGTATTTCTTTTTGTTTCAGTGTTTCAAAATGCCTATGATAAAATATTTTAACTGTTTAATAACTAAATAATATATCCATGCAATCAATTAGCTTAATAGTATGATTATTGGGATAACTTGCTGTTACCCATAGGTGATACTGTAGTTTAGATAAATAGTTTATGTATATTGTAGCTTATCTTGAGTGCAAAGTGAATCTTCCATTATCTTAATGTCCAGGTGAATGTCACTTTCCAGCTATCTTGCCTCTGTGACCTGGTATCTGAACCTTCTGAACACTGGTATCCTAGAATTGTGGTATCTGGTCCATTTTAGACTTGTTTTTCATCATAAAGACCTAGTGTGACATTTCTAATAGAGAAAATAATGACAATTAAAAAAAACAAACCTCCAAACAAAACACGTCAGGTCTCATGATAATCTATTTGCAAACTTAAGATAGGTTAAAGTGGCTTTGTTAAAACATCATCAAAATTTTTAGGGCTAGCTTGGAAACAGCTGTATCTCATGAAATACATATTCGGATATTTCCTGATTTTTATCATGGGCATATATGCTAGCTGCAGAGCTGGGGGCTTATATCTGATTTACTGTGAAATATAGACAAAGTTTCTATTGCAATTCATGGCTTGTGTGGATTAGTTTCTGCACCTGAAGCTTTCCCTAAATTTTTACTATCAGTTCAGATCCAAACCTAGGAGGAGGAGACTATTTTTGGTTCCAGTGACAATGTAAAGGCAGTTTCATAACCAGCAGATGTAGGAATTGGGCAATTCTATCAGGTTATTTGATAAGAGCCATATTTGGAAGCTGTGCAATTTGAATACTTGCCCTGTTTCCTCCTCAGATCAATACTTCCTAAACTCAAACACAAACCTTATCTTACATATATGTCAGACATATTTGTGTATTCAATTTGTGATTACTGGTTGTTATAAAGTGAAGGATCTAACACAGCAATGTAAAATACTGAGCTTGTAAATCCACTTTGGATGCAGACAGCAGGAGGGGCAGTTAACCATTATGCTTACTATATGAACAAAGAATGAGGATGCAATAATGTAAAACAGTGCTGTCCTTTTACTTCTAATACATTTCTTATTGGACAGTAGTTAACTCTTGTAATTGTGTTCCAGAAATTCTGTTTGCTTAAATTATACGACAGTATCTGCAATATCTCCTAATAATGACAAATGGTAAATGTTTTAGTAGTTCTCTTATGTCTATGCACCTTGAAGAGACACCTCATTTACATATGGGAGGGAATGTTTTTTAAGCTCATGAAAAACTTGCTGGTTTTGTATTTATTCTTTCTATTGCCCCTTTTGCAGTCTGTACTTTTAAAATTAAAATAAGGGGGGGGACACATGAAATACAATGGCAAGTTTAGATATTTTTTTGCTAAATCATGATAGGCTTCTGTTTGTATTCAAAGTTCATTCCTACTACTACATGCTGCCATGGTATCTAAGTTTCAAAACCTTAGTGATTTTTCAGGGGGAGAGGAGGAGCTATATTTTGAAAAAAAAAAAAAAAATCTCTAAGTTCAAAGAATTGCAAGTGCTGCATTTCAAGGGGATGAAATAATCTATTTCAAACTAGGAAAGAACTTGTGGACATTTATGTATCTATGGAATAATGTTAGATAAATTTAAATGTATTAACTGTGTGGTGCCATTACAAATGCTATTTTTGGCTGAAAAGGATCAGTGATTGTTTGTAAAATAAGGAGACATCAAACTATTTCAGCTAGCCTTTGCTGGGCTGTTTGGAATGTGGTCTGTGTTTCTGGCACTCGCACTTAAGGAGGATGCACAGGAAGACTAAAAAAAAAAAGAAAAGTTAAGACAAAATTATACAAACCTAAATAAAAGAAAGGGCAAGATATAAAAATTAATCTGGAGTGGGTGTCACCATGCAAGTGCTTAAAAAAAAAAAATTGGTTTTCAATGTAACTCTGGCAAGTAACAAAGATAAACATCAAAAGAAAAGAAAAAGGGGGTGGTCAGCAAGAAAAACATGGTGTTTGCATTAGGGAAAAGTCAGAATTACAGGATTATTCTTTTTTTCCAGAAAGACATACAATTGGAGTCCAAGATCGTCTAGATGCTGCTTCCAGTTCAACTATAGGCTACTTCTATGTTTAACCCTTTAACTTACTGTATGTCACTTCACCATCTGTAAAACAAGACATGTTAGTGTGGTGGCATTAGGCTGTGCCAAAAAGCGAGTCTAACATATACTCATCCTACCATGGTCCTGAATATCACAGACTATTTCTATCATAGGAATTCTTTGACTTGTAGTTTTAGAGGTAAAACCATGTGTCTTTCTGTACTTGCTAAACAGAAGTTATAGACTTGATGCAGAAACTGTTGGGTTAGATGTTTTGACCCTTCTTATGCCAGAAGTTGGGGGGGGGGGGAAACACATTTAGAGCTAAGTAAAAAACCCAACAACTCCAAACCTTATAACAAGCCCTTAGTACCACCTCTGCTGTCTTCCAGCACAGTATTGCGTGCACTGGGGAACAGCAACTGATCTCTGATGTACGGAAAGTACATTCCTTCTCCTCCGCTGCTGTAAAACTAGTGCTCCTATTATGTCAAGGTCCATCGCGTTTACTGCAACTTTGATATGCTTGGCCTAAAAACATTGCTGTGAGTGAATTATTTACAATTCTATAGGTCTATATGGCCTGTGGGTATTGTTGTGAGTACATATATAGCATATATAGCATATTAACAAATAAACCCCATGAAAATTACCATGAAACCTTTCCACAGTGTTTCACAGCTACCGTTACCAAAATGGGATTGTTCTGTGGCTTTACGGCGTAAGGAAAGACGTGTGTGAGCCAGCATCTCTTGTGGGGTGTGGAATAATGGTATTTTTTTGCCAATTAACATTCTGTAAATTACTCGTCTGTAGAAGTGGACTTTAAGTTGCATGAAATATTATATATCTGTACACTAAGAAGACATTTTTCTATCTCTATATGAAAGCATGATGTCACTAAAATCACTGATAAATTTTATACTAGGCACCATTAAAAGAGACCACTGCTGCAGAGTCTGTTCTTCAGAAACCAGTAAAAACTTGCAGTCCAGGTGAAAATATTTGTTTTATATTTGTAATGGGTGTGGACTGATTATCTGTGCCTAGGTCAATGCTGGGTGAGGTTTCTGCACCCCGTTCTAGTAGGGTAGGAATTGTTGCTGTTTAATATTTAATGAGTGTATGAAACAAAATTATGATAGAAATCAGGGAAAAACATGTATTTTGAGGAAAAATACTGCCCTAGAAAAGGATATAACTAACTTTACCTCTTTCCTGCAGAGGAATCTGTCTCCCCAGTGCTAATCATTCAGACATTATCAGTTAGCATAGAAAACATATATACAGAAACCACTCATGCTCCAGGACACTGGTTCTTTCTAGTGTTGCCAAATTCCAGAATCTTCTATTCTGGTAAGTATTTTCTGTTAAACATACATAACACAACTATAACTAGCATTAATAACTGTATTGCAGAAACAAGACCTGATTTTTAGTTTCCAGTAAGGAACCTTGATGCATACTGTTGCAAGAACATATTAGCTACAACTTAATTTGAAAGCTTCTCCTTCTAGATAGAATATATACCTTTGAGTCCTGCTTTTAATATGGTCTTTATCTATCTGCAATATGTAAGTCGGTAGTAATTCAAGTTCCCATTTTTGTAGAAATAAACTTAAAGATACAGACATCCCTGAACAGCATTGCTGAGAAGTCATACATCCATAGCAACGCTTCCATTTAATACTTAACTCTGCTGTCTCTGACCACAATAGTATCCAGTGAGCAATAGACCCCGTGGGTTCTTCTCTAGTAAATATTGCAATGAAAAAATATAATCTTCCTAAACATCGATTTTAAATAATGTCCAAACAATTCCAGGATTTAATTTGTTAGTGTGGTTATGTCTTTGAGGAACTGATTTTTTTCCCTATAAATACCAGTCTCGCATGGGATTGAGGACTGATCTCTCTCATGATTGAAATAAACGACAATGGTAACACAGTTTAAGAAGCAACTACAGATGTAGCCTTCCATGATAGCCTTGATGGCTTGTATGCTGTTCAGTTGCTACATGGTGAAACATGGATAAAACAAGCAAGTACAGTACACAAGATAACTGTTGTGTAACTGATGTGCTGAGGAAACTTTGTAAATAATCAGACTAAAGTATTGTTAATGGACCCCCCCACTGTGAGGAGGAACAATGTGAATGCTGTGCCATTACCTAACTTTTAGAAGCAATTCCTACTGCAGAATACCTGCAGTTGTGCTACGTCTAAAGGCTGAACTTACCTTGGATGACTGTGTGATGTGAGAAATGTAGACTGGTCCTTTTGTGTGTCTGACCAGGTTAATAAAGGGTTGTAAGGAAATAAGGACAAAGTTGCAAACTTTATTTACACTTTTATTTTCTTATGATCAGCAATACTGAGAGTGTGACATAGGTACCCAAAGTTTACAGTAATTTTATGATTTAACTACTGTTCCATTATTATTACTGGATATACATTTCTCTGTCATCTTTCAGATCCCTAAAAAAGGCAAATGTAATAGTATTTGCTGTCTAACAGTATCTATTTAGGTGCTTAAAATCAGTTTCATGTAAAATTAATGAATCTTTTATTTGATATAACATTTTATCCGTATCTTTGAACTCTGGCTCCCATTTGTATTTGTCGTGACAAGTGTAGAAGAAATTTTTGAACTATTCCACAATGCCTAGTTAAAATGAGATTTAAATATTCTTTCCTCTTATGCTCAGAGTCCTTAGGAATGGATGATACACAAAGTTCCCCATATTATTATTTATTTCCACATACATACTGAATAAGAATTTTTATAGGTTATATGAACACTGGGAGGACAATATTCCAGAAAAAGGCAGTGATTTTTTTTTTCTAGTCACCTAAGTTAAACACACTTAAAAACAAGCAAGCAAAAAGTGAATATCCCCAACTATTTTTTTGGCCAGAAAAATGTAGCCTATAAGAAGTGTTTGCTTCTCACTACGACTTTCAGAGCTGGTGTTCGTTTCAACGGCAACTGCAAAATGTGGGGCCACAGTTGCATTCATTGTTCAGTGAGCTTGTCCACATAGTTAAACCCACCGACAGCAATGAATGTTGATTGTGACCTTTTTTGTAAAGCTTGGCAGGGTGGGGGAGAAACATCATGTGGTGGTTAGGTTGCTATCTTCGGTGTTAAGGCCTGAAAGCATGAAGTAAGGAGGAGGATGGTTAGCTGGAGGGTACAATCAACGGTCGATGGTTTTCACTTGAATTCCAAACTCACCGACAGCGTTGAATGTTCACTGAAGCAACCACTACAACAGAACTCCATTGACTTCACAGCATCCTCAAATGTCTGAAAGGAGGGGGGGAAAATCAAAATTCACACAATGATTTTAATCATACAGATGATGCAACTTCAGTCATCTTTCTCTTACCGACACCAACACCCTTCTTTGCCCATCCTGTTTCAGTCTGTGCAAGTAGCTGGCAGTTTTCCAAACTTCTTTCTATGAAAAGAAAAGATATTTCACTTATTCAGGCTTTGACAATATAGGCTGGGGATCCAGGCACAAGTGGATTGATGTTGTCATTTCACGAAACTGAACTTAATAGAAAATGAAAACACAAGATCCCATATATGAACAGAGCTGGCGAAGAGTTTTATGAGTCAGTGTTGCCAATTATAGATTGTCTGATTGAGTAGAACTTCTTCTGCTGACGTGGTTCAATTGGATTTAAACTTGCTTAGGATTGATGAAAACTACATTTTCTTTTAAGAAGGCTTAATTTCTCAGCAAATGTCTTAGACAGAAGGCCTTTTTTCCTTACAAATTGTCATACATGCAGAACCTGTTATGATAGTTTTCCAGAGGAAAAAAGGCAAATGTACCTCAAGGCTTGATGACCTAAATTTCTTTTCATATATTTTTTAGGTGGCAGCATGCTGTCCATATCCAGAACTTGATCATCACACAGTAAAGTGCTTACTCTTAAAAATTTCCACAGTAGCACATCACTTTTTTCCAATCTTCTGAGCTTTCCAACTAAATTTTCCTCATTCTTAAAATATATGGTTTTTTAATTTTTATTTATTTATGCAGGGCTGCAATTTTCATGTTGTAGGGGAGGGGTTTTAGAGACTGGGATCAGAAGGTAAAACATGGTAACCTAGGAATTTTACCTTATTTGCATTTGTGAGCAGAGTTCTGCAGAAGGTGGTCTCGCAGCTCAGCTGGTCTGAATTCTTTTTTGCTAGGTCCACTCTTAGCTTGCTGCACTGAAATTATGTGACTGATTCTTTGGCTTCTATGAATTGCTGTTTGTTTACCTTGTCCTTTGGTAAGGACTTATACTCTCAGCCATTTCTGATTATTTTAAAAATCTTCATAAATGTTGGGGGGTTTTGTTAAATTTTTTTTTGTACTTGCATAAAGGGAACCAGCACCAGAAGACTCAAGGTTGTAAGTGTGCTGCCTGCATGTATTTTGTAAACAAACACTATGACAAGGGCTTTGTCCTAGCTGTTTCTTTCAACTAATTGCTCTGCATGTAGAGGTATTTATTACATCATTTAACTCAACTGTATTTTCTATCAAATATATCTTAAAGACAGAGAGTCATTAATATAGCCTATTGGGGAACTAGACAAGAATGGAACCAACCAATTTTCTTCTAAACAAAACACATCTGACCTACCATAAAGAAGGGCCACTGTGATTATGAATATATCTGAATTCTAACCAAATGTGGCAGTCAACAACAGCATGGGACATTTGCTGCCAATACTTTAGCTTTGAAGTTTGATATTTTTTTTTCTCCATTTATTACTATTGGCTCTTCCACAGTTTAATTCAATAGATGTTACGAAAGGAGTTCCTTACACCAGCATGAGTGATGAGAGAGTAAGGCTCTCCAACTCAGTAGTCTTTTGTGCATCTGCATCTGTTCAACGTTGTTCTAGCCAAATGAATAGACTTTATGGTTTAGGGTCGCTCATGTTTAAGATCCGCTCTATTATAAGTTTTCTTTCTGTACGCCATTTCTTTCAGTACTTATTCCTATGCTCTTATTCCCTACTTCCATCTGTCACTACATATTTCAATGTGGGGTCTTGCCTGGCTGATACCTGGCAGTTAGGACGGGGTGTAGGGGAAGGAGAGGAGCTGTGTAGAGCTTGCAGCTGGGTGGATTGCATCTTAGAAGGAATTACTTTCACAGGTTGTTATTATTCCCTCCCCACCCCCCCAATGGAAAAACCTCAGTATTTCCTTGGTTACCTAGCCTCTGTTGAAATGGGCTGAAACTTGTAAGTACAAAAACACAAAAAAGTATTCCTGAGCTCCAGCCCCAATTCCTGATGTGTGCAGGTTATGCAGGGTAAAAATGCTTTCATCTTCTCTCATCTGGTTTTCATTTTTTTTAAATCCCTTACTGGGCTTAGCTAGCTGTTACAAATGTCAGCTTTATTTTAAGTTTTATTTCAGATCTGCAGGCTTATGTGAACATTCAGATTGGATGTATGGTTTTTTTATTTAAGGTTAGTAGGTCATAAATAAACCAAAGCACTTTCCTTGCTATGAGCAATAGGGTCATGGTGTACATGAAATATCGCTTTAAAAAAAATTGGAACCTAATGTGAATTGACAGAGGTACATGAGGAAGTAGTTCGTTGTGTCGCTGTAAAGGCCATAGGGATTTGGACTGCTAGAGCTGCTGTCTTAGGAATAGATTAGGTATCTTGTCTGATGACCTGTACTTAATTTAAGTGACTGCCTTTGCCAGTCCTTCCAGAGGGCAACTGTGTGAAGTAGAGCATCTCATCTTCAGTCCTTTTCCTCCTCTTGATGGCCTGACCTAAATTGAAGATATGGGTGTTGTGCTGCACAAACAGACAATTACTCCAATGCTATGTGAACTGCATCTTCGGTTCTAATTAGTTAGCTTTTCCATTTTGACCTTGATATCTTGAATCAAAAGACTAATGTTCAGCTTCATTGTACTGGTTAATACTGGCAACTGTTATACAGTACACTCATGTTTAACAGCTGCCATATGTAAAACAATAAAAGCTCCCTCTCCCTACTTAGAAATTGTGGCTGGAGCTGTGAAGTACTACTCTGCCCCGTTTATTGCCCCACCTCCTCCTTTCTCCCTTCTCCCTCCCCCACATAAATGCTCGATGAAATATAAATGATAGATGTCAGACAGGTCTGGCTTGCAGGCTACTTCAAATGGCTGTTTTGGTACTTTTAACAATCTTACTGCTTGTACAGCAGTGAGATTGCTTAGGAACAAATACTTAGGTGAATACACAGATCTCAGGTTTGGGGGGTTTCTTACAATTTTAGAAAACTTCCCTAATGATGCATTAAAACAGTCTGTTCAGATTCTGCACTGATTAAAATAGTATGTTAACATATTTATACGGTAGATGCTTTGCATGGTTTACAGCATCTTTTTTCTTTTGCTGGCATTGAATTGTTAATGGAGGGTGGAGTTAAGACTTTTTGAAGGCAAATGTTCATTTGTATAAAAGGAAGACAACAGAACAATAGTGTTAATACTCATATTGCAGAGTTATCTCATGGATACAGTTGTTGGCTACTTCCACCTCCCACTTGCCCTCTCCCACAGTCTGTCAACAGGCTTCCAGTTATACACTTGGGGACAAGAAAAAATGCAATGCGTGGATGTACTTTTAATTGTGTTGCAAAAATGAATTCCAGTGGCAATGTCTAAAAATGGCACTAACACACTTGGGATCAGATTCTCAGCTAGTGTAAACTGACACAGCTCCATTGACGTCAGTGGCATCTGCGTTTACACCAGCTGGCACCTGGATGCTCATCTGGAAAAAAGTGAAGTAGAATGATCAGTTATCAGTTCTTATCACCTTTTCCATTTTTTTATGTGTTCATCTTTGTCATTTGAGAAGTGTTTAATAAAAAATTTTCATGTTTTATTGATATTTTACCTGCAATAAATTAGCAGTAATACTAAACCTCAGTCAGTATTGACACTGCTGTGCTTCCACCAAAAGGAATTAAATCCAGCTGACTGTAGTTATTAGAGATTCAATTTATTCTTGGATGACTTTGAGTTATATGCTGAAAGTAAAAACTCCGTGCAGCTGTCCTTTTTCTGACAAAATGAAAAGTGTTCATTTCTTTTGTGGTCTTAAAAACTGCAAGAACAGAATCCAATAACCTTCACTGTAATCTAAGACTCTTACTGTATTCTACAAACACTAACTGCAGTTGTTTCTGCAGTGCATTGGAGTATAGCATCGGCTCCTAATTACTAATGCAGTAATTCTAAGGCCAATGTCTTTCAAGAAATCCAACTAGACAATCACAATGTTTTCATGTTGCCTTCAACCTATGGAAACATCTTTGTAAACCTCTGCTAGAAAAAAGATGTTTTCGGGAGTATTTCACCACTTACTGTAGTACAGCCATCTCTGGAGATAAAGTAGCAGCTGCATAACATCTTGAAGCACTAGTGCATGCCAGTCTAAGACAGGAGGGAAAATTGTGATTGCCTTGTTTAAACTCTGCATTCTATAAGGCTGCTTTTTTGTCCATTATGGTATGAAGAAATCTGAAGTTATGCAGAATCATCCTGGTTCTTGCTCACGAAATAAGTGGGGGAAAATACCTTCGCACACCAGAAGACACTTTTTGAGGTGAAATAATAACCACAAGACTGTTTTTTAACTAAATCAAAACTTGTTTGACATGCATAGCCATCACAGAGCAACCTGCAGTTCACTGAGTCCTATCAGGGTTCTGCTGGCCCAGAAACCAGGACATCTCCAAGTATGCTAGTTCATGTGTTTGTAGCCTTTGACTAAGATTTTTAGTAAGTCTGCTGTCCAAAAATTGACTGCACTCTTGAAATTAAACCCATCAGATAATATTACATGTCCACAACACAGGCTATGAGGTGTGATGTTGATTAGCCAAGCTAATTTAGGAAGAGAACAAATGTGAGGCGCAGCAATTATATTAGTTCAATCAAATACTTGATTGCATCTCCAGAAATAATTTAATTGCAGAGTTCAAAACTATGCTTTGCCCATTAGAATTTTACCTGATTACATTTTGTTTTGGAAGTGTCTTTAATATAAAAATTTAATGAAATACTAATGTATAAAATACCCAAGGCAATACTGGCTTTTTTCTTACTGCTTTAGCCTTATTGTACCACAGTCAATATAATTTGTCACTCTTATTTAACAAATCATAGTTACATTCATGTGTTCTAAACAGACTTTTATATCTGAGCTATCGAGCCTGACTCTGCAATTTATTACTTCATGTTGTTAGTCCTGTTTGAAATTGTAAGAGCTTTTCCAACATACGTGATTACAGTACTGGACCTATAAGCTTTGCTTTTTATTTAAAGCCAAGAAATTGGTGAATAAATTCTAATACTGCCTGCAGTTTCCCAGCCTTTTAGATGACAATTCTCCACTCTTTGTTACTGGAACGCATTACTATTTATGGAAGATATGCACATATTTCGGTGTCCATAAATCATATGCAAACATCTGTTCTTTAGATCAGTAGATGGAGTATGGTAACTGCTTTTTACATTAATATCCATAAAGTAATGCTCACCTACTGACATTATGCTTAAACTTTAATGTATTAGCAAATATTTCAGCAACTTAACTTTTCAGACAATGTAAGTCGAAACAGTAGAAATTGCAAACACGGTGTGGCATAGAGTTCTGTGTGGCCGGTACCCAGAAAAATGCAAATGGAAGTTGTATGATAGAGGGGGTAAATATTAAGACCAACACGATCAACTCAGCTAAAACACAAGAGGTTCTGTTAGTAATTCTCTGTACTCATTATTGCCTTTGAAGGGAATTTCTTACCCTCCCCCTTCCTGTGATAGCCTTAAACAGGCATCCTTTTTTTATTTGATGAATCTGGATTGTGCATAGAGGTCTACATTTTGTCTTAGTAGTATGATCTATTTCCCATGTGATCCTGCAGGCAAGATTTTAAGGCCAATAACTGTGAAGCTGCGCTCAGAAAACATATGGTATGTGTGGAAACCAAGACTGCGTACAAGTTAAAATGTAAGATGTGGGAAAGACAATATTGTATGATAGGATGGGTGCTGGATGGAAAGGCAGAGGATAAGAGTTTTCTTTTTCTTTCTTCAATCTCAGTGTTAGTCTCTTTACATGAGGCATTTTCAGCTATAAAGAGAAGAATCTTCAGGATGTATCCTGTTTAGCGTTTATGTCAAGCATTTATTTGGTTGTCATATGTACCAAGACTGTAGATTCATTGGTTGCTTTTCAACATCTCCTTTGTCTTTGTATTTATCTTACGGGAATGGAGACTCGATATTTTGAGGCTACACTTATAAATATCAGCATAGCAATTGAATTTTCATAGAATGAAAGTATGTATAAAGATGGAGAGTAAAAATATATTTCTAAAAGTTAGAGTCCTACTGTAGTCAAGTGTTGGACAATAGATTGCAGAAAAATGGGCTTATTACTTTTAACTTGCCTACTAATCCTCTTGGTTTTAAAAAAAACTAAACTGCTTCAGAATGAATGGGGAGCCCCATCTTAGGATTTCTGGAGTATTTCAGTACAATTTGTGTGTTGTCTTTGTGGTTCTTCACAGTGACTGTATGAAATACATATATTCAGAAAAACATGTTTGGGGCTTTTAAAATATTTTGTTTAATTTGTGCTTTTGATTTTTAATTATTTTTTTAGAAGTTACCAGAAAAGGTGCTGTTTTGAGTGCAAGTTAGCTTAGGGATTCTCCATGTGTCTGTATCTCACTGCCAGAGCAGAGTGCAGTAGCAACTGGCTTTAATATCCCATCCCCCTCTTCTTTCCGAGTCACCGTAGGAATGGACTGCGAGAATTACCAAATTCAAATAATTATGGTCCTGCTGCACTAAGTTTCTTTTGATCAAGAGCAAGTCATTTGAACCCTAATGTTTAGTGAGTAATACTTACAGCCTCATAAAAGTGTAGTGATGGCTGATATCTCATAATGCTTTGAACATGTGAAGTGCTATATAAACAATATAGGGCTATTGCACACAACTCAAGCTGTTAGCATTTGAGGCACACTGCCCCAGGCCATTAGAGGGGAAATCACATCTTCACTGGAAAGGAGGCACCTCTTTGGGTTCTGTGTATGCTTCCAGAATAAGTATCAGGAGCTTTCTAGGTAGCATGTAGATATGAAAAAAAAGTACGTTTTTTTCAAATACCGTGTTTATTGCACAGTACTGGATACTAACTAAAGGCAGACAGCATTCAGTTAGACCTGTGATTCTGAAAATGTAAGGATGGTAAATCATTGCCTGTTTGCATTATCTCCTTTGCTGTAATTGTATTTTGACATTTTTGCATTTTTTCCTTTGAGATTTCTGCATGTAAATCTTTTTGTTGCTAACATACTCAGTATTTTTCATGTGTAATTTGAAACAGATGAGTGATTATGCTTCATCTTTGTTCCTAAAAATATCACCATACTTTACGGAAGTTAGACCACAAATGCAATTCGACACTATGTTGAACACTCCATGGGTGTCTGTGTGTAAATGTTGGTAAAATCTTGTTCTTAAGATATCAATACAAGTTAAGAAAAGAGTAGAGGGGCACTTGCTAAACAGCTGATGTAACATCTGTCTTAGAGCTGAAGGTACTGCTCAGATGGGAACAAAGGTTTCATAGGATTCGATGGAATTGCCTGACTGCTTCGTTTTGACTCTCCATCACACATTCTGTATGCTCTGATAAATAAAGGCTACTGCTTAGGACCCATGAGACATGCCTAACTTGCAATCACTACAACATGCAGCCTAGGGTAGTAGAAAGGCTCATGGCTATCTTCAGGGAGAAGAGGAAATGTCTTGAAATCTTTTTATGCCAGTCATTGCTCCAGTTTAAAAACAAAACAGTTTTTGGTCCAGAGTTGGCAAAACACTCTTCGCCTTTTGATGGTGTAACTTCTTATTTTCAACAGCAGAACCCATTCTAAAGAATTGCATTTTTCTGCTTGCTTGGTTTTTTTCTTTTAGTGTCTTGAGCTAAGCTTTTAGGCATGTTAAATGATGTAAACAAGTTTGGGATTTTTGTTACTGTTATCTAGGAACAACCATTCAAAACAAATATGCTATTGACTCAACCCTACAAAGCTCTGAACACAGAATAAGCTCAGACTTTGAAGGACTGGGCACACAGTTTAAATATTTAGCATAGCAAAACCCATTGCAGTACAATTACTTGTACTGGATCCAATGATTTACAGCACAAACACGAAGCATAATCCTGTGTAGTCAGGGAGCAAATGCCTAGTTCATTTACTGTTTTCTGTTGGTTTTTTATAAAGCTCAACACACACAAACTACTTATTTTCTGCCCTGGCAAAGGTATTTTTAAGTAATACATATTCTTCTAAAGTAAAATAGCCCATAATGAATAGATACAAGATTGCAGGAACTGTTATAAAAGCCTTATCTTTATTGTTGAAAAATGGTGCACCCTTAATGTTTTTAATCTGTCTGTATTTTTGTGTTGCTCTCAACATCCTCCTCCTTGTCCCTGTTGAGTTCAGCTGCCCTTTGAAAAGCACTTTGTGCTCCAGTGACCACTTTAAACTTTCTATTGACAAAATTAAGCTGGACTCCTAATTTATTTTTCCAACAGAAAGTGCAAGTTGAAAGTGGTCATTGGCCCAAAAACCTATGGTTGAGAGCAAAGATGATTTTATTGGGAAGGGGGAGTGATGTTTGGTCTCCTTTTCTCTGTCTTTCAATCCTCTTCTGCTAATTTCTTATAACCCTCTTGCTTCCTCCCCCTTCCCAGGAAACTGCAGTTCCTACACCCCTTCCTGAAGTTTTCCTTTTCCAGCCTCACAGCAACGAGGTTTACCTTTTTGCAGCTATCTGCTGCAGTAAGGAAGGGTAGGCCAGGAAATAAAGCAGTGTTTGGGACCTCGACTGAAACTGTTCTGTGAATCCACATTCTGTCTCTCAAAACCACAGGAAGACTGACTGGAAGATTGGCAATGAAGTAAATGAGTGAATGGAATGAGGGAAAGCATCTATAGCCAAAGGAAGTGGAGCTTATCAAACCATTCCCTTTGCTTCACATATGCTTATGTTTGTTTTAAAAATACATATAAACACACATGCAGACATAGTTTAATGTGATGGAAGAAAGGGAAATGTCTCTTCTTTTCAGAGATTTAAGGGGATCAGATTTGTACATCTGTAACATCCAGAAGGCTCAAACATAATCAAAATGTGTTTCTACACAACTGGGTCTTGCTTTTCTGCAGTACTTAATACACATTTAAACCAACCTGTAATGAATTAATAGTTTTTGGAGTAAGTGGATGGCATTTTATGCAGTCAGCATAAAAATCTCTAGAGATCCGCTATTACCATCTCAGTAACCACTCTTAATCAACAAATCATAATCTGACCAACCATAGGTGGCATTGGCTGTTCTGAGAAATTTTGTTTCTGCCTCAATACCTTCTTGGATTTATAAAACCTTTCTTGTTTTAGGTACCTACTGATTTTCTTGCTAAGGGTAATTAGGGAGTTTGAGGCTCACAGATTCAAATTTCTGTGCTGCTTAAAGGTGTTCTGTTTGTATTTTTCTTTAGAAAAATCGAGATGAAATTCCATTTGGTGGGAAGGCACTATCACTTAAGTCCTATGGTAACTCTATACTCCGAACTCCTAACGCAGAAACATTATGCTGGCTTTTAGCAGATAGGGTGAATTTCATTCTTGGTGAATATGACCCAGGTGCTAAAAAGCTATAGCTGAAAGTGCTAGGTTAAAAGCACAAGTCGGCTAGGTACATAAATATTACATGGCTATATCTTTAATGGGTTCCTGTTGTAGTCTTGCTTTGTTTAAAGATTTCCATAACCCTGCTGATTTATTGCATCTTTTCTAGAAGTATGCTGTTAGCAGGAAACTCAGTTGAAGCACTTTCAATCATGTTGGAGGATCATTATACTTTCACTTGAATAACTAATTAGTTGTAAGAAATTAACCACTGCTGTTTAGCACAAAAACACTTCCAAGAAGGGCTTTCATTTTTGTTGTGGAAAATGACCTCAGGCACTTGAAGAGGGGGGCAGAAGGAAGAAATAATGATCCTGCTGTCTTTTAATATAACTTTTGTTTCCAATTCAACCTGATAACTAGCAGGCAGCATAGCTGTCTGAATAGGGCACTGCACGTGGACTTGGGATGAATATGTTCTAATCTTGCCAGTCCCATGGATGTGATGGCTGACCTTATCCCGTTGATTGAAACTGGTTTAAGGTTCCAAATACTACCCCTTAAGGGTGTGGGAGACAGAATATGAGTCTGAGGAAGAAATAAATTAGTGAATAGGATGGAAGGAAGAATAGAATATGACCAAAGAAAGGATATAACCAGTCTGTTGATGTCTCTGGAACTGATTTTTCTTGTTGTGAAATGTGGATCATGCTTAATTGGCGTATGAGGGTCTAGTCTGAGTGTCTTGCATAAGAGCTCAGTATTCTTGTCATATGCTGTTCGCAGCACTGCTAATATACTGGAAGGAAATTGAAGGCAAATGGTTTCTGAGATCTAGATTCTTCTCTAACATATAAAATCTACTTAATGAGGCAGTAACAGAGTGACAAATCCTGGTCACTTTTTTCTGGAACTGCAATTTCACCCCCGCTATTTGAGAACTATACATATAAAATATATTTTTAAGTTATAAAATAAAAAAATAACTTATGATGCATATACAAATCAGTCATCTCCTTTCGGTTTTCTCATCCCTTTATTGCAGAGGCAGTGAATTCCTCAAGTATTTGGAGAAAGAGAGAAGTATCGTTTAGTAACGTGAGGGCAAAGGGGAGGGGAAGCTTATTTGGTATTTCTTGCTCTCCTCTTCCTTCTCTCTACCCACACTTAGCAAGATTAGAAAGTTAAGTCTTCAATATGTGTATCCGAGATGAGGTGATACAGAAATGCTGGGAATTATTCAGTGCAAAAAGGGAGTGGGCTACTGTAGTCATGACAAACTCCTCCTGAATATCAAAAATAAGGGTAGCATTAACCCGTTCCTATAATACTTTTAACACTTCCCCTCTCTTCTGTTCTTTGCCTTCTTTCCAATGCTTACTCTCAAGCACCTATTTTGGGTACCTGAAGGTTAGGATCAGAATCTCATTCAGCTGTTTATGATTATATTGGATTACCTGCATAGTATAAGCATCTTCTGAAAATATTCACATAAACCCAGTACTTGCTGGATGTGGGTTTTTTCCTTTTTTTTTTTTTTGGCTAAGTTTGCAACTTATTTTATTGGCATATGAGAATAGAGAGGAAGGTCATGTCTGACTTTTTTGGGGGAGGGAAGTTTGCATATGTGCATGCCAGGAAATCTAACTTCATGTGGAAGAAAACAGCAGAGCTGCCTTCTAGAAAGAGGATGTGAGCAATGCCATAACTTCTTCAATCAAACCCATGATAGTGTTTTTCCTGAGGAGCTGTGGGGCAGGCAATTTCAGATTGGGCATGCTGCCACTAAAACGAATTGGCACAAACGTAGGCAGCCAAGAGCTTGTGTATGTGCGCACATGTGTGTTTACACATGTGCAAGACACTCTGCTTCAGGATAGCTGTATGTAAGAGCTCATTAGGAAAAAGGAAGGGAGAAGGGTTTAGTGAAAGTTCTTTACTACTTTCTAGAAAATCACCTTCCAGGCTTTTTAAAACAATGTTACCCTGAAACTGCATGCAGGGAATTTCAAAAGGACCAAGAGATTTTGAAAGATCCCTTCCCTTGACACTCAGTGGAATTTCTGCTAAAAATTCCAGGGCTTTCTTTTGTGCTGTGCTGAAAATGGCAATCTGAGTGCAAGAGTACCATAAAATGTGTTAAATTCAATGCAATGTATCTTTCAGATGAACACTACGCAATAGCCTAAGATTCTTTAGTTCTAGTACCTGTGGCTCATCCAAACTACGTAGACACTTGCACTTTGTAGCAATTACAAATGAATAACATATAACTGAATATAAAACCATTAACAGACATCCAAGATATAGGCTGTTGACAGATGTCTCAATTTTCCTTTCCCCTTTATGAACATGTTCTCTGGTTTGTTCCCATTACCTAATTTTGTTTTACTTGCTCTTCCATTTTGATCTGCAACTGTTCAATGAGCTTAATGAGTCTTCAAATAACAGGTGCAGACTTTGAGGGTAGTTTCAAACTTCAGTTTGGACTTCTGCCTGCAGTTCAGATTGGGCTTGTTTGAGTTCTTACTCCGATCTAAGTCTTGAAATTCCTTCCCACTTGGATACTCTTATTCATGCCACATCAAATATTGACTTGCTAATGTTCAGACATCAGCTCTCCCTGTGCTGTGGAAAATGTATGTCCTTCATAGTCTTGTATAATCAAAAGAAGTGGAAAATGTGTAGTCTAAAAAAACCCTAAATATCTAGGGAGAAGAGAATGTAAGATGACTTTTTAAAGGAAAACCTTTGAAATACAATTAAAACAAATAGGCAGCTATGTCTCCCTTACATTTACACTTCAGTTATTGGATGAAATCACAAAATACAAAGGCTGATCATGAATGAATCAACAGCAGAATAACCCTAGACCTCTTTACTGAGAAAATGTGACTATACAGATGGAGTATGTTGAGCCAAGACACTGAGGGAGAGACAGCAAAATATCACTTTAAGTGGATTGTAGGAAAAAGCATGTAACTATGTTCCATTCTTTCCATTAGAAAACTCATATGTATTAGTTTTGTGTAAACATAGCTAATTTTCTCTTTCAGTAGCTGTGCATGGATGTGGCTGAAAAGACCAAGTAAATGAGAAAGTGGGTTGGGTTGGTCCTGTGTTTGAGAATCCTTGCTTTGATTTGACCTATGCTGAGTAAACCCAAATGTGAAGGGATTAGCTGCTAAAGCACATTCCAGGTCATTTCAGACAAATGGAAAGAAAGTTTCACTGTCCAAATTGAAAAAAGGTTCCAAATTGGAGAAAGTATGCTTGCTTGCCTGGTGTGGTCCAGTAAGACTTTTCCTCCCTCCCCCTTTTTCCCCACCCATTCCTCCTTTACTGAGGACATAAACCAACCTTATTTGTTTTCCTTTCTGGTTTCCCAAGGTGTAAGTCTGTAAACATGTCTTTATGCTGATGAGTAAATGTTTCTGCAAAATTTTACAGTGCACAAGCATTCAAAGCTTGTACATCTCATCAGTTGATTTCATTTTGACGTTTAGTAACAAAACATGGCTGTTTTTCTCAAATGATCAGCAGTTTTTCATACAGAGCTGGTGGTGATGAATTGGAGTTTCTATAGTTCAAAATTCCTTATAAGTGTAGTGAATGAGTACACATTCGCTATCTTTATAATTACAAAGGCTTGTTGGAGTTTTACAGTTTTGAGTGGAAATAGGAATAGTTTTATTGGTCAAAAAAAATCTGTACTTTGCAGATTATACCGTGTCACATGAAAAATAAGTTCTAACAGGTTTTCTTGCATTATGGCTTCTTTGTGCCTAAAATGTTTGATCTATATTAGATGTTTGTCAGAGACACAGTCAGAAGCTGAATGATGAACAATATCTTTGGCATTCTGCCCAGGATATTTTTCCCCACTATCTTTATTTAAAAAAAAGAAATTAATGTAGTTCAGTGCTTAGGACCTACTCTTTCTCATTCTTTTTTGTGCTGTTTTGAGCCTTTGTGTAGCACTAGTATCAACTATTCAATCAGCGTCTTTGAAAAGCACCTACCAGGCTGCCAGATTCCCAATGCAGGGAAGCTAGATAGTGCCAGAAATCAGTCACTGTGCTAAATATTGCTGCTGGCTCCACTCCCTGTCTCTCAGAGTCTGTAGAAGTCTAATCTTCTGTTCTTCAGTGAAAAGATGGCAGGATTTAAAAATGCCATCTGAAGCTGCTGTTATGTAACAAATGTCTTGCCATCCTGCATGGTTAAGGAGTTAAACTGGTCTCTGGTCTCAAATGGTAGGAAGGTCTTATATTGTTTCCTTTTGGTATTTTATATTACATGGAATGCCTTTATGCTCAGCTACTGTGGTATTTGTCATTCAGTTCTTCACTTGCCAAGACTTAAGTGTAGTGAATTTAGAAATTCTTCTATTTTAAACAAAGTGTTTTGCTGCTAATGAAGTCTAAATATCAACATCAAACTGCCTTGCACGTGCACAGAACGCCAGCCAGCAGAGTACCTATAAAGCAGTTGAGCTGCCCCCAGCTTTCACCACCCAGATGATGTCTGTACAGAGTTGTCATACTGAAAATTAAAATGGTGTAATATTAAAACCGAAATCAGAAAAAGTCATGCTGAAGCTAATGTGCAAAAAAAATCCTTTTCACAATAATAAATACATCTTCATGGCATTTCCAGTTTTTACAGAATCCAGGGACTTTCCCAAAAATACCGAGAGCCATTTGATTGTATAAGAAAGAATAGAATGAGTTTTCCAATCACACTTATGACATGCAAATAATTTTTAGTAGGCATTTAAAACAATCATTACAAAATTAGCCTAGTGTAAACCTGATCAAGTTGTATTATTTTGCTTAAATGTGTCCCACAGCTGTCTTAGGTTCTTAACTATCACATAGTACCTAAATTCAAAATCTGAATCCTCAAAATGCCCTATTCAGTGCTTGTCTTGCTGTGGAGGTGCCCAAAGTCCCTGGCCACCAAAATATCTGCCAGATGAATTCCCCGTTGCTTAGGCCAGGCTGGCGTTGAGCACCCCTCTGCAGAAGTGCCCTGCTGGCCTCACTTCAGCATGTCTTGCACATCAGGCTGAAGGAGCACATGGTTCCCTTCCCCTGTGCTTTCTGCTCCTATGAGCAGTCATTGGAGCAAATCCTAAAGATGAGGGAAGCTGGTGTCTCAATTACCAAGCTGTAGCTCAGCATATTCTCTATTGCCGACTGAATATTTAATTGCTCTTTGCAAATTGTGAAAGCTTATTGAGGAGGCATTTGAGAGCATCTCTCAATCAGAGCATCCGGTCGCAGGTAGCAGGGAGGGATTTGGGTTCAAAACCCCATTGGTAAAGCTGGAATTTGAATTTAGGTCTTCCACGCCCTGGGTGGGTAAGTTAATCCTTGAGAGGGAGGAAATAAAAGTGCCTCTTCTTTGTCAGTTGGGAGAGGAGTGTTTTCAGGGCCAAACTCCAGGAGGGAGTTCCTGGTCATATCACTGTAATGGCAGCAACATTAAATCCAAAGTTTCAAGGCTGCAGTTCTAGACCTGTGACTCTCACTATTCCCCTTGCCTAATTTAGGAACGCTCTCTTCAACCTGCTGACTTCTGAGAGTCCTCTTATGTGCATAGTTCTTTAAGCAATATATATAGCTGCCTAGATATAAATCTCTATGGGTATTTTGGGTATAGATGCTTGGAAGATAACTGCAACACTTATTATTTCTATAACTTCAGTCCTTTGGTTGCTCTAACCTATCTTCAGGGCTTCCCCTTCTCCCTCCACCCCCAATTAGGAAATGGATGTAATGATTGTGGGTTTTGGTTGACTCTTGTCCTTAACTAAGAGGCTAATATATTCTTTGCTGGATGTTCTGCTTTCTTCTTAGGCCTGACTTGATATTGCTTCTTCTGCTGAAGTGACAGCTCCCGAGTGATGTGTGACACGGCACAGCCAAGAATTCTGTACATGGGATGTGTTTTCTCCAGCTGGATAGTTCTCCAGGAAGAGGTTTAGCAGGTAAACCAGATCCACAAAGTCTGTTTCCATTATCAAAGGGTTTAGCTTCAACTGCTAATTCTAGACGTCTAATGTATGAACCCTGTATTTATGCATATGACTGATAGCTGAAAATGTTAGCATATGAATTTGAAGGTCTGAAAAGGATTTTTAGTATACAAATTAAGTTTTAGCTAAGCCACACTGAAAGTAAACCTGAGAAGATAAAAGAAAATAATATTCGTATATATCAAACTGCAGGGTTTATTTCTATTTATTACTCTGCCAGCAAGTAGTCGGATGGCCCAGATGAAAACAGAAGGCTCATATCTTACAAGTTCTTTTCTGGAGTTAAAACGATGGGAAACAGCTCTGAGAGAAATTTCTTGGTTTAAGATTATTAATATGGAGAATTACTAGTGGGAGCACCCTATAACCTTCAAGGCAGTTTTTCTCCTGTGTGTTTAAAAAAAACCCAAACCTTTGATAACCTTTATTTTGATAATGTTATGATCCACTTTCAATGTATGGGAGTCTTAAGCCTTGCTTATCTGCAAAGTTGAACCTTAAAGTGCTATGCAGTTTTCTTCTACTCTGAGTATGCTAACTAGAATCTGTCTTAAAAAGGGGGATTTTCCTTTTTAGATGGGGATTTTCTAAGAAGGGATTTTCCTTTTTAATAGACTTTGGAAGGAGTTAACTGTGTGTTGTGAGCTTCCTTATCCATGTTCACCTGCTTGAGTATGTTGTTAGACTGCTTTATTACTCAAACTTTGTGCTGATATTTTTTGTTTATTATTCAGAAGATCAGGTAATTGAAAATAACCTAGTTACTCCTCTCTAGATGCCTTTGGGGATGCTTCGAAAAACTAATTGTAAAAAGTGCTATAGTATGAATCTTGCTGACTTTCATTTGATTTTTCATCCATTAATTTCAGACAATGAAGGAGAGCAAATGTTGCTTATGTAAAGTGAGACAGTGCAGAAACATGGAAAACATGCCTGTTCTTGTGAGAGGTGTGGTGTGCAATAGCTTATGATGAGGTGCAGCTGAAGAGCTGGTATGACTAAGATGGATGCTGCCTAATACAGGTCTGGTCGAGCTACTGTTTCTGATTGTGTATTTTGTCCCTTCACCTTCCCTGCTGCTTCTCCCACCGCTGCAGCACTGTCCTACATTTTCCCTTCATGGGGGAGGAAGAACTTATGGGGGAACACTAGTTGGCAACAGAAGCATGCTTCCAGCTGGAATCTAATGATAAAAATCAGAAATGTGTTGCAAAAATGCACCGCAAGAAGGGAAAAAGGGAAATAATAGCCTCAGGAGCTATCCTTCTGTTGTGAACTGTGGCAATGTAGATTGCATCGCAAGGGGTTATGTGTCTGTGGCTTATGACAAGTTGGTAATTATAAACTGAAGATAACTCAGTGTACTGTTTATATAATTTCTTGTTAAACTTGTCATGGATATTCACTTGAGATGTGATTCTATTTAGGTTTGGCTTTTTCATGATACTGTATTCATATTGTTTCCTGGTTTTCTTATGCTTGGAAAAAAAAAATATAATAATCAGAAACCTTGTCCTAGATCCAGCAATAGAGGCATGTTTTTCAGGACCAGAATGCAGGCATAGATGATTCTATGGGTTTGGGAAGTCTTTTTGGGTTTGGGCTTGGTTTTGGTTTCTTTCCTCCTGAAGTATGGCTCTCCATATTTCTTTTAAATCAGATGTAGGTACTTAATAATGAAAATTGATAATGTTTTAACTGCCAGGTACATGACTAAAAATGTGTGTCAAAATTTGCAGCTTAAAAAGAGGTCTCTGGATGAGCTCAGCAAAATAGTTCACAGATTATGCTAATTCGTGTTCACTCTAGAGAGTATGGCAAATTGTCTGATTATAAAAGTAGTTATTAAACTGATATGGAAACTCCTTCTACTGTGGTAGCTTAAAGTTTGTTCTAATTTGTTTGATTTTCATATCATTAAATCTACAACAGTATTTAAAAATTATAGGTACGGTAGCCCTGCTACGAGTTTCTCTACAGCCCTTTGCACTTGAGTGATGATAAGCAGTGAAAAGCCTAGAGTGGACAGACAAGTTTCTATTTCATTGTCCCCTTCAGTCCCATCACGTCTCTGAATATAGGTGCTTGCTACTTGACTATGCAAGGAAATTATTAAACATGTATGGCTGGATTTTTGAATATACAAATTAGGTATTACAGACAGTTGTGCTACCCTTGCATGCAAGTTGAAAAAGGAAAAAGGCAAGGAATTTATTTAGAGAAAACAGGCAAATACATCTGAAATACTTAAAACAAATGAACGCATAGAGATATTTTATCAGGAAATTCAAAATTTTTCACTGTGAACGTAAATGTAAGCAGGTCTGAATAAAGGGGGATCTTTGAGAAACAAGCATTAATAGACTTTTTTGATCGTAAAGAGTGAAAAAAGATTTTACAGCGTCAAATATTTTTGTCTGTTTGCTGGACCTCCCAGAGCAAAAACTTTCTATGTAGTTGAGAAGCAAACCAAAATATTTTCTGTAAAGGCTTGTTTCCATCAGCACTCCAAAAATAATACCTGCTTGAAAATGTACTGACTTAAGCATTTAATTTTGTGTCTTTCTATACAAGTATTGAAGAATGTATGTATTGGAAAAGTAATATACCTATTTCATTTTGATATATTCTAAAATGAGTAATAAATGGTATTTTTCTTGGATTTAAAAAGGAACAAGATATGAAAATAAGTATGTAACAAGGTATAAAATAGAAAGTATTTCATCATTAATATCCCTGACAATCATGGAAATATATAGCCTAACTTGAGACTTGTGATTTATAAGAGGGATAAAGAGGGTACAGATCACTTTCATTTAGTTTTGGTTTGTGTTTAAATGCAGTTCTCTCCCTATTCTGTCATAATAATCAGTGAATTTCTATTGATGAGGTATATATACACGTCAGTAAGTTTAAAAATGGACCTGATTTCCCAGTTCAGAGCAGGGATAGAGGGGAAGGTATTCTAGTGTTTCCCCAGTAAGCTCTTTCATTTTATACCTGAAACACAAATTACAGCCAGCTAATGGTCAAGCATGAATTAAATCTTTGTCATGTAATACCACATCTTTTCAAGCAGATGTCTGAAGAGAATACCTAGTATTTTTACCCTTATTTAAAGGCCAGTGATCAAAATCTTTATTGAACCAACTAAAGGAGGCAAACTCTATGCAGAAGACTTCCAGTTCTTACGTAATAAAACCTAGTATCTTTTAATAGATACTTTTGGGGGTTTGTCATATTCACTTATAAAGTGAATTGTTCTAGGGGTAGCTTTGGGCTAAACAGTATGTCTTCAGAGTAGGTTTTCAGAAGGGCCTAATGCTACTTTGCTCTCAATGAAGTTAAATGGGAATTTTCATGCTGACTTTTAGAGTTGAATTTAGGAAAAGCTAATTTCTTCTGTGCACGGAGGATTTTCAGATCAAATGGTCAGAACAAACCATCAGTACTTGGAATGAATTCCGACCAGGCTGACTGCACCAACTTCTGAAGAGCCTTTGAGGCAGTTCTAGTGAATGACGTTAATTTAAAAGAAACTAAATATTAGTAAGGCATTGATGAATGTGGTCAGATTAAAATGATGCAAAACCTAAAAGTATCTTCAAAGGATCATCCATGGCTAGATTCAGTGATCTTTACTAAGTCATTTAATACACCATTATGTAGTGGTCTAGACTGAATTGAGAGCATTTACCAAGAGTTACCACGGGGTAGTATCTGACATACCACAGCTATTTCTTTTTACAAAGGAGACCATGTCATGAAGAACAGTTAAATGCTATAGCTAAAAAGTAGACGTTCCACTTTAGTCATTGGCTGATGACATAAGCCTATGTGTAAGTTGTTATTAAATAAATATTTGAAGTTTTGCCTCATGCCTACTGACATGTCAGCAGAGGCTGGTACCTCCATTCCTGGTGATATTTAAAAATTGATTGGACAAGGCACCCAGCACAGGGTAATGCCAGGTTTTGCTCTGGTTTGAGCAGGACATTGGACTAGGTGAGGTACTGAGGTCCCTTCCGACCTCACTTATTTCAGGAGTCTCTCTGATTTCAGTCATTCTGAGTATATATCAATGAGGCTTGATGGAACTGCTTCAGAGGCACTCCTGTTGGTAAAGATATTTCAGACAGCTCAAGACTTTAAAGTAGATCTACTTCTACATGTTTTTGTCAGCTGTTTGAGAAGAACTTGTATATCTGACAGATGCTCTGAGCTTTCTGTTCTAAAGGTCAGGAATAGTAAATACATCTTTTTAACTATTGACGCTTTAGGAAAAAAAAATTACATTTGGGATCTTCATATGTGTGCATAACTTTCTCCAATGCCTGTAGTGTGGTGGGTTTTCTGTAGTTGTTTGACTGTGAGAAGGGGTGAGTGAATAGCTAGGGGGAATTTTGTCTTGCTTTCATACTCTGCTATCCAATGCACCACCACCTCCCACCCCCCCCCGCCCTGCCCCGCCAGTGGAAACAATTTTAAAAGTTTAGCTGAACTGTTGAATATATTCAGTTGCCCTAGATAATCTTGGCAAGTTTAGAACATGCTCAAAAAACTTCATGGATTCCTGATATTTAGCTCTTCTGAGTTGAGACTATGCCTTTTAATAAGCAAAAACTAGTTATTTTGCATATGGCATTAGAAATAAGAAATAAGGCAGTACAGAATAAAACTAGCTGACTAATTTCATAATGTGATTTTTTTTCTTAGTGTGAATACTTTGAAACACTAACTTGAGGGTCTGAGTGTTCAGACTGATGAACAGTACATACTTTACATTGCAGAAAATAGGAAACCATGAAATCTTGAAAACTCTTCCTTAGATAAATAAATCCTTTCATCTTAGGTGGAGCTGGCTGTTTGAGGGCTGCGAGCAGCAGACCAGCTTATAGGAGCAGACCCCCCCAAAAAGCAGTTTTGTGACCTTGAAGCAGCTTTCTTTGGGCTTTTGAGATGGGAAAAAAAGTTTTCAATGCAGGCCAAAAATCTGGATTCAGTATCTAGCTCTGTTAGTGACTTCATATGGCTAGTTTAACTTTGTTAGAATAATTTAGAAGAAGAAATGTCTCAGATTTTGTCACACAATTGTTTAGAAATTTGAATGTATTCTCTTTTAAGAGGCTGTCAAAGTGAAAATTGTTATTTAATCAATATTTGTTATTGTGAATAACTGTACATATGTACAGGTCAATAAATACCTGCTTCTACAGGTAGAAACAAAACTAAAACCAAAAGTGTTTCAGTAATCTGGAATATTTTACTGAAAGTGGAAACAAAATGCCTAATATTTAAAAAACAAAAGAAAAAAATCCCACCTGATCTAGTTTAGAAGTTAGAAATAATGTGCTTTAAACAAACTATCTGACTCCCTAACCATATCCTATATTCTCATTTTAAATTCTTCATGAATGTGTTTTTTTTATCTGGCTCTCTACTATTTGTACCTCTAAAAATTTTGTTGGTGTAAAGAGGAGTCTTGGCTATATGATGAATGAAGTATTGCAGCCGTCTGAGTAAGAAATTTCAGTGGAGTCTAAAGATAGGCTTGTCTCTTGTATCTATTCTTTGGCAGAGAAAGAGGGTGATTGATGAGAAGTACAGTATATGAAAGAACAGTTAAAACACACACTGACATTATAATACAGTGTCTCATCGGGTGATGTGGTGTTTTGACTACATGGCTGCAGCAGGTCTATAATTTAAATGCCATTAATGGCACAAAAAGCAATAGCGTGGAGACAGGAATACTGTAAAATCTCTGAGTCTGTACTTACAATGCAGATAAAATAGCCCTTTGAACTTGTGGTGCCAAATGTTGTCCAAAGTTACCATTCTTCCATGAGGAAAGCAGTTTTTGTTTTTGTGGGGTTTTATTTCTTCCCCTCCTCCTCGCACAGACAGACATTTTGTTTAGATTGCTTGGCTTGTGTCACTACAAAGATCCCAGGCAAAGGGAGGCTGCTTGTGTTTTGCCTAACTCATGTCCCGTTCACACATTCAGTACAGAATTCGCAATTGTGAATAGTCATGACTATGTTTTCTTTGTGCTCATTGGCTTTTGAATATGCTTCTTTATACTTTTACTAAAGTAGCACACAGAACTAATTTCACCAGCAGCTATTGGTGTTTAGCTGTAACAGAGTTACACATAGTCCTGTGACTGCATCCTGGTTATAATATCTCATTTGTTTCCACTCAGCTGTTGTAATGTTCTCTGCCTTTTAGACTTGTTGTCCTTTCCCTAGCTCTCCTTTTTATTTTTTCTTTTTTTTTCCTTTTACCCCATTTTTACATTATAACTGACTTTGTTTTGCTTATTGAACTTAACTGTGGGTAAGCACGTTTCCACACCCTCACAGAAGCCAAACATTTAATGCACCTTAGTGTAATGTATGCTGTAATTGTTTGCCGAATTGGAGTCAGTCTTTCCAGAAACAGCTCCTGGTCTTTGAGAACCTTGCAAAATGTGTACAATGTTAATTGTGAAGCTTTTTTTAAGCATGTATTTCAAAAGAGGAGAAGAAATGCTGTGTAAGTGAAACTTATTTAAAGTGCTCTGCCATTTCTAGCAGGAGACTGTTGTAATAGTTGCATTATTTCTTTATACTGATAGAATGCAAACAAAAGAATGAAGCCTTTGTAAATTGCACTTGGGCTTTTTTTTCCCTTTAAACTGGTTCATTGTATATAAGTCTGGTACTATACCATGTATATACTATATGTTTCCAGTTTTGGCTAAGTGGATGGACTCTCAAAATATTCACGCGGTACTAACAAAGTTTAAATCCAACTTCTGTTCTGTGAATAAATGAAAACTAAATAGTAATAGTTGCTAAAGGGATAGGTAGGAGGTTTCAGAAAGGCTCTCTCTTTATAGTACAAGTCTCGCATTCGAAGCATGGTAAATGTGTGCGTGTATGTCTGCCTGCCTTTTCTCACTTAAAAACAAATCAATACCTAAAATTCAATGCATATTTTTCTGCTAGAACATATGACATGGATCTACTTTATACTGAAGGTAAAGAGAGAAGAAAAATAAAGCTACCGCATTAACCTAGAAACTTTGGATCTTAGCAGAAGTTATTTATTGAGAATTATCTGGTATCTGTCACGTGTAGCTACCTCTCTGAAGCAGAGTCTTTCAAATCTGTGATCATCAAAATGGCTTTCTGCTGATCTGTGCATTCATATAACAACTCAGGTTCTTCCAAAATCTGGTACTAGAATGTGCAAAAAGAAATCTTATGACTGCTTTGGTTTTGGAAGGAATCTTGATCAGAACAGTCAATAAAATGCAAAAAGGTACATTGGCCCAGTGAAAGCAATTATCTGTGTTTATTCCCTTCTGAATATTACTGAAGAAAGATTTTGCTTAAACCGCTATGCGTGGCTATTATAATCAGTACTTCTTAATATTGGCAGGGGGCAGAGGGGATTCTTCAAAGAAGTGTTTAGTGACTCTAAATAAAGTTTCTTTGTCAGGCAGTCCAAGAATCCAAGAATTTTAACTAGAAATTATGCCTGTACGTTATAAATTTCGGAAGGTTAAGTTTTCTCAACTTTTGACAGCAAATGCAACAGATATAACCTTGGAGTATGTTGGGGAACTGCACCACTTCTAGCTTCTGCCTTGTAGAAATCATAATTTTCTTTCTTATCATTATTTGGAGGTGTCATGAGTAAAATATAAAAATTTTGGGTCTTGGGATATACAAGTATTGAGAGAACCTGGCTTCCCTTTATTTCCTCTTCGTATATTTGTTGCTAGTTTCTTCTTTCACTGCCCTGACAATGTACTAATACCTCATTTTTGTTACAGTTTGTCTTTCTGCTTGATAGTGCAACAGAAATCACACAAACAGAAATGAGATTCCTTTTATTTTCAGTTCCTACTGTACATTTTTTTCCTTGCTATCTCAAAGGAATCATTACTTATGAAATCCTTTGGCTTAGTGTGACTGCACTTACTTGCTATGGCTAGTCACAGTGATTAAAACAACCTCTTGTGTACCCACTATTGAAATAAACAGTAGTTCACATAACTAGAAGCCTCTGACTTTTTGTGCTGAACTTTCCAAATTCAGTGTTTTGCAAACAGACTTGTGTGTGTCTGCGCACATAGCTCATAGGTTTATCATGTACTATTTACACAGATGTGCAACCTACAAGTGTGAATTTTGATTAAACCTTTGCGTCTTTAATTTCTATTATGTCTTTCCATGCAAGATAAAAATGACAGGAAATGCTTCTACTGTAAATGTAGAATTTACATATGTCGATTGCTTAAAATAGTGTTGAAGGGGACTATCTACTTTCAAAATTCTTACAATTTTGCGTGTGACTTTCGAAAAATAATGAACCCCCCCCCCCCCAGCACCCTTGTCACAAAAGCTTGGCCTGGCAGGCTAGGAATTCTTTCCCCTTGTTCTTGAAACCCATAGAAAACTAAAATTTACCTAGAGCTTAATCACCTATGCTGGAATCTCCTTCAAGTTAGTGGAAGTGTTTGTAAGAATAGTAAGAGTCAGGAAGTGCTTAGGAGTATTGTAACAGCTGCTCACAAACCAAATTGCTAATACCTGTGAGGGGTCACAGACTTTGAAAGAAAAGCCCAGTGTTTTAATATTATAGCCATAATCTTCAGGTCATTAAGTTGCAACATGTTCTAGTAGGCAATTTAGGGGAAATGTTAGAAAAACTTGCAGTGTATTTGTCACCTTCCCCCACTTACTTGGCCTTAATGTTCTTCATAATGCTCAGAGGGATTGGGCTTAAGTATCAGATGATTTTTAAGAATAGAAGAAACTTTGAAATTAGAAATATTGAATAGAATATTTCAGAAATTGTCATATGTTTTCCTATATTAAGTTGTTAACAGATTTGAAACTGTCAGCTTGAATAGCACAGAAGTAGTATTCTGATTTCTTTATCAGTATAACTTGTGCCCTCAAGATCAGAAAATATATACTCCATGGAGACGGACTGATATTGGTCTCTTAACTGTGCTATTATTACTGATACTGCTTCAAAGACTCTGAATGGAAGAAGGATTTATGGTCTTTAAAGTAACGTTACATCTCCACCTTTTCTGTACTCTGAAAACTGTTGTAACAGCATAATCAGTAGAAAAATTAATCAGTTGCTGAAAAGTGGAAAAATAAATACGAATAAACAAAAAAGCTCAAGGATTAACTAACAATTTAGTTAAGAGCATTTGGAGATGCTAGGATGGTGTGCATGTACTTCACACAGAACAGACAGATAGTATTTGAGTAGTATCTAGTGGCTACGGTCCTGTGAAGCCAAATGAGCATTAATGTAATATTTAATGAGCCACAGTCCTGTGATTTACCTGCACAGAAGAGAAAAAAAGGGTGAAGATGTGCATGCGTGTTGGAAAAAGCTAGAGCGGGCATGACAGCTGTTATGGTAAGAAGTTAATTTCACCTCGCTTCATTTACCTGATATGAATCGAGGTTGCAAGTGGTCACTTCCCTGTCATGTAAAAGAGTTTGGCTAAAGAGAAATGAGTAATTTTTCTTGCACTTGTTGCCATAAACCCTCTGGGAGGAGCAATGTGAAACCAAAGCACAACTTGAGAGAAGTAATGGCTAGCATTTTCCCAACCTGTTTTTTCAATAAGATCAGAACAGGAGTTAGTGAAAAAACTCTTCTTAGTGGCAGGTTTGGTAAAAATCAGTCTTAGGTATAACGCTATTTTTCTACTTAAGAAATAATTTCTGAAATGAAAGGGAACTATTCTTCATGCACAACTGGATTTTAAATATAGAGTGAAAGTGCACAATTTCTCTGTCATACAAGCATATTATGCACTTAGATAACTTTTTCCTAATAAATGCCTTGTACACAAGTAATTCTTTCAGTAAACAAAATGGTAGCTACTTTTCTGCTAAAAGCCCTGAGTATATTCTGTAACAATTAAAACCCTGAGGAGAGCACAGTTCACTTCCTGATGTAGCGGTGCAGTCCCAGCTGCCCTCATGAGAGCAGAATTCCAGATGTTCCTGTTCTGTATGGAGTGGTGCTGTAATTGTTGGACAGCAAGGATATGGTTTGGCTATCTGATAGTGTTGTATCTGTTGAAATACTTTCACTGTGGCTGTAGTGATGTGTATATACCGTATGAAGGAAACTATATTATGGATTGCAGTCTTTAAATGCATTCATATTGCTCAAGTGAGTGCAAGAAGAGCTTAGATTTGAGGATATAATAATGGCATCTCGAATCCCATGTAAGGGGGGAATTAGCTAGTATCTAAAGCAGCATATAAGGCAACCTAGCCAATTATTTGAACCTGCCATTCATATAATCATAGAATTGTTTAAGTTGGAAAAGACCTCTAAGATCATCGAGTCCAGCCGTTAACCTAACACTGCCAAGTCCACCACTAAACCATGTCCTGCAGCACCACATCTACACGTCTTTTCAATACCTCCAGGGATGGTGACTCCACCACTTCCCTGGGCAGCCTGTACCAATGCTTGACAACCCTTTTGGTGAAGAAATTTTTCCCAATATCCAATCTAACCCTCCCCTGGCACAACTTGAGGCCGTTTCCTCTTGTCCTGTTGCTTGTTACTTGGGAGAAGAGACCGACCCCCACCTCGCTACAACCTCCTTTCAGGTGGTTGTAGAGAGTGATAAGCTCTCCCCTGAGCCTCCTTTTCTCCAGGCTAAACAACTCCAGTTCCCTCAGCTGCTCCTTATAGGATTTGCTCTCTAAACCCTTCACTTTCATCATGCTACTTCCTTACTGTAGTCATGATTACAGCGTGTATATAGAGGGGAAGAAGAAAAACCCATCTACGGAAGTGTTTCTAGATGTTCAGTTCTGGTGTTTCTTCCACTGTTTCAGGGACTGTTTTTATAGGACACTAAAAGCTTAATAAAGCTTGGATTCAGTAAAAACAAAGCATGCAAGAACACTTTAGTTGTGGTTGTTCCCATCTTTTTGGTATTGTTTCAGAATACGTTCTACCATGGTTGAATGTGCATGTGTTCAAATTTCTTGAACATGTTCATGACTGGTTTGGGAGCTGATCCTGGATTCCTTCCACACCCAATTATTCCATTAAATGCTGTGGATATACTGGTTGTGGATTATCTTGTTTTAAATTGTCACTAGAGATCATTTAAATGATTTTAAATGCTCTAGTGAGCAGTTGATCAAGGGCAGAAAGCTTCTCAGGTAGTATCTATAACTGCCACTTGTGGCAGAAGAGGAACACCAAACATGAATTTCTCTTCTGTTCCCAAACTCTGTGTGGCCACTTCTATTTTTCTAATCTGTTTAGCCTGAAAACAGCACTGCTTTTAATTTTTTTTTTTTACAAGATGTAGCAAAACAGGGCTTTGATTTCAGGTGATGTTGATGTATTATTGTAACAGAAATTTGTAATCAAGATTATAGTAACTGTCAACAGTATACAGCTATGCCTTCAGGATAAGAAAAATGGAGATGATGATTCCTGGATTCCTAGAATCCAACTTTGTTGGAGAAAGACTGGAGGGGCTAACATGGGCTTAGGAGTACAGAGAAAAGGATCTTCTCTCCCTTCTGGGCATGTAGAGTTGAACATTCACTTTGCTTTGTGGTCTAGGTTTATTACTAAATGTTCAAGCAAGCCTGGTGGCATTTCCTAAATGAGGCTGCAACTGTATAGCTTTTAAACCCAATTAGCACTCTCTTCTGTTTTCTGTGTACTGCATCAATTATAATGGCATTTACTTGGCTACGTGAGAAAGGGAAGGTGTGGGGGTCCCCGTAACCAGCCCCCTTCTTTCTCCATAGTGTGGTGGAATGGCTGCATCTTTTGTGGCCCTTTGGCAGCAGTAGGTATCTCTCCAGAATGTTAAAATGTGAGTTGTGTTTAAAGGGGGGATGCTGGGAAAAAAAATATTTAACAGCAAAGAAATAAGTGAGTTAGCTTCCACTACCTGACGTGAGACTCCTTCAGAGTAGAAAGAATACTGAACTGGGCTGTGCTTTGTGTAATATCGACATGATTGCTTGGCCCAGTGTGTTTCTTCCACACAGTGATGATCTGAGGTTTGTGGTCTTCTGTAAAATGCAAACTTGAGAGAAAGCAATCCTATCGCAACTGTTACTAATACCAAAAAAAAGTGTCCTAAGAAAATTGCTATTCACAGGAATAAGAACAGATTAGAGTGTATTTAACAAAGCAGTAGAACTGATGTTACTGTTAAAAAAAAAAAAAGGTAACAAAAATGAAGACAAAACACCTAATAACTGCCTTAGGGAAAAACCCCTTTGTTAGGGTTCAAGCACAAGAAAATATTTGGCCTGTTTTGAACAGCAGTGTTTTTATAACATGCTTTTGTTGGATCATAATCTTCTCTCTCTCTTCTCTGTTTGATCTAAAAGTCCAACTGTGTTAATTTAACAAATTAATGTAATGTATTAAGCTTGTAATATGATTAAAGGTATTACTAGAACTTTATAGAAAGAATGTTTTTTGTCATTCTGTTAGGAGTTTTTCCCTGCAATTGCAGATGTATACAAAACTGTAACTACATCTGGTTGAAAATTTAATCTTTTTTTTTTTTTTTCCCCCCTGTGCGGAAAATGCAAGATGTTTTAAAGAAATGTATTCTTAAATGGACTTTTTCTGGGAAGGCCTTTTGCATGAGGAGAAGAAAAAAGACCCCTTGCTGTCCCAGAATGGTTGATAGCCTGGTGTTTTTGGTGTACCTCCGGAATGTCAGAGCTTTGTTGTTGTTGGAGAAGGGCCTGGAAACCTGGGTTTCCAATGCCCTATGTGAAAGTCTTAATGATCAGACTACTATCTATCTGGAAAGTGCTCATGCTGTCTAGTTTTTCTGCTCCTCTTTCCTTTGCTATGACCTCCTTTCCCCAAAAGAAAATTAAAATAATTTAGACATACCTCTCTGTAGTCTAACACAGAATAACAAATTTCAAAAATCTCTTTATCTCTCTGAGAAAGAGATACTCTTTTCTCATCAGTCTTAACAGTAATGCATAGATCCATTGTTTATGTTGTCTAGTAAAGAAAAAGCTATAATAATGATATAGAGTTTGCCCTTAGCAATGAAGTGAAACAACTGTACATGTATGGTGAGAAAGGTGCTGTAGCTGTGGCTGAAGAGCTCTGTTTGGAGCAATGGAAAATTCTTGCATTTTTCCCACTGAGTCTTGCAAAGAAGCATCTTGCTGTCTGCATGCTTGTATATGTACTTAATATTTTGCTTTATTTACACATAGTGAAAACTAGAACTAACATTGACAATGTGAGAGCTGCTTTAAAAAATACAAAACAGAAAAAAACAGCTGTGAGGAAAAATTCCTATTCATAAAGCCAAAGTGACTCTTTATGGAAGAATAAAAAATAATTGATCTAATATATCTGAATCCCTTTCTTCCATTCATACAAATACATGCAAAACTTAGCTTAACTTTATTGTCAACTATTACAGCATCTCTTCCGAAGTACAAATTCTAACCAAAATCAGTAAAATGTCTTTCAAAGTTCAGCATGCATGCTAAGATATTACAGATTTTTTTTTTATGTACTTGAACACAGGTATGTCTGATTTTCTTTAAAGCTTCTATCAGTTGGGAAAAAAAGGTTGGATCATGCTCCCATAGGATGCACCTCTTTTTTACTACTTAAGGTTTTAACGTTCATCACTTAAATGTGTTTTTGAGTGTGCTTCTGAATCATTACTTTGCAAAAAGAAACAGATATTGCTGTCCATCTCCAGATGGGTTTCCACCATGTTTAAAGATTGGTGCTTTTCTCCTTTATTCTTTAGAAAAGAACACTTTTAATTAGATTCTGCTTTCCAGATAAGCTGCTCTTCATTTTTAATTCAGGGGAACAAGAGGAAGGTAGCATTGGAGTATATTTGATCTCTTTGAAATATTTCAGTCTGTCTTTAAAAACTCACAGCACTGTAGCTTTCTCTTGAAAGGCTGCTGTGACATTCAGATGTTTGTTGGCTGGACTTGAAAGTATGCTTTGGATACTGTTTAGAAAAATCTAGTGCCCCATAAGTGCAATACACAATAAAAGGAAGTAATGCTCAAGACCTATTGTGTGTAGATTGCTGCAAACTGCTTTTCTCTTAAAGCTTTCAGCTTGCTGGCCTGGAGAAAAGGTTGTTTCTACTTTTTTTTTTTTTTTTTTTCCCCCAGTTATCTATCTATGTGAAATTCTTCACTTCAGGTCCTTTTTGGTTTTGCTTTGACCTGTTTTTACAGTTTTTAGTGCTGCCTGTTTAACATGTGTGCAGTGAACAGCTGCACTACTGAGTTCCTGCAGATGTTGTGAGCCAGTATGACTTTTATAACTGCCTCTATGATGTTCAGTCATGGAAGCCTTGATTTAGGAAAAAGAAATCATATGCAGTCATGGATGTCTTCAAATGTCCTGACCTAGACCTAGAAAAAAACTATGGTATTTTCTGGCACTCTCTGTACTGAGCTGTCTCGGATGGTTTTCTTCTGTGGCTCTTAAACACATCAGATGAAGTTTGGGGCCATCCAGTAATTGCATGTTCCAAGTTCCTTTTCCTATCTACAGCAATCCTGTTAATGTGACCTCTTTTAAAGCTTTTTGTTAGTAAATATCATCAGATAAAAGGCTATGTACTCTGGATTTCTGCTCTGTAAAAGTCCATTAAATAAACACAGTATTATCAGCTGACTGACTTCTGAGCTTAGTTTTACTGAGGGTTTTAGTGGGCTGTTAACTACAGGTATGGCTTTTTTGACTTCCTGATTTTGGGGGGGGAATTTTGCTTATCAGATCACCTCTGTTTTCCTGATTCCTTCATGTGTGAACTTGCCCTAGAGGAGAGCCATCTCTAACTATATTTTCTTTTTTTATGAATTCAAAATACCTATTAATCTGAAAATAATTTTAGAAAGTGTATTCCACTGTTGAAACAGTGGCCGTGACACTACTATTTTGTATCTGTACTTTCGTGTAAGAATTTCATATATTTAAAATTCATAATTGAGTTTCTTTTCAAGATAAATTTCAGAAAGACGAACCTTAAACAGACCTGTATCAGTGTGCTTATTTGGGAACTAAGTCGGACGTTAGGGCTATATCATAGTGTGTGTCTGGAGGGGGGAGTTACACCATAATGGCAATCTTTCACATGGGTGCACTACGCAGTTGTTTGCAGGACTTAATATCTTACTTTGTATAGGTTTCAGCGGGGTTTAATGTTCTTGCGCTGGAAAAGTAAAGTTTTCTGGCGTGTCCTAGACCTCTTTCTTGTTTCTCCCATCTCTACAATCAAATCACTGTATTATAGGTATATATGCGGGACTTTTTCTTTTTATGGCAGTTGCTAAATAATGCTGCCAAGTTTGTCGAGTCAGAAAGGTAATCGATGCTCTACACAACATTTTTTAGAGACTGAGATTGAAAGGGAAATAAACAACAAAATCAGCACTGCTGGTCAAGAGTTGCAATGAGGTGCTTTCCAGGAGAAAGAATAGTAATGGTAAAGCCAGGACTCGTTAGTCCTATTCTCTGTGCTGGTGCACAGCATTGTCTTTTTGTACCTTCCTTATGCCCCACCAAAAAACCTTGACTGCAGGCCCCTCCAGTTTTGGGGGAATTAGAAATATAAAGATTTAATCTTCGTGCTTTAAAAGTAATTTTCTACCTCTTTTCCTTGCTAAGATAGAATGGAAACCATAAAGTAATGGTAAATGTCAACTAACTGTGCGACTTTAAAGAACCAGCAGCTGGCTTCTGCTTATGAAGCAGAGAAACTGTGTGGGAGGAGATGTAAAGAACCTCCCCAAATACCCACTCTAACAGAGGGGGATGACTGTACTGAATATGGGTTTTAACCTTTAGAATTCTTTTGCTGTTCTCTCATATTCTTAGACTTGTATGAAAATGCAAAATGGCAATTGATTTGTTTCATGTAAAGGCATCAGACAAAGGCCCCATGCCACCTAAACTTAATTTCTGATAAGAAAAGGCCCTTAATTTGCATGTATCAATTTTGTCTGTTAAAGATTCATTGTATCTCATAAACATTTTTGAAATGTATTTAATGAATAATTGTTTGCAGAGGGCTTGAGTGTGCCTCAAATCAGATGCAATGTTTCAGTGCAGCAACATTATTAATAACATCATTAGAGTAGTACTGAAATGGCAGCACTTAAAAAAATGCCTCTACCACAAGTCTGAAATGATGGGCTTGTTTTGAGTACAAATAAACATATGAAACATGAAAAACATGTTCATTCATGATGCATAAACTGAGATCAAAAATACTCCACAGGTTTATGCTAATATAAATTGAGACAAATTCTAGGTTGGCAATACTGTTTGACCTAAAAACTCTAAGCAAGGCAACTAATGTTTCTTCTGTTTCTAACAGGAAGTCCATACCTGCTGTTGAAGAAAGACAAAGGGTTATTTTTGAGTGTTTTTGTTGGGTTTTAATTGTTAAGTAACTTATTTTTGCAATAATTCATAGATCTTTCATCACTTTCTGATACGGAAAACAATATACAGCCTCATTAGTTCATGGCACAGTGATTTTTAACTTATTTTAAAAAGATTCAGGGCAAACAGGCTAGAAACTGAAGAAAGAGAAGTTTTTTTCTGAAAATAGTCAATTATAAGACACTTAACCAATGTATCTAAAAAATGTGGTGGCAATCTGTCTGGTTTTTAATCAGAGAACTTTCTGTACTTAGATGCTGATTTTACTGGGCAGATGAAACTGCTCTCAAGGAATGGTAAATATTGCTCAGTATGGGAAGATTGTTTTTACATGTTTGATGAACAACTCTTATATGAAAAAAAAAAATGAGTAGAACTGCAACTGTGTTATTTCACCTGCTCTTCTTTTAGAAGTGTCCTTTCTTGTTTGCTGACAACTCCCACTATGGAGCACTTGTCCACGATCCTGGGAATTACTATTAACTCCCCAAGACGGGGGTGGGAAATTAGAACTGGTGATGAAGGGCTGGAAGGGTACCAGCTGGAGGATATTTGTGACAGATAAGAATAACAGGAAGAGAGAGAGAAAAGAAATGGTCAGCACTTTTGGCTTTTTAAAAGTGGGGTGCAGATGACTTGCTGTTATGTTTTTGCAATGTCTTGTTTCCAGACTGCTGGCTTAGTCAGCCTCATCTTTAATTTGCCCTGTATATAACAGCTGCTTCTGCTGCTACCACAGAAAGAGAAATTATAGTTTACAAGCCTTCATTTCATCCCTCTTACCTATAATCCTCAAGTTCCAGTCTGTCTGACCACTTGACTAGGCTTTTTTAATTAGCAGATCTTTTTGGGGGCCCTTAAATATGTTTTGCATATACAGAAACACTAAACAGCCTTGGAAACTCTTGATGAGATGAAAAACATCCTGCTGGGGATATAAAATGGCACATAGTGCCTAGAATAATGATTTCCATAATTGAGATTTTCATGTGCTGTATTAGAAGGCGTCATTTACCTGGGGTCCTGTTCTTATGAAAGGAAAAGAAGAAAATGTTTAACCATTTAAAAAACTCATATGTTTAATTCAGTGTCTACCCTGTTTTATTGATTCCTCTGAAGAAGGCTTATGGGTTTGACACAAAATACACAAAAAGTCCAAGATGAAAACTAGCTTTCAAATATTTCTGTGCAATGTGTGGTTCAGATGTACTCACTTGATTTGCCCAAATGAGGTAGGTGGAGTTTCATAATAATCTTTTCCTTGTACCCGAGACCACTGTGCTGCCTGATCATTTGGCTGAGGTGGCACATTGTTAATGCAGTGCTAATAAACAACATAATTTGGGAAGGTACACTCTTCTGTAGAAGGTAATAGCTCTCACTGTTGCAAGTATCTTAATGTAATCAAAGAAAACAGCTTGTTTTAATCATTTACTAATTGTATAGCACAACCAACTAATCTCTGGGATGTACCTTGGAGACCCGGTAACATATTTCATCGACTTCTGGGGAATCGACACAGATGATGTTGGTCAAATTGCCCTCAGTTCACTTCATTTTCTGGTCTGCAGCTCTGTGGTGATTTGTCTAGAAGACAAAGAAATAAAAGATTTTGTGTGATAGCTTAGGATATGCTCAACAGGTCAGCCGATAATTGATCTTGACATTACCCAAGGAAAAATCGCTAGTGTCACTATAAAGGTCTGAGTGTTTTTGTACTAATTCTTTGGATTTTCAGGTAAAATATGTTGTGCTTCACGTTTAGCTCTGAGTGAAATTAGATTATTCAGAATATTAAACTGAGACACAATACTTTGAATAAGCCTTATTTTCAATAATTTAAATATCATAAATACATAGTTCTATGGTATTTTGTTTCATGCTGTTCTTGTGAGATTATTCAGACATATAAAACAATAAAAATTTGCCAGAAAATGAGCTCTGGGTTTATTTTTCAGTGCTGCAGATAAGCAGTGATAAGATCCTTCTCTGAAAACTCAAATATTAAACCTGTGTGCATCAGTCTTTTTCCATAGTGTAGCTTTGAATTAATTTTCTGTCGTAAAGAAAAATAATCCCACTTAAATACTCCAATACAGGTCTAGGTAATAGTGTGATCTTTATTGGTACCATGCACCAATCCTGATGAAATCTGCAAAAATCCTGCAGTTTTTCAGTAGCTCTGAAAATCATCCCATCCTTAGCCTGCAATGTTCAAAGGCACCCAAAGAACTACATAAATGACTACCCCTTGTCCCTGAAGTGCAGTAGGTTAGGTGATGGGATTCCCAAAGCATTCTAAATTCTTGGCATTCAGGATTGAAAATGCCAGGGCTCAAGTAACAAATGTTTGAGTTGCTCGTTAAAGCCACTTCATTAAACTGGACTCATCTGAATAAGGCTAGTATCAAGTAAGTATGGTATGTTAAATCTAAAAAGAAATATTTTTAAATCTATACTTTTCAATGGTCTAATGATTACTTTTTGAAGAGCTTGTGGTATGCAAAATACTGTAATTATACAGCATATGCTTAAAAAGACTGGTCCTGTAGTATTAACCTTCATGCAGTTTCATGGAAGACATTTTGAGAATTTCAGATCCATCTTGTTCAGCTACACCTTCTCCATTACGATTAACGGAGGAACATGCAAGTTTGAATTTTTTGAATAGCTTTGAAAAATCACACATTTGTTATTTGTCTATTTTATAGGACATGAAAAAAACCCTGCCACCCCTCAGGGAATTAAAGCACAGTGCTTTAATTACATAATGCCCATTAATGCTAATAAATTTTATGCTAAAGACATATGCTGTACCAGTGCCAACTAAAACATAAGTCTCCTTCTTTTTCAAACCCTGTGCCACGTATTGCCTGGACATGCGGTCATTAAAATGAACTTGGTTGCAACAACAGGCATTAGACAAAGATGCAAGATTTCATTTTGTCTTTCAACAGCTTTTATAGGTTGAAATAATTCTAGGATTTGATCTTCAAGTAATCTTTAAAAGCATTCAGATAGGAACAGTGTTAACTAAGTGAGGGAACAGGTCACTATACATGTGAAATCAAGTGATAATATTTTTCAACTGCTGCAGTGTTTCTATAATCTGATATGACTTGAGTTTTCTCTCGAAAGATTCCTTTGTAATGTTAGTCTGAAGAATGAGTTTACCAGCTGTATAAGAGAAAGCATGTTTGTAACTCTTTATTACCAAATCTTGTTTCTTATTTCATTCTCTGCTCTGTATCTCTCACCTAGTCAATAACTGCAGCCCTTTTCTTTTTTCTTTTTTTTCTTTTTTCTTTTTTTTTAAATATAACTCTGCTGTTAGTAGTCCTTCCAGAGTTTGACCCCAGAACTAAGTCTCCTCTTGCAGTATTTCTGGAAATCAGGCAACCAAATCACTCTCGATCTATGTGTTAAAGTGCAGCAGTTCTTCTACTCTCTATAGGTGAAGTACAGGAGGAGGTTGGGATCCACTTTATGAGAATTTGAAGGAAAAATAAAACTATCAGAGGATCAAACTGGTAGATGCAGACGTTTTTCACATCTCTGTAGTGAGCCAACATTTAGTATCTTTTTGTGCTAACGAAACGGAAATGTGACGGTGGTTTGGTCTGGTTAAGAATGGAGACCAAATGGGAATAGCTGTGCATGAGGAGGATGGCATTTTATCAGAGCAGATGAGAGGATTTTGTGGCAGCAGGAACATGAGATGAGGAGGGGCTGAATGATGGTGGGATGGTAAAATGCATAAAAGGAACAAAAAGCATTTAGATACTGTCTGGCTGTGAAGACTTAGAAAATGCCTGGACTTAGCAAGTGGGAGGATAAGTGGGATCAGCCAAAGGGATGTGAAGAAATGTAGTGAAAAATAAATTTAATGAAAAATAAATGAAACTTGCAACTGAATGTGTAATGTTCAAGGCTTGTTCTTGTGTTCCCTGTCCTTCACCTCAGATGGAATAAGGAGAATAGGGTTGTTTCTCAGCACAATCTTTGTTTTTTCATATATTGTTCTTGACTATCCCAATCCCTGTATAATGATCAGTGTCGATGTCCTGAAGTGGTTTTATTAGTTAGTCAGAGGATTACCAGCCCTTTCTTTCTTAAGCCTATCATCAGAGCAGCCTTCAGGAGCAGACAGAAGGGAAGAGCGAGGGCTGTGAGGCAGCACGTGGGTTCAGAGTGAGAACTGTGCCACATCCTCGTGGCCTGGGTCTGGGTGGGCAGGGGAGATGCCACGGTGCGTGGCCGGGCTGAAGGGAGGGGGAGCGCGAGGCTGAGGAGAGGGGAGGGAGCTGGGTTTGCTGCCTGCGGCGCTCCCTGCAGGGCAGGGGGGCCCCTGGGAGTCCTCTTGTAGAGAGCTCTCAGCAGTTGTATTTTATCCTCAATCGCAAACCTGTCAATTCAGGGCATTAATCACATTTTTAGTATTTTCATTACGTAATGTTTTCTATGTTCTCTTTATGCTACACTGGTGTTTCTGCTGAAAGACTGTAAGACTTCGGCTGAATTTGGGTGGCTCTGCCACCAGATATGTAGAAGCAGCCTCACATAAAAGAAAAAAAGGGCTATTATAAGCAGAGAGTTTCTAAGAATGCTACATGTTGATGAGCAGTAATTATCAGAGCTGGGAGCATTTTGAAAACCTTACTGATGACTAAGCCTCCATTTTACACCTCTACTTCCCAAATTCCCGGTCTGGTGGGAGCTCATGTTATTTTTAACAGTAGCTACTTTTGTTACTGAGTCCTAATGGATTGGAACCATACTTAAAATAATTGATAGTTTTTAATCTTATATGCTGTTGTTGTAAATAGCCTTTTTTTAAAAAATTAGTGAGAAACTTGAATTGTCCCAAATCTTCCCACCATCAGTTGCACTTTTCCCCAACTTTCTGACTAGTTTCAAAGAGAAATAATGTTCTTGCTTTTTCTTCTGCTCTGCTTGCCTGCGTTCACCTCGCTGCTGATCTCCCTGCTCACAGGCAGACCCGTTCCAGCTCGGTGATGAGTGCCAGTCATGATAGCGTAACAAGCCAAAAGTAGTAAACTTATTCTGAAAAGCTTGCAAACTTGGAAGTGCTTAGGTGCCAGGGTTTTAAACTCATTGCAACTTTATTAATGACACCCTGGGGGAAGAATCTTTTAATAGTAAACACATTCAAACAGATTTGAGCTAAAAAAGCTGGATTTACTTTGTTTTGGTTGCATGTGTACTACTGCATTATTAGGAGATGATTTAGAGCAACAGTGGTGAACTCTTAGCTTGGATCGTGCTGAACTGAAGGTTCTCCATGACTGAAAATATTTTTCCAGCTTTATGGGAGCTTCCCCCCTCCCACCCCCTGTGTAGCACTTTGCAGTTTAAAAAAAGCTGTGTTAAACAGCATTTGTTGAGCTTACTGAATAATCAAATATGATTTCATTTTTTCTTGAAACATTCATTCCTGCTCTGCTTTTGAAACAACACACGTGCCAGTGTGCTATTCTTCTCCCTGGTAGTTTCTACATGAAATCTATTTTCCCTGAGAAAATGGAATCTTTGTGTCTTTGTCTCCTCACTAGCTTTCAGGCATGTTTTGGCAGGAGCTCCGACTGTCGAGGCACTGGAGAGGAGGGGCCTTGCACTCATTTGTCAGCTTTTCTTGCATCTGTAATTTTTGTCCACTCAGCAGTACTGGAGGGGCTTAGAAAAGGGGGAGAGCTCATAGCTGTTGAAAGTCAAACTCTTGAAATAATTGCCGGACTGTAACAGTTTGGGAAAGGTGTGTGTGGGGGGAGAAACTACAAATGTTTCAGCTAAAAACAGCTTTAGGTTTAAGGTTTTAGCAGCTCTCCATTTCATGTAATTGCATGCCTTTCCCCCATATATCTGTACAGGCAACAGTACTGTGTTTATAGACTTGTTTATTGCATGTTGATAAACTGGCTTTTTTTAACGGTGATGAAAATTATTTCACTGGTGTTCAAGACCTGGTTGTTTCCAACCAATAGCTTAATTTAAAACATTTAAAGTCTTCTCTAACTTCTGTCCTAATCCTCCGTCGCAATCTTCCCTCGCAGGCCATGCGCTTTCATCACATTGTGTAATGTAACCAAACAGAAATTAGTTAATTTTTTTTTATTAGAAGACAGATCCCTTCATACTAAAGCAAGCATTTTTCCTCTTTGGCTTTTTATGGAATATTAATGTTGATCTCTCCTCCTTGTTTCAGTAGGCTATTTAAGCTCAGGGCTCATACTGTGAGCTGTTAATTAATCAGTGTGACAGATGAAGAAAGTATCCAACTATGAAAGAAAACCTTACTTCAGTGACTAACAATAAGGATGTGAGCCCAAGTGATTTAAAGGATTTTTTTTTTTGTGAATGTGTGATAAGGAGTCTTAAGCTGTTTGAGGTAACGATGGTTTTTTCCACTCAGTTTGTGTCTCTGCACAAACATTAAAGGGTTCGTCAATATTTTGTCTTGAAAGTCTAGACAGGAGTTAAAAGAGCCTCTCCTACAGTTTGAAGAGATCCTGTTTCCCATAATTAATAACAGGAAGCAAGTAAATAAGGCTTTACTGACAAATGAAACTGCAACAGTAACATGTACCCAGAAACATTAGCTCCTACCTGAGAAATGTAGCTGAGGTCTGTTGGTTTTAGTGTACAGGAAAAGATTTTTGTGGAAGCGCATTAGAGCTTTGCTCAAGTCTAATTCAGTTATGTGATAGCAGGCTAAAAGTCCAAAAGTAACGATAATGCATTTTAATTATTGAGAGTGATTCTTGACCTTTGTTTACATCTGTGTTACAGTCCAAGAACTCTTCCCTGTCATTATTTGAAACTCTTTGAACTCAAAAGGAGATTTTCATGTTTATTTAAAAGCTACCAGAAGGCATTTCAGACATTTCCTGGAACAAACTGTATATATGTATTTTAGGAAGATAAGAAATGAAAGGAAACTTGAGGAAAAGCTTTTAATTTTCTTCCTTTTTGAAGACTGTATTTTCCCTTCAAAGATACCTTTTCAGAAAGTAGTTGGAAACCCTTCCCTCCCCCTCCCCAATTCCTCTGGTTAAAATCAGTTAAACAACAAAAGGGGAGTTAGATCTTCATCTCTTCTGTACCAGTGTAAAACCAGAACAGTGCTATTTATCTCACTGAGCTGTTAAGGTCATTTCAGTAACTCCACATTGCAATGACAAAAATTCAGTCTTGCCCTTGTCTGCCATACTTATGACTTACTTTGGTTTTTGGATTATGCTGGGGGGGGGGGGGGGGGGGGGGGGGGGAGGTTGAAGGGGGAGGAAAAGGAGGAGGTTTCTCTGTGTGTGGTTGGGGGGACGGTTGTTTTTCTAGGGAGCAGCGATGACTGAATGTAATATTCAGAAGCACTGGAAAGCGCATTTAACTCTGTGTTTGTGCTGGACCTTAAGTCTGAGCTTGTTAAATTATGGGTTCATCGTCTGGCATGTTGACTATATGATACAACTGTGTCATACAGACTGTATGTCATCTTAGTGCTGACCTTGAAAAGAGAAGAAAAGTGAATTTGTTTCACTGATTCTTAGATACACTAGACAGTAAATTCCTACTTTGGCTATTTAATTTACAGTTAACTACTAGAATTATTTTTTTTCCTGTAGAAAGCCCAACAGCTCATCTACTAAAAATGACAAGATAGGCCAAAATAAGCCTGTTTGTAGAGCTAATGTTTTTCCTTTTCTGTACGTTTTAGAAGATTAACAGCCGTTGCCGTACAGGAGCATGGCGATGAATACTAAATAGTCCGTCCATAAGGCATTTTGGAAGGAATTCAGTAAATTCAAAGATGATATCCCAACATTGTATCCCATAACTTTGTTTATTTTTTCCATTGACTGTAGCTGATACTATGAAAGCAACAGACTATATTCAAAGAGAAGACACAGTATTTACAATACCTGGTCAGGTTAAAACATTTACTGGCAATATTCTTTTATTGTTGACTCATTAAATGAGAGATTTGAGCACATGCACCTAACTTTAAGCATAGGCTTTTTCCATTCAACTGAATGAGATTATATATTTCCATAGTTCATAACTGAACTTCTGTTATTTTCTACATGCATTTCCCTCCCCTGCTAAGTACTGAGTTCTGTCACCTTGAATCATACATGCCAGTATCCAGCTAGACTTACAGCTTTTAAGTGAGACAGCTTATGGAATACGGTGCTACTTGACACAAGTGCTTGGGTTCTTACTGCAAATAGATATCTCAGATGTCACTTCAAATGACTATTGTAATAGGAAAAAGTAAAAAAGGCAACTGTTGAAGGTGTGCTTTCAGGGTAACTATAAGGTATTATGTCAAGTTTTTTCCCTAGCTCAGAACTGTAATAACTAGTCAGTTCCTGAGGGAAGTTTATTGTGGACAAGGTGCATTTTCTTTACCACAAAAAAAATTCACGTTACACAGCAAAGCTTTGAAGAAAATTGTGTGAATTCTTCATTTATTTGGGACCTTTGAAAATCAGGTGTTTATATGCTGCACATAATAGATCTAGGATTAGAAATTTCTCTAAATAAAAAGAAAACAATATACAAGCCTTTTTGATAAACAATTTGAGTATCTTCAATTGCACATCCCAGAGAGAATTTTCATATCAAGCCTAATCCTTGTATTCAGCTTTTGATGTGCATTTTGCATAACTAAGGAAGAAATTTTCATGTTTAGGGTGCTTCTTTTAGAAAGAAAGGTGATCCATCAGTGGGCAGTTTGAATTCTTTGAATTGTCAGATTATACATTACTGGTGTTGTGTGCACCGGTACATGTAGATGGATTAAATACATATTTCAAAGAGATTAACAAGTATAGTAAATAGTAGAATAGTGTAAAATTTGGTTCCTGATATAGACCCAGTTTAATCTAAAAGATGCTAATATGAAAAACTACAGTCCTAACAGGACTGGGTACTGGTAGCAGAATTCTGTTATCTTAAACCTTATAGGTACATAGTTTCCACGTGAAACTCTTGATAAGTAGCAGTTTCCAGGACGTTATCTAGATTTCCTGTTTCTTTTATATAGTATTGGAAGTATCATCTTCTGCCTTTTTCCAAAAGGATGAAGGCTGGTTTTTTTATAGGGTATTATGCAAAGCCCACTCTGTTAGTTGCAATGTTCAAAGTAACTGTAGGTACCCTGATTATATCACACCTTTTAACACAATATTTCTTTTTGTCCTCTAGGATTTTTAATTACTTTGAGCATATTTTCTTGGTGTTTGTGATCGGACCTGGTGCATTCCTTCTCCAACTTTCTAAAATATTTTTGATTGTCTAATTTACTCAAGGGTGAAGAGAAGCTTATTTCTGATTCAGCAGTAGGCTTATTATAAGAAACCTAACTAGAAGAAAAGTGAAGGAAAATGCATTTACATTCAACTTCAAATATTAAGGTTTCTAATTACATTCCAGATTATTATTTAAGTATTCAAAGGGTTTATTTTTATAGTGCTTCACATTAGGGTAGGAATTGTTTTGAAAATCCCTTTAATTCACAGAAGTTGGGAAGCTCTGTTTATTTCTTTTAAGCAGTAACCTAATTTTGGCACACAATTTAAAGAAGGTATTCCCATTCATCCTCTTTTTAAATGAAATAATGATTGTATAGGTGAAAATACTGTAAACTGCTGTGAATGTGTGAAAGAAGATGCATGCAGATGGATTATGACTTAAAGAATTTGCCTGAAATGTTACTTTTACCACAACTAATACTGGCCAGCTTTTGGAAAGTTCACCCTACTGTGCACAGGAGCTCTCCAGGCTGCCAGTAAGCAATGCAAAAGAAAAAATGTTCTGGGCTACCAGCAGGTAAAAACTATGGATTCCCAATAGGATATGTGAGCTTAGGCATTTAATTTTCAAAGGTGTTCACTTTAGAGATTCAATTAAAAAAAAAAAAAAAAGGTTTAAACTTTTTGGTTTTTTGTTTGTAAAATGTGGAACAGAAGATACTTGCTAGCATTAAAAGATTTTAAAATACTATTTTCTGTAAAGTGACAGACACTTATTTCAGCAGAAAAAGCTAGCTGATGCTATAGAGTGGAGAAGACTCCTGGCTCCCTGAAGTCTTTCTCTCTGTCATACAACCTAGAAGGGGTTGAGAAGGGAGGGGCAATGCCCTGGGAGTCCTCACTGCTCTCTCTACCATGACAGTCAGTAGTAGCGTCAAAAAAAAAAAGAGAGAGAAATGCCAATACTCCAAATGCTGATCCTGGAAGGGAAGATTTTGCTTTACGTACAACAATAATTTAAAAACAAAAGCAAAATTTCTTGTGATACCTATTTCAACCATCAGAGACTCAAACTGACATGCACCACTGTCAATCAGAGGAGGAAGTAATAATGTGTAGTAAGGAGTTGCATCTTTTTTTTGCAGCAGAGGAATAAGGGAATACCTGCTGCTATTATTATTTCTTGATGTCCTAGTTTAAGCTCAGACTCATCAAATCTGTGTATGATCTCACTCCTTTAAACACAGCTACCTGTATTTTTTTGAAAAGCCAGGAGATGGTAATATGATGAAACTGGATTTTTGTTTGTTTACTTAAATGTTCTCGTAAAGGAATTTTATAACTACATCGGGCTGCTTCTTTCCAGAAGTATTATTTCTTCCAGGTAACATAAATATAATGTGGCCAATTAAATAAGTGGATTTTTTGTTTTTATAGCAAAGCATCTAGGGAGTCAGAATAAAGGTCAGGATACTTTCCTCTTCCACTGCTTTTTTTCCTGAATGGGGATAATTTTCCATTCTCACAAACAGCAAGTTTTATTCTTTTTTGTCAGCAGCCAGCACTTTTTCTTTTTTTTTTTTCTTTGAAAGTTCTCATCTTTTATTAGCTTGCATACTTGACATAGGTGTAGTGGAAGCCTTCATTTATGATACAGGAAAGGAGTTTTGTTAAATAAGAAAACCACAGACATTACACTTTATTTTTTTTGCCAACCTCTGTACAATATTTTTTCCTTGAGTAAAGTTAGTATAGGAAGTGGGACTGATATGGCAAACTTGTTTCATGAGTACATAAATCATACTATTCAACAAGAAATTTTTAATAAATAATTTTCTTCACAGTATGTTGACCAATATTTTGGTGCATGCAGTGAGTCTTGCTTTTGAGTAGTATGGTATGTAATACCTTCATTTTACTAATTAAATTAGCATATATAGGCATTGCCATGTAAATGCTCCATGCCTTCAAGTTAGGACATGAAATACTTTTCAGTGTTTTTCCATCTTAGAATCATAGAATGGTTTGGGTTGGAAGGGACCTTTAAAGGCCATCTAGTCCAACCCCCTGCCGTGGGCAGGGACATCTTCAACTAGATCAGGTTGCTCAGAGCCCCGTCCAACCTGACCTGGAATGTTTCCAGGGATGGGGCATCCACCACCTCTCTGGGCAACCTGGGCCAGTGTTTCACCACCCTCAGCGTAAAAAATGTCTTCCTTATATCTAGTCTAAATCCACGCCCCTTTAGTTTAAAGCCATTCCCCCTTGTCCTGTCGCAACAGGCCCTGCTAAAAAGTCTGCTGCCATTTTTTCTATAAGCCCCCTTTAAGCACTGAGAGGCTGCAAGAAGGTCTCCCCGAAGCCTTCTCTTCTGCAGGCTGAACAACCCCAACTCTCTCAGCCTGTCTTCATAGGAGAGGTGTTCCATCCCCCTGATCATTTTCGTGGCCCTCCTCTGGACCCACTCCAACAGGTCTGTGTCTTTCCCATGCTGAGGGCTCCAGAGCTGGACGCAGTACTGCAGGTGGGGTCTCACCAGAGCAGAGTAGAGGGGCAGAATCCCCTCCCTCGACCTGCTGGCCACGCTGCTTTGGATGCAGCCCAGGATACGATTGGCCTTCTGGGCTGCAAGCGCACATTGCTGGCTCCTGTCCAGCTTTTCACCCACCAGTACCCCCAAGTCCTTCTCGGCAGGGCTGCTCTCAACCCCTTCATCCCCCAGCCTGTAGTGATACCGGGGGTTGCCCCGGTATCTTGTTTCACTTCCAGAATTTAAATCTGCTCTTCACCTGCAATAAAGGTTATAGCTGGGAGGGGAACAAAAACCTATGGGGGCATATATTATTGTATACTGAGTCTTGGTTGGTTGGAAGAATTTGGCCTTCCAACCAACACAAGTTGTGTTCCTCCATCACAAGTCGCTCTGATAATGGTGGCAGAACAGTGCATGCCCTGGCAAATGTTACTGCCACTGCAGATACTATGGCCTGCTGTAGTGACGTTGGTTCATTGAAGAGGTTTTAACAGTTCATTTTAATTCTTTTAACTAGAAAAAAAGTTTTAAATAATTCTGTATCCAGCAAAAACATTGTACCTCATGAGGCTGAGTTCTGATGTTGCAGAAGAGAGCTATGACTCTGCGTTTTGCATGCTTCTAGGCAAAATTTCTCTCTGCAAACACAAGTAGTTCTTAGTGAACTGAGACCTGCTCTGTGTTCCTTTCATTATTTTATTAACTGTTAATTATGTTTTTCCTCTTAAATATGTAATTATATATCTTTTTAGCGATTATTTCTTTAAAATTGTTATTCTGATCCTTCTGCCTTAAAATGCATAGAGTACCTTCTATAAAAATCCACGTCATAAAAGTCAACAACCTAAATTACCAGAATGATTTGAAGTATATAAAAAGTAGAGTGTATTCGAGTTTTACTGATTTTTTTTTTTTTTTTTTAAATCTGGAGATGTCTAACCTTGATGAGACTCCCATCAAATCAAATTTGAGCCCAGAAGAAATTTTAATCAATCCCCACCTTTTATTCCCAAGCACAGTGCCATATGCTTGCCTTGCACTTGATAGAGGAAGATATATATTTGTTAAATATTTCCTTAGCTCTCTTTTAATCATAAAACCTTTCTAATTTTATGGGGTTTGTCTTTGTAAAGAAATAACTGTATCTTTTTTTGGACAATATTGGGGTTTTTTTTGATACTTTAATAAACCACCAGCTTTTTTTTACCTTCTGAGGCAACTTTCTAGTGTTAAAAACCAACAAAAGCAAGTCCAGTACATGATTTGCAGTGAGAAATGTCTCTTAAGGGATTTGTCTTAAATATTAAGATAGCTCAAAATACATACAGGTTTTGTATTTACTAGAATTTTTTTCTTCATTCCACACCTCAAACAGATCAATCTTTACAGATTCTCTCAAGCATCCCCCCCTCCTTTCCCCCCCCCCCCCAGTATCTACCTAGCCCTTTTTAAAAGATTTAAAATGGAAGGTAAAGGCTGTGGTAATAGGCTATTCTGCCAAATTCCTGTGAAACCTGGGGGTTTTCTCTGTGAGAAGTCCCCTGCAATGCCTGATGTCCAAACAGCACAGTTCCATGACTTGGAAAATGGCAGCCTGCCATAAGTTTGATAATTGTTGAAGATGCTTTTCAACAAGAGTAGCATCTCTTAAGCCTTGTTATCTCTAATACTATGACAAAGGTTTCGAAGACCTGGGAAAAGGTTATCAAGTGCCCTTTGTCAACTACACATTTGCTTAGCTCTGGTCATAAGCAGAGGTTGAGAAGACCTTTACCTTGTCTGGTTTGTTCCAGGTATCGCCTATTTTGTGATGGCAGAATCTTCTGGCAGCAAAAGAATTATTTTAAATACAGAGCTGACTCTCTCATTCCTTTTCCTCTTCCCCACAAAATTACACTAATCAAAGTCCAAAAGTCATCCTTCCCCTCCCCTGAATAAATTTGCATACCTCTGAACAATTGCAATTTTCTTTTAAAATACCTAAAAACTGGATTTGGATCTGGGATGTGATAGTTCTGTTATTAAAATTAACTACTTTATCTGGAGGACTGGTTAGGGCATTTTTATGTTTTATTAAATGGTTTTACTGGATATTTAGTTTGAAAAGTTTGCATAAGTGTGTTTGCATAAAAGTTCGCACTTGTCCAAAATGGACTAAAAGCTTTTTACTGGACATTATGCAGTAGATACTGTTGCACATAGGATTTCTTGCAAAAGTTCCCCACAAATTGTGCATTTGGTTCTATTTTGGGTTGTTAATTATGTCAAGCAACTTTAATGTAATGGGCCAGAAGTACCTCAAACACTAAACTTAGTGGGAGGCCACGTTGTTATGCCTGACTGAGAGTGAGATAAAGTAACATGACTCAATATGTTGAATACATGTGACCACTGAATGCTAGATTGCTAATTTATATGAAGTCCTTCACATATAGAAATGAATCACTGTATACTATTCATCACTATTTTTTTTTAACTGGCAAACTGATAAATATTTCATGACCACAGGTAAGCAGAAAACTCACTTTTTCCAGCCCACAGAACTTTGAGTTCAAAACTAGCTCTGTTCTACATTAAATTTCAGTGAAATTTAGGAAGAATGAAGAGATCTGTCTAAAATAGTCGATTTGCTGCTGAATGGGAAACAGCTATTTTGGAGTCAATGTGTCTGTTTTTTACTATAAATTCCCTTTTAATCCTTAGAAATGTTTTCTGAAGGAGTTTTCTTTAAAAATGGTACAACCCCACATGAAGTTTAACTTCATGAATCACCGTCTTCCAGCTTGACAGAAAAGCTGATATTCAAAGACTGCACTACTTGTGAATTAGGGAGTCAAACATGAAGTGAAATCTCCTTACGTTTTTGGTGAGAAGTGACACTTGATCCTTGAGGCAAACAAATTCACTTCAACCTACATGACACATCACATCACATTACTAACAAGTGCACTGGCAAGGCTATAAGATGAAATGCCACTTTCTGTTAAGTTAAAAGTAGGATGCATTTTTTACATTTCTGAAAGGTCTATCACTTCATAGAGTTTCTTTTGCAAATGAAAAATGGCAACGGTCCTGTACAGAAGTGGTCTACGAATTACAGAAAAGCAGCTTATGCTGAGTAGTGTGGCACAAGAAGATGCCAAGCATTTCATGAGGAGGGAATGCAGCACAGTCATGTGAAGATTACAGAGCCCACAAAATTTAGTTACGCTAAGTCTCTCATTCTTAACTAGAGAGGAGGATGAATAAAATATAACTATGGTTATATTTTTATTTTAGCAGGCTCAGCAAATATGGTGACCTTGTAGGTGGACAAAATACTTACAGCACCTGGACAGAAAATACAGAGAGAGAACATAGGGGCTTTTTTAGTTTTGTTAACTTCATGTGTTTTCATCAGTATCCTGATCTAGATTTTTACTGCCAGGTTTTGAGGGTGATATACAACTGTGTGTATGATATACCATATAGAATTGCCTAGATTTCTTTGTTACTGTATAGCAGTGTCCAAAATAGTCTCAATTTGCTTTGTTTTATAGTAGAATGAATAAAGGGAACTAATCTTAATATACCTTCCCACAGTCTGGCAGTCAGGGAATAAGCGGAGTTTCTCATATTACATCATTCTGAATCTGGAACAGGAGCCCAGATGAACCTGGGTCTCCTGCTGGCTTCACCAGTAACTTGCTCTTTCCTTCCCCAAGAAGGGGGAAAGGAAGCTCTATAAAAATGTTTCAATCAATACTAATAGGCTTTGTTTATTAGATAATTTAATGAAATTCCGGTGTCTGTTTGAATTGTGTTCTACATATGGCTAAAAGCAACTAAAAGGCTCACCTGCAGAGGTAATGGAATGAATGAAGAGAGTTTTGTTCTTTGTTCTATAGTTTGATAAATTGCCTTGTTATAACTTTGTTGTTGTTATTTTAATAGCTTTGACACAATTTTATATTCAAGAGCTTGAATCAGTGGAAGAAGAAAAACAAAGAAAGACAAGAACCAAGAAATAAGATGTAGTGAGGAATGTAACTCCAGCTCACAAAAGCTTTCACTTACAATAATAAAGACTGGAGTTGTAATTAGCTTTTTTGGAGTGTTTTTCACTCCAGCTGCACTAGACAATACTCTGACTTGTAGTTAATACATACAGACATATCTACTTATTTTCCTTTGCATTGCAGCACATGTACTTCCCTAATTGGCAGCTTGCCATTTATATGTGGAAAACAAGATTGTATTAGCAAGAGGGAGAGACTGAGATTTCAAATGTCTGCAGTGCACAAATATTTTAGTTGCATTAATGAAGGGAGAAGAGATTTAAGTTTGAATTTAGTTATTTGGATCATAACGCACTTAGAGCCTCCATAAGGCTAGCCATGAGTTACAAATAATCAAAGTCCAAGTTAGAACTCAGACTGCAAGGCTTCATATTAGGACCACCCGTTAGTTTCAGTTAATGGTGGTAGCTCTGTGTAGATATCCAGCAAGAGTAGATACATTCAGTAAAGCCATTTATTTTCCTTGTAGTGCTGAAACTTAAATCAAATGCCGAGATACTCCTCCTCCCCCCCAATGCAGAATAGAATTGTGAAGGCATTCTATTTTTTATGACGTTAAACATCATAGGTAGGAGAAAGATGATTGAATACAATGTTCTATAAATAAATACTCCTTATTCCGTTCAAGAACTAAAAAATTACCATTAATATCCCATGTTTTCTCGCAAATCAGAGAACAACTGCTGTAGTAACGAGTTCTATCAGGCACTGTATTATTGCCCTCTTAAATGGATGTATTGCTAATCTTCTTGAGGATCATTTGGCACCAAGTTTGTGTTGTCTAGCTAGGCCAGCATGGTGTAACTTGCAGTAAAGCATTTGAATGAATTCTATCTCCTTTGGAAACTCTTGCTACATCTTAAGTGAAACCGATCATGAGTAGAACCAACTGTAACTCTAGATCTGGTCTGAGAAGTCAAACATCTCCGCTATAAAAAGTCAAGTTGTACAAAATGCTTATATGGAACCAACAAGATTTAACCAACTGCCTAAATTCTAGAACACGGAATTTTTTTAGTTGTTCTTTTTAAGCAAGGATCTTGCATACTTTTCATGTCTTAAGGCCATAGAAATCTAAAATCTCTTAAAAGTGCTTTCAGGCAGACTCAGTCTAGGACTTCAGTTTCCTGAAGTTCCTTTTTTCAGTGTCCCTTTTTCTGTTTAGTGCATGACAAGTGCTTGTATTAATTCAGGTGTTACAGATGATGGATGGAGGTATCTAACACTTTCTATGTTAATAATTACAGACAGAAAAGTATTGTGTATTTTGGAGACACTGTGCCTGCCAACATAAGGAACTGAATGAATAGGTTTTGAGTACTCGAAAGCAATGCCTTTCTAGACAGCGTACTTGAATTAGACAAACAGGCTCTGAAGACTTTCTGACACAGGCTGTCTGCTATAGCTTGCATAAATCTGTGCTGAATGAGTACTCAACCAGAATTACTTGAAAAGAGTTGATAGAAGTATTGACAAATGAAACAAATAATTCTTAGTTCTGTAAAACCAAGGTGGTCATCAATGAACATAGTCACTGATATATTAATAATTTAATCATTAGAGATGATAGGAACAGTGGGGACACTACGTTAAAAACAGCAAAGTTTGATCATCTCTATTCCAATCGTGCATTTTATAGTTCTTACCACAAATTAGGGAGTTCAGCAACTTCCCTGCTGTAATCAGCTAGAGGTGACACTGTTGAATCCTTATAATCCACTGGTTTAACAGTCTATATGATCTCCACAGGTTTAAATAAAATCTCCAACTGATACAGCTAACCTTCAACCCAGCTTTGCTGTGAACTTATCCAGTTCTTCCCACAAGGAACTCATTCGCTTCCATAAAGTAAACTGGAGCACATTTCTTCCTCTTTTGCCCCTTCTGTTTCCAAATAAAGTAGTCCTGATCCTCTAGATAGGTTTTGTCAACTGAAACAACACAGCAGGTAAACAAATTTTCCAGACAATGCAAAGTGATCTTTTAAGCATCATCAGTAGCCTCTTAAAAACTTTTGATTTAGGTGTTGGTGTGAAAATCCTGATGTCATGCGATCCACTTTGCTTTTCTTGCCCACTTTTATCTAAATTACTTCACTGGCTGGTAAGTGTAGTGACACTAAAGAAAGGATACATTTCAACAGAGTTCAGAAAAAGTTGGATGGTGTAATTTAATCTCCTTTATCAGCCTCCACAGAATTCTCTTTGTCTTTTCTCGTCAGCCAAATCTATAATGTCTTGTTACACAAGTCTGATTCTGGCTTCACAGTTTTTAGGATAAACTAGTCCCTCTTCCTGGTCCAGTTCCAGGGGTTTCTGATGAGAAATCAAATATTTTAGAATCTTGACTCCAAAAATAAAATGTGAGTTGGGATTCAGTGATCTGACTTAAAAATGACATGATCACACATGTAAATTTTAAAGCATGTTTGCCCTGCTTCATTCCACTAAAAAGATGTTTCTCTCCCAAATCTCTGTATTTACTTCCCCATTTTCTTGCCCTAGCAGGTAAAATCCATTCACTTTCCCAAGTGCTCAAATGGAGCAATCTAATTTTATTAGGTGGCTTAAAGGACAGCTAGCAAATACTTAAATACCTGCTTACATCTGAAGTTTCTGTGATCCTCTTTCAGTCTGAAATCAGTTCTATTAACTTTTCATAACAAGCCACTTATTGAGTATTTGTTCCTACTAGGGATCCTTTAATAAATACAGAAAATACCTGTTAAGATCAGTGTTACAGGACAATGCGTCAATCATCCTTATGAAGAAATAAATGTAAAAGAAATGTTTGAATAAGAAACATTAACTGAAAATTGAATTTTTATTCAAGAGGAGAGAGAGAGAAATGAGACGTTCTTTCAGCATCACTGAGGCAGATTAGTGCTGGTCTGTTGAAGAAAACACTTGCTCACCATTTGTTTTGAAGAGAGACTTTGTAGATTTTGTTAATCTCAGTCAAAGGTACAGTTACCAGCTCTGGAAGGCAAAGGTGCCCTACTTGCATTTGCCTCATAGCAAACTTCTGCATTTGTTTTTTAACAATCTGGAAGTAATTTGAGGATGAAAATAATAAGTATTCTTGTGAAAAAGTCTGTCTTAATGTTGCTTTTCACTGCCATGTTTAGGACATATGCTCTTGATTTATTAAGATAGGTATTGTGATAGGTAAGAATGGGAATGGCACTGTATGAGGGAGACATTGTCTGCTTGTCATTCTTAGAGTAGGATAAAAAGTGAGACTTTTCTGAGGCTATGGGAAATAAGTTTTCAGTACATGAAATGTTTTGACTTTTAACTAAAAGGTTGAGTTCTACGGTGCCACCATCTTTTAAAGATTAAATCCACATGGTACTGTATGGAATACAATATCCATTGTTCATACTTCTTGAATGACTTGGAATCATGTGTTAACATGATGAAACCAGATGGGATGTTCAAACACTAAACTCCATTCAGTGCTAGCCAGATGTCTTTCCTGGAGGATGGGGGAGGGATCCTCCAAACAGCAATTTCAGAAAAGATATTAACTGTCAAATTTTGAGCAATTGATTCAAGTGATAAATATGCTCTGTTGGTTATTCAGTAATTGCTTATCTGCTTTTAGGTAAGCTTGATCTGATCTCATCTTAGCTCCTGGCTTCAGACATGGATGTATCATCTGGTCCAAAATGTTTATTTTTTTCCCCAACTTAAATGAGTAAGAAAAAGTAAAATTAATTTGGCAAGTACACGGGGAGATACAGGGTTTGCTTTTGTGGCTCAACTAGCATCTTACAAAGAATAAAAAATGGAAAAAGAGGGCAGTAGAGAACAAAGTCAGTCAGTCAAAAGCAAGCTGCAGAATATAACACTAAATTAAAAAAAAAAAAATTGCCAAATGGTTAGAGGTCACTCAGAAAGGTTGTATCTCAAATCAGATTAACAAATGTTTCTATAATGACCCAGCTATATGCATAGCTATGTTTGCAGAAAATGCATGGCTATCTTCTTGTGTCTTAAAAAACAAACCAAAACAAAAACTCTTCAGTTATGCTACCTTTGACCCTTACACAAATTCCACTACAGTGGGCTTGCAGCAGTGCGGAGAGACTGTAAATATGTTTAGACAGCTGGTACAGTCTGAGGCCTTCTTAAGGAAATAGAAAACAATACAGAAGGTCTTCATTCAGAAATAGTCTCATATAATGAAGAATGCCCAATATCTTTCAATGCAGAATGCCTTTTTCAGTGACTCTTATTGCTTGTCACGAAATAAAGTATGTTTTCAAACAGAACAATTGAGAAGTAGGTCTCCCCCACATTTCTCTTTCATGCTATGTTAACCTCACTTATTTTACATTTGTGCAGTAGAAGAAATGCCAGCCAAGTTAAGTTTCTAAATTTAAAAATACTGGATGACAAATCTTTGGCAAGGAGGGATGCACAATTCTAGTCTTCGTTATGCTTGCCACCTCCTGTTGTAGAGAGCTAAGGAAAAAAGGAGCAGGAAGCTCATTAAGATCTTGTAGCCAAAGGCCACAACCCCCTCTCCCATAAAAGTCTCAAATTTTCTTGACTGTCTGCTCTCCCTTTGCAATGTTTAAAACACGCAGTGAATCCTGAGGGCATCCAGCAGGAAATCATTGCTGTCTGTTCTGAATAAATCCCAAAGAAGGGAAGAAAAGGACAGGACATAGGCACCGCATAGCAGTGCAGGCATTGGAGGAGAACAGAGTAGAGAGCTAGGTCTTAATACAGTAAAAAGTTTGTGAATCCAGCCAAGCCCCTCTGGTGTTTTCAGTGGCCTTGATGTTCTCATAATCTGTGTATGCAAAGCATCAGCCTCCTTCCACCAGGGCTGTGTTGGAAACACGATGGAGTCCTAACCCACTGAAGCCTGCTGGGATGATGCTAAATGGGATCCCCTGGGCTAGTTGCTACAAAATGACCTGCGTGGGTACAGGTGTGTTGCCATCTCCCTTGGGGAACCAGCTCAAACAGTTACGCAACCAAGAAATACGTTCATGAACTTGATGCACATTCAGTGTTAGTCTCTGTTTCCTTTGACCTATTTCTTTCTTATAGTTCAGGAATTTTTGTATTGTACAAGTTTAAACCAGTCTTTCAGCAAAAGCCTCTTAATTCCTCTTTGAAAAGGATATGAACTTCATCAGCTTTTAAGTAACTCGGGTTTCACTTCCTTCATTAACATGACCAATAGATTTTAATTTCTTTTTCATGGAAAAGATCTTAATTAAGTTACCTGAATTTTGCCACTGAGCCTGAAAACTTCAGCTAGAATACTGGTACTGATAGAATAGTCATGATGAATGACTCTCTAAATGAAGTGATGTAAACTTTTTTCCCTGAATATACGTACAAAACTGGCAGAGGATATTGGTTAGAGGGATCTTTTTTCTTTTTTTAACCCCGTGTTTTGTAGAATTGAAATGTGAATTTAACCATAAAATAAACCAGTAAAACTTAATAATAATAAACAAATAAAACTAAAAAGTGAAGTACATGAGTCACCAACGAGGTGAGGAAAGAGGAAGCTTGGATTTAGAAACAAAATGTCAGATGAATCGCACAGATTGAAGTAACAATGTCCCACACTTTGATGTACTGAAATTTCATGAGACAATGCTTGTTTACTGTACTATTTTGCGTTTTGAGGAAACTTGTCTCTAATTTTGCAAGTAGGAAAATTATGAAAGAGAGACTAATCAGATTGCAAGCTGGTTATTTATTTGAGGTTTCCACTAATAATGAAACTGTAGATTTGAAGTCCTAATCTTTCTTGTGTCAATTTAAGAAAAATATTTATGTATCTTTGAAAGTGAACTGCCCCACAAAAAGGCACTATTTTACTTGCATTTATGCTTTTAAGTAAAATAACAAAACTCAACCTAGCTAGGGTAACTTTTCCTATTTATGGCAACCAGCTCCAATTTTTACATCTTTACATCTTACTCTTTGCAGAGGAATACAGTGATTCAGGGTAGAGTGGTTTAAAGAAGCGGGTTGGCTGGGGGTAGAAGAGGTGGATGAGAAGCAGCTCACCAGGGAATGGACTTCACAAGGGGAATCTGTCTGTAGTTTTAGAATTTTGTGAACTGATGCTCTAGAGCACACCTGAGCTCTGATCCTGATGGTGCACAGGATCTGGAAGGAAGGATTTCTTCTCTTCCATGTCTATGATATATTAGGAGTTGTTTACTGGAAGAAAACTGGTTTTTAAGTGTTATGCAAGACTGAAGTATTATATAAGAATTACAGAAGGAGACACCTGTTTTTTTGTTATGGCTTGTTTCAACTGACATGGAAAAGAACTTTAAAACCAAGCACAATTCAGAGGTGGTTTGCTTTAATTTCCTTTCTTCAGGTAAAATGCCTAGTGAAGACATTAGGAATTATTATAAGTTAGAGGATGAGGGAAATATGTATTCACAGAACAAGTAGGTTCAATGGACAATTTCCTGTATTTTAGGTGCACTTATTGTGTGTAGAAGGGACTGATAATTCATAAGGGTAAATGAATCAAGACACAAGAATAGTGTCCTGCTTCTACCATGCTATTTTTTTCTGCAGATTTGGTATGGTGTGTAACAATTCTAACAAATCAGTTTAGAATTTAGAGAGAATAAGCTTTATATGAGTCTTTCTGAAAGACATGATTTTGATGATCCAAAATAGCAGAAGTCTAAATGAATTTGTACTTTTGGTTATCTATTTTTTTCTCTACTTAAATTAGAAACTTGACTAATTTCAGTTTTATTCAATTTCATACTTGCAAATCATTGTAAAAATCAGTCATTTACAAGCATTACAAGAACTTCATCTCAGATTGCAGTCCTGAAAAAGATTCATAGTAGCCACCTAAAGCAAGACAAATGAAACCACTTTTTCCAGACAAGGATTCTGAAGTTCTGTAAGTGTAAGTACTCAAATGGCTGCTTCCACCGATACATGGCAACCTCAAAAGTGATGATCTCGATGAGATAGTAGGAGAAAACAGTGTGAAAAATTATTTCATTCTGTTTATTTCAAGTCGAACTCTTCAGTACTGTACGTTTCCTTTGCAGAAACAATGTCTGTTTTCAGTCTACAGAAGTAGTTGAATTCTCAGCTGTGCAAAAAATACAATTATGACAAGTACATTTGACCTTCAGTGAAATTAAGGAGAGTACCACCTGCACTAAATATGTCTTGTAAACAGTGTCAGGAGCAAAGGGATACAGTCTGGCTAGAAATCAAATCCAGTTGCATAGCTTACTACAATAATAACATTTCAGGTTTCTTTAAAGTTTTGACTTCTAATTGTACCCTACTCTTAAACAAGGAGTGTTGATGAGTTGTTAGCAGCTGCACTGTGAACAGGAGCACTCTTTGTGCTGAGATAAAGCTGCCCAGATCTAGAAATAGTCTGTCATGCAATAAACAACTTTTCTTTTTTTTTTTTTTTTTTTTCCCCCTTGATTTTCTTCTAGTCCAAATGTTACAGATGAAATCAAAGAGCGTAAGAAAACTCTTTCAGGGCACTTCCCATAATATTTTGATCCCTTGACCTGTGCCTACTCCTAGAATAAACTAGTATAGCAAGATCCATGTTTTGTTTTAAAGAAAAAACCTCTCCAAAACCGAATCCATTAAAACTAGCTAGATAAGGAAGATGGCCTAAATTAATTTATATATAGATGTCATAGGGAAACGACAAAATATTCTTTTAGAAAGACACAGTATGCTGCAGGCTGCTTGTCATATCTGAAAGAGAATCCAGTAAAACAAATGCTTTAGTCCAGATCCAAACACATCTCTGTCATGGAAGTTCCCTAAATGTAAACCCTCATCAGACCTCTCTTTATGCAAGTCTCACCTTGAAGTAATGCCATACCTAGAAGATGTGTTATCCTGGGTTATTTTGGCTAGACAGTTCTGACTAATAAGGTTGTCCATAAAGACTACCTGCTGCTATTCACCTCTTTTAAACCAATCCTTTTCCTCTTTTCCTTCAGCTTAATGAATATTTCGCAGCATAGCTCAGAGAGGAAGGAATGCGGGGGAAGTCAGTTATTTAAAGCTTTTAAATGTCTAAATCATAATTTCTAATTTTTTTTTTAGGCATAGTTAGCTGGTATAGATCACAAAGTGCGGGAAACATGTACTGGACAGCCTTGTATTTCCAGTAAGCTTTACACTGCAGTTGTATAGAGTGCGTTTCAGTAGATGGTATCGTAAGGTGGAAAACTTATGGATCTTAAATGCCAGGCCCACATTTGAAGAAGCTGTCAGTCCTGCAGCACAATATGAATGGGGAAAAAGGGTTCCGTGCCCACAGTGGCAGGAATGCCCATGGTGGGCTTTTCGGAAACAACACGAAATCTGTAATGTCTCAAAGATGATGGTACCCAGCTTATACTTTCTTCCCAGCAAAGTCAAATTGCAAGCCCTCAAAATACTTAGCAACCATCTACTAAATATAAGGCATAGATGAATAAACATTACCTATGCGCTTGCTATCTTTTATATTATCTGCATCACTGACAACTGTAGAATTTACAGCATCTCATATTTAATATACATTTTACTACACTCTTTATTTTTGTAAATCAAAATTGAAATTATACAGACCTTATGTAGTTTAGGTCTTTTTATTATTAGTCTGTAAAACTGATGTGTTTTTCTTTAAAATTTATATCAGTCCTGATATAATTAATAACTGTACAAGAAATCAATTTATTTCTGAGGAAAATCAGCTGAAGTGCCTTGGCTGTTTTGTAGCAATGGGTTCTGTTTTTGTCTCCCATTTCCATAGCAAAGAGAATTAATTTGAGAGATCAATAGCGTTGCTGGCATACGTTGCGTACTCCTGCTATAATTCACAGTGCTGGGGAGTATGCAACGTGAGTTTAAACTTAATCTTGTATCTTGTTGTATAGAATTATGCAAATGGCATACCCTTACAGAAAAGCTTTTGTTTTTATTAATTTAACGCAGTAATAACTAATAAGGGAAAATGTGTAAAACAAATCATTGTGTATACTTAAAAAAAAAAATGTGCTAAGCCTTGATATTGGGTGTGTGTAATGGATGTTGCTGTGTAAAATGCTCTGTGCACTTTGCAGCCTGTGAAACCTGCACAAACTTTCCAATAATGTTAAAGCACTTGCAAAAATGTTGCACCTGGAGCAGGGAGGAGTGAAGAGGGCAAAGGTCAGCATTAGGCATTAAGACACTGACTAAACAGACTTTACACTCGGTGAAAAGTCCAGACAACCCCTGCAGTGTCATCTTACAACTCTGGTTTTCTTCTTTTCAGGACATAGTAATCCATAAATACACTCAAGTCACCAGCAGCTTAGCTCTTCCCCCCCTTCTCCCCCTTTTTATCTCTCCTTTCATTTTTAATTCTTACATAAAGATCTGAAATTTTAACCCTTTCTATGTCTTTTAATCAACCTTGGGAACTGCTTTTCCTCACTGTTGTCGTTCACTAGACTTCTCATCTTTTTAAATCCTTTTTTGCAAATTATTCTCTTAGAAAAGTGGTTTCAAATGAACTGAAAAACAATGCTTGAAAACAGTTGCAGAAACTCAGTGTATAGATAATTTCCCAGAATGTCTTATCAGACTTATTTCTAAAAAAAGGCAGTTATCAAACTCTGTAAACAACTTAAATGCATGCTTTTTTCTGAAGCTTCTTAAGCAGAGACTTTATGTAAAATATTTCATGGGATGTAGTATAAAATTTGTTTTTACAACTTCTTGTGAGCTTATTTGTTTGGATAGATGAAACCAGTTTCAACTGGGGCGCAGCAAGAAAATAATCATCTTGCTTGCCATTGTTGAATTTTTTTTAATCAAACAAACAAAAAAACCTCATCAATTATTTCTCTAAACTGGAAAAATGTAGAGGTAAAACACAAAGGGGTGTTTGTACTTTTATCATACAATTAAGTCTTTCAGTTTTGCGTCTATTATGCTTACTAGCTGAAATCATGAGACTAAAGTGATTTTAATCATTTTATCTGATCCCATTATCCACATCCCATGGCTTAAGAGACTGGAAAGAGTCCTAATATAGTCTGGAGCCTTGACAGTAAAAATAGGCTGGTGAAATACAGCCCATCAATTGCACGTAACTGTGCACATTTTGCTGACTTCCTCTCCTCGTTCCGAGCACTGCATGAGGCCATACTTCTACACGGGATATTTGCCTCTCGCCCGCTTCTCACTACCCCAACCCTTCTGCAAACCCACCGAGATGACCAGCAGATCTGCCACATTGCCTTTTTCTTAATTAATATTTACAACTCCTGAAGAGCACTGACAAAAGATAGCTGAAAGTCTGACTATTTCATTCATACTGTACATGAATATTGATTAGTAGAAACATTCAGCAGAAAATGATTTTATTCTTTCGCACAGAGATTCCTCATATTTGGTCATGGAGGGAAAACAAAGTTTTCAGTCCCATGTATGCAACACTGTCATTTTGGTTAGTCACAAAATGGCGGCCTGAAAAAAATCTTCTGTGAAATCTCATGATCACCTTCAGGCCCACTGATTTCTGTTCCTGTGCAGTGATTTTTAGAGTTGCTGCCCAAGGGTTTCTAACTTGGTCTGTTCAACGGTGGGAATCAAAGCATCATCAATAGAAACAGAAAGGTGAAACGGGGAGCACAGTTTAATGACCACCAGTGAAGGGGGCAGAACCCAGCAAAGGTATTTACTTCTCGTGGCAAAGAATTCTGTAGAAATTAAAGACCTATTTCAGCACAATCCTTTAAGCATGTGCTGAACTTTGAGCATGGAAGTCGTTCGCTAGATCGCCTTCAGGCTTTAGAAGTAAGAATATGCTCAACGCCATTACGAGATCAGATCCTTGGTGCACAAATACTGGAGGTAGTAAATGTCTAGGGCTGAGGTTTGGTACTCCTGGTCATGCAGTGCAGCATTTTAGCCTGCAGTTAGTCTCACTGGTACCGTGGGACAGTCTGTTAAATAAGCCATTACTCTACAGGAGTCAGCATTTTGGTGTTAGGCCCTGCATGACAGCACTTTATGCTAAATATAGCGCATCATTACAGATGGAGTAGTACCTTCCGTTTATCCTATATTCTGACGTTTTGTTGTATGTTAGCAAAAAGTAAAAAGTGAATGTTCAAGTACATGAAAAACTTAAGAAAATTAAGCTAGAACTGAGTTATCTGAACCTCTTGAGAAACAAGTTTTGTATCTTGTCTAGTTATAGACATACCACACCAAAAATGACCTGATTTAATAACAACAACAACAACAACAAAAAAAGACTATTGTTCTGTCTGGAATTTTATATTCTTTTCAAGCATCTGAGGTGTCTCCAGAACCCTTTGCTGTGGTATCTCAATGCCAACCTCACAATAATAATCACAAATTCAAAACTTGAATTCTGCTCATATGACGTAGATGAGAAGCCAGGCAGTTAAATGATTTGCCCAAGGCTACAAAGCATCTTGCTGGAGAGCTGAAACCAGACCTTTTACCATGTCTGTCTGGCCAGTCCCGAAGTCTGGGCTTTGTTTTATGTTCTCAGGCATGTTTCTTCACGCACATGTTACTTGGACTGCATGCTTGACGTATAGCAAAGGCCATGCTGCCCACTGCATTTTCTCCCGGATTGTTTTTCACCTTACGTTTAAAAAGTGATTGGGGTTTTAATGAAAACCTGATTCAACTGAAGAAAAGAAGGATATCTTATTGAACCCATTTTCATAATTATTTTTCAGAAATTATTTTCCAGAGATGTTTGGTTGTTTCTTGATTAAAGCTTATAGTGATAATCTGAAACCATCAACCACTCAAGTGTAATGTTAAACTAAACTGGGAATAGTAGAGGGAATTTGTACAAAATAGTACAAGAATAACAAATCTGTTGCTAATTTTTTTTCTTGTGTAAAAAAAAAAAAAAAAGACAAAAAAACCCCCAAAACCAGAAAACCCCAGAAAACAAATTAAAAAAGCCCCAACAACCAAATTTGCTCTGTATTGTTTTCAATTGTTTTTTTTCCTCCCTTTTCTTCTAAAGGATTCATTTTACCACTTACCTTATCCATGGGTTATGTAAACGTATGGGTAGGACCTCATGCGTCTTTTGCACACTCTACTTGCTAAATCTCAAGAAATATTGTTATATTACTCCACAGATATCTCACTAAATCCAAATAAAATAGTAGGTAAGACTGTAGTGATGTCACCTGTGTGCATATTTCTGTAGATAATGTTTGTGTGTGATATATATAGTATTTACAATCTGTACTTTGCATGTAGATCACACAGACAGGAGTGAGACCGTGATCACCAACCCGCATAGCGTGGGTGGGGTATGTATTTGTAAAATCTATGTAGGCAAACTAATAGCAATTGAAGATTATAGATGTTTTAAGGGTGAGCATTTTGGACAGTGGAAAATTATATTTTTCTGACATTTTCAAATTTTTTTTTTTAATGTGAGAACTACCATATCCTTCACGTCTTCTGACTTCATTAGAAAGGGCAAAGCAGTTCATGCTTTAATTCACCCACACCTTTCCTTTTTTTTGTTCACTCTTTGCTTGAGGGTTTTTATTTTTCTTGAATATTTGGCAATTGAATGATGCTGAGTACCTGTTTGGTGTGTGATAGACATACGTATTCTTTGTTGTACGCGTTTGTAAAAGAGGAACTTGCAATGATTTTTGCCTGAACGCGACTAGATTTGCTGCTGTACAAATAATATAAATTAAATATTCTTAATTGTTTTAGCTCATGCTAGAAAAGATTCAGGACAAAGGGGAGATTGATGCAGTGTGCCTTACAATGGCCCTACTGATTTCTCTACTGGCCTTTCCTCTGCACATGGTCAATTAGAATTGAAAATCCTGTGCTGATTTCATTCGCTGGAATTTTTAAGCAGGTCAGGAAGAAAGATGTTATTGAAAGGAAAAGTCTCATCTAAATAAGAAAAGAACACGTGGCCATCTGGTCTAACTGTACCATGCCGAAAGTCATTTTGGCTCAGCGTAGTTTGGTCTTTGCAACAGTTTGCCAAAATATTAAACAGAAATCTGTTTACATTAAAACACTCTGTGCTTTTTATCTATAAAAATGCAATGCGCAGTTCTCTTCCTATCTGTAAGGCATGAGCTCATTTGACCCCATTACCTTATTGAGACTGCCTATGTTTCTGGTAGGCTCTCAGGTTACTTCTGCTGTGTAAAGGTATGAGTGAAACAACCAATCTTTTGAAAGTTTTGGAAGTAATGCTGAGCACTTTATTCTTACGACTAAAACTTGCACTTCTGCTTGAACTAGAAAAGGCTCACACAAGCAGATGCAACAGAGTAAGCATGGGGGGAAGAGGGGAGAGGAGACTTTAAAAAAAGAAATTAAAACTTGAAGTTTGTGCGAGTAGCACCATGGAGTTTGCACAACCAGTTGGAGACCATGGGCTAAGAGATGAGCTGTAATAGACATCAAATTTTTAAGGAATGGAGTCATAAATATGCATGAGCTTCCATGATTGCTTTGTTTCAACATCAACTATATAAAGTTCAAAGACGTCAGCAAAAAACCACAGGTCAGAATTTTTCACATTTAGGTAAATAAACCCTTTGCATAAAAAGCTAAAACACATAGCTCCAAATCTCAGGTGCCTGGACAAGAGCAGCTGGTGGATAATGCCATATTTGCGAAAACACTGGGCATTTCTATCTCCTACCTACTTTAGTCAGAGCTGCTGAACACCCAGCATTCACAAAAACCAAGAGACCTTACTGGGAGACGGCGAGAGTGTTGAACTAAACATGGAGGCAAGGGCCCTGTATTCATATGCTCAGGTTTAATGCTTAACTCTTACGTGATTAGTCGTTACTTTTGCATGGACAAACAGTACATAAATTGCCAGTTGAAATATCCCTTCTAATACAAGGTGGTGTGTAAATCACTTCTGAAGTTTAGAGGAATTGATTTGTGTAGGATTTCAGTCTTTAGGAAATGGATAAAAATATGATTGCTTATTGTCATTACCTTAAGAAAATAAAAGTCAGCACTTCAAAATGTAGCTGCAGGCATTATTTTGAAATACGTTTGTGAAATAAGTGACAAATTTTATTTTTTCAAGCATAATATGCCAGGAAATGTAGAAAGGAAATTGCACTTTCTACTAGTGAACTTGCGTATATACATATACATGTAATTTACAAGTATATGGTTCTCATATATGACCATTGTGTTGAGTTAGCTTGTATATGTCGTACAAGGTATATAAAACATTCTTTCAGAAAAGTGTTAAATCCCTTGTTTAAAAAATAAAACAAAAAACCCAAATTTGACCACAGCTCTCAATAAATTCTCTTCATTTCTCTGAAATCTCTTTCCTAGAGTCTTTACCTTGCCTGTGGATATTGTTGCCACTACATGCAACCTTTTGTTTGTATGTCTCTGCTGCTATTTGGAAAGGAAGGGGGTTTTTTAAGACTAAATTTATGGGATACCTATTGTGGGTTCCTTTTTTAATAGTGTTTATTAGCAATATTAAAGAAAAAAAGAAAAAAAAATCCTGTCTTTCTATTAAGATACCTGTTAGTGTGACTAAAATATAGTTTAAGCCTCTTCAGGGAGTAAATTAAAAGCAGTGTACGTGTGTGTATAAAAAAGTATTTTCTTTTAAGTCTTTTTCACACAAAGTCCATATTGAAAAGCAAAAATTAATCACCACGTGTATCATACCATAATTTGTACCAGAAGACAATGCAATTCCAAAGAACTTTTAGAAAATAGGCCTGCACGGCATACACTTAAAAATTAAATAGAATAAATGCTTTGAATCTCCTTTTTCCCTGGATGTCTCTGCTAACCCCACCCATAGCCACACCAAATGGAGAGCAACTATTCTGGGGAGTACTGCATTCCCAAAGACCAACTTTCTGGCACGATGACACTGGGCCACTCGGCGTTTCTCTGGGCTGTGGCAACAGGAAGGCCGGGGGTTGCAAGGCCAGCTAACTAAAATAGTCCCCTGCCACGCTCCCCTTCTTCGGTTTGAAGATAACTGACTCGCAAAGCGTTTCGCTACTGCCTTGTTTAAAACTGCCACAAAACTGTCTAGGAGATCTTGCTAATCTCTCCAAACCCAAATATGTTCAAGTATTTCAGTCTGACTGCCTTTCATAGGTCTCTGTACACTAGCTATTTGCCTTTATGTAGTATATTGTATACGTATACAAAATCTTTGCGTAGTATGAGAGCTACATGGCAATTATGTAAGTGATGCATGAACTTAACATAAAATACTGCATTGACTGTAAAGCTCGAGTAGAAACCACTGTAAATTGGGAAACAGCGGATGCCCCTAGTTACACTGGGTCGGAAAGTGTGCGCACATGCGCGTGTTTTGTACAATAACGCACGTATACGTTTACAAAGTTTCTTATTTTGTATTTTTTGCGAATCACAATGAAGCTGAAACCGAGCCTGGCCAACATAAGGAGGAAAGGCTTGTGTTTGTCTTTAATCTTTCTGCAGCACGGTTCAGACTTCTGTCTGATCTGCACATAGCAGAGCAAGGGGCTTGCCGTGCATTGCGTGCAGGCTTCTTGATTGTGGAGGGGAAAAAAAAAATCTGGCTGGAATCCAGACAGGCGAGCGCAGTGCTCTGTTGATCATTATGTCTAGCCTTCAGGTGTCTCAGCTCACAGTGGGCGGCGGTTGGGGGAGGGGGAGATAACAGGAGGGCAGACAAAGAATAAAATGGTGTATTTAAAAAAAAAAAAATCATATGTAAAAAATTCATGTCAAATCCTCTTTTAAAAAATGCTTCTTTTAACGTTCCTTTCCCCGCAGTGGGAGCAAGCAAACATCTGTCCAGGAAGATTTATTTAAGCCATAATTAGTAGCGTCTGGAGTCTTTCAACAATTTCTCCTTATTGCACTTAATTTTTTTTTTAAATAAGTCTGCTCATCTTTCACTTTAGAAACTGTTTTCACTTCATGCTTTATTAGAGATCCAGCCCAACCAGGACCAAGTCAGATTTCTATTGTCTTTGCTTTTTCCTTTCTGATCGTAGTTTTCAGAATCTAACTTTTGGTAGGGGAGGGGGGGTGGGAAGGAGCGTGCAGGCGGGGGGGGAAGATCTTATTAAAGGTCTTATGAACATGGGGGGGGGGGTGGGGAAGAACAAAAATAGAAATCAGTGCTTCTTGTTATACAGTTATCCATTTGGGTTCAATTTCTTTTCCGGAGAAGCAGAAGAAAGAAGAAAAAAAAAAAAAAAAGCCCTGCTTTGTCTGTTGCTTCTGTTTGAGAACTCTCATAAATCTTGCCCAGAAAGCAACTTGGGCTTAAGGAGACCTGGCCAGCAAAGCTCTGGGAAGCAATTGCAATGTCTCTTGCTATGGATATTCTCTTCTTTCTGCCCCCTTCGTCCCCGCTGTCCCCTCCACCCCGGCCTTCTGACGTTATGCTGCGAAGAGCCCCACACCCTTTCCCACCCCACCAGGAATCCGAGTGAATGCAAGCCGCAATCTAGAGGTGAAGTTGCTTATCAAAAAGCCTCTCCTCGTGCTGAGTGAGTCCAGATATTACACTAGTTGTGTTTTTTCAGTCCAGCCATAACCCTTTTCTAACACTCCCCCGTTGGCTTGCCTCTCCCCCTCCCCCCGTGGAAGGGGTGGGATGGGAACCTTGCTCGACTTCATTGTTCCAAACGTAAGAGCTATTTGCCCCAAAGTGTCTTCGCTGTCTTTCATAGCTAATTATAATAACTGTCAGATGTCTGGAAAGTCTGGGCTGCCCTTGCTGGCGGAGTTAAAGTTTGCCTTTATTTTTTTCCCCTTGGGGACAGATCAGGCCTGATTAGACACAGAGTACAAATAAAAGTGAACAACATACATGTGTAAGGCTTTTTGTCTTTGTTTTTCTTTATGAACAAAGCAGCACGCTGGCTATGTCAGGAAGCAGTGTGGCATGCAGCGTGCATGCAGGCACTGCCCTGGAGGATAACTCTCTTTTTTTCTTTTTTTTTTTTTTTCTGTTATTGAAGCATGCAAGAAATATTTCTGAATTTGAATAGCACTTTAGATACTTGTTCATCTCATAAGAAAAAGTAACCATCGATTTAGTGCATGTAGCATTTTGACAATTTTAAGAGATTTGCTTTTCTGGGTGAAAATAAAAATAAATAGACCACGTACTCACAGTTTTGTTGTGCTGTGCAGGTCGCTGTCTCCTTCTGCAGCGACAAGGAGGGTAGGAGGATGTCAAGGGTGCAGAATCCCAGTTTAATTCAGGAGAAATGTACAAATGTGCTTCCTGAAGACGCCTGGAAGTCAGCCACTTGTGCTCAGACATCCCATTGCTGCTCTGCACGCTATACTATCTGCAGTTCTGAATTGAACTAAATACTGCCCATGTGAAAGACAGGGGAAACACAGTCATGTGGGACACACAAATCCACTCTATTGGCTCCGAAGGCACAACTTCAGCATTCTTGCATTTCCACCATTGGTTAACAGTTCAAGCTGAAAGAGTCTAGGTCCTCCTAGTGAGTCCGTTTTCCCTTTATGTGTGGAAGAATGACTGTAGGATTTTACAGTGGCAGGATTAGTTAAGTAAGGGACTGAAGTCATCCCTTTGACTGAAGCTGGTGGGTGGGGATTGGAAGCTGTGCTTTTCTCAAGTCGACGTTTTTCCTTTTTCTGCCTGCGTTCTGTGTGTCAGGAAATGCTTGCAGTTAACTTGGGCAGCACAGAGAAACTGAAGTGACTTTCTTCAGCTTCAGGGATAGGGACTCAACTTTTAGAGTAACACAGTGTTACAGACCATACAACGATTTTTACGGGAATAACTCTATTCTGGCTGGCTAAAGTGTGTTTATTTTCTCTTTTCTAGTTTTTTTTTTTTTTAAGCCCAGAAAGGGCTATATCAGTATCATCTAACTTGAGCTTTTGCATCACATAAACCAGACAAATGAATCCAGCAGTTCCAAAGCCTATACTAATAATTCAAGTGACAAGAGAAAATAGATTTTACAGAACTATTGGATCTCTGGGGAACATTATGATGTGGTCATAATAATATTTTGAAAGAAGTGACAAATTCCATAAAATCTATAATTGCTGATATTTGGTCATTTTGAGGATAATGAAACTATAAAGATTAAATAGGAGGGAAGAAGATTGACTATTCCCTATTTTGGTGTTCTGTCGTTTGCCTGATTTAGTTATGCCAGCGTGAGCAGTAATTCGAAACGATACTCAGTCATGTGTGACATACTTCTCCAATTAACCCGTATTAAAAAGACCTTTCCCAAATCCTGCATGCATGTTTTCCTAGAACCACAGAAAGTAGAGGTATGACACATTTGTCAGGGTTTGTGTCCGTCCCCCTCTCTGGGCAGGTTTATTTCCTCTTCCATGTTTCCAGGGCTTTGTCTAGTGCAGCTCTGAATACCCTGAACGTGTGATTCCTGTTGGTGGACTGTCGAACTTAGGGCCTAATTTAGCAGTTGAAGGGCTTAACTATATTTGGAAATTTACCAGAATAATTATTCTGGAATAGTAAATTCATTATACGCCGGTGGTGTATGCAAGGCCAAGCACAGACAGACTGCACTGCTGGCGTTTGTACTACGTACAAGCTCCTATTCAGCAGCTTATGCCTGGCTCTCGGTGTCAGGACATCTTTTTGTTTCTACCAGTCAAGCTTATTCAGACCACCTTAAAACAATGCTTCTTCCTTTTTGGAGTTCACCCTCTTAAGCTATTTATAGACTTTTATCATCACCTCACTGACCACCCTTGTCATCACTTAGCCGAACACCATATTCCAGATGTAGCTGCATAAGATACGGGAACGTTCCTCCGTAGCCTGTGACCTGGTATCGCTGCAGCAAATCAATATGTGTTTGCTCAATATGTGAACAGGAAAAAAAAAAAAAATTTAAAAGTGTATTTACACACCTGACAAACAGGATTTTCAAAGAAATATACATTATATGCTCTGCTCTGAGTTAAGAAGGTGGCCTTGTAAGGCCTTCTTTGCTTGTAAGTGCTAAGAAGATGCAGAGCGTTTATTTTTCTTTAGCAGGCTCACTTAAAAATAATGTTTAGTAATAATATATAAAAGGTGGTGTTTGGTTTTGTTGTTTAGTTTTTTTAATCTTCATGAAGAAAGGTAATTGTCTGGTTTGGATAAAATAAGGCTACAGCAGTAGCATCAAAACTTTCTCTCCTCCCTCCAAAAATGTTTTCAGCTCCACTGGGCTTTCCACATCTGGACTCCAGAACACTGAGGGGAGAGAACTGAAAACCCTGGGAGACATTTTCTTTTTTTCGCAGCGCTGGTGGTCTTCATAATTTTGGTTACTTTTTTTGTTGTTGTTTAATTCAATTAAAGTGGGAAGAAATACTAGTAAAAGAAACCTTACTCCAGAGAGCAGTAAACTCTTTGGTTTTAAGACCAGTACATGGTCTTGTCTTAAATACATCTTTTTCATGAATGTCAGTTTCTGATTTTAAAATGCTGAAAAGCTATTTAAAGAGAGGGAATAAACATCTGAATTCATTTAGTATTGTTCAGCTCTTTCCTCAAACAAATCATGAGTGAATTTCAGGAAAATTTAGGGAATCTGGGGCAATGATTATTTACCTGCACTTCTTGAGCCACGAATCAAAGACTTAGGTGATACAGGCAGACATTTTTGTGACTCTTACAGTATTTCAGAGACCAAATTAATACTTAGCATCACTGTTATCTGCAGAGAGAGAAGTAAGTGCATCTTTACATGTATTCATGTATTTCAACGGACATCTTATTTTCCATATCATCTCCATTGAAAAGAAACAAAAATGAAGACTTAGGCTACATCACGTTTGCTCTCCTTGAATAATAAACTGCTTCTTCCTCCATTATTGGTTACTAGAGAAAAATTCATAACTGTAAGAGACAAAGAATGAGAGAATCATAAAATTACCGTGGTGTGGAAAATAACATTACTTTGCAAATTCTGTCGTTGTGATGACGCTTAAGATGTGAGACAAGATGTTGCTGTACGAACAGGGCTGTGAGAGTCTGGAGACCATACTGTTACTGCTATGCGGTCTCTGTGACTCCATCCATTGACAGAATGGACTTCTTTTTCTGGTTTTGGGTTAGGGGTTTTTGGGTTTTGAGCTTTTTTCCCTGATCTAGCAAAGATTGGTAAAGACACTTAACTCCTACCTTAATAGAGGTCCTGTTCCTAAGAATTTTCACTGTCCCTTTGCCAGAAACTCTAGGAAAGAAAAGAGATGACTGAAGTAAGTTAGAAATATTAGTCACTTAAATAGCTCTTTTTCATTCTTCAGAATTATTAGAAAACATATGGTGTGAGGGGAGAAAAAGTAGGATGGCCTTGATCCTCTCGTATGGGGTGCATTCCCAAACAACTTTACAAAACAGCTAGTGATTTTTTTTCTTGTGTAAATCTAAGCTCAATGACTATTTGGGGGGAGGAGGTGATTTGCCCCTTGGCTTCCTTTTAGCAATGCGTGCTACATTTAGAAAAGCAAAAATCAAAAAGATAAATTTCTTTCAGAAACACTTAGAATAAAGGCACTTATACAGTTTGCATGTTAATGTGTTGTATTATATAAATGGATAAGTCTGAAAACATTTTAACTGTTTCCTTAGGAAATCAAATGCAATTCTGTTGTGCGTATGATGTAGATTTCATATTGCCCAGCACTTTTAAGCCTTTCCATTTTTCTTTCTGTGGAAAATAATTGAACTTTACTGTATAGGCTGTGTATTTGCTTGCAACTTTGCCAGAGAGTTCTTGCTGTTCTATATACCTTTGCTTTTTATAATTCAGCAGTAGGTGGTATCTGCTAAAGTTTAAATCTTATGTTAGTCACTGCTAGTAAAATCCCTCAATGTTGGTAATGCATAAGAAAAGAAGAAATCAGTCAAAAAACCCAGGAGATACTGGAGAAGCTGTAAAAAGCCAGAGAAGAAGCAAAGTCATTGAAAATCTTTGAGGGTAGGCAAGTGGACAAAGGGCACCCAAAAGCCATTTCACAGAGAGGAATTACCAGAGCCTGGAGAACATGCGCATCACTTGCAGTGTGTGCATATATTCTGGAAATGGTTTTATACCCTAGTTAAAACCAGCCCTAAGCTGATAAGAGGAGTTTTTCAAATGCATCTGGTGCAGGAGGGCTGTGAAGGAAGGTTTGTTCTCATCTCCTGCACCAGGAGGGGCGAAACTTGCTGAAATGTTGTCTGAGCAAGTCATCTGTGCTGTACGTGAACCAGCTGGCCGGGTTGCAGTGTGTGCCATTTACATAAAGAAAAATCACCAGCAAAGCTGTTAAGATCATAACTGATTTTGTGAGGCTTTTTTGGGTTTATGTTTTGTTTTGTTTGCGTGGTTTTTTCAAACGAGTCTTTTCTCATTCCTCTGTCTCCTCTAGCTATTTATGTAGATAAAGTGAATGAAACCACAGGAGATACTGGAAGATTTTCAGCAGGCAGAGAGGAAGCTGGTATCCCATCACTAGTGAAAGTCAGAAGAACTTATTCCTTTTTTCTCTGCAGGCCTTCTTCCTGTTTAGGGTCAAGTTTTGGTGGATAGCTTAGATAATCTGGCTGCAATTTAACCACTACAAAAAACATGTCAGATTTGGAAGGTTCTTGACCTATATGTACTGAAATTCATGCATACTTTGAGCTATTAGTTGTTTCATATTTATAAACCTGACTTTGGTTGCAAGACTGTTGGTGAGGAATTCAGGTCTCATCAACATCTCATTCAGGTGAATTGATAACATTAGAAAAAAATCCAGGATTTTCAGCTAATCGATTCTAAAATTTTTACAAGGTTTATGCAAATGAAAATTAGAATAATCTGTTAACAACCATATTTGTAGGAGAAAATTTCTAGGTAAAACAATATTATGTAAATGGTGGGTTGGTTACTGCAATATTGTTCGGATGAAATTGAGTGATACAAATGTTTTAAAGCTTGGCTATATTTAGAGTGCCATAGAATTATGATGTCCAGAAAGATTTGATCAACAAAGCTAGAATCAACCATGCTTTTAAGCTGATATACGTCAAGTTTAAAATATATAAAATCCTTTGTAACCATTAAGGTACCATTGAAATGAAAGATACTTGACCAATTCTTATATCACATCTGCATATTCCAGAAAATCTGATGATTTCTTTTAAATGATGCTTTTTTTTCCCTGGGTGATTTCATCAATTTTTGTTGAATCCTCCCATTTTTTTCCCTTTTCTATAGTCACTTGTTCCCATAACTCCTTTCAGTATAGAAAAATTATTGTCCCTAAAATACACAGGCCTGAAACTTAGCTGGCCCAATTGTCACAAAAAAAATGGACTGTATAGGGGCAGTCTGACTTGGTGACCATAGCAGGTCTTTTCCCCTCAGACTACTCTTACAAGGTTACGTAGCTTTTTTCTGTTTTCAGGTAAGTTCTCTCATCCCCGATTAAGCCATAATAATATATAAACATACATATTTTATAAATTATCTATCAAACTGCCATTTCCTTATTAGAAGTCTGCAACTGGCACTTTATATTCTAATTTTCTTCTGCTGTAAGATATTCTATTGGTTTCAAAACCTGAAACATATTAAAATTTTGTGCAATCCAGTATTTAGTGAAGAATAATAGTATTTAGCAGTTCACATTTCAAATGTAGAAGTCTTTTGATGTAAAAGTCATATGTGGTCTAATTTTGAAAATTTTTTTATTGAATATATCATTCCCTGGGATAAATCATCTCTCTTTTCACAGAGGAAATAAATGAATTTTTAAGTATTTCACGCTATATGTAACAAAATTAAACAGAGCATTCCCTCCTTTGTCCCACCCTATAGCACTGTCTGCAACAGAAATGCAGTATTATTGGTGAGATTAAAGCATCGCAAGGAAACAAGTCATTAGCAGTTGCAACTTCTTTTTCAGTAAAAATATATTAAAGTTAAAATATATTACAACTTTTTTCAAAGTAATGTATTGTTTGGGGACCAATATAATAAATCTTGGAGATTATTTTTCTTCTTTTTCAATAATTTTGATCTAAAGAGATCTCCCATTTTTTCATTCATTATTCTTGTCTGATATCTCAGCCGTTTAGGGATTGAGATAGTAGGTAGTTTGCCCCATTTCTGTTCCAATTTTGGGTGGTCCTAAACCAAGATAGTTTCAAAAGGATTTTTTTTTTTAAACCATCTGCCCTCCACATTTTAGTCCTTAATGAAATAATTTATTTTGTTCTTTTCTTAAGGGAAGTTAATACTGCATAAAAGCAATACTAATACCATAGTTTTCCTTGCAAGAATCCAGACCTGTTACTTTGAAGACGTGCATTTTTCCTCTGGTAGCTTATGAAAATTTAAATTAAAAGGATTTAATAATTTAAGCAGCATACTTTAGTGACTGAATATTGAAGAACACAGGATTTTGAAATTGCTAGCAAAACACTAGACATTTCAGAGAATATAGTTCGATACTGCCTTCAGGCACTGATCCTTGTTAGGTGCATACAGGGTAGAGATGCTTTCAGAAATAGATTGTTATATAGTTGAACAGAACTGCTACTCAGTAATGACATTTTATCTTTAATTATATATTGTATTATATATTCTATATTGATTACTGAATTTCTTATACACTAAAGACCAATGAAATCCTTTACCAAGAGGGTTTTGATCTTGGTTAAAGAACAAGGTGTAGGCAGAGAGGAGGAAAGCAGGGGGGCAGAGGAGGGAAGTCAATGCAAACTGCACTTGTTCAAATAATTGCAGTCACCAAAGTATTTTCACATATTTGTTTGATCCTTGTAGGGGAATAAAATCCTACCCTGAGCCCTTCTAAATGTCCTTCTACTTTAATCTCTATCGTGGTTTTTTTCTTTTTTTTTTTTAGAGAGCCATCATGGTGGTATCTAAATATCCTATTACTGCGTCCCTCGCTCTGGTTTTTTTGTTCCTTCCCACTGTTTAATTATGGACCTCATTTGTGGCATATCACAATCTAAACTGGAGGTTTCTTGCTTGAGGGACCTTGACTGAGATCCTGACCTTAGTGAAATCAAGGAGGAGAGTGGGTTTCAGTGTCTTAAGTGGCACCAGGATTTCACCCCTGCCTTTATTCAGGACACCTCTGGACAAAGGGAACAAGTAAGAATGAAGCGCTTGAGTATTAAGCCAATTATCTCTTTTAATTAGGACATGTATAGAGAACTCTTAAACAGAAGAAAGGGTGAAATCTGCTGAATAAATGATTCACAGTAAATAGTCCACCCAGCTCTAGTTCTGACAGAGATAAAGCTGCAGTGGCATCAAAGTGTCTGCTCTTACAGGGTGTTGCTCTGACACAGATGTCAAATGACAAATCAACATGAGGTGAACAGATGAGTCTTATTCCCTGCCTTGCTCAGCTGGAGAGATCGCTAAGGGTGGTCAAATAGGCTCCAACGATGCTCTTAGAGCATCCTTTAGCTGTAAAAGATAAATAAAACTGGCCAGGAGGTAACTTCTGTAATTCCTTAAATCTGCTTTGCAGATATTACAAAGGGTAGACTACAAATAGCTTGGGAGCTTTTACCACAGCATGGAGGGAGGGAGGGAAATCAGTAAGACCTTGTGGCCACCTCCTTTAAGACTGAGAAGAGACCTGAAAATTTAAAACCGTTTTTCTACTGGTGAAATGGGTGTTGCTAAAAAGGAGTTTAGCTGCGGTTCATTTTGTCAGTACTGACTTTACCTCCGTATTCTTTGATGGTCTCTGGTGAGATATCTTTGAGACTAGGTAACAGTGATGGAAATTACTGAAGATGTCATGAGTAAATAGTGATTCAAACCCTGTTCTGGGGACAATGTTCTGACCATTCATGTTTTTGCAAAATGCTATGAAAATCATAGTTTCCTTTGGGCTCCTGTTACCCTGTGCAATTCCTGTACCACCTGCTGAGTAACTGTATCTTCTTAGCCCATTTTCCATAAAATTGAGTGCTTAATCAGGGAAAACCAAAACCATTGGACAAAAGGCAGTTTAAATGCTTCCTCAGGACAGGCATGTAGGAAAGGGCCTCATTCATAATATTCATCATTCATGTAGGACTTTAGTAGAACTATTTAAGTGTACGCTGTGAAAACAGTCCTGTCTACGTGCAGAACCTGACATGGCAGCTGGGTGACATGGAGTCAGGCAGCAGTAGCTCCAGCTCCATAGCCACAGAGGAGGAAATCAGAGAATTCGGATCGGATGCCTCTCTAGCCATCAAGCTGCAATTCATGCATTATAAATGGCATAATGCTGATAAAGGCTAATTTTGGCTGAAATAATCTTTACAGCACCAGACTTTACTTTGGGTAATAAAAGAGACTGTTACAAAAAAATATTCTTTCACTCGTTTCTTAAAAAAAAAAAATACAAAAATCAAAATGAGTACCTTTTCCTGCTTTTTGTCCCTCCTTCTGTGAGACAGCACTACCTTTACAGTCTTTGTCCTGAATGTAACATTTCAAGCCATAATTTAAGATCTGTGTAATTTTGTATTAGATTTTTGGCATTCTTTTAATGGTTTTTTAGAAACTCTGTGTAATGAAGTTGAAATGCAGTTTACAGGCCTTTGACATAGTGAAAATCCTTATTTGGCAGTAACGCATTTTCACAGAGTAAAGATGATAATTAATGTATACGATATCTTGGTTAAATTTTTGTAGCTTTTTCATTCCAGTATGCTAAAATTTCTATAAACCTGTCTCTTCCACAAAAGTAGAATTATACAAAGATTAATTTTATCATACTGTTAAAAACTGTACATCATAGACAAACAATTCATGTAGAAATATGTGCTTGTTCCTTTGAGAGAGGTGAATAGATAAACTGTCCAAGGTACAGGGAAATAGAGCATGGATAATGTGGGTTTGAGATATTCTGTTGCTTAAGTGATGCATTAAATCAATATTCTGCAAAGCTTTTTCTTGTTAAGTTATTTACTTGGCTGCTGTCACAATTCACCATTTAGGTCATCATCTTTTTTAAAAAATATATTTTCTTGTGGCCTAATTTAACTTTATCTAAATACTTCAGTTCCTCAAGTAATGAAACTTCTTCAAATGCTGAAATTATAGCACTGTTTTAATGCCAATATTTACACTAAAATTCCTTACTTGGTTAATAGGCTAAGGAAAGAATTGACTTTCAAGTGAGTTAATAGTTTATCTGCATGAAAATCTATTGCTACAAATGAATAGCAGAACAAATAAAAAGTGATTTTAATAATTTAATAAAAAGAGGAAATTCTTTAATAAAGTTCTGGAAAGAGAATACTGAAAATACAGACAAGTGTTCTTTCTTCAGCTATTTTCATTTTAACATATATCTGCATAAATGGAATCTCAGAAGTTGCTTCTTCTCAGCAGTCAAAATAACCTTTCACAAATAATTTATGGAGACAATCAGTGCCTTGTGTAACAGGAGCCGAAGGTGTGCACTCAGTAATGATGTAAGGGTACCTCAGGGAAACCTTCATCCTCCCATCGTTCAAATGGCTGAGTAAGAGCTGCGGAACTTCAGCACCCTGGAGGTATTTCGTTTGTCAAAAAAATAGGCATATCCTGGATCATGAATCACCTCTGTTGTGCTAAGATTTTACTGAGCTTCAGATAACAAAATTGTTTTAAACCAAGCAATTTAAACAATTATTTTTTTTCCTTTAATCAAGATTCAGAAGGGTAAGAACACTCACTTCCCTTTGTAAACTGTCTGAATGGTCTATCGCCTATACAGTGCTGTCTGTGAGACACCATTTACATAACGTAATTAGTCACAGTGTCTACACACGCATGTGGCTAAGTCTGTACTTCAGTTTTAGATGTTTTTGTATTTTTTTGAAGACTTTTTGAAGGACTTATGATTACAAATGACAGCCACAGGGCTGTGTTGTTTTTTTTTTTTTTCTTTCTAAGCAGTTTCTGTTAATTTTAAGCTAGACTAAGAAACAGTGTTTCCAAAGAGAATTTCCTCATCCTTGTTAGGGTATTTTAGAAATATGGGTGTTCAAATAGTGATGAAAATGGTTAAGTAAATGCAGGGGGTTTGGGTGAAGGAGACTGCAAAGATTAGGATTAATTATTTAGGAAAGCAGAAGAATTAAAATGGGTCATGAGGAAAAAAAATTGCAAAGTAGTGAAGCTTGTAGAGGAGAGAGATTGGGAATGCCTGTGTTCCTTGCCTCTCTCACTAGGGATGAGAGAGGTCTTCCACCTAACCTGAAGATAGAAAAATCACATTCTTTAGGAAGGAAGTGCTTTTTCACACAATGTGTGATAAGACTATGGAACTCGCTGGCAAGATTACTAAGGCTAGACCTGTTTCTTAATTACTAATATGGATATGGACTGTCTTGATGCCCTTCCATTTTTTTCTTCATTCATATTCTCCTCCAACCCCAACAAGTTTTATTAACCTGTTTCTATGATGCCTTTTCTCATGCACCTTTTCCAGTTTGTGGGAACTGAAGGCAAAACAAAGCATCTACTGTCTTGCTACCTACTTTTCCTCAAATTGCAGAACCTTTTTAAGAAAATACACAGATAGGGCAAGCGTAGTTATATTTCACCAGCACTCTGAAAGGTTGTTATGTGGTCATTTAGAAAATAAGCACAATTCACTGACATGCTATGAAAAAATAAGGTAGATCTTGTTAATGTTGCTTAGATAAGAATGTTTTTGGCATGTATCGTTTCCCTAAAGAAAGCTACCATTTTTTTATTCTTGATATGAGTTGAAAAGAGAAACAAATCTGTTCTTGAAATCTGATTAGTAAAATTTCAACTATGTAAGCTATTGCACTCAGTGAAGTTAATGGTGAAAGAAATTAAAATTATCTGGAGTTAATTAAGCTGCTTTTCAGATCAATAAGGTAATGAAGAAATATTTATATAAATAAATATTACTTACTGAATAAATGAAAGTGGCAAGACCTTCAAATTTTTTCTTCTACCAATAGGAAAATTTCTTATATCTCTTACAATCTGTTAACGATTTTGTGGAAGTGTTGTATTATATTTTTATTGAGGAATGCTGTATGCAATGAAACATGTAATATGACTATCAAAAGCAATGGAAACTCCATTTCCTGACTAGACAAAACACCTAAACTGCATGAAGCAACAGGCTTTGTAATCAAAGTAGTTGTAGAGTAGGTAGTATGTCTACTCAAAAAATACAAGCAAACTGAATCCCATGTCAAACGAAAAGCTTTTAGTATGTTCTTAGTGGGCTAAGGGTGCAAGAGGATGCTACTGCTGACATGGAACGAAATATACCAAGAAAAAAATGATGGAATAGCTGAACTGATGAGAACAAGAAGTTCCAATGAACCAAAAATTCACTAAATCCAAAAATGTAAAGTGCTGACCCTCGTTGACCTCAACAAGTTGTTAATTAGCAGAGGATTAACACCCTTTTCATGTGGTGGCAATCACTAGTAAATAATGTGCATGCATCAAAGAACTTTAGGGTCTAACAAAAGATTAAACACAAAGATTCTGTGGATTATAAAAGTGGAATCTGAAAGGGGCACTATGCTGTCCAGTTTGCAATTTTGAACAAATGATCAATACCTTAGAAAATAAAATATTTTGGGAAGAAGATGACCTGAAATAGAAATACAATTTTTAAAAAACTTATTTCTATTGCATTTATTTCTGAATTCAGTGTCTTTAACGTTAACATTTTACAGCAAGAGTTATTAGAGAAAAATCTGGACGCATTTTAAAATATTGCAAATTTATTATAAGGTAACCAATAAGGAAATATATTTTCTTAAATTAATTTTCCAAAAGGGCTTTAGAAAGTTTCATTCCTGTTTTAAATCACTATGGACACCAGGTTATTCAGTACTCTACATCAAACCATGACTTGAGATGAATACTGTAAAACAAGCAAACTAACAAAAACCAGAATCCCTCTATTCTTTCCATCATGAATCTCTTTTGGGCTCACAAAGGCTGATGAGGGTTGAATTGTGTTTTGGATCAGAGGACCCATGAGGAGTAGTAGCAACCTACAGCATTTTGGGTGTCGGCGTGCCTTGGGGACGCTGTGCTGCTGTGAACCGCTGGTGCCGGGAGAGGGGCAGCAGAGGGAGGGAGACCCCCGGGCCCAGCACCGCCATCGGCCAGGCAAGCGCAGCCTCTGCGGGCCCCACCGCGCCGCAGCTCCCGTCTCTGTCAGGGGTCAGAAGAGTAGTGTTCAGGAGCCCCTCGGTACAACTGTGACGTGAGTGAGAACAAACTGTGGAGCCAGAGTCAGTGTTAGCTGGGCCATTGACTGCATCCCAGCAGTTGAAAGCTTAAATCACAATGCATTTCTGTCTTGGCTGACAAGGATTGAAACCACACCAGCAAACACAAGCAGAAATAAGGCATTTTTGAGACTTTTACAATGACTACAGCTTTGTAAATATGTTTCTAATAGTTTTGAATACAATGCAATTTCAATCAAAGATGTATTGCTTTCTCTAAAAGGGTTGGTTGCTTCTTAATTCTGAAAATGTGGCTAGTATTCTGAATGTACCTGCTACGAAATAGAATTGATTCCCTTTCAAGATGCACACAATACTTTGTAATTTACTTCTGTAGTAGGTTTGTATCTTTTATTCTGATTTGGACCCCTGAGGCCACGTGGGTGTTGGAGAGAGCTGCCTGTGTGCTGTGCTGGTTTGCAGGTGACTAACAGGGTGCAGATGGAGGGCTGTGTCCCTCCTGGGTTGCTCTGTATCACAACCTGTGCTGGCAGTGAAGCTGCACACCTCAGCTGAGTGGAGAATGTGAAGAAACTGAAACCCTGTAAATGTAGCCGAGGAGCATGTGGCTTTTGCTGCTCTTGTAATTGCCAATGTCAGAAACTTCTGCAAGTCAGCTGTCCACTGGGGAAATTTGTGCACAGCCCTGGCCTCACCCAAGCTTGTGATTTACAGCATGAAGCAGTGGATTGATGAGCACTTTTCTCTTGTTGCAAAGACCCTCTTTAATGTCAGTATCCAGACAAATAACTGAGCCTTTAAACAAATGAAACTCTTGGTTTGTCTTGTCATAAAAATGTATCTCTCTCTTTGTAACCAAAAGAGTTAACTTTTGTAACTTCAATTTTATTGGAAGTACAGTATTTCTGCTTTTATAGGATGATAAATGCCTATTAGAGCATTTCTCACTGTTTATTTTTACTTCACTCATGTCTAGTTTCATCTTACTCAAGTCCTTCTTTGTTGTTGTTGTTCTTTCTGTGTTACAAATCTGGCATGTTTAAGTCTTCACAATGGACAGATTATGGAGTAATTTGTACCATGATAGGGGAATAACGGTGATTCCAACTGTGATTTTCAGTGCTGCATTCATAGTTGCACTCATCAGAAGGAGCCCATGCTTTGACTCTCCTATTTAAGGTCAGTCTTGCAGGGCTGACAACTGACAAAAATATTTTTTCAGATAAACTGAGTGAATCGGACCTGGAAGTTTCTGAAAGATAAAGTTGCACAGGAAGCTGTGCAACTTTTAGATTCATTTCTCAACAGAGCCACAATTGAAGCACAAAGACATTCTCTCTGTTGTGTATTTGATCTCCTAATACTTGTGGTAGATTCTGTATTTCCAAGGGGATTTTACATTATTAATTCTACTCCGATGCTGACTAGGACATGTTCTATTGGTATGTTTGGTTTGTCTCTCTCACCTGTTCAACTATTGAATAAGCATTTGAAGCCTCCTGTCAATGCATAGGGCTGCAAAAATATACAATTTAATGTTCTCTAGTTAATTCCCTGATTTTTGAAACATAACCTGATTCAGCTTCAGACTTCATATGTTAATAGTTAAAAAGAAAACTAAAAGATCCAATCTTCTTAAGAGGAAACTAACATAGTGGGCTCTAATCATAGGTAACCATATATGAAGAAAAGCTATTGGTAGGCTAAGTAATTAATACACAAATAGGCACTAATTTAACTCTTCTTTTTTCAGGTAGTAGGAAGTTAATTCAGAAAGGGTTCAGATATGTCAACCAAAAGTGTGACTGTGTTTGGTTCTCTATTATGGTTGCTTCAGAATTCTGATGAAATACTGCCTGTCAGTTATCTCTCTTCCTAATTAGATAAACTTTTCAACTGAAATTCTTGGAGGGCCAGATTTAAATTGTGCTTCCAGAAAAGCTCACATAAGCAACTTTGACATTTGCTTTCTGCAAGTGTTCATGCCAGCAGAGTTGATTATTTGAATACTGTTGGAAAGCAAGTAAATTCAAATGAGTATTCATGAAAGGTGTTGCTCTTTCAGATCTAGAAACTGAACCTAGAGAGATATATTGTGTTAGACCTTTAGCTGCACAGCTGTAACTCTTTCCAGCAAAATCTGTATTAGTGTGTACCAGATTAAGCCTTCCTCTTTTTTTACCTAAGTCAATGGTTCTGTAAATACCTTAAACTACTCAAATCATGCCTCACTGAAAGGCAGCATTTCCCTTCCCAGTAGAAATATGTAGCTGGGGGTGGAAGAGGTGGGACTTCTCCTTTTGCTAGCATGGTTTTAGATTGGTGTAAAGCAACCATGAACTCCACCCTAAAGTTTGATAGAGAGAAAAGGCAAGAACACAACCAGATAAATTCTTTTCATATGATTTCCTACCACTTGAACTCTTAAATCTAGATGAATGTTTTATCAGAGTTCTCATACTTTTCTCAAGACTTGATAAAATTAGATTATTTTCACTCTTTAAAGGTCACAAGGAGCATTTTTGTTGACAGTAACTAAAACACAGAAGCGCTGTCTAAAAATACAGCCAATGTATGAATTTTTAAAAGATTCACATTCCGGGAACTAAATCCCTATTTCAGTATTTACTGTTTGTTTTCAATCCTTTCTGTTAACAAACTAAAATGAAGTTTGCTGCAATAACTGAACTCCACCGGCACTGAGGCATGTACTACTTGGAATTACTTGGAATAAAGATGGTGGCCACAAACATACTCATAGGTTCCTTTTTCCTTGAGCATTAGATCGGGTATGGCAGTTGTCTGAAACAACGTGTGCTGGGGGGATGTGAAATGCTTTCCATATCTAGTAAGAACACAGAGTAAAACCATTAATACATGTATGGTAAATGGTTCTGTGAAATTCTGAGCCTCTCTTGTAAAACTCTCCTGCAGAATTCAATATTGAAGTTACTGTGAAATGTACATTCAGTTCAATTACACGACTAACTGAATCAATTCAAGGTTTTTTTCTTGAAGGCACTGGCTTTCATAATTTTGCATTCTCTTTCCCTGTAAGGGAGTATGGAGGGAGTGAAGAAGCCGATTTCCTTGTTTTTCAGAAGTTGAGTTTGTCATGGAAAGCTTAGTGGATCTACAGAAATAAGTGTGGGGAAGACGTTGGTGTATAATAATCCTACTCTTCTACTGCACCTGCTAATTCCAAACTTAGCCCCTGTTTATCACATCGTGGGAGCTATTCTCATTATTTTCCTTAATGTTGTTCATGTTCAAAGTTAGGTTAGCACTGCACATCCCATTTATCACAAACTCAGTATGGAAAAGCCATATGGTGATCAAGGCTGGGAATTATGCCCCAAGTTTCACACTAAATGCACTTATATGGTCTTATGGCTACTTACACTTGGTGCCCATCTGTTAGGATGGCAGGGGGCCCACTGCTAAGTTGGCCAGACAATTGCCCTTGAGGATAGTTGCCAGACAATGTTTGAGCTTCAGTGGGCAACATAGCAATGGAAAAACCACTGTTTTTGCTAAAACTGCCTCCTTATACCAACAATGGCTTCTTACACATGGTTATAATTTCTACTTCACATAGAAAATATATAGAATAAAAATGTGACAATGATGATTTCTGTCCCTTGCAGTGGTACAGGTTATATTGCAGTGAACAGATGTAAAAATCATCAAGAAGAAATGTTTCAAGTGAGGCTGCAGTAGGTTAAAATTAAGAATGTTCAGTATACAGAACATTTCACATCAAATAGGAAACTAGAAAACAGACTGATGTAATACATATGTGGCAAAATTAAAGATGCAAGTTCTAAATGTGCTTCAGGAATTTAGCACTCAGCTTCAGAGAGAAAAGATTGTATGATTCAAGTTGGTATCCACCATTCAGAAGGTGGGATGATCTTTGCTAATTTCAAACCACCAAACATATTTTCCTTCATTATAATGCTAAGGAATGAAAGTATTCTTTGGGGGGAAAAAAAAATCCTTAAAGCTTTGCAATCTAAAACAAATTTAGACATTGAAGACAGTGTATGAAAATAAAGGTAGGGAGAGAAAGACAATAAGGAATAAAGGTGTACATGATATAGCAAATGAATTTTGCAGGATATGAGTAGAGATTAAGGTAAGAAAAGAGGAAGAAGGAACTGGGCAGCATAGAGGAGGTATTGGAAGCACGAAGAAGCGAAAAAGCAGGCAGGTTTGTTTATTTCCATTAAAAAAAATACATTGTAGTCAAAGGTCCTAGGAATAGACTAGGAATTGACTACCCTGAAGATAAAAGCAGACAGTCATGACTCCAGGAAGGAGAGAGAAAACATAAGCAGGAAAAAGCATTCAGTCTAAGAAAGAAAAAGAAGCTTTCATGTGAAGGGGAGCTGGGAAAAACCAAGAAATTAAAAGCAGGTGGTAGCAATTGAAGTTGAGCTCTTCCACTGAGTTGTGTGGATTAGGCCTTAGTAGGTCTGAAGCCTTGATTGCTTATCAGTGCAGCTGAGAAGAAATAAAATTCTGCTGCTCTCAAAGTCCTTTCTGGGTCTGGACAGCTCTCCTGCATCTAAAAGGTCTACTCTGGCAGAATATCATCTTTGCCTATACAGATGATGAATTATTTATCGCTTTAATAACACTGCTTTCTGTATCTGTAACTTCCCAAGGGGCTTTACACTTCATATTCTCATTTGAAATATCAAGTTCAACAGAAATATTTGTTACTGAAAAGTACCAATAACTTGACGTTAAAACTTCCCATGGGAGTACTACAGTTTTGATGGAGATTGTATTGGAAAAGATCATTGTGTCCAGACGGACAAAACTATTAAGAACACAGTTTGGTGGTCAGAACAATTGCTTACAACAGAGAAAGTTGCATGCCAGGTCTTGTTGTACCTGATTCGTTCCAGGAAATGTTGGTTTGCTACATGTCAGGCAAGTGCCCTGGCTCTCTGGGTTTTCTGGAGAATATAGTCACCTTCTCCATTGCCTGGTTTTCATTTTGAAAGAGATCACTGGAATGGAATATTTTTAAAAACATAAAAACTTCCAGGGTCACAGGATGAAGGAGCCGTTTTCTGTGAAGGTTTAACGAGGAACAGGAAATTACTGATTCTGGGATGTGGTGTCCCACCCCAGAAGGGTCCAGTAGATGAAACTTGTTGTAGATCTGTTGTCAAAACTCCCATTGGATAACGAGGAAGGTCTGATTTCTGCTATGAAGATGTTAGTAACCAGCTTGACCCTCTCCAGTCTGAAAGGGGACACCATCCCCTGTTGAACTAGTTGACTAAAGAAATGCTTGAATCAGAATTCTTGTTAGTGAATCTGGTCACTTTTCTGCCCTATTTCTGACATTCATTTAATAAATAGGTATTTTCTAAAATAATGATGCAAGACACTCACTCACTCTTGTTTGCTCCAGAAGATTAGGTCAAACATGCTAAATGATAATGGAACCACTGATGCAAACCAGTAATTTTTCTTAGAATCATATTTTTGTAAGGACCCTTCCCTCTGTAAATAAGTTTGGTTGTTTTGTGCCGGCTTTATGGTGTTCTGTAGCAATCATAAGATTAAGAGGTTAAAAATGAGGTTCTATATTCTTTATATATATTTATATATTTTTATATATATATTTATATATATATTCTTTAGTATATATATTAGTATATATATTCTTTAGTATGTCTTTTGGCTGTGTAACATTCATAAAGAGAAATAATCTAGATTCATATTGAGGCTTTTCAGATATGAACAGAAATGTAAATTTAATTTTGAGCTTGGCCCAACATATAAGATTAAACAAACGAGAACCCAGTTATGCTGTTCATCCTGGACCTGAACTCTAGCAAAACTTTTGTCTTTTAAGTTTCCCTGAAATAATTGAAAGACAGTACCTATTAGTAACCAGATGTAATTTAAGCAAAATACTTTCAGTTTTAACAGATGGGCCTTTCAAAACCAACTATATGAAACTAGTTTATTTTGAGTGTTTTGTTCCTGGAGGGACAGCATTTTATTTAATCATGATAGCTCTTATTTGCATATTGTGTTTCATTTGTTTCATGACCACATTAATTAGAAGACAAGACTATCTTGCTGTACATGACATTTCAGTTCCTGGATGAACAAGGACATGAGCTTCAGGCAAGTTGCATTAATTTGGTCTATATAGAAATTAATAACAAGTGTACTTCAAACTTTCCCCTCAAAAATAATAATTTGAATATTTATGCATTAGAAAAGGCCATTCCTGACCCGTGGCCAAGAGATTATTTTGTTGGCTTATCCACAGGAAAATATTTTATGTTGACAATACATTACATGAGTGAATTTTTGAAACATAAACAGAGCATACTGTTCTTACGAAGGCTTGATAACAAATTTGTTTCCTAGATGCTTGATTATGATGACCTGAGAGGCTACTTTTGATCTGGGAAAGGAAATGTCAAATGTCCATTTCTAGAGAATTTCTAGATATAAAAAATGTACTTCCTAATGAAAATCCCAAATGTTGGATTGTGGATCATGTAATGACCAAAAGAGAAGAAGTTAAGGAGGGATGTTGATATAATTAATGAATTTTGAGGCCAGAAGAGACTATACCAAATTTAATCCAGTATATTGCTACTGAAAATGCTTCCAAAACTATCTTTTGGAAAGATGTGAGGATTTCATGGAGTCACTCTTACAGTTGCTACACTAGAAAAGTACAACACTACAGGGAGATGTGCTAACACTTGAACGCCATCCTTGACGAGGATGTTCAGATGGGTAGTGGAAAAGTTGAAAAAAAAAATCTGTTTGGAACTAGAAGAGAAATTTCATCACGTATACCTCATTTCTGGGAGGTGGACTTTCAAATTTTAGAAGTTTTATGAGGCACTCTTGATAAGCAAAGCATGCTCAGAGAGCATAGCTTCAACAAGAAGCCTTAAGTAGTGTATAAAGCCATGTTGACACAAATATTTTTCTTTTAAGATATTGGAGTCTTGTGCTTTCCATTGGAGAAGAAAATCCTTTTCCACTCCACCTTTCCTGGAGTGCTTTATATTTGCAGACTGCATACCTTTTAAGATCAAGGAGAACTATAGTTGTCCTTTTATCTGTACCTTTCTGATTGTTTGGCTGGAACTAGGACTAACTATCCTGTCCTAAACTTCACAAGGTTGTTCATTCTTAGGAATTTTACATCAAAAAAATCTCATCTTTAAAGTCATTGTGATTAGTGCATTAAATAAATAAATAGGATTTAGAAGCTATTTTTTATCATAGTTCTGATCTTGGCATGGGGAAATTTTGTAGCATCTGTCTTTCTATGCTTTTATTTTATTTATAATACCTTCTTTCTGCCATTCACTTTTACAGGTGTTTAAGAAATTCACCCATATTCCTACAATGACAATGTCATTCTCGGAACCACCTCAGAAAACAATGATTTCATTTTGACTTTGACTTTTCATTTACATTTTCTTTTTTTCCCATATTTTGCTTCAATCTTATTTTCCTACCAGTTCAGTAATTCTAGTCCTATTTCCAGCTGAACCTAAATGTTTTGACTTTCAGATGGACTGCAGGGGACCTCCTAGACTCTCAAAGAGTGAATGAACTGAGGTACAGAGAAAAGGACAACTTTTTACACTCCTCGGTGTACCTTCTCCTTATCCTAATCTGAAAACAAAATGTCCAAAAACTGATTACGATAATAATAATTTAAAAAGCCATATCCCCTTTCATGTTCATTACAACAATAATTTCTCAAACTAAATAAGACAAGTAATCATCCAAAGTAGTAGAGATTAGGTTTATTGGGCAATAATGGTCCATCTTATGCACTTGATTTTATGTTATGGCAGCTCAAATGAGGACAAAGTGTGATCTGCGGCTTGAAATATTTCCTGGGCAGCCCACAGAGAAGCCTCAGACATTTGCAGCCCTCTGCTTCAGCACTGAAGTCAGTGATATTGTATCTGCTTCTGCAACAGTTGCATGGATTCCATTCATTTTGCCTGTGAGCATTTAATTCTTTTTTTCAATTCCAAGTTTCCCAATACTTTTCTTGCAGATAATTGAACAGCTTACAAATCCTGTCGAATAAAACAATTGTATTGGGTTTTTCGCCTAGTCTGTCTAGGTCCCTATTTAATCTTAGAAAATGAAATATATTGCAGTAGCCATTATGTTGTTAATGCAAGCAAATGATGTTTAAGGGAGCTGGGGTACCCCAGCAAATCTCCTTTTATTCTGCAGCTCTTTTCTTGCTTGCATTTTGTTATTTTTTGAGTGCTGCTCATGAAGCCAGGAAAGCAGTAAAGTCTTTGAAAAGCATGAAATAAATTCTGTTCAGTGAGTGGGTAATTGTTCAAGGTCATCTGTTCGTTGTCTTTGTCTTGATTGTTTGAATTAGTAGCTAATAATGGGGCTGAACCGTGAATGAATTATTATCCATAGGGCATATTTTGGGGAGTGTCAGGAAATATTACAGGGTAATTAAGGTTATCCAATAGCAAGGCTGTGTTACCAGCAGATGTCTAGTAATTACTATGTTTAAAAAGTGTAGGGATTAAACTAAGATTATAGCTTTTATATTGTCTGCCTTTACAAGTCATATTTGGAATTTATTCAGTTTATTCTGCTGCCCTTTTCCTTTTGTTCTGATCCTGTCACTTAAATTCCAACTTAAACACAGGCCTTTCCTGGTGAATTAAAATAAACATCAGCAGATGGTATTCAGTGCATGTGTATACAAAATAGCAGTGTGGTTATTGAGGACTACAAAGATGACTGCATTGATAAATACTTACTGCTACTATTTATTTGTTAACAAGTTCTGATTCCATTCTAGGGCTTGAACATTAGGCCTTTTAGGTCCTAAAACAGTGCAAAGATGAGTTTTTGGAAATATTTTTCAACAATGTAACAGTATTTAATGTGTCAGGAGAGCTCATTTGTTAATTTAATTTTAATTTGTTGAGTTGGTCATCTTCAGGCAAAACCAAAAGTCCTGAGTTCAAAGTTCTGCTGTTATTACTGACCCTAAGCTGGCTTAGTGCTACCAGAGGCCAGGGAAGGGGAAGCATTTGTTTAGTCCCCGATCCAGCAAATTTGATTTTAGCAGATGGGCTGAAGGGAGATAATGTAATGGACAAGTATCTGTGGCATCTGGAATGTCTGGATTTAGCACAGTTGACTGGCACTGGGGTGGGGGGGACAGCGCAGAAGCTGTCTGTGCAAAGAGCGAGCCTTGGAGGTAATGAGAAACCTCTCAGTAGAAAAGGGTGATGACTAGGAAGAAAATATCAGGACATTGAAGGTTTACAGCCATAAAAAAGAAAAAGTGGGAGGCCTCAAAAATGGAGGAGAGGTACAAAACGAATGTGACAGAAAGGGAAATCGGGACAACAGTGAGTTAAGGCTTTTGAGCAAGTGTTTATGTGCTTTCTGGGACCTCTTCGAAGAGGAGCACACTGACAGCTTGTTTTTTTCCTTAAGAATAATTTTAAAAAACAATTGAAATAAAGAGTTCACTTTGCAAATTGTAGGTAACTTCCTGCAGTCTAAAGCAGTTTGATTCTGCCCTTCCACTCCTTTGCATCCTTTTTCACCTGACTAGCATTAAGCATGGTAAGCTTTTTATTTATTTATTTTGCACGCTGCTGGCAGTGCAAGAGGGGATTGCGCAGAAGCACTATGGATTTGAAAGTCTAGCTACCCTGTTGGTGATTTTTATTGGTATGGGGCTAGCAGCAGGTGAATTAGTCTATGGCAAACGCTGCTAGTTGTTGTAGTCCAAGCCTCTGCTCCTTCTAGCTGGCTTCTCTAGCCATCTTATGCCAGTCACAGTGATACCCATTAATGCACGTTCCATAATTTCAGAAATTATTTTAGTCACACTAGAAGGCATTCATTATCATTGCATTGGCAGCTTCTTTGGCTTTAAAATAGGTGTGGTAAATGTTACATGATTACAATTAAGATTGCACTAATTTTAAAATACTAATTAATTGCATGCATGAGCAAAGAAAAATAACCAACAGTAACCTGACATGCCGACATGTGTAAGTGGCTCATACTGTGGACATGCAGTACTAGGATGAAACTTTGTGACGAACAGTCTAGGATGTGTAATGCACAGTAATTGTCTTAATTGCATGTGGGATTTTATTAAAGTCAAAGGCATTTTTCATGATCTAAAATTAAGGACCACCTCAAGTTTTTTACTTGACTAAAACATTCTCACAAAATTCTCACTTGAAGAAAGTAAAAATTAAAGCTAAAATATGCTCAGAATCAAAGCTAAATCTTTTAATATTTAAAAATCGACTGCAACCCAAATTGATTTTGTTTGGCATTAATTTTCAAAAAAACAAAGTTATGACTTTTCTCTTATTAACCCATATTGGAATTAACGCTTGACTTCTGTTGTAGAAGAAAAGCTGAGAACATGGAAGGGGAGGGACAGAGAAGGGCAGAAACAACTGGCAGAACATTTGGGGTTTGTGCAGTTAAAGATAAAGGTGAAATACGAGGTGCCTATGAATGTCTCTGTTTGCAATTATTCTGAGTTTAAGTCTGTATTCATCCATATGTATTACAACAGGATTTTCATCCGTTTAGGTTTTCTGAGTTTAAAAAATGCAGGCCCCTCATCAAATCAATTAAGAACTTCAATAGCTATTAGTCCCTTCAGTGAAATACTGTAATGCCTCTTGTTTGTATTCCAAGTCATGGATATCCACATGTTAACATGATAAATGTTAAGACATACATCTTTCTTGGTTGTCCAGTTATTACCATAAAAATGCGTGGGCCAGAGCCTGTTTAAACTTAATGAGAGTATTTTTACTGACCTTATTGTACTTTGGATCCAAATAGAAAACTACTCAACTTTTCTTTTAGTGAGTTATGAGTTTTGTTTAAAGAAAGTAAGGTTGACATTTTGTTTGATGGAATTAGTTAAAATACAGCAGTGGGAAAAGAGAAAGTTCAAACACCTAATCTTACCTTTTGATCTGATTGTAAATTAACAGCCACTGAATTAGCAAAAGCCACTGTAGTTTTTATAGCATCATTTTTCTATAGTTGGAAAAGGAGCTTAATGGAAAAGCTATATTTTACCCTGAAGCTTTTCTTTCACGTTGTAATGAAAGAAACACCAATGATCACGTTTTCCTATGCTAACTGAGTTTACTGTTGCAGCAATAATGCTTTTACTGCAATCTCAACACTACCAAACATAAGCAAAGGCAGTAAGTACACAGGGCACTGCATTACTCCCTTGAGTGTGTGAATAATGACCTTGGTTACCTCAGAGAAGAAAAGCAGCCCCTGCAAGTTCATGAGCCTCTCATACAAAAAAGGGGATAAATTCAGAGCGTTCATTAATAATGAAGGAATAGCCAATGTAATGAAGGTCTGTCATGTGTGAGACCTAGACAGATCCAGTAAAGGCGGAAAACACAACCGTATTCATGGTCTGATTTTAGGACATTTGCAGATTTCCTTAACCTTAATCAACATGTGGCAAAGCCATGCTTTTGCTTACTTTTGGAAAATTGCCTGTGTGCTTCTCTAAAACGGAATCTTCCACACTCAGAGTAATGTTCAATAACCTTCAACAAATTTAAGAAAAAAAAAAAAAATCCACTCTTGTGATGGAGGACCTTGTTAGAAACCTCAGAAACTGACCAAAACACTAAAGCAGGCTTAACAGTAAAATTTAGATGAACTAATGAGGTACATTAGGCACAGTGCAGAACATCCTTCTTTTAAAATGTATGCATGTATTTGTATTAGTATGAGACATTTTACTTTTTATGTTGATGGTGTTATGCTGAATTAGATTGTAGAGGGATCTTGAACTTTTACTGTCCTTTTTTCCACCAAAAAGGGAATAAAAAGTACAGAAGAAGATATGCAGAATCAATATTTTGCCTTATGATTTAGAGAAGGAAGAATGACCATTTGTTTAGTCCCACCACCACATTTGAATCTCAAGTGTAGTGAAAGTTCAATATAAAACAGATATAAAAAAATAAAGTTCAGAAATTAGGGATGCTAGTAGACAAAAAAAGACTTTTGAATATTACTATTTTTGCAGCATTGGTTAGAGTTAAGAAGTGGGAGAACTTTGAACACTTTGTGGTTTTGTTTTAATCCTCAGAACATAAATATTTTAAAGCTGTAATTTTGGGTGGATGATTACTAATGACTTTCTTTGATTTAAACCTTAAATATTTCTAAAATTATCTTGACAGACATAAAATTAACTGTGTATGGAAATTGGTGAAACAGAATCTGCATGTGCTTAACTTTGGAAATAAATAGGATTGCTCACACATAAGAGGCTAAACGTGTTGGCCTATTTGCATGACCAGAGTTGTAGGGATAGGGAAGTTGCACTGAAGTCCTCAATTTGCCACGCCAAGGCTTTTAGGATTGTATAAGATGTCTTTTCTGGGTGAGCGTGTGTCCTAAATCAATGTTTGCACACTGACCCGTGTGGCACAGGCCAGCCCGTATCCTGGCAAGTTCAGCCTGCTTCCCTACAGTTGAGCCTGCCCAGCCAGGTAGCACACTACCCAGCTGTCTTCCAGCAAGCTGGCATTGTTAGTGGCCTGTGAATTGGTAATAAGATGGATCGAGAGGTATCCTGACTTCACCGTCAAGGAAAATGTGAAAGAATAGCTGATTCGCAGTAAGAAAACAATGACCTTTTTGGAAGAGTAAATATTTTCAGCCTTTTGGCTTAAAAAAGACATTTATAGTTTGAAACTGTCCATAATCAAAATGAAGTTTTAATAAAGGTTAGTCAATTTGCAAATCAAATAAAATATTTTATTACAATTTGGCCTAAATCTATTATTGCTTAAAACGTTTTGGTTTGGCCACTCAACTTTTTCACAGACTTCCATTCTCAATTTCATTGCATGGAATTTGAGGCTGTAACTTTTCCTCTGAGATGAGAATTGTGAAAACTGTAGAGCATATGTGGCAATTCCTCATCTGAGTCTAAAACCTTGTGAACTCCAAGGCAAAACCTTTTGGTGTGAACGCCTGTAACTTTAACTACTATTACTTTCAACACCTTTCAGATTACTAAAGCTTAAATCTGAGGTATATTAAGCATTCTTGTGGACATTTGTTTTTTATCAATCAAGAATGCATGCTCCAACATAAAATCTTAAAATAGGGGAAATAGTTCACTGCAATTTCTTCACATCCCTTTTCTACTTTTCTATATATCTTTAAAAGTACCCAGCCTAGACATTGCTTGCTTTTGTAACTTCAGATGTGAGTTGTTATAGCCGGGAGAAGAAATAATTTGATGTTTATTTTCGATCTGCAGTACCCTCATCTGGCTCTGGATTTAACAAGAAGGATGGCTGGTGTTTATTTTTAACATGTTAAATCAAAAAGGAAATACAAATGGTTATTTCTTGAAACATGATTTGCTGAACTCTTAAAAAGAAAAGGGTAATTTAGAAGGGTATCCTGTGACAGGAAATGACAAGCTACCTTCACCAGGGTATAGGCTGGGCTGCGGTGCTTGGATCAGTATATAGCTGTTGACTTAGGAGAGAGACGCTTGCGCAGAAAAAACAATACTTTGTTCAAGTCACCAGACAGTCTGAGGATTTGGGGAGGAGGCAGGGAGGGGCTGAGGGTTTACACTAAAAAGGCCAGAGTCATCAGACTTTAAAATAGCATGTGTGGCCTTGTTCAGTGAAAATAAAGAGTAATGTGGCTATAAAAAGCAAAGTAAACTACCAGTTGACTGCCTCTTTTATGCCATACACATCTTTGAAGGCTAAATTTGTTATTTTAGGAAAACATATGGTAGGTTTGAAAAGAAAACCCAGGTTGTTTGGCTTCAGTTTTTTATTATGTGAACCAAAAAGTTGTCTTGCACTGAAGAAGCAAAAATCTTGCCTTTAATGTGGTTATATTAATGAACACAAGTGTGCTACCTTTTAAAATTCCATTAATAACATTATTTAGCATTTCATATTTAAGTGCAGTTTGTAAACATAAATGTGACTGTCATATTAACTTGTAACTCTAAAAAGGGACTTCACTGCTTCACAAATTGTGAAGAACTAAATGTTCATACTGCAAATCTTTCTAGTTGTTAAAATTTTCTCTTATACATCCAGTTTTTAAATAAATACCATTTATTTTTTGTGTATTAATGTTTGTCAGACATAAGCAATATGCACAATCACCAGTGTCCCTTTGATTTTATAGGATTATTGAAAGCAAATGAAAGAAAAATATTATAAATAAATATAAATTGTAAAGACTTTAATAGGAAAATGAAAGTAGGCATCTTATCCTCAACATGTAATACCTGTGATGAAAGACAAGTCTCATATAAGCTAGAGACACCTCTGAATTTCCTGGAACAGTAATGCTTAAAATGTGGTTATCTCATTTTACTAAATTTTTTTGAATTTTCTGCTCCTAACCCTTTATCCAAATCCTATCTAACATGAGGAAGATCCTTTTGTTTTCATTCTGTCTTAGCAGGAGAGGAGCTCAGATGTGTAAAGCCAGAATTATTAAAATATTAGCTCATTATATACTAGAAATCAGATTTAGAATTTGGCAAAATGCAGGAAACTTTTAAAGCATTTTCAAAAGATCTAATTTTATTCATCCAATGTTGAAAGCACACTGGTTGCTCTATTTTGGCTCAACTCAAATCTATTAAGTTATTTAGAAGTATCAGGACTTCAACTCTTTCAAAGTCACGCTAGCTCACCTGGAAACTGGCTGTCTTTGCAAGTACCTTTCTTTGGGTTCTTTGGACATTTCAGCTGTTCGTTTGGATGTCTAATGAACTTTCACAATTAGGATTAGTAATCAATGTTCTTTAAGCTATGCAATTCATTTACCCTTGATTTCGTTTAGAAAGGGGACCAACTGTTAGACATAATTATTTTGTACATGTGATTTCTCCCCCCCCCAGTTAAAATCATTAATGATTATTGCAGGTCCAGGCAATTTGATACTGTCATGGGGCTTTCCCCTTTTTTATGCCTCTCTACCCCTTCTTAAATATAATGAAAATCGCAATTCCAGGGGTTCCTGTTCTTTATGCCTTTTTTCCCACTACAGCTCCACTACAACCCTCTCTCCCTTCTTCTAAGGGTTATCTTCCCTACCGAAAGTGTTTTCTAATGCTCAGAAAACTGCTTACCAAAATACATTGATTTTTTGGGGAGTATTAGAGTTGTTTGGGAGCAATATCTTGTCTGTCTGAATTAACACCATCAGGTGTTCTGTGCAAGCAATTGGTGTGTGCTGTTGGAATTAGGATGGTCAGCTAATCTATGTGATGATGCTTCTGTTCTTCAAGTGGGTAAGTACTTGTGTTGCAAATGTTTTTGCCTGAAACTGAATGCTTTACTTGAATACTTACACGTGTGCCTTTGAACTTGCCTTCCATAACTATTTGTGCTTATAAGGCTTGTAGAATCTTTCATGGAACTGATTGCCAAGGGGACATGGATGCAGTATAGGAAGATTAATTTTTTAAAACAAAACAACACCCCAGTATTGAGTTATTGAGAACATTCAACTGAATTAATTCCTCTCGAGTAGTCACATCTAAAGTGAATGTTTGGAAAGAGTGGTTAAAATTAATTTATAGAGTTGACTATAACACTGTTTGGTGTACTGTTTGTTTTTCTTTTCACCGATATAATTTGCTGGCTACTCTTAACATCTCCTTTCCTCTTCTAAAGAAACTTTCTTTTACATCTCAGGCAGTTTTTTATTCCTTTGTTTAAAAAAAAATACAAATGAATTTTAATAAGAACTGACAGCTTTTAATGATTTAATGAATGCACACTGCTAAAAGGCAACTGAGTCATAGTCATGGTATAAAACATTTGGGTGATCTTACACTCAACTTCTTTGTGGAGTTGAGTAGCTAATCAGTTTTCACAAATTATAAATTTTACTCATTTATGGGATTTTTTTCTGTTAAAAATATTTTTAATCGTAGTATGGTCACAGTTTATTCTGATTATGTTATTTTGCAGTTTTCTATTTAAAAGAAAACATGACATTTTAAGAAGGTCTTACTGAAGCGAACATAAAATAACTCACACAAACATGTTCACCTGAAGAATGTAGCTGGAAAAGGAGCACAATGGTACAAAAATGGAGAAATGAGAGATATTGTTTCTTTTGGAGGCTGTGGCACTGGGAAATTCCTCACTGCTAAGATTATTTCATGAGGCTGTTTGGATGTTGGTTTGATGCAATGTGATAACCTGAACACTTCATGTCTGAAGGAAGTGTATACATCTGTTATTTAGTATATAGTATCTGCCTTATGGCATCAAATCAGTTAGGCTAAATGTTTCATCTAGGAAGTTGATAAACAAACATACAGGTGTTCCTCCCAGTGTGCAGATTTATAAGGAAATATTTTTATTATTAAAAGTCCATTTCTAGTGTCTTTGTGACATAAGATGGAGTGAGCCATATTTCACAGCTTGCAGGTCTGAGGGGTTTTCTCACCGGTGTTCCGAAGTGGACAGCGTTGTGCTATCGGTGTTCCCGGAGCAGGAGGTATAGCAGATCTGCGTGTGCACGAGGTGCTGAGCCTAAGGTGAAAATATCACTGAACGTGGATGGGTGGTGGGAGTGAAGAGGCAGCAGTCCTTGAGCTGGGGAGACAGAGGAGGAGAAAGAGGGAGGAGCTGGCCCAAGGAATAGAATAATGTCAACTATTTCATATGGGGCTAGGTATAATGACATAGTGACTACGCCTTGCTGAATAAGTCAGGGCAATATGAGAGCATAATCCGGCATTTAATAGATGATGATGAAGATCATCTCCATCTGTGTCTGTGCGCTTTCACAAAAATGAAATAGAACGTTTTATTTTCTCATGTAAGTGATCTGTGACAGCCTTTTTCTGCCTTTCCCTCTATTTTTAAAAAAGGAGGGAAGATACGTTTTTAGAGATCTGTGAGCTAATAAACCTCTGGTTATTGCAAGCTAGAAGAGTATAATAGAAGAACTATTGTCGTGTGACTGCCTGGTACTTACACACTTCAGTAGCATCTGTTGATAGCCAATGCTGGAGGTAAGCCGGATACCACAACGCTTTGGCTTTCTCCAGTAGGGTCATTTTACCTGCTTACAAACAGACCTGGCCCAGACTAAAATGAGATGGCTAGTATGTTAGGGAAGTTGTCTTCTCCAGCTTAGTACTGGAAGGGATCTTCCAGGTCACAACATTTAGCCAGGTGCTGTTCCAGGTCTAGAGGGCTGGGAAAGATGAAATTTTGCAATAGCTGAAAAAGAGGACAAGAAGCCTGTACCCCTGGGGGATTTCCCACAGCAGAACAGACAACTGAAGATGAGAGGAAAAGATGATGGCATCACAGAGTTGTCAGTGGAGATGATTTCCACTGCAGGGCTGGGCACACAAGCTAATGAAGCAAGAGGGAGAAAAAGCCAAAACCAGCACCACCAAAACCTGGAATACCTTCCATATTTCAGTAAAGGATGTGGAAAGATTTCTGCCCTTCCAGAGGTCATTCCCCAGCACTGAGGATGCTGAAACAAGGCACTGCGTATTGCACCTTTCTTTTTTTTCCTGGGCCAGTGTCCCTTTTATTTCAGAAACCTTGGGGAGGCCTGTCAGTCTCTCTGCTTTTACAATTCCATGTACTTAAAGAGGTGTCGCTAAACCAGACAGCCCACAATGCTAGAACACTAGAATTTTTGCCTTGTGCCTGCCGAGAGTTGAAGTCCCACATTGTGGGCAGGGTGACAGACTTTGCTCCGAGAGCATGCCAGAAAGGGGAAGAAAGAGGCAGCTGCCTGACTATAGCAAAGGCAGGTCAGGAGGATATGGGGTGACAGTCAGGAGGATATGGAGTGACAGAAAGGCACCCAAGCATGGCTGGTTGTTTAGTGTCCCATGGGGACTTCTCTGTTAAGGCTGGATAAAAAGAGAAAACAACTTGGTATTTGTTAGACAAGGTGGGATCTGTGGTTCACCAAATGTTACGCAAAAACTGGTGAATCATAGATGGTGTGTGTATTTTGACATTTTCTCACCTATAAATACTATTCTTACCTCACAAGACACAAACTTTGTTTTATTCTAGCACTAGAGGGTCCCTTCTGGCTTTATGATCTATCTTACAGTCTAGATAAGCTCTCCCCCAAGACCCTGTAAGATGATATTAGCCAACGGTGCTAACATCAAAGGTGCTTTATTGAATATGATCAAGGAACCTCTAATGTCAATATAAGGGTTGCTCGTTTCGCAGCTGGATGGCAGCCAGCCAGTTGCCGTGCAGTTATGGAGCTCCTTAACGTTGAAGTGGCTTTAAAAGTGTGGTGAAAAAGACTGATGGAAGGCCTAGAGCTCTAGACTGTGCAGGAAAGGGATTGCTTGTGTAATACAAAGGTAATGTTTTTTGGGTTATGTTTAAAAGAGGGGAAAGGAAAGAAAAAAGGGGGGAAAAAAAGCGCAACTATGTATTTTGTCAGCTGTATATGCCAACCTGGTGACCAGTGAGAATTAGTGAAACGTTACCAGCGACCTCTTGTCTCACCAAAGATGAATAAATTGAGGTGGAAAATTTAATGTAAAATATACAGTAGAATAGCAGAAACTCTCATGACCCTCCTTATTAGGAATTTCATGCCTCTGGATTTGAGTCCTTCTTGTGGTGGCAGGCAGTAACATGAGACATTTCAGTCCTGACTTGATTCATACAGTGAGGGGTGAGAGCAGCAGCTGCCAGTGTGAATGACCAAAGGTTGAATTCTTCAACTGTAAATTATGCATTCAAAGGAAGCTTCATGGCAATTTATTTTGTAATTTGTCACGTTTATATCCTGGTGGAGACCAGGATTATGAGATGTATTAGCACCTGTACCTTGGGCAGCTGCACACCTTGTTTATGGATGTTCCTTCTGGTACTGTTTGGTCAAATCACCTTAAAACTGCAGTGGTATTGTCAGGCATCTTCTAATCATGTTGAAGGTATGGAGCTGTCTGCAGGCTGTTTTGGTGAGACAGCTGAAAGACAAACAGTAAAGTTTTCTCTCTTCCGTGAGATGTTGGAGAAGCGCAACAGGAGCCGGTGTATTAGCCATTTATAGAAAGGCCATATACAGATGGAGGCATAGAATATCTACAGTATAGACAGATTATTTTTACTCAGTTTTCTGTGTGAATGGATGCTATTCAAGTTATTGTGTTGTCTCCTTGGATTATGTATGTTAATTTTTTTACTCTCAAAAAATACGTGCATCTCAGTCTCTGCTAATGCTCCATCGCCTATACAAAAGAAAGCATGTGAATAGTAAAATCCAGCCTTCTTTCCACCCTACTTCCTCAGTCCAAAACCAAAAAAACACCGGTTAAGACTTTAAGCTACCCCTAAGTGAATGAAATAAGACTCCATTGGTTTGGCATATTATCAGCTGATGCTATTGTTACGCATGAAAGCAGGGATAAATTGTGAATAACACAGTGCATGGGAGCAGTGAATGAGGCCTGAAAGGAGTGTCAGTGAAAGCTCCTCACCCTATTGCAGTTGCTGGCACAGAAATGAGAAAAGGTTGATTTACATTCTTATAATCTTAACATTTTTGTATGAATACTGTTTACAAAATCTAAACTCTATCTTAATATTGCAAAATTAGTTTACACAAAGTCTGGAAATGCAGAAGGAAAGCTAGATCCTCTGACGAAGTGCTCTGTGGCATATCGTTGGCGAGCTGGAGAGAGGAGAGGGTACATTTGTTTCTGTGCACATTTTCTCATGGAGGGAGAGAAAGAAAGTGTGATAATAAGTTGGCATTTAGTGTTTGCACTGACAAATATATGCATATCTATGTATGAGGCATTTCCAAACAAGCTCTTAGTGATGTATAAAAATAAACAATCAAATACTTATGGTCTGATAAGGGCATATATTTACTTATAATATTGAAAGTGTATGTTGAAGCCTGATTCTCGTTTTGTTACAACTGTATGATTTCTACAACGAAACGACAAGCTATTTCTAATTTTAGTGGTTTACAGGTTCATTGTTTTAAAAACGAAACTAAAATTATAAAATGGCTGTTTCTTTACAAGTCTAGTTGCATGCACAGTTTAATTAAAATGTGGTAATTTTAAGATTTTTGCAAGAAAAATACTCTATGGTTTTTACGGTCTTTTAAAACTTGCAAATGTTCTCATCTGAAAAAGATTATAAAATAAAATTTCTAATTAAAATGAAAGATTTAAATAAGTTCTTAGTGTCTAAATTAAAACTTTAAATTAATTTTAGGTCACATCCGTAGCTCTAGTTAATGTAAAAGTATGAAACTGGCAAATATTAAATAAGTAGCTGCTTTTTTGAGAGTAGTAAATGCAGAAAATCAGACAGATTTCTGCAATAGAAAAATTCTGTATCAGTTCTACCAAACATTTCATTTGAATATCTTGCATAAAAACAATAAATGAGATGTTTTATGAATTAGAAAAGTGAAAACATAAACCATAGGATGAACTTGCCTGATGTTTAAACGTAAGCATTACAGTAGCTGAACAATCTTGACAACCTACTAAAAAATTACAATTATGCATTGGAAGTAGAAGTGAAGCTATTTTCACTAAATGCTATAAAAACTTTGCTGGTAATCATCTTCAGAACTTTGCATAATAAAAATTCTAGTGAAAAATACAAACCTGGGATTTCAGAATTTTTCTTTGAGTTACCCTCCTAAATAAGTAGAGGAAATAAAAATTGTTAGTCATCTACTTATGTTATTGTGTTTGTTGCATCTTTTTTGTGAGAGATTCTGGGTACTGTTCTTTTTTCCTCCTACAGTAAGTTCTTCAGTCCTTTCTCTCTTACTAACTCTCCCAAATCAGTATCCAACACACCTTTCTGAACTGCTGTAGCAGCCAAGCAAGCCCAAACGGTTCTCATTCTTAGACCATAAAAAGCTTTCTAAGAATTAAATTAATTGTGAATTTCCACTTAGGTTTGAACTGTTCACCTAACTTTTGGTCTTGTCCTCTTTCTTTATAAATCCCATTCTTTATTTTTCCTGTAGTCCTGTAATACAGAACCTCTTACAAAAGTGGAATTAATAAATTTGAATCCATGCTCTAGCCAGACAAACTGAATTTGCAGCATCTCATTCTAATGTTAAGATATATAGCTTTAAAAGTTTTGCTGCAGTTCACATTAAAAAAAAAAAAAAACCACAAATTAACACATTTAGTAATATTAGTAACATAACAACAGTGTTATCAATCTTATTACTAGTGCATTTGTAATGTTTTCTGTTGGAGGGAGAGGATATGCTGACTGTTGTGTTTAAGCAGTGGCACAAACATTCCATAATCAAGTGATGCTAATAAACATGAACTGATTAGAGTGCCCTTTTTCCCCCTTGAGTCTGTAAGAGCCACAGAGACCAACCTTGATAGTGCTCCCGGCTGCCACACAAACTGTAGCTGAGGTTCTGGTCTGGGCATGTTTTTTAGTGCCAGAGCACTGGGCTGTTTGGACGTAGATTCATGGATCAGATGATTCTCTATAAACCCTGATCATTCATTTTGCTGTCTTGTTCATGAGTGCCTCAGAACTGACCTTTCTGGATAATAAGAATTTCTTTTTAATCTAAATTTAATCCATTCCTCTCTATGATTAATTTGACTGAGTGAAATCCTCTGGTTGTGAACAGCCTTCTATTTTCAGCTGGGGAAAAAGTTTTTAAAATAGGTATTTTAATGTTTCTTTTCCCTTTGATTGCAGACAGTATCCCTACTACTCAGTAAATGCTTCTTCAGCACTTTTCAACTTCAGTACTTACAGACTATCTACTCAACATTCCCTTAGTGATGTCAACAATCTGTATTTTATGAGATCAGAGGATATCAGCAATGACTTTATATTATATTCTTTCTTGGAATTAGCTATTGATTGACTGATTTTGTAAAGACATAAAGGCATTTCTGTGACATTTTGTAATCACTCTCAGTCTGCATGTTTTGATTTAAATAAAAGCACTTCTCTTTTTTTTTTTTTGGGGGGGGAGTAATCTTTAGCATTCTGTATGGAAATTGGTTTGTATTTTCGTTAGAGGCAGGTCTAAAAACAGATGACCGTTTAGAATTTTTGAATCATATAATCATCTTTTACCCTAAATGAAGTTTGGGCATGCTCCATGAAATAGTGGTCTATATGAACTGTTACTAGACTGTGTCATGTATGGGCTCTTCTGCTGCAGCTGTCCTTGTTCTTTTCATTATAACAAATAAGTAAACTAGATGTGTGAGAGACAACATACAATATTTGTAATAATTTAGAGTATATGTCAGTATTAAAACACCCTGATTTGCTGGGCTGTTATAATACTCAGTTACTATCTAAGGAAACACCAGTTAGTTAAATATTTCACTGAAGTTTTGAATAAATGTGTAGGTGAAAGTTTTATCCTAATAAGATTAAAATATACTTTTGTTAATGCAGTATGAGTTTAAGAAGTCAATTGGGTGGATCTCCAGAGTCCTCTGGAAAACGAAGCAAACATTAAATTTCCCAGAAAAGTCAGCATATGACTGTCAGTAGATAGTGGCTCTTGGAAAAGACAGAGCTTTCATGTGTTTTGCTGTTTTTAAGAAAGATTTACTTTTTAAAGTTTCTTGTGATTTGAAAGAATATGGGATAATCTGAACAGTGGACTTTGTTGTATTAGCTACTAATCTTGTAACAGTTATATTGCATGGAAAAAGGTCACTTATTTTTTCTTGCTGTGAAGTTTTCAATAAAGACCATGGTAGTCTTAGCATGGGAAAGAGTATATACTGATCGTTTTGGTCACATCTGCTGCTTGCACACATTCAGGACTGTTTTGGTTTATTTTCTTTAGACAAGAATTGTACACCTAATTTTAAGTTCTTTGAGATATTATCTCCTTCAACAGCCTGGTGTGCAGATATTTGTAAACCTTCTCCCAAACGAGTCTTTTTTTCAGAAAGGTGGAAGTGGTAAGAAACCGTTAAACCAGTGGTTAAGAAGGTAGGTGTCTGTGGGTATTGATGGGAAATAGTCGTTAGAGGAAAGCTGCATCACCACACAGGAAGAAGCATAAAACTCTTGAAAGCATTTTCTCCAACTGTTGCGGAAGAACAATTTAGACAGTAGAACTTGAAAGCCACAGATCTTATACCTCATTTCTAGCTGAGAGAGTCCTTCCAGAAAAAGGGCTGATTAGCTGCACTCATTTAACAGCTCTCACAAAGGCTCAGCGTTTTCACAGAAAAGATGGGCTTAACAGTAGGAAAACAATAAATTGTGAATACGCAATCAAATTCATGCAGGACGGCCTTCAACCTTTGCAAAGAAAATCACAGAATGTGAAAGAACAATAGTGGATCTTCGATTTTTTGAAAGAGAATATAGCTCCATCGTTTGTTACTGACCTGTTTGCCAATAAATAACAGCCAGGGAAACTTCTAAAAAAAATGGCATTTAAAACCATTTATGACTGTAAGTAACTCCCCTTCACCCAGTCATATGATTTCTTTACTCTTTCAGCTATTACATTTTGCATTAAGGGCTGGACAAGATTTCTCTGTGACTTCGAGTCATTCAGTTATCTGCAAGGGCTGTGAGCTGACAGCTCAGAGTTCCTCTTTCTTCCTCCACTCACCCTGGTCTGTCTCAAAAACTAGAAAGACTATTTTTCCCATATAACTGTCCAGTACTCTGCCATTAAGTAACTTCAACACTTATTTCACATGACATATCGTTGGTAGCTATTCCACTTCTAAAAGATTGCCCACTAGCACCCTTGGAATAAATATTTGCAACTTTTCTTTGAAGTATGTATTTGGAGACAAAGCAGACCAGCATGCGCTTTAAGCCAATATTTTTCTTTCAAGTAAGATTTAAGGGAAGCAATATGATACTTTATAAGAGTAGTACATGATTCACTTAACTGATGGCACATTTTATAGTCCTACTTCTGTTACTGACCTGTTACATCATCATAGACAAGATATTTCATCTCTGCTTTTGTCCTTTCCAAGGCAAGGGTGGTCACTATTTCTTTTGGTCTGTATATTTTGAAGGAGCATTTAGTAAACTGTATCTTGTGTACTGAATATGTGTTCGTGTGCGTATGATGGCAAGACTTGCAGTCCTATATTTGGTCATCATTTTTCAGAATTTAAAAAGTTTTTTTCCAATAACACCTTAGAGTGATATTCTTCTGTAAAGTACAGCCTGTCTCCCCCTCACCCCCAAGTAGAAACTATGTCCCGTTGTTCTCGGGGAGACCCAAATCAAGGTGTGTCTCAAGCACATGGGAGAGCTTTTCCCCTCCAGTGACAGCAAAACCAAGCTGCACTTGGGGTGGCTTATTTGTAGAGACATTCTGAAGCAAAAACACAGTGCAAAAATATTCTCCAAAAAGTAGTTAACTATCCTCTAAGGTTTATAGCAGTCCCAAATATTAAACAGAACTGGATTTTTTTTATGCTCCTTCTATAGTGCAAACTTCAGGTTTCTCTATGTGTTGTGTATTTTCCGTAAATTAATTCATAATAGTTGGTTTTGAGATACTTGTGACATACTGTATTGATGCATGTTTCTAATTTAACAGGTACCGATTTTATCTAGGAGTAATCTGTATGCTAGGAGTAATCTGCATCATTTCATATGCTAAAGGATGACAAAGAAGGTAGAGAGAGACGTGATAGTTCACACATTGAGAGGTGCAAAGTTGCAAACTGTGCTACAGTCAGGAGCTGGGGGGCCTAACTGAGAAAGGGAAACCAAACGATGCCAGACAGGATTATTTTGACCATCTTTGGAATTCAGGATCTCAAGACAATAAGAGACAGGACCCTTACGGGGAATTTTGTTTGCAAGCAATCTGTAGTTTTATTGCAGATTACTTTGGTCACTCCCAAATTATGGTCATAGTAAGCGATGCACATGTAGGTTTTAGTCAATACTGCTTTTACAGGGATATTGTTCTTTGGTGGGAGGAAGATCACAGTGCAATTGTTCCGAAAAAACTCCTGAAGGGTGATAGTGATCCAAAAAACTTTGTCACGACTAGAAAAACTGAGCACCTGTATGTCAACTGAAGAGAAGGACCCTGGGTTGAGAGAGAGAAGGACACACCATAGTCTACAGTTCTTCTCCATGATATGTAGTCTCTGCAAGAATAATCTTAGGAAAAGCAACTTTTCTACGGTGCAGGCAACCCCAGAACTCTAAAAATACATAGATGATGTATTTGGTATGCATTAGCTTGACTTTAATGTCCTGACCCAGAAATACTCTCTCTCATACTGACAATCTGCATTCTATGTGAAATAAAAAAGTGATGGGGGTAGTATACACATACCATAGTACAGATGGTGCTATTTGATACCAAGAACTGAATCGACTGTGCTGTCTTTACTGGAAATCCTAGTTAATGTTTTGCTTTTGTTAATATTTCCATGTGCTGATCCTCTTGGGCAACACCTCAAAGTACTTGTATTTCATTGCTAAAAAATTTTAGTCTCGTTGAAAATCATTGGGATTTGAACTTTTGAGGTTGGTTGTTTTGGTTTTTTTCAAGTTCCACCAATTACTACATCAGAGCAATACATAAAACAAGGGTTTTAACTTCTTTGGGCAGATATCCAAAAGGTATGTGGTCTGAAACATGGGAAACAAGGCATGACTCTCTTCTGTGCCACAGATACTTATGTAATTTTGAACAAGTCACTTAATACTTCTGTTCCTCATGTCTCCACTAAGGAGAGAAATATTGTGGTATTTCTCTACTTGGAAATATCACCTTACAGAGGCTACTGTATTTATGGTTGTATGTAAAATATCTTTGTTTGCCTTGTTTGCCAGACACCCTGTTCCCACATATTGTACCAGTGTTATAACTTTAGAGAAGAGAGCCCTGTCAAGGACTGCACCTAAGTAGGTGCATCAGGTGCTACTTCTGTTCTCAAAGGGTCATCTGAGAAATATTTTAGGGGTAATGAATTCCTGTGCTGTTAATGTTTCAACTCCTCTAATTCAACCACTAAAAGAAAACAAGTACCAAGATTTTTGCCACTTACTTTCACAGTGGGGATGCGATTAAAGATGTTGCCCTTCTGTGTCTATATACTTCATACATAAGTACGATGATACACTAGAGATGTATATTCTTATAAGAGCAGATGGTATCTGTCCATAGTTCAGGCAGCCTGTGAAAGCCAAAAAACTTCTGAAACTCTTCCAAGAATAATGACTTGTTCCCCAAGACAAACTTATTCAGGATGCAGTTACCAGACAGAATTCAACATTCTCTATTAAGAGAAGCTGTTTGAGCAAAGGCAGTTATTACATGCTATGACATTTTGAAAATGAAATTGATGGATTCTTCTCACGTCTGGAGCCGACACTAATGGAAACTCTTGTGAATCTGCTGAGACTATTTGAACGAGCCACTAGAGAGCTAACTGCTGAAACAGCATAGTTAAGCCAAGTCATACCACCAGTTCTTATTCTGTGATTATTGATGCATAACTCCTCTCCTCCCCACCACCCCTGAAGTCATCCAACAAGGAATCTTGTTGCCAAAACATTTAGGGGAGACAAAAAAGATGGTGCAGACTATTTAAACCATTTTTCAGGTTTAGAAAGAAGTCTCCATTTTTATGGAAGTTTGCTTCTAAATCCTTTTCTTTGAAAAAGTTTATGGAAAGTTTGTGTCAGAGAGGTAACAAGACTGTTAAGTGACCAAAGATATCTGAAGAGTCGTGGAGCATTCGTATTCCTTTGGCTACCACTATGTTTATAAGTTCTTTTTGAAACATTGTTCAGAGGGATGAGCAGACAAAATTTTATTTGTTAAAGCAAGCAAAAGAAAGAATCTCATACTCTTGCTGTCCTTTGCCTTTGCTAATTCGTTGAGCCCAACTTAAAGCAAAAATCAGATACTCATCTGCTGGGATTTCAAATAAACCATCTGGCTAACTAATGTGAAAATTAAGTGTCTTGAATTCCATCCCACTAATTTGTCATTTAAAACAATAATGACAACACTTCAGTAGTTGAAACTTCTTTAATTTTTTTTTTTTTTTAATTCTATGCAGGTCATGTTTAAGTCTCAAAGTCTGAGTAACTAGGCTGTCAGGCAGACTATTCAGTTTGAACTGCTGACACTCATTTGTTAAAGTCACTTCAGATAGCATTAAAGAACTGGTTAATTAGTCTTTAAACAAAAAAATAACATAAAAGGGCCTGCTTTGGAAAGGAGTTTTATTTCTGCACATATATTTATTATTCCTTAATTTCACTGAATGGATAGGATAAAGAGTTTTCTTGTTATATTGTTTGCAAACTGTTCATAAACTGTCTGTGCAGTGCAATTTGTTTTGTGGTTGTTCCCTGTTCACACTTGGATCTATTGGAAAATACATACGCCTCACTAAAGTTCTGAAGGTTTCCAGTACAAATGGTGAAATTTTGAAGGATTGAATTTATTTTAATGAATAAAGGTAGCTATATAAACATTGTGGAGTAGTAAAGCTGTAGAGCACTGACCAAAAGTTAGGCCAGCTCTGTGGCAGAAGATAAGTCTGCAACATTGGGCTGTGGCCAATTTCACCAGTGTGTCCTCTTACACAGACCCCTTTGAACACAGTACAAACTGTTCCTTACAGTACCCTGATGGAGCAGTTGGAGAGTTGTTGAGTGACTGAAAAGTGCTGGCATCCACCAATAATTCTAATAAACTCAGTGGAGAAACTTGTGATATAATATTACCTGAAAAATAATCTCTTCATATCTTCTACTGATTTTTCTTTGGTACAAATAGAGTTTGATTTTTCTGGAAATCACATAATCTATACATGGCCTTAGAAAATTGTTAGCTAGTGTGTGTTTCTGTGTGTGCAAGACCTATGAACAGTCTCCTTTTAGCTGACACATTTTAGGGAATAAAATGAAACGGGTATCTGATATAAAAATCAGAATTACATAGGTGCTGGCTTGAAATTATCTACTGTTAGTCACCAGAGAATTTCTGATCATTAGAGTTGCAAGGAGGTGTACACAATTATCAGACATAGCTAAGGAAGGGAAAAGTCTGTAGAAAGGTTCTCAGCGTCTATATTTAAACCGATGATATAGCAAGCTGCTGTAAGTTAGACTTGCTTTGAGCAGGGAGTTGGACCATATGATCTTCAGGGCTCCTTTCCAAACTTAAAGTATTCTATGTCAAAAGTATTTCAACTAAGCATTCCCCTGTCCAAAAGTCTTGGTTACTTGAAAACAGAACTCCTCGGGGGAAGCTCTTGACTTCAGTGAAAGTTATGCTGGCAATAAGAAGGAGAGGGGGAACAGAGGAGCCCAGAAGACCCAGGTATTTGGGATAATTACCTGACGTGGTGACACAAGTTAAGGTCCAAGCTTTGATCCAGAAAACAAGTGAACCGCTTCTCTTAATCTTCCTGTATTTTTAATTGATTGTGAAAGGTCTGTTTTATTTTGATGTGTAGTAAAAACAAATTATGGAACATCAAAAAATGCTGTAAACCTGGTAATTCCTGGGTTCTTGCCAGCCATACTCAACTGGACCTAGTTAGGGGAAAAAAATTAGACTTTATGTAGTCCTATTGTTTCCTTTTCTCTCTTGACTATAATAGAGACTTGCTTAATGATATTTCTTGCAAATTATGTCATTCTAATTAGGAATGTCTAGTTACTTCAACATACGTTCTTAAGAGATACATATGTATGTATTGTTTCACAACTATTTTAGGAAGATTAGTTCTTGTAATTTACTCAAAACTGGGCTGAGGGGGAGGTGGTCCAAAGAACGTATAAGAAATATTGTAGTGATCTAGCCAATTTACAGTCTGAACCAAAAATATAAAAAGCTATTTCAATAATAAGGGTAAATATTTTTCTCTTCTGTGGGTGGATATCCATATGGTAAGAAAAGGTATGAAAATCTCATGTTTCATTCTTCAGCTATAGTAAAGGAGAAGAAGAATAGATAGGGCAAAGTAAATTTAAAACAAATTTTTCAAGGGAAAAGTCAAATATTTAAACCTTCCACATCATAATTGAACGCCCAATCCAAAGGTGATTCCAAGGTGTCTATAGAATCAACTTCTTCTGTAGCCCAATAAATATTTAAGGTCAAGAGACACAAGTAGCTCACTGCTTGACTCTCAACAAATGAGAACAATGATCTCACTCGGCATTGGATAAAATGAGGGAGCAGCAGGCTGCCAGAAAAATAGCTGCACTTTTTACTGGTGCAGTGAATGTAACTCTGAATAAATGTTGATGAGACAGCATCTCTTAGAAGTAAGATGGAACCAAATTAGGATGTGTTATCTAGGAAAAACACCATGTTACAATTTACAGTCTAGTCCTAAACTGAATAATTATCATATGGTGCTAATACCCATTTTGCTCTTCTATGGAGCAGGTCTGGGATTTAACATCCTGAGATCAGCTTAATCTAAAACGCATGTGTTTTTCTTTTATTTCACATGTGTGTTCTGCATTTCCCTTTTTCCAAGAGCTAGGACCAGCACGATAATATGCTGTGATGAGACAAATAGAGAGTTCATTGTTGTGATATAGCAACAGAAACAATATGGGACCTACAATAAAATGTGTGTTCTCTTTTATGCATTTTATTTTGTGGCCTAAGCTAGTGTTTCTGTTAAGATTAGAAAGTGGAAGTTTCCCCTATTGGGCATGGGTAAGTGTCATGTGTTGTCGCCCCCCAAAGCTTTAGTAACTTAACTGAATATTTACTAAAATTTGCAGCAAAGGTTGAAGCAGTCTGAAACGATAAACCCTCAACACGTGTCTGTCTTCTACCATGGCAATGCTGTGAAGGAGGATTCTGTCACAAAGCTTGGGATCACTTAGATTTTTGTGAGTCTTTGTGTCTGGATCTATTTAAATCAAGCATTTTAAGACAAAGGACTGAAAGACTTTTTCAAATAAAAGGATAATTTATAGCATTAGTTTATCAAAGTAGAATCAATACATATTTAACCTGAAAAGCATTTCATGTAAAGATGTCATTTCCTTTCTGTACTAGAATATAAGTATATCCCATAATATTTTCTTTTGTTATGTGGAGCTACACTACAGCATAGTACAAAATAAATTAAAGTCCCTGTCATAACAATGTGGTATATGCAATTCTAGAAGAACTGTTTGTCCAACACAATTTTCTTTCTAGTCAGAAAACCCCTAACTGCCATGATGAAACTGTCTTTTCCGGCAAAAGAAGTTCCCTTGATCAGTGCTACATCCCCACAAGGGATTTTCTTTTGTCTTGTTTGGTCGTAAGGTTGTCTTACTGTGTAAAACTAGTTCAGTATGGTAAATGAAGCCTCAGCTGAAAACTGGTTATGTAGCACAGTGCCTCTTCCTAATGCTTTGTTTGCTTTTGCTAGAGCCTCTGTTTTTAAACAAGTGAATAGGGAAAGTACATTTGAATTATAAATAGCCTGAAAAGGAAAATCCAGAAAAGAGACTTGCTGTCTTTTCTAACAGGCATCAAACATCTTTTATGTGTTTTAACCGTTGCATTTGCATGGAGACTCCTCTTTACCATAGTGAGAATTCAAGGGAATTTATTGGACATATTTGAGCATGCTTACTGATGCTGGGAAGTAATGACAGAAGTTATCTAAAACAAACCTTCTATTTGACCTAATCTACAGTTTTCTTCAGTCTTCACAAGACTGCAAACATAAAATTCTCTTTCATTATAACAGTCACGTAACAAGTCTGGGAAGGGCATTAAATGCTACTGTGTAATTACTATCAGACATACAGTCTCTGTGCTGCTATTCTAAATGGAACTGTAAAGAGTTGGGGAAAAAAAAATGAAATATACCCTGGTATCATCCTGCATAAACTGAATGAAGGAAAAGTTTCAATTCCTGGTTAGAGTAGAAGAATGAAGGGTATGGGAAGACACTAGGCGGTCACCTGCTGTACTGCTTGAGAAGGTGCGCCTTGTACTTTGTTCAGTGTTGACCAAAGACGCAGAGGGGCAGCCATGCAGCCTCACCTTCACCAGAATGTCAAATACTTAATGGGAGAAATGTGCAACACTGCTCCCTCTTCTCTCACCCTTTATTTTCCAGGTTTTATGGGGTATCGAGGCAGGGGTTTGATTCTAGCTTGTATAGATCAAGCTAGATAGGTAGATCAAACTTGTTTTCCCTGCATGGAAAATGAGGAAGGAGCATATTTGGCTATAGTAGTCATGAAGAAGTCCAAGTACGACAGTTTTGCTCTGCCCTTTGCGTAGACTCTTCCAAAAACAATCTCCTTAGTTATGCACCGAAATACAGATCAGGTAGAAGCTGACTCTTACACATTGCTCGGGATTTCTCACCCACTAGATAATGAGATGTTAAAAAGCTGTGCAGCTTCAAAGTTTTTACAGAATGGAATAATCTTTTTTTTTTTTCCTCCTTGCCCTGAAAATTCTGGGTTTTTTTCTTTAATTGAAATGAATATGGGCCTCAAGGACATTATTTTCTGAAACTTTGCAGCGTCTAAAATGGAAATCCTTATGCAGCCTGCACTGCTGTGCAGCAGACGTGGCCTCTGCTAAAAGAGTAGTACATAAAGCGCTACTGTTTATCAGTAGTATATGTATAGGGATTAATTTGGTCTACCTAAGAATACACCCCTAAATGATATTTGCCAAATAAAAGTGATTTGTGCTTTGTTCTTAGACTGTTAGTTCTTAACCAGAGGAATGGGTTCTTTACAGCACAGTTTCAAAACCCACACTTGTAAACTTTTCAGAAACATTCTTAATATACAAAATTTCACAGACCACTAGCAAAGCTGTGATTTAATCTTTTGTAATGGTGCTACCCAAATTGAATTTCTTTGGCCACTGTGTTGCATGATGTGTGAACATACAGTTTTATTATTCACTGGACAGATATTTGAATTTTATTAAGCAAATGGTCTTTATAATGCAGAAATGCATGTTATAAAGATGGAGCAAAAGTTATATACATGTATACAAAGGGTGCAGGTAGCAAGGAAATGTCAGATCAGTATCATTTCTTCTGACTAACTATTAAAACGTACAAGCTTAATTTTTTGCCATTATAGTGTCGTGTGACTCGAAAACATTCAATGATAGAAGGTGACTAACATTGTGTTATTATATATACAAATATGTTTGTCAACTTCTCTGTTCTCTGAAATGAAACAAACAGGAAACGGCATGTCTGGTCTACCGATGATGTGTCTCTTTTGATCACAAATAGGAAAGTCTGCAATCTAGTTTGTATTTTTTCTATCTCCTGTACTCAGGTTCTATGTCCAAACTACCCCTCCTTTTCGAAGGCAATGTAAATCTATCCCATACAAATATTTCCTTTATATTGTTATGAGAAAAGCAACAAAAATTAATCTTAGTTATTCTGAGTAAAGACTATATTTTAGCAACAGAAAACAGTCCAAGACAGAAACATAAACAGAGAGACTAGAATAGTGCTTCAATATCCATATGGTTTATCTTGCTGAGAAGCTAGGGAAAGCTCAATTTCTGTCATCCATTTACAAGTATTTAAAACCTTTCCAACTTCTAAACTTTCCTAACTTAAAACCGTTTCAACTTTTCCGCTGTTTAAAACTTACATTACAGGGAACTGCCTTGGCAGAGAATGAATAATTTATGTGATGGGATTCCATCTTCAGTTTTCGTGCTTTTGCAAGATATATGGATAATGTTATGAAATGTAGCTCTTCCTTTTAAAAAGGTTGTTTTACATTAGTTAATAAGGCATGTTAAGCTATTGTTTTAAAGCCATCTGTTTAAATAGAATGAGTTTTTTGGGGGTTGGGTTTTTTTGTTCAGCTTGATTTTACTTGTGACTTGTCTCTGAAGAGAACTGCTGTGCAGGAGGAAAAAAAAATGAAAGTGGCTCTATAGAAGGTACTGTCAAGACAAAAAAAAAAAAAACCAGCAACAACAAAAAAAAATCAACAAAAAGTTGAGAACTTTTTTGTCTTGTAACTGTGGCGGGTTCATGATTTACAGGTTAGAAACCTGAGCATGAGAAGGACCAACTGGGCTGTCAGACTGACAATTGTGCAACAAGCAGTTAATCCAGGCAGGCCCAGGGGACATCTGCTGCTCCTCCTCCCAGAGGCTGCACAGCACTTCTAATACCCTGTAACAAGCTTAAACCCATGATAAAAGATCTATGGTCACAATTACAGTGTGCCACAGGAATAAGGCAGGAGACCTCAGAACCTTTATTGGTATCACAGGACACCACAGTAGCAGGGAACTTGCTAAGTGAAATTTCCAGGTGAGCCTCAGACGCAAGGCAGGGTCTGCGCTGGCAGGGTCTGCGCTAGCAGGGGGAGACCCACAGCCCAGGCATTTCTGCCAGGCAGCCCTGTGGGGAAACGCCTTTCCTGGCTGCAATCTGTAAGTGCTTGAGCCAAGCATCACACAAGTTTCGGAGATTTTTATATCAGCCAAAGCGTTCTGTTTCTATTTCTATCTACAGCTACATTTCCTCAGGAAAATACCCCAGAAGTTAGCTAATATGTCACCTTGGGGAAAGTGGTGAGGGGAGAGTAGATGATGGAAAGAAAAGCTGCTAGATCCTGCAGCAATCAGTGAGATTGCTGAAGCAAGGGGGAATACAAGCTTAATACAAATGTCCTATTGAACCCTTTTGTCACTACCCTCACAGGGCATACTAAAAAACTGTGTGGTTTTAGAGAAATGCTCTGTGTCTGCAGAGAGCTGCCTCTCGTGCGCTCTGTACCCCTTCCCACCAAGCAGTTAGGTCAGACACATGAGGGTTTTCTGCATTTTGGTCACTGTGACCATGAGGTGCGGGACTAGAAAGAAATGTAGAACGGGTACTTCTCCTGTGTCTTGGTGAAGATCAAAGCCAATCCACATCTAACATCAGCAGCTGGCTTCTGTTATGGTTGAATGAAACAAAAAACAGAATTCAAGAACACTTGTATTATTAGGACAGTCTCCTTGTTAAACATTTCCCAAAATACTCTTGTAATAAAAAGCTAAAAATAAATGTTAACTGTAAATTTGAGATTTTTTTTTCCTTGTGAATATTTTTGAGAGTGGCCTGTTTCTGAATAAATAATGTTTGACCAAATCAATTATCGAGGTGGTTATTAATCATACATATGTTAATAATATTGGCTTGTTTTAATTGATACTTTACTTCATTGAAACTAGTATCTATTAGCCTGGCTTTGGTCTTTCTATGCTACTCTGAACCTTAAGGAAATATACGGTGAGGTCATATATTAGGCCTTTAATAACAACACCTTTGTAGCACTAACACTGAAGTTGAGCACCTTTTTATACCTGACACTTTTCATCCCTATTTCTCTGTTACACCTTACCATGTGGTAACAAGAATGCGATGGGGCTGCGCAGCCCACGTCTCCTCATGGAGCCCATTCTTCTCCTCTAACTGTTACCTGCATAGGCCTGAGCAAAACAAAAGCATATTATGTTTTACTCCTTTCTCCTCGAAACACAAGTAACTTGAACTTACCCTTAAAAAATTTGATGCATCTTTGATTGTTAAATCAAAACCTGTTTATTAAACGATGTGTGTTTGATACATGTCTGTCTCTAGATGCCTAATTCTCATTACTTTAGATATTTAACTTGAATGATCGGTGAATTCCCATGAATGATTTAAAGAATTTGATATAAGCTGAAATAAGTTAAATGCCTAATTTTAAGCATACATAATTGAGTGACCCACTTCCTTTCTGCTTAAGATGTTCAAAGAGGCTTAATTTCAGTTGCTGATGGATGTGTTGCTGTTCTACCCAACTCTCTTAATCCCAGCCTTATATAAACCACAGCATTGGTGTATTTTTAAGCAGAAGACTGATACAGGAGTTTCCGTGTGTATACTCAGAGTGTGAACGTGATTTGGCAGCCTGAAAACTTTGAACCAGACTAACTTACTTATACTAGTAATGTTGCTCGGGCCTGAAGGGGCTACAGCATCCCACAGAAGTGTGAAGGGGAAACGTTCCTAGTGTGCTGTCTGATAGAGGGTGGTGGAGTTGCTAGATAAAGGAGTTGCTCTTTTACTCGAATTGGTTCAGGTCTGTATTTCAGTGTGGCAGTTCCCAGGCTTTAATACTCGGCTCCCATATGAATTGCTATATAACTCAATGGTTTTACATCCAGACAGGATTTTTTTATCACTATCTTAAACAATTAACCTTTCAGTGGCGCTGAAAAAGAACAGTGGTACCATTCTGTGATCCTTGTCTTAAATAATATTATGTCCTCTCCACACCAGCTCACAAACTATGTAAGCCCAAGACCCCAAAAGGTCAGCTCTGAATCCAGACTTTCCCAGTGTGAGAAGCTTTCTCCATCTTGGATTTCAGCTCACCCACTCTAGAAACAAAGACCAAATGCTAAGATTTGAAAGGGATTGGACTCAAACGTCACCCAACTCTAGTTGTACAATAGGCTGTGACTACTTTTCAATTCTAAAGATAGCGATTCTTGAGTTTGATGGAAATAGCTTTGGAGCACAGTTATAGCTAGCATAGATCTAGTGTGGTTCAGGGCATTTGATAGGATTTATACATGTTGCCTTATTTGAAGCTATGCCATCCAGAATGCGGCTTACCCAAACAAGTTCTTCTATGAACAGCAGAGTCCAGTTTTAGGGACCTTGTAAGTCCAATGGATTTACATCCCATGTCACTAAACTCCTTCTGCCCTTATCTCCTGTTTCCTTTCACTTTCCCTGCTTCTTATATTGTCATCCCCGGTCCCTTTGCTATGCTGCCAGGTATCCCCATGTCTCTTGAACTTGCTGGGCTGAAAATAATTCTGCAGAATTAATACGTTTGGTAACTATGGGTGTAGTGTAAGTGATAGTATAGGTTTACATCTTAAAATTTTTAAAAGCACATAAATACCAAACCTGAAATATACTTAAAATTTTTGTAGGGGTTTTAATTGCTTTTTCCCCCACAACCTTTGAGGGGGTTGCAGTGCATCCAGATCTTAAATTATAGTGGCTCTGAGTAAATGAATTGGAGTTGTGAAAGCTGAGAATATTGGAAAACTAAGTAGCGCATAGTTCTGTCCAGCACCTAACAGCAATGGCTGATTTAAAGAAAATGTGTATCTGCTTGCTGGGGATGGTATTAAAGCACATAATTTCTCTCCCTGTATTGGAAGGACTGAGGAAGCTTTGATATAAAAGCACTGATATTTTTTCAGTCTCAGGAAACTTTTACAAAGCTTTTGTGCACTTTAATATAGCCATAAAATAATGGAAGTTTATACCATATCTTATGTTCATATACTGTATCTCAGGTTTGAGTTATGTTCTAGAAACCCTCAAGCTTTCTTCAGAAAGTTGACTTGGGTTTCTTGTGCACGAACACTTTTCCACTCTGCTTTACAGTAGACATTTTCATCCCTGAGGTTTTTGTCCACTATGACTAAAATGAGATAGGTTATTTTTGGTTTTTTTCCCTGTTTAAGCCTATTCATTTCACGTATGAACCAAGACACCATTTTTTTCAAAGGTGGTAAATGCTAGCAATGTCAGTTAAGACTACAGGAGCAGCAAGAACAAGATCAGTTGAATAATATCAGGAATAAATTTGGCCATAGACTTTTATGAAAAAAAAAAAAAAAGACATTATTTTTATATGGAAAGGTTCTTCACTACCACTACATTAAGAAAAAAATTGTTTTATTCTTGTGTTCTTTCTTTTCACCTTAAGGCTTTGTGATTATAATTTTATTCTCCAATACCTAAATTTAGTTTCAAATCAAGTACAGTAGCTCAATAGAACACCATGCATTAAGATCCACATTGAATTTCACATGACAGGCTTTACGTTTGCTGAAGGCTTGGGGGCTATAGTTTTAACAGTCATCTCACTCACATTTAGGTTGAACGCAGTTTGATGCACGTCTAGGAAATTTGTGTTTTGCTCACGCAGGGGATGATTCAAGTCTACAGCTGTCGCAAACAGTATGCAGGACCTAATTCATGAATAAGCTGTCAGTTACTATGTTCCCACAATAAAAGCAAATTAGAATCACAAAAGGAAATTGGCATGAAACAGAAGAGTTTAAAAAAATTTGTTTAATCACATTAGTATTAAATTTGGATAAAGGTTCACCTTTAAAAATTGGGATACATACCCCTACCTCAACTTGTATCATTGCAATTGGATCTCTGTAAAGCACATCTCACCTATGAATGTAGAATTCTACACATGAAGAGTATTATTTACCCTTAAAAATATAATAATTCATCTACAATGCTGTGAAAATAGCTATAATGAGAAAAACATGTATTCGCCTAATCATGCTGTTCTCCCAGCATTTATGTCATCAATCTACCATGTAAGAAAAGTATTAAGAAATACCATGTAAGGAAATTCCCCTTTCATAGCTAAAATGAGAATTTCTCAAGAACTTAAGATGAAACGCAACAAACCTTTCTGAAAGTGTCTGACATTATCTCCTAAAGCTGGGGTAAAAACATCAAACATAGAATGTACTTTATAGCAGATTTGATTATTTCACCCTTCTGTGTGCAGGACTCTGCCCATTTGGCCATAATACAATATTATGCATTTATTTACAGTTTACTGACATAACATTTCAGATGGTCAAGTGACATTTCTAGTCTTTTTCCAAGCATGAAAATAAGCATGAAGTTCTTATTGGTGTGGAAGTGCTAATGCACTGAAGTATTTTGAAAGCTATTATTTGATCCAATTGTAAGTGTTAGTACCCAGACAGTAGAAATTATTATATGTATTATTCAGATAAATATGAACCAGAGTTAGATATATACACATAATATAAAACTAATTAAGCTAGTACTTTCTGAAAAGTAAGAACTGGTAATGATTTGATATCAGAAAATATTGTATGGGATTAGACACCCGTTATTTTTACTGAAGTGAATAAACTGTAGAAAATACCAGAAGGAGCATATTTATTTAGTATTAGTATTTCTGACTGTGCACTTTGGAGCCCTCTTATTGGAAAGTTGTCCCCCAAAAGACCACTTCTGTTCATCTGCTCTTGAATGTTCATTTTCACTTACGCTTATCTGGGATGGTACTTTTGGCTGACTGTGCATGTCATTGTGCTTTATTTCTAAATCTTAATTTCTAATCTAGATTCACAGCATCAACATGAATACAGTTCCCCAATTCCCTTCTTTCTGTGTCACCGAATATAAATCTCCACCCTTAGCTTACACTTTGAGAAAACTCACTTTCCCTGAAAGCCTCTTCCAGCCAGAGCTTCAGAGGTACAAAGGTGGCTCCTCATTATATGAACATACCTTTCTCTTTTATGCTCAAAGTTTGTTTGACATCCCAGTGAGACTGCAAGTATGCATGCGGTAACACATGTGCTTAGGTTGTTGCTGGCTCAAATCTCAAGGGATGTATGTGCCCCAGTTTACACCAACTGTTGGGTAAGAACAGTTAAATACTAATCTGATAATTATTAGTGCAACATAAGAATTACAGTGCAAGATCATCTGGCTGGTAGAAACAGGTGCAGTTCATAATGATCTATTTTTTGTATGGGAAAGCTCCATCTGTAGCCATTCCTGAATATCATGTGTTGTACAGGGATTATTGTGTGGCATAGTTATTTAAAATAATAAATTACTGCATTTAAAATTAAACTAAATTCAAACAAGCTTGCACACTTCAGAAATCAGTATTTCCATACCGTATGCGAAGTACCTGTCATCGCTTGTTGCCAGCATACTATTTGTTAAAGACCACTAGCATGCAAGCTCTGTGCCCTGAAACATCCATCAAAGAAGACCTTTAGTAAACGGAATATCATTGCTACAAACAAGACTGAGGAATTGTTTCAGACAATTAAAGCTGCACCACACAATAGATCATTCGTGTATGTAACTTCACTTCCAGTTCAATTGTCTCTGTGTACAGATCACTCAAGTGCTCTTATCTAGTTTTCTCCAAGCTTGTTCTGACAAGTTTGAATAGCGGTGGTTTGTTCTGAAGCAGTCAGTCCTTCTAACAATGCGAAGAATTAGTCTTTTGTCAGTGCACACCAAGTGCAACAAAGGCGTCGTTCTGCACAGCCTGATTCGGTGGCTGTTTTTCAGCAGAACTGATGACTGCATTTCCAAATTGTGAAAACTTATCACTGCTAGCATGGCTGGAGCTTCATTTTTTTTTCCTCATGTGCTCAGTGCCAAAAAAGTTCACAGTTTAAATTGTTGCTATTTTAGAAGAGCTCATTTTATTGTTATGGTTGTTGTTGGCTTTTAAAGAGTACATGCCTTACTTTCTGGGTATACAATAGACATACTTGTTTTTATTTGGCATTTAGGGGAAATGTCACACCATTCTGAAACTTTTTGAAATGTTTAACAAACAGTTCTGGTCATAGTTTATTCTTAATTCTCAAAACCCCTCTAATTTATATTTTAGTATTAAAAGAGAGAATTATGGGGAAGTGACAGTTGTTTATAGTAATAGTTACTGAGATTTATTTTGGTTTATTCTATTTTAATCAGCTTTAGCATAATACTTATTTACATTTTTTTAAAATACATGGATACATATTTTATATCTAAATTGAAATTATAATTTTTAATTCTTGAGATTGCTATTATCATACTGATGTGTTCCTACATCAGAAAATGACCCTACCTCATTTTTATTGTGTAAACATTGAGTGATTTTACTTACAGATGTATGAAATTTTCTCTGTCCCTGGAAGTCTTCGACCCTTCTGAAAGATCTTGCTATAGCTCATGAAAGACTATTAGGTATAACACTCATATTATGTGGGGAAACTCTTTATGGAATAATGTGTGTTTTAAAAAAAGTGAATAGTGATAATGGTCCACTGTATTCTTAAATCAATAATTCCTTTAACTATTGGAAGACTTGGAATGTAAAAATATTATACAGGAAAGCAGAAAGACAATGCAGTCGTATAGGAAAGAAGAATAATTCGGTTTTGATGGAACTATTTTCAGTAAGAAAATGCATTTTAACAGTGAGTCAATATTTTTATTTCACATTAATGTAATTTCATTTTTACTTGTATTACATTCATATTTCAAATATAACTTCTACTGTTGCTAAAAATTTAGTTTTAATAATATATTAAAATATAATGTATCAAAATTTCCTTCCTGAGCAAAATTCTAAAATCCTGACTTATCAAACTTTGTCTTGGTATGAATAAGAATGAAGGGTCAGAATTTACCTAATAGAGAGAAAACTCTTCTTCCCCTTTCTAAAAATGGAAATAAAGAAAAAAATCCTATCAAATTATTTTTTTGTTATTGGAAATTTAAGTAACATTTAGACCTACATAAGTTAATATATTTTTAGATGGAGATTAAATAGTTTAAAAACGTTCAATGGCCCTTTATCTTATAAGACTTATTTTCTTAACAAGATGAGTATATTGGGAAATATTCATATCTTCTGAATCTGTATACTCTGTGTGTGTATCTAGGGCTGTAGAGAAGTATAACTTGAAAAGATATAAAATATAATTTGAAATTTTAAATACATCTAATCTGTCAGACATAGGCTGACAATGACCAAGCTTTATTAATAATTTGGGAATGGAAACCACCAAGGAACCTGAATAGGTAGATGGACTCCTCAACTTGTGACTGTAGGTGTAGAATGGATTCCAGGTAGAGAATGATATGGCTTGCAGTAAGGACATCACTGTTTGGTTTTTGTAATGAGATTGTTTTTTGGGTCAGAGGATATATCTATGCTCACATTCCCCAGAATTATGTCTCAATTTTGTAGTTCGTGTCAGTGATTCAGCAGTGATGACAGTGAGCTGGTGTGAAAGATGGACAAGGAGTATCTGGTTTCCCTTCACGCTTATTGCTAGAAAACACCATTTGCAACCTCCAATGCCTACATCCTGTAAGTGGCTCTGAAGAGAGAATGCGCTGTAGTCATCCTTGCACCAGTAAACACTTAATCATTTCAAACATCCTACTGTAGCTGTTGTCCCCGGAATGGTCTATTTGAGCTCAGTCCTCAAGTGCTGAACACTATATTGCTTGTATTTTATTCCAGAATTGGATTGAAAAATAAAAATGATGTTGGAACTTTTCCAAATTCTTTTCAGTACATCAGAAAATTATAATAACAAAAATGCATACAGATCTTGCGAGCAGCAACAGTTCTAAGTTTCTTTTCTTTTAGCATCAGTATTTCAGTTGATCGAATGGATTTGAAGTTAATTCTTCCCTCTGGTGAATGGACACAACTAATCCCTCTCAGAGCTATCGCTTCCACTATCTGGTTCTTAGAACGCTACCTTTGAAATTTTGAATGTAACCTTCACAACTAAGAGAATTAGAAACTTCTTCTCTTTAACTGAAGTTTTGATTTTGGCTCACCAAAAGCTTTTCTATGAACTAGCTCAGTTTTACTTTTAATTTTAATGAGATATTTAAGTTACATCTAGATGTGGAGTTGATTCTTCTATACCAGGAGGAGTACTTAGGATTTGAAGATCTCCAGAGGTTATAATAGCCCCCGTGTTCCACCAGTGGAGAGGCTCCAAAATCAGTGCTAATTTAGACAGAGAAATATTCCCCTGTGAAAAGCAGTCATCTTTTTCCTAGCACTAAACAAATAACTTCTTTAGGACATAGAAAATGGCACCACATCATTTCTGCTCCTTTCTTGTTAAACTTCTTCCTAAGAGAGATTTCTCCCAAAACTTTCATCCTTCTCTCCTGTGGAGTTGCATGCATGGTCAAGAAGGACCTTGTGAGCTTAGTGACCTCAGTGTGAGTCCAGGTGCAGTACAAAGGTGATCAGTCAGTTTATCAAAGCTGTCAGTCTCACAGTTGCATCTCATCGCTGTAATGTAAAGACCTTGCCATAGCCCAGAGATGAAGTGGCTGGGCAGATGCTTGGGAGCACAAGCCATGGTGATCGGTGTGAGGGCTTCTAGAGGCTGCAGACTTTGAGTAATTAGAGAGGAACAAGGGGAGCATGGGCTGCCCGTGCATTTCCTGAAGCTTGATTTTATATGTATACAAGTTTTCCTTTTAATGAGCGGGGTGTTGAGGAGGGGGTGTTTAGCAGTGCTGTAGTATCTTTTGCCCAGGCATATGGTGAGTAGCTTCCAAATGGATGTAAATGACCTGGTCTTTCCTTTGATGTGACTTCACTGAACACAAAGCACAGAAAAAAGGCTCTCTACAGTTTATTATAAAATTACTAGGCAAAATTAAAAACTATCAGGACATACTTAGATCCTTCAAAATTTGCCAAGTTTAACTATTCCTGTCTCCCTTTACAATAGTGTAAGCTGCAAGCAAATCTAGGGCCTCCCTTCTCTTACATGACAAAAGTGGTGCTCTCTGAGCATCATACGACTGCAGGACAACAGGATTACATCTCCTGGTTTGTTGTCTTTATGTATGCATGCTCCTTTTTGCTATATTCCATTTTTATTCCTTGTGCCTTCTCTCTGACTTTCACATCTATTTTAGTGAACTATTTCAGGTCAATACAGAGTTTGCCGGCTGGTCAGTTATCAATGGAAAGGTTGTTTTAAACATAGTTTCAGAGGGGATTTCTTGGGGGAAAGGTTCATTCACAGTTATAGAAGGTAGTATTTGGTGAAACCGGACAGAGAAATCCTTAGCATGTCTAGACAACCAAAAAATTTCCTGAAGAGAGGAAGAAAATAGACCATTGACTTTCTATAGTGAATTTAGTATCAAACACCAAGTCCTTCCCTCCCCAAGTTAAACTGTGATGATTGACTTGCCCTTATTTAATTTAACCTGTCTTCACATGGTGAATGTAATAGAGCTTTCTGAAAGATGGTTTATCATTAACAACATTTAGTAAACAGGCTGTATTGTGTGGAATATCAAAGGCAGAAACATGTTTTCGCACTTGGAAGCTTGTGCACATATCCCACCATTGTGAATGGTGGTTACATGCTCAAGGCATGTGGGGAGGAGTAGAGGAGACGCCTATTAGTCAGTCCTCTTCATGAGCATGCAGTTTCAAGGCATACTACTGGATATATGTTGGCAGCATGTTTGTCTTGAAGTAGCTGTGCCCCAAGACAAGGGTCCGTATTTCTGATATATGAATGATGAAAACATACTGTAATTAGTAGAAAGTGTTATGAAATAAAACAAAAAATGTAGTCCTTTTTTTCTTCAGACATGGTAGTTAGTGGAATGCAATCCTAGGACTTGTTTGTTTGGGGTTTTTTTTCCCCCGATTGGCACTCTATTTAGAATAAGCTGAACCAAAATGTTTGACCTACCTTGCTCCCCTAGTTTATCAAATTGCAACACCACTAATGGGGAAGTTAAATTTGAGAGAGAATAATGGAATTATTCAGCCACTTACAAGGCTGTTTGTCATAGTGGCTGCAAGGTTTTAAGCTGTATTTTATTAGAATTAGAATTTATATGCAATCTGACAAAGTATAAAAACTGAGAACACAAACATTTATCTAAATATGTTTCATAATACTCTTGTGCAATGTAAACACATCATATGGGCATGCTTTTAATTAAAGTGACCATTGCTGATTACCCAATCCTATATATCCTTCCTTCCTTAAAAATGCATCCATCATTTTAATCTCACTATAGAATCCATGATTCCCAAGAATTTTTCTATCCTGCAAGCATAGTCCATATGTGTTGACTGGTTAAGGAACAACATGTGGCAGGATGCATGATGTTTCAATTAAATAATGTGAGCATATTAATTATCTACAAGAAAAGTCTGAACTCTGGAGTGTGCATCTGCTCACGTTTCATCTTGTTTTCTCCCCGCCCCCCCCGCCTCATTTTTCTTGGCATTTAATTGATTCTTGCATTTTCTTTCAATAAGAGACTTACTGAAATTTCGTTGCAGCAAATCAATTGTTTTTAATATGGAAAATATCTTTTTTTAATGGAATAGAAATTTTATAATGAAAATCCAGACCCTTACTTTGTGGTTGTGGCTAAGACATTTGATTTCAATAAGGCAAACTTCACAGTTATTTTTCAAATGCAGGGTTATTCCTGGTCATATTTTTAATTGCAGTATTTCTAGTAGACAATTTAGGTAGCCTGCTTTGTTTTGTTCTTCCATTTGGAATAGTAATATAAGAGCAGATACTTGAAGGAAGTCTCTAGCCAAGAACAAAATAAGGCTATTGTCATTTATTTCTTTTATTATGTGATAAACTTTTTATCAATTCCAGAAAGACTTGGTTAACTCCTAAAGAAGCAGTGACCTACCTGAACAGGTCTGTTTCTGGTGATATTTGGGGCCTCTCTGAGATACAAGGAAATATAAAAAACTTCTTGTTATGCCTATATACATTCCGCAAGCTGTTGTAGAGGGCTGTCCTGTTCTTCTGCAATGTCAGTGGCCGCTTCGTAGGCTCAGTCACCAAATGGGAGAAGGCAGGGGGTGGTTTCAGTCCCAGCAGGATAGCTGTTGGATGAGGATCAGGTTAACGAGCTAAACTAGTTTTACTGGACCAAGAAAGTGGGGAAACACACCCTAAGAGATAGAGATGATGACTATATGGAGTGATATATAACACAATAGAAAAAGTACTAACTCAAAAAGACAGGTGCTCCTTATGTCCTGAGAGCTTAACTGGCCATCTACTGAGAAATGTAATGCCAGTACTTCCTGGCTGTGCAATTGGATCATGCCAATGGCCACGTGTGCTGCAGTGCTGGGAGGAGTTTTACTATACAGGTGTGGGGCATCTTGACTCCTGTGCAACTGCACAGCCAAAAAAATTACTCATTTGTCATATATATCTCTGGAAAATTTTCAATTTACACAGTATTTGGTATGGGAATTGCCCAAGAAATAACACTGAGGCACATCTGTGTATGCACAGATGTGTATGCACAGGATCTAGCTCCAGGGCCTTAATAGGGCTCTACATCCAACAGTCCTCCTGAAAGCACGTGGGAATTTTCCTTCCTCCAGTAGCTGCAGAAATAACCTACTGTCACCATCCCGTCTCCCAGAAGTAAAGCCTCTGTATGTTCACACTACAGTTCAAATCCTCCTGCTTCTTTGCCTGCCTATTTTTGACTTCTACACGGCCATGGTATCGATGCGACATCTGATGTTTCCAGTCAAGCAACAGCTCTGGGGATAACAGCCCTCCCTAAAACACCACCTCTGACAACCAGCCCTGGCAGTTCTGGCATGGGGACAAGGGCTCTGGCAAGCCTGAGCCACACGCCTTCCCTCTCCCTTACGGTGGAGATAAAACCAGATGAACCTCTCTGTGTACCAGCTCATGTTTTGTCTGATTTCATTCCTACACCTGCTGATATTTTTGTCAGCTCAGTGGATTCTTTATATGAGCTTAGCTGAAGCTTCAGTCCTTATACAATTTTGCAGTAAAAAACGGGTCGTTGACTCTGATTGTGCAGACATAAAAGAGATATTGCTATTGGGGCTATGCATGACCTTTTTATTCAGTTTGTGACTTAAAAAGATACTGGCTCTTAAAAAACTGGCTTTAATTTTGACTTAAGGAAGGAGGGATCGGTGTGCCAAAGCTCACCTTTGTCTTCTAAATGTGAGGTGGGAAAGTCCCTTCATTGCTCTGGCTGTTTTTGGAGAGTCTTGATACTTTTATTTCAGTCCATGACTGACTACACGAGGACACAGAACAGAAGGAGGGATAGCTTTCACTAGTTTTACCTGCTGGATGCATGTTTGCTTATATGGTAATAAAACATGTCTTGCCTCAAGGCACTTCAAGTTAAGGATTGGCAACAATACAGATTTTTGACAGGGAATCACATTTCTGAAACCTCCGACAGAAAACTGTGTTGGAAATTTTACATGGGTAGATTCCCTGCCTATTATTTATCTATATTTGTTTGGTTCAAAGATTCTCCATCATGGGCAAGTGAGAACGTTGTATTTATGGGGATGACGTTGACAATAACAGAGATAAAATGGTATCTAGTGACTTTGTCTATGCTTTGGGAATACGAAGTCCTTGGATAGACTTCTGCTCTGTTGTATCCATTTTTCTTATTACATGCTGTCATCACAAAGTACTGTACTGCTGCATCGTGTTCAGACATCAGAGTCACAGGAACTTTGCAGCTTGGCCTCTGGTTTCAGTATGTTTCTACTCTAATTTGTAGCTTAGGGACCCTGTTATAAATATATCAGCAGAATTCTACGAGAAACATTTAACTATCTATTATGTGATTTTGTTGCCCATTAGTGAATACAGCACATTAAATCCAAAGGTACTGAGGATGAATACAACAAATTAAATCCAAAGGCCTGAAGACCTGCTAGCTAGTGCTGATGGTACAAAGCTCACACCATTGGTACGCAAAGTTGTCGTCCCGCAGCATAATAAGGAACTACAGGCCACGTTTGGGGGTGGCAGATACTCAGTGGTTTGAAAGGAAAGGTGTTTACTTACAGAGGAGGAAAAAAAGCCAGACTTCTGATACATCCTTAGTTTCTACGTATTTCATACATTCTTAGTCTTAGTTACGTATTGGATCTATCTGGATGATTTACAAGATGACTAAAAGTAAGGAGAAAAAAAAAAAATAAATCTGCAATTATAGTATTTAAAAAGGGTTTGAAATACTGTTAGCACTGGAAAGGTGGCATTTCCAGAAGATGCAGTGATTTAATATTTCTGTTCAAAAAGCTTTGTATTAAGCGTCGGCTGCAATCTGGTTTCTCCAATGGAAATAGTTTAGTATAAACCATAATTATTTTCTTTGTAATGAATTTATTTGGGTGGGGCTGAACTATATTCATTTGGAATATCACTGTTCAGTTATATTTGGACAATAGGAAATATTTAGACAGCACCTTTGAATGAAAAAAGTGTTAATTTGAATGTGTTTATTATTACACACCTCATGTATTAGACACAGTAATGGCAGAGTTCATTTTTCAGAAAAACAGTTAAAAATTGAAAAAAATTATCACTCCCTTTCATGCTAAATCTACTTAATAATAGGTTTTTTTCTTATTATTCTTACAGCCCCTCAAGCAAATCCGGCTAGGATTCTGTCTGATGTGCATTTGTTTGTATTTAAGACATAAACCTGTCTAAGAAGTGAATATGATATTTCAAAACTATGAATGTATTCCAGCTTTATGAATCAAAGATCTTCTGACAGAGCTTTTACTTGTCAAAATAAAATATGTATTTTAACATTTCTATCTGCATACCCTGATGTATATCCTCTTCCAACCCATATTTAAATGTCAGTTGCCTAACACAAATTGAGAACATCCATATAAAAAGACTTTGTCCACGTGTTTGGAATTGTTATGTGGTTTTTACTTTAAAAATACATATGTTAAAAAGAGGACTGAACAGTTTTACTTTAGTGTTGGTATCAAAAATCACAAGTATTTCTCAAATACTGAAAACTTCACTAATTCTTTTAACTGTAGCAAACTTTACTGCTCTGTTGACAAGTTCGTGTTTTATCAGCATTGCACTTCTCTCCTGTTCAGGGTTCTGTACGAGCACATTGTACAGAAGATAAATTTAACAGGGTGATCACTGGTCATGGATAGGCACACAACTGTGTCATGATGCATTATATTCCAAAGACTTTATGAAACAGTATTATAACTGCAAATTTTCTCAATTCCAGATTGTTTTAACCAAATGACTGTTATTATCTTGAGTTAGTGTATTTTGGGCTCTCATGAGCCTCTTGTTTTCAACTACAGACCTTTGAGGAGATTTATCCCTTCTAAAGAAATGTTCTGATGTCTCTTCCTTCAGAAGCCCACAGGCATGTACGCAGCAAACCAAGCAGAGAGGCATGGGAGAAAACTCAGAGCATTTTGAATTAAGTACCAATGGCTTATTAGTATTCATTTCAGCCAACCTGCAAATCTCACTAATTTGGTGGAAAGAAGAGTGCAGACAAATTTGGCAGCAACAGCACTGGGGAGGACCCTTTTAGATAAAGAAAAAAGTCCTTAAAATCCTAAAACACCTTGCCAGCACTTGAATAGAGAGGAATCAGATCATTACTTCTCTGCATAAAACTTATCTTTTTACCAACCTGAGTGTATTTCTTGTTTGTCGAAATGACAGCAGTCAGGTCAGCTCTCTGTAACACGACAAAGCACAAAGTGATATACAGTCTTCACTCGGAAAGCTGCAACATCAGACAGGAATTAGAGTATTCCCCTGCACAAGGGGACTGGAGTTAAGGGGGGTACCGTGAGCCAGATCAGTATCTTCTCACCCATCTAATGCTGACAGCAAGCCTGCCGCAGAGCGCCTCTGAGGGCGCCGCTCGGGGAATTCACAGTTCCAATACTCCAAAGAATATTTTTTTGTCAGGATAACATGTTTTGTTTACTCGCCAAAGAATATATTTGATCAAAGATCTCGGGGCTTATCTGTCTCAATATTTTTGTCATTGATTATACGATGTCTGTATTTTCTAGGTCACTTACATATTATGCTTATATATGAGCATGTCAAAGAAATGTATTCACTAATGTATGTTTAATGTGACTGCATCTGAACTATTATTCAAACAATGAATATTTCTTACTCCTTAATATGTTCCACTCAAATCCATTTGAAAATTAACATCTCTTATTTTGATATTATCTGTAATCCTGAACACTATCAGCAGATATAATAGGTTTAAAAAAACATAACATTTACAGTTGAGCCTTATACTCTGATGCATGTTTTTCGCTAATTAACCCATTTTAGTTGTTTTGTATCCCAGGATGCTCTGTATTCATCATTTATATGCTCTATTTAACTCTTTTCAGGCAGAAGACAATATGAATATATACAAGCAAGCTCCTGCATATGTTACCCTAGTGAATTGCTCATTGTTTGATGAATGTGCTAGCTGGAAAGCGATTATTGTAACTGAATAGAAAATTCTTGTTCTCTTGTTTAAAAAAAAAGCCAAAAACAAAAACAAAAAACCCCAACAATTGCACATTTTCCAGGACACGGTGTTCCTAAAAGGGACAGACTGACTCTATATGAAATAGAAAATACATACAGAAATTCCCATTTTTAAAAAAAAAGAGATTTTCAACATTGTCATATGTTACACTGCAAAATATTGTAACACTCCTAAACAAACAGACCCTGCAAAAACATTGATGTTGCCCCTCTGTATTGTCTCCACAGAATCTCTGAATGCATTTATACGTTTGGAAACCTGTTTTGCCAAAAATATTTGAACCTGAAATGTGATTCATATCCCAACAAACTGATTTGGTAAGTAGATGTTATTTCCTTTGCACAATTCAGTAAGATTAAGTTGAAGAATTTTTATTGGAATTATCTGGATGTTTCAAACAAAATAGAGTGTTCCTATAGGATTTTTTCCTTCCACACCTGGAGAACAGAATGTTACTGACATTCAGAACTGTAATGACTTTAGTAATGCTAACTATCTCTGGCAACCAACGTTTGACCTAATTCTGCATAAAGTGAACAACATTTTTAATGCCTAAGAGGTTTGAATGCCTTGTTCTGAATAAACTGGTGTACACGCACTTAATACAGATTTGAAAATCTTAGCCTACCTATGTAACAATGCACAGTTTCACCTTGGAAGAAACATATTGTTAAGTGAGTATAATGTAGTCTCCAAACCTTTGGCTTTTCTTTTTATTGAGATGGTTATCTGTGATTGTTTTTTCTGGCATGGGTTGCTTGTGACTAGATGGACAAACTGAATTCTCTCAGTACTTAAACTTAATGCCTAACAGTCAGATAAGTCAGAAAAGGGGCAAAGGAAGAGTTCATGGTGCTTATGAAAACCATGGACTTGTATGCTATAATGTTTTGAAAAATATATTTTAAAAATCCAAAGTCATGCAAGAGTAAACTCCATTCAGTAATGCGTCATAAATATCTGTACCATCCATTTTGAGCATACAACACGTGATGGCTTTTTTTTGTTCAGTAACATGCGATGTTACATAGTGCTTATGGTACCACATTGATTTTTAGCCTGACAGACATTGCCTGAAGTTGCTAGTATTAAATTTAGAGATGATACGTACACAGGATGATTGATTTGAATATTGGAGACATTTTAAATGGAGGAGAATTAAATCAAGTGGAGTATTCAAGTTTGGTTTGTGATTTTCTTTTTGGGCCACAGGCTGGTTTAGGCTGTGTGCAAAACTATGCTTGCTCCTCTTTCCTTATACTGTATGAGGTGAAAATATTATTGTTATATGGTTTATTGCACTGAAAATGAAAGTTATAATTAGATTTCTGCTTCTATCAAAGCCTATCCTAAAGCTTCTGTTAGAAACAACTAGACAGATTTACTTTACTAAAAGGGCAGTGCAAGAAATAAATCAAGTAAAATATGATTCGATGCCTATAAGCAGGTGAGTGAGAATCATAAAACACCTTTATTCAAAAATATTTATTGAAAACGGATATTTAGAAGGAAGAACCCTGTGGCTGGAACTAAAATAATTCCCAAAGCAAGCACAGACATGAAACTTCAAAAGACAAATTTGAGACTGACTAGAAAAGGGAGCAAGAAAAGTTTGTTTGGAGCCAGTAATTATCTTTTAGGATTTTACACCCTGCATTGTATGAATGCACTGTTACCCAATTAACCTGGAGCACAAGTCCTTCATTCATTACTAAACTCTTTCTGTTTCTCTATATGAATGACATATTCTGAGACAACGTCATGCAGTGAGAGTGTTTTTAATATATTATTTTATAACTTGAAATTAATTTTCTTAATTTAGCCATCATCAATGAATTAATATCTATGATTATTCTAAAGGAATTTTTTTTCTCTGATATTGTCAATAATATCAGATTAATCTGCAGTCTGAACTTCGTGGTACAAATTCTGGAAGGGTGGTAGTTCTTTGGGGGAATTCAGCTTCAAACTAGAAATAGGTCATTTATTAAAGAAGTCACAGAAATAGTGAGAAATTCTTTCCTCCTCTAGCGTTTCTCCCTTTTTCCCTTCATGCATTTCATATTACCAATGTGTATTTTTTTTCCAGCACCCAAATTTTGCCAGTATGTTAGAATGCGTTCATCTTGCTGAGATTTGTTACATACTCAAGTTTTATTGTAATTGACAGTTCAGGGTAGCACTGTCCCTTGAGTTTTGCATTTTATTTTCTGTTGAAATGTTTACTACCTTGTTCTGATAATCTCTGCCAGTGAGAACAGACCAAAAAAAAGGAGGGGTGATGTCCTCATTTCAGAAACACTGCAAGGAGACCAAAGATCAGAAGGACAGACGTTGGAGTAAGAATTATTCAGAACTGATTTGTGAGCAAATGCAAGAGTTGCCTGCTTTCCTGGATGATATTAGCCATTAAATGTGGGAAAGTCAAGTCTTCCATTTGCCTGGGAGAGCTCAAAGGGATTCATAAAGGGAACCATGATTCCTAAATGAGATTCATCGTACAGATCAATAGCTTGCGTGAATTTTGACTGTGTTTAAAGCTCAGCACAGCATTTCAGGCTGGATGACCCCAGATAAGGATTTACAGGCTTAGCATTTATTAGCATTCAAGTTTCAAACTTTGGGCTTTGTGCATAGCTAATTATATATTGCACTATGTTATACAACTTGCATCATTTTTTTATACATTTTAACTGATCCAAAAGGGGAAATATATCGGACATGGACAGATCAAATCATTTTGCCTGGGGAAGCAGCCTCACAGCCTGATTTTTGAGAGTTGCAATTAGCTAGGTACAGCGAATGCAACGGTACTGGGAGATAGCTGAAAAGGACTGGCTGTTCCCAGGTGCTCTGTGAGGTGTCCTTCCCTGGCCTCACTGTGTATGAGAGATTTGAGCTTTTTGTAAAACTGGGCCTTATGCAAGGACTTTGACTCTTCTGTGTTCACTGAAAGTCACTGGAGACGGCCGCAGGTATTTCTCTGCTTTTTTAATTTTTTATTCAAGATATTTAGAGCCTAACAACTGAATTCCAAAGAAGCAGCAACTGCTGAGAGCATCCTTATTTCATGGGCAGCATGCAACATCTTTAAGAACTGATGCTTGCCTGGATGGATTTGGTCTTGTCAGCTTGCTTTCACTGTTATTTTCTGTTTCATCTACATTTTTCCTCCAGTTGTCATTGGTGTCAAAAGAAAAATAAGACAACTGATTCAAAGGTCAGAGACATCATTTCAGATTTGATGAGTCAGTGACAATAGAGCTCAGAGAAGTAGCCCTTGGCAAAAGTAGTGACAGTTTTGATGGCGAAATGGTTACAGGCAGCTGTGAAGGGAGGCTTCTTTCTACATAGAAAGATAAATAATGAATTAAAACTTCTATTGATGATACATGCAAAAGATTCAATTAAGGACAAGATTGGTCCTTAGTTTTCATACCCTGACAAGTGATGAAGGTTTGAATATTACGGCTGCTCCTATGAATGGGTCATGATCGCCAGCAGGTGGTATGAAGCAGGTCCCCTAGGATTGAATCTCACCCCTTATATGATACAAAAGGATAGAGCCTTTCCCAAACATATCCCTTGTCTTGCCCAAATATATCCCTAGTGCAAGTGGCCCTGCACAACCAGGAGACAAGTGGCTACTTAGATGGCACCAGTACTGTATTTTTTTTTCTCCCTGAAGCAAGGAAGAAACCAGAAAATAACAGTGAAATGTAAACTTATGTTAATAAGGACATGACATTTAAATGATGAGACCACTATTAATTGTCTTCCTCCTCAAACTGAAAATATATCTTAAAATGAAAGTAATGAGCTGCATTAAGTCACAGAACGTTTCCTATGTTATAGGTCCTCAGCTGACAAAACTATGTGCACTGCTCCACACCCTGGCCTCTCCATTTGTCATTTAATCACTAGAAAAGCTAGAGGAGGAATCAACATAAAAACACATTTCTTGCAGGGGAAACCACTGTGTTACCCACTTTGATTTGCAATAGAATTTCACCAAAAATGTCCACATCAAATTTATTTCCTGTTGTTACTCTAATGTAGTCTCTAAAATAGAGAGGGAATCTTTGATAATATTAATAAAAACTTCCCTCCTTTATGCTTTGATTCTTGCCTAGAGTAGGAAACTGGTCACAGAAAAAGTAGGTCACTGAAATAATTGCTGTACTGAAAATAACATAGCCTGACAGTTCTGGGGTTGAGCTACTTTATGTCCATTGGGCTGTAGCAGGTTTGGAGTCTGTGTATTAACATAAAGATGGAAGTCTCTAGTATTTAACATTAGTTGTGTACTTGTGCCTAATCTCCTGTAAGAGGTGCTTTCTTGTCAGCTAGATGAGATTTATTTTCATTTTCAAAGCTACCTGCCAACTATATTTAAAAAAAAAAAGTAAGATTATTTATAATTGTTCTTGCACATACTACATTTTTATTTTACCAGACACTGTGTGTATATGTATTTCCTTTCTGATCACCTTTGCTCTTGTTGTCCAGCTTTGTCCAGTTATTTAGCACTTAATTCCTCTCATTTTTGCACAAACTTTTAAGATGGGTTTCTTCTTTTAGTAACATTGCAATTCACTTATATAACAGAAGTTTATGTGGAATAGGAAAAAAAAGACAAAGGTGGGGGGAAGGTGGAAAAGGGGATCCAAAGGACAACTGAAGGTCAGATTGGAAAGTCTTTATGTTGCATTAATTCCCAACTGTTGCCTTATCTTATATACATGGTGTACCACGGGAGAAAGATTTGACTGTGTGAAATACATTTTCCTGCATTGTGTGATCTCATGTCAAATACGTGCTATATTTAAAAAAAATATAACTCAAAGGAATGTTTTAAACCTCCTGGTAAATATGCTCCTTTCTAAATCACTTACATAGAGCAAAGTAAGGGTAAGAATAAGGTTATGCCTTCCAGTAAAGACACATAAATCAGCAGGAGAGAAAGTCTCTACAAAACACAGGAATGAGCTTCAAATCATAGGTTTTACTGAGGACAGTATTAGAAAAATAAAACATGATTGTAGTTTTAGAGACAATACTATTGCTTCTTATGTTTCACAATTCTATTTTTAGACAGCCAAAAGCTCTAGTGTGTTAAAAAGCCATTCCTCATGAATTATGCATTTGTTCTTTTTCATTTGGCTACAGTGCCTTTGTCATATGAGTCCTCAAGATACTGAAGATGTATGTATGCTATGTCGAGATTTTTTGTTGGCAGTATGCACGTTTTCTGTTCATGCTTTTTGACTTGTTTTGTATATTTATATGTTGACTAGATTATACACTTTCTTTGCGACAGCCTTTTGGTTTTTTTCTTTTTCAGGGGGGTGGGGTTAGTATTTTCAGATAGATCTACTGCATTGCTTCTGCTTAGACATTTTTTTAAATTAGGAGTTTAGGAATGTGGGTATCAAATTTAAAAAATATCCCCTTTAATTTTTAAGGACTAGTAGGACAAAAGTGTTCTTCAGTTAGCCTCCTGGCTGCCCTTACACCTTACAGAGAGATAAGAGAGACTGCTCAGTTTGATGTCAGTGTTGGGCTAAACATTCTGGGCACCTCTTGACCCCACCATGTTGTAAAATATTTTAGGCAACTATCTTAACTCTCGCTTTCATGAACAAGAATACAGCCTGCTTATGCATGTCGGGAAGAATTTATTTTCCACTTGGTGTTTTATTTTTGAGATTGTATTACTGAAGTTGTACATAATTTTCATGGTATGAAGATGTATACTGGAACCCTCAGCTGTCCATCAGCAAGCCAGTACTTTCCTCTGCCAGTCACAAACCCCCCACCAAACTGTCCTGCATGCTAATGAGACGTTTGGTATATTAAAAAAACAAAGGCAGAGCCAAGTAACCTCCAAAACTGCATATGTAATCTATTTCTCATTATGGAGTTATTTAATTGGTGGCATAATTCAGCTTGAAAGGATGGCTCTGCAGTGGTTAGTGACGTAATCTAGGGTGTGGGCTCCATTTTGTGTTTTACCAGGGATGACTTGTGTCACATTCGGTCAGTAATTTAGTTTCTCTGTCTTCTCCCTCTGTAAAATGAGCATGAATGCCCTATTTCACTAAAATATTCTGAAGGTAAACAGATCATCTTTTGTGAAGCATTCAGGCACCCTCCTCATAGATGTCAGATAAGAATTTATCAGAGATCAATGAATTGCAGAAAACAAGACATTTTCTGCCATTGAAAGGACAAATGAATGTATTTGTGTCTCATTTTCACAAGAACATTTACTTTAGCCTTGAAGGAAAGGCAACCACGTCTTACTCGAAGTGCTTCCCCTGACCTCTGCTTCCTTTTCTCCTTAGCTGTTTCCATCATCTCAGATGCCAAAGGTTCCTTTTCACAGTCCTTCACAGTCACTTGTCATCTGTAACCCTGAGTATTTTGTCTCTGCCTTTCTCTGCCCTGAAAAAGCTACAGATTAAAAATAAATAAAGTAGTTTTTCTGCTTTCCAAAAGCTTAGTTCATGCTTAGTAGTTCTGCTCTATCAAGTCAAAAGAGATGAAACTCCTCTTAGACTGGGGTTTTTCTGGTTGTGTGTGTTTTTGTTGGGTTTTTTGTTTTGTTTTTTAATTTAGTAGACAAAATAATACTTCAACATCTTATATTAGCTGTAGCATCTAACTTTATGGTTCACCACCGTACAAGTTTGCAGATCCAAATCTGCAGAATTTATTCAAACTGAACACCTACTGAAATTAATCCTTACCTTGATTAAAACTCCAATTTCTCTTTTTGTGTATTTTAAATGCTAAATTCTTTACCATGGTCTTCTGTGGTATGACATGAGTTTAAATTATGGGAGTTTGTATGGTATGAGTAATATTCAACAAAATGAGTAAATGCAAGTTAACAGTCTCATAGCTGATGGAGGAATTTTACCTACGTTACAGTATTTCTGGTTTTGTTCTGTCAAAATACCTCTCTCTGATTATGGCAATTATGAACACTCAGGAGTTGTAAATTACTATTATTTTGACACATTTGTCTTTGCTTCCTTCTTTTTAATTCTGTGGTTATTTTAAGTAGCTAGTCTTTTTTTTATGAACCATACTTTTGTTTGTACTCATATTTGCCATATTGCTAAAATCTGGAGCAGAATTGCTTTGGATCTTGCGTGAGCTTTAGAAAGAAAACCAGCTGAAGGGGAGGGCAGCCGTTTCCTTGCTGCTCGGGGGCAGACAGCAGGGCTAGGCAGGGGGCTGCGGGTTACCCCTCCGCTCCAGGGCAGAGAACTTGTGTGTTTGGGTCACAGGAAGAGTAGATGCTGTATTCCTCCTCCTGGCCCTAAGCACCATGGGGGCTGCACCACAACCTGAGCTTGAAATGCAAAATTAAGCATAATATTGCCAAGTACAGCTGTTACCTGCATGTGAACACCAGTACAGGGTGTACCATGGAGCCTGTGGGATGTGGGAGCCTTCCCCAGCCTCAGGGATCCCTAAGGATTGCTAAAATTACATTACTGCTACTATTAGTAGAAAGAAACTTTATACATGTTTTATACACTGGGAGAATAAATGTAAAAGTACAAATGACTCAAGGAGATGGGTACAAGTTCTTGCAGCTTCTTACTTTACTGAAAAATTTTAAATTATATATAACATTAGGAAACTGTGACCTTGATCTATCTTTATTTTCTTTGTAATAAATTGAGGATAATTTTAAAATGTGTTCAGTTACTCATAGCAATTTTAAAATGACAGAAGTTCTGTAATTAAAAAGGTGATAACATGGCAAAGTATAATGATATTTTAGAACGTACTGTGGCAAATACTGGTAGGATATAGTTGGTCTAAATATAGGAACTAATGTAGGAAGTTTCCATGCTCTATGTCGATGACATTATTGCACTGCAAAGAGTTCATAAAAATAAATCACAATTTTACCTCTTTCAAATCATCAGCATGTGTGGTTTGTGTTTATACTACATAGTTCAAGTTTTGACTTCTTGTTTTGAGTTTTAAAACATTATCTTTATTCATTTTTTCAGACATGCTCATGCAGTAGAATTTCCCTTAAACTGAAATTTTGAGTGATGATGACTATTATGAACATGTACCAGAGCTCAATTTTTACTCTATATACTATGTGTCTCCTTCTGTGTATGGCCTAAAATAGGGGGGAAAGGGAAAAAAAAAATACAAAAATAAGCTGAATATGTCTTTTTCTTACATTGGGAAACTGACCTGCAAAGCCTCCCAACCTGTAGCTGGATTATGATGATACTATAAAGCTAAAGTCTTTTCTTTCTCATGTACTTTATTTCAAAATATTTAAAGCATTCAAGTCAAAAAGCTGATTAAAAAAAATTAGTGTATTGTATTTTATCAGTAATTTGGACGGGTGAGAAATGAAAGCTAGATGGTATGTGGATAGTGCTAAGATAATGAAATAATTGAAATAGACAGTATTTCCGTGAGGTGGGAGACAGAGCTTTGGACTCAGAAAAATAATGAATGCTACAATATACTACCGACTGCTTTTTATCTCAGCGCCTATGATTTTGTTTTCTTCCAAGTCCTAACACTTGACACCATGATGAACTTTGTAAGTATTTGTAGGCTATTTTTAGCCAAAACAGAAAACACTATATCTCGTTTCCACCACAAACGTGTGGAAGTAGAAGCTCACATGGCTTTCATAGCAGTGTTCAAGCAGCAGTATCGGAAAACTCCAAAAAGCAAACCGTCCCCCAGGCCCATCACTAAAGTTGTCGAACGGTGACTGGTCTGTTTGCACCGTTACTGCTGCAGACCAAGGGTCAGCACGACAGCAGGAAGAAACCTGTCATTTGAAAATGGACTCGAAAGGGTAGAGAAGGTGAGGCCGCGTGGAAGGAGGCGAGCGGGATGACTGCGCTCTGAGATGCTGCAATGCAGGGGAGTGAAGCTAATCCTTCCTGATGTGGTGGCTGGGGGCTGAGGGAAGCCGTGGCCTCTCAGAGGGGGGAAGGACTGCCCTCCCCCACGACAGTATATGTGTGAAGATGTCTGAAAACAGCTCTGAAGAAGAAAAGAAAAACTGAGGATTCCGTTCACCCCTCCAGTTATGTTTTTAAGTACCTATATTCAAACAGTTACATGAGAACTAGGCACTTTAAGGGACAGCTGTGTTGGTACTGGGTCTCCTACAGCTTCATGTCGGTCCAGCTACCAAACACAGAGGATCTAGCATTTTCCAAAATTATAGTTGTCTGTACCGTGCGAGACTGAAGAGGCTGCAATAGTGAAGGAGCAGTTTGGGAAGGCATACGTTCATTAACACTGCGGGACCACCTGTAGTTTCCAGGACAGACACAAAAAAGATGCGCAATGAGTTGGCTGTAGCGGCTGAGAAAGACTGGCAGTGTTACAGTGTGGTGCTGTCTCTCACAAATGATACCCAGTATAACAGCAGTTGCAAAGATCATCCCCAATAGGTCATCTTTAGACAGCTTAGAGCTGTTTACAGTTTAACTTAGTAGCTTGTGCAGGTTTTAGTAGTTGGGTTGCTGGAGTGAACACAGTACCGCATTAATTCTCTTTAGCTCTAGAAGGCCCTTCTCGTCTTCAGTAGGTAAATAGGACAATGGGACAGCAAAATTCCTCTTTTTTTTTTTTTTGTGTTACTTGGGAAAAGATGTTACAGAGAAATTTCAAACCACTGAATGTGGTTTCTTGACTGTCAGCTTTATAATGCAGACTGGTAGTGTATACTACTTATAAATAAAAATACAAATGAAGCCAGAACACTAGGCGTGTGCTGGAGATGGCATTTTAAAGTTAACTTTAAAAAAAAAAAAAAAAAGTTTGGTTTGACTTAGATCTTGTTTACATTTAACTTTGCTATGGAGGGACCTAAGAACAACATTTTTTTAATGTCATTGTAAAGAATGCAGTAAATACTGTGAAAAAGCAGATGCTATGTAGCTTCACTAATAATTTTAGAGTGCGGACTTGACCAAAGTGTTACCGCAATTTTCCTGCATGTGCCTTACAAGGAGGAGGAGATGTGCCATACCAGCCTGTTCTGGCATATTTGTATTCCTCTTGCCAGCGTGGTAAGGAGCAAGTAAATTCACCTTACTGAGCTTCATGGGGGTGAAGTTGAAGGAAATGCCAGTCATGCCTCCATGCATTCAACCCAGAATTGCTTGCATGATGCAAAGTGACTTTCTCTTAATCCTGCAATATGCTGGGACTGTGCAAAAATTGCCCATCTGTCATGACAATCAAATAATCCAAGACTAAAAAAGCAACTTGCAATTAGACTTTCAAAGTAACCCAGAAGGTTTTAGACACTACCTCAAAACCTCTTTGAAAGTTTTCCTAACTAAAGTTTTAAAAAAATAAAAAAGTAAACATCATTTAAAAGCAAAGCCATTAAGAAGTGGGTCAGTTATTTAGGTAGCATCACTTACGTGATGTCCCAAGTGCATTGAAAAGGTATTTTCTCTCACAGAGTTTCTGGGGAAAAAAAAAATCTACAAGTCACTGGAGAAGATAAAGCCTTTTTTGCTAAGAAAAAAGAGAAATTAGGGGAGTGATTCACAAAAGAGTTTGAATATAGGTTTCAAGACCATAATAAATATAAAGCTGCAGGATTCATTGACAAAGATACAAGGACATGGTTCCCTCTCATTTTACAAACATGTTATCTGTAATGCCAGCCTGATTCCTAGCTGAAAGTCAACATTCTTTCCTTGACCAAAGATTAGATTAATGGTTGTCCTGGAATGATCGGTGTGTTGCATTCTGGCACGTACTGAGAACACCAAAATTAGCTAGCATTTAAATAAAGTTGGGTTGCAGAAATGCAATACTGACGACGGTCAGGCTAGGTGGATGTTTGCTACAGTATTTGTTGCTCTGTCCATCTGCTTGAAAATAATCAGCTATGTTAAATTTACAGCAGATATCTCCCCTCTCATTCTTTGCTGGCTAGCTGGCAATGTGGAAATGATTTGTAGACGTATGGGCAGCGTCTTTTATACTAAAATTATTTTTAGTATAAAATCTACTAGGACCTTAGGGAAAATCACTAAAATGGAGGACACAGAAATAAACTAAGTAAATCAAAGACCAGACATTAATTGCATAAAGTATATGCAGTTATATTTATATTGCAGAAAAGTCTCAGGTTAGTCTCCATTGTTTTAAGCAGTGAGTGAAAATATGACAACACTCAACTAATTCTCAGTGACTTTATGTACAGGACTATATTATTTTCCCTCATTAACAAACAGAAAAACCAACAAGAGAGGAGCGCTTGATTAAGGCTTCTTGACAAAGAGCAAGAGTGGGGGTTAGCATAGGGTATCTTAAAGTTTAGGTTATGACCAGCAGTAGAATTGCTAAAAGGTTCAGAAATGTGACTAAATAGACAAACTGGAAAAGCTCATTTCCCTCTGGTTAGAGGAATGAGCAGTGGAGAGGATTGCTGTTGATGAGAGTCCACCAGGCAGGCACAGCCGGTCCTCTCCTACCCCGGCAGCAGCTCGGTGCCTCCTGGCTGGGGGTGCCACCATAACTGCAGGTGGTCCTCGCCCTCCTGCTGGCATTGCCTGGGGATAGCTGTGCAAACGCTGCCTGAACCAGGAACAAGGCTGATACTTTGTGGTTTGGTATCCTGGAGTTTTCTTTGAACCAAGAGCTCTAGAATATACGTGCGTGGGATGGTTGTGATTGGCATCAACAACAGGGTCCTGGTACATTTAGACTTGCGAAATGATGCAAGACGCTATGACATAAGACACTAAGATTGTGGCATGTAAATGAAGAGAGAGATGGGGACTGAAAATAGGTGAATATCTTCCTGTAAGATTTTTAAATGTTTCTTGGTTGGGTTTTTTTTGTTGGGGTTTTTTTTCCCAATAAATATCCCTGACTCCTGAAACCCGTGAAGGAAGAGAGTGCAGATGCACTGTCTTTTAAACAGTTTTAAATAACAATATTAATATTATGAATGAGGGACTTTAAGAAGAAAAGAGGACAAAAAGCCAAACATCAATTTCCTCTTTCTTTCATCACTTTCCTGGGAGGCATTATGTCAGCTTTTCTTTGCCGTGCTCTCGCTTTAATACCTTTGCTGGCATGAGAGCCTCAGAAGTCAGCCTAGACTTGTAGGGTGTGGGAGAAGGGTGGCCACAGAAGTGGCATCGGGGCTCCACGTGCAGCACAACTGCACAGCCTCTCAGCTGCTTAGCTGATAGTGCAATAGACTAAAGCGTGTAACTGCGTGCCCCCAGGAACCAGGCAATCGCACAGCGCGTGTTCGTTAGGATCAGTCCCTCTGCCCGCATGGGGCTGGTGAGCATCTGCCGCTGTGCCAGAATGAGGAGCTGCAGCTTCCTCTGAAGAACCTCGCAGTACAGCCTGTGTAGTCCATTGGACAAGCTATTTTTGGTTCTGCAAAATCAATTAGAAAGCAGAGGCAGGGTGAGAACCAGTTGAGAGAGAACCGGGTGCTTTTTTGAGGGAAGGAGTGATCTAAGGAAGAGTTAAAAATGGGTGTTAAACCAAGAAAAATGGGAAGCAGCTTGATCATACACGGGGGATGCTTTACTGCAACTTGCTAATTCAAGTTGATATTTAAATATCTTGACAGTATTGAAGGGGTTAAAAAACATAATGGCCAGAGCATTCAAGCCTGTACAATTGCATGAAAACCCCATAACAGCAACAAGAAACTGCTCTCAAATGCCAAACCTGCAACTAGTCTAATTTGAAATGCTGGTTAGAAGCTATGGGTCTGCAGTTTGCATGCCAATTATCTGAGCGTCAGTGATTTTTCTCTTGTTCAGTGCTGTGATAATAGATAATAAACGGGTTGTTTTCTTAGCAATCTTTAAGTTCAGTTATTGGGATGCTGGAGGCGGATGGTTCTTGGAGGAAGTCTGTCAGCCCCAGAATTTGTTTCCCTGTTGGTTTGTCAAAGCTATTCTTTTGACCTTCAAGGTGCAGAACAGGGCTCATCTATTCACTCAAGCTTTTGCCTGAGGAGAGGAGACTGAGGGAAATCAAGCCTGTTCTTGGATCACAGTCTATTTGGCTTGACGTTGTCAGTAAGCGTTATGTATCACTGTAAATGTTTACTTAGCCTGTTGGTGAAGCACACTTTATAAGATGAAGGATGTATAAAAGCAGCGTGGCTATGTGTAAAGAGCGAGACAGTTAAATGGCACTAGGGCAGAACAAAGAAATGAAAGAAATGAAATGTATTTTTACTGTAACCCATCCCAGTGCATCTGCACTGAGGTGGACATCGGCAATTATTTTCCATGATTTTGGAGACCAAAATGTGGCTACTAAAATGGAAGACTGTAGGTGTTGGTTAAATTGCATTTTACATCTGTATGAAAATACATATTTCAATTTAAAATACAACACTGAAAGCTGCGTGGTAGAAGCAGTATTTACAGAAGGTTGATCTGCTCCTCCTATAGTATGTAGACTGCATTAAAAGTAAAAGCTGAGCATGAACTTGAGGAAAACCCTAGAGCCAAGGGGCAATGGGTCTCTGTTCTTCCAGGCTGTTCATGGTGTGCCCCTGCACACAGGCAATAGAGCTCCTGAAACCTTTGCATGGCAAGGCTGACTCCAGCTTTCCTGCACACAAGTGCTCCATCAGTGTTACAAACAGAGCTATCGAGAGCCTAAGATTTATCAGTTAAGAAGCTTTTGGCAATGATCTTGGGCTCTTGATAGCCCTATTTGCAAGTCCATTTACTTGCATGGATTGAGCATTCACGTTTTAGAAGTTTGAAACAAGTAGTTTTTACAGATGTGGTAGGTGGTCATGTTTCTAATTCTCAAATTATCTTCAAATTTCAAGCTGTCTGGAATGTTCTGCCTGAAAACCTTTTGCCAACAAAAGTTGGAGTTTAAATCAAAAGCAGAAGTTTTGTCTGGTAAAAGTAGTAATTTTTTTTTTTTTTTTTTTGACGGGATTTTTCTTTTAATTGTAACTTTTGTTCTGTGTCTGCTTGGAAATGAAATAGCAAACAGCTAGATCAAAATAAACCAAAAACTTCCTGAGAAAAAAAATAAAATTAAAAAAATACTCCTGTTTTTGAGCAGGAGAAGGAGTTGCATTTTCTGGCAAACTTTTCCTATAAATGTTTTATAAATCTGAAAGGAGGTATTGTGGAATTAAAGATGAAAAATAGTTCTTTCTCTGCTTTTACAAAATGCATTCAAAAAGTATCTTCTTGTTCCATGGTCTTTTCACCGATTATATGCACAGCAAAGGCAATACAGATCCACTGCTGTGCTCCACCCAGAGTAGCAAGCCACTCTGAACTCGGAACAACAGGCATAAATACTTACTGAATCTGAATGTCAATACCTTACGCCATTTTTGTACAGGTGCCTATATAACACAGTGTTGTACTGTAGTAGAAAAGCGTTTTTGCAGTCACTGTGGCACATGAGAAACCTTCTCTGTCTCGTCCCATCCAAGTCAAAGCGGTTACAGCTGTGTGATTGCAGCTAGCGTGAAGTGATGCAAATGCTCCTTTCCATTTACTATTGCTCAGTGTAAAAATAGAGCACAGCTGGATCAGACGACTGGCTAGACCATCGGAGTGTGGATTTAGGGAATGAGAGAGATTTTGTGAGTTTGGGTGGGGTTTTTTTTAATAATTCCTAGAGACTGTAAAAATCGGCTTAAATGTCAAATTTCTGAGAAATTATTTCTATGAATAAATCTGATCAATATAAACTTTGCATCCATCCCCCATGCAACACATTTGGTGAAAAACCTCACCTCTGAACATGCCTTCAAATGTTCTGAAAGTGCAGATCTGAACACCCCGGTTATTGCTAACATATAATGTTTAAAAAATAATAATTTGCCATGAAATTCTGTAGGCAATGTGTTAGGAAAGGAATTAAGAAATACAGGGAGTAAGAAATAGATTAGCTTAGGCTATTATAACTAACCTAATTTTTTTAAATGCCTGTCCAGTTTATCTCTCCTGCAGCTGTATCAGACCTTGTAATGGGATTAGGCTCTTCCTTAAAAAGCAAAAATTTTCTTTTTTTTCAGAGCCATAGGTTTCTGGCAGGGAATAGTATTCCAGTTATCCCCCCCAAAGAGACGATGCACTTTATTAAAGGCAAAGAGGGAGTACCTATAGAGAGTGAGTCAGGGTGTGAACTCATTCGACATGATGGGGAGTGGTACACAGTGCATGCATTGCACAGCAGGCTGGTCCTTATTTTGTTTAGATACAAATGCTGTTACTGGAATAACTTTATGGCTCAGTATTGGTCTGGATGAATGCTGCAGAAAGCCTGTCTCCTCACAAAAGGGGGAGAAGGAATTCACTGTTTAAAAAAAAAATAAAAACCCTATGCTTTGCCAGCTCTGACCTGAATGAGGTCATAAACTCACCACAAGTGCCCAGTAAACTGCAAGTGTTAAGATTCCTCCAAAAGGATGGAAGTCCCGAAGTTCAGCTTTTCAGTGATCGCAGCTGTTAAATGGCTGCCACACTCTTTCTGTAAATTTGCCCAGTAAATGGAGTGTCCTGATTACAGAGCATCCTGACACAGTTGGCACCCAGAATTGGGGAATCAAAAATCTCTTAATACTAGTCATGAAAAAGGAGAAAGAGGGATAGGGTCTGTGAGTAAGCAACAGTTGCTGAAGCTGTTGGGGGTCTCTCCAGAGAGATGTGTCCTGTCTAGCAAATGGGAATATATCTGGGATTCAGTTAACTTGGTCTAGTAAGTCACTTATTTCTTTGAGAAAGTGAACTCAATACGTCTATGACTGCTAACCATACCATGGTTTGCATCTTGGAAGCATGGAAAGCATGCAGCAGTCAGTGGATACACAGCATGTTCCCCTAGTGAATGCAGCACTCTTTCCTGTACTTGCGAAGGGATCTGCCGGGGTCACATGCAGAGCACTGAGAACAGTACTGTCATTGCTCTTAGTGATTTATTTTGCCCCTGATTTAAGCGGGATTATGAATTGAGGTTAAATTGCACATCTCTCTAATCCCTATTGTGGGTAGTTTCAGGACAGATATGCATGTGTCAGGAATTCTTAGCGGAGTCCCTGTTTAGCATGGATGAGAGCAGAGGGGGCTGCGCTGCACGACCTGCTCCAAAGACAAACTGAGAAATGTTGAGTGGGCTTGTTCCCTGGGATGCCCTGGGTAATCCTCTGTAGGTGCAGCACAGTTTTTCCTGCCAGGCCAGCACGTCTCTGGGAGGCTGTCCTAAAGCATGATTAGCAAAAGCCACGGAGTTGTGCCATTTTTCATTGTTTCTGCCCCAAGTTTAAGCAGGATTTGAAGCAAATGCCTATTAATAAGGAAAAGATTTGTAATCCCTATATTACAATTCTTTAAATATATATTAATAAATAATATATATGTGTGTATAAGTCTTATATGTATGTTTACATATATATATGCATACACACACACACACACACAAATGTGTGTATGTGTCACTGCTGTTATCGTCACTCTGATTCCAGGTATCATACCTACTGAGGGCCACAGCCTGGCTGTCAGGAGCTGGCGTGACTCTGACATGACCCTGACTGGCAGAAGCCAGAGTGTGACTGGGGCAGATGGTTTCATGGGGCAGGGCAGCATGAGGTGGCACTGGACCATAGCAAAAGAGGCTACAACATAATTATCTATTACTCTTGCTCCTCTGTGTTAAGTGTTGAAACCTGACACAGAATGTGCTTTGAAAGTTCTTTTGTGTTTGTTGAATACAGCAGTATGCAGGGTCTTATGCATTAAGCATGACAATCTGGTTTTCAAATAGATGCTGTCCTGGATTTGTAAGTCCCAATCATCCTTTCTCCCCACGCATACATGCAGAAAACACTGCTTTGGAGTAAGGTAGACCCTATTGATTTATGGTTTGGTTTTTTTTTTTCCTTTTTTTTCTTGTCATGTGGCTGATTCCCGTGTAAAATAGGTATGTTGAGTGAATATGATGCTGAATATGCCCCAGGTCACCTAGAGGAAGCATGTATTTGCTAAGACATGAAACTATAACTTCCATGAGCAACATTTGCATTGGAGTGTGTTACTTCCAGTAGAAAAAGGACTGATAACATAGGTTTCCACATCTCCTGGGATTTCATTTTATGACCTGTCTTTCTACAAACTATGAAGTGTTTGTCTTGTGTCCATGTATGATTTTAAATGAAAAAGCATACTCTGTGCTCTACTCCAGCCATATAAACAAAAACACAGACAGAAGTCTTTATTGAGCTGTAGTGAGCTGTTCAGCACAAAATTGAACTCCAGCCAACTCCACCCCTCAACACTGTCTTAAAAACAGCTCAGATCCGGTTTTACATTTCCCTATTAGATTTGTGTTGGGATCACACAGACCTAAAAACAAATGGAAGGGAAAAAAATCACCTTGAGGTTAGGGCTTTCAGTTAACCAATAAAAAAGAAGACAGCACCTAGCTGTCAGGGGAAAGACATCCACAGGAGTCTCCTGCTTGAAAAAGATAAAAAGTTGGGAGTAAGAGAATTTGAGTGCTCAGTCTGAATAAGAAGCAAATAAAGTACTGTGGATGGCAGGACAGGGAAAATTCTGTAGTGAAAATTAAAATTTTCCAAGAGCCGTCTCTAAAGAGCTAATGTTCTGCAGAAAAGATACAGGAGCTATGAAGAAAATCGCTGCTCATGCTGGAAGTAGCCACACACATTCCTTGACTTGTGCCCATTTGCTGCAGAACCTGCCCATCCTCTTGAGTTCCCCGAGCCAGGCGGCAGCTCCAGGAGGAGAGAGATTTTTGGTGTGACAGCTTCAGTCAATCAACTCTTCAGTAGACATGAATCGGAGTCATGGTAGACTCCCCCACCAGGTTCCCTCCAACTGTTTGATAAATTATAATGAGTTCTGGGAAGTTCTGGTGGCCTGGGCCACTGAGCATGCCAACTTGTTTGCATTGGTTTTTAAAAAAGATAACCTGGGGTAGGATAAAACAGGATTCTTGGCCCAAAACTTGATCTAGAATGGTCTTACTAGTAGGAGCAAGCTAAGAGAAAGGATGAAAACAACATTTTAAGGCTTTTTTTCTTTTTTCTTTTCACTTTTTTTTACTTTCCAATTAATACAAAGATAAAACTGCTAGTCACAAAGAGTGGCGACTGTTCTCGTTTTTTCAGGCTAGAAGGAAAGAGAAGGCACTAGTAGAAATGCTGTGAGAAAGCTAATTCTCAGGAGAGATGTGACATAAATTTTAGGCTGAAGTGCAAGATTTTCAAAAATATTTTATGCATTCTAATCACTGTCCCCACTTTCAAAATGAATAAGCACCAGGTACTCCCACTGCGATCAGTAGTTTTTAAAATTAAACCATCCAAATAACGGCGTTTGAGCCTAACATTAGGGTTTCCAAATAAAATCAACACAGAAAGCCTGTTCAAGAGATTCAGTTAAATGTCTAGCTTCTTGAGGGTAATTATCCTAAACAATTTTCCAAGTCATCTGAAACTACATTGTCATTATTTACAGGAATTCCAACACATTTCAGAAACTCTGGGGTGTCATCAAAAGGGAACGAACGTGTTACTGGATGAGGGGCTCTGTAAGCAAAGCTGTCAAAGCCAAGGACCTTCAAAGGTACTTCTAGGGAAGCAGGACTTTCCAGAACTTCAAAACCTGGTCAGGTTAGAGGCTGTACAAAAAAGAGAGTTATTTTCCTGCACTCATTTGTCTATTTATATTTAGCATGTTCTTGGCATCAATAATTAACAAAGGTGTTATTAATAGAGGATTCCTCCTCTTACTGATATTCAGAATAGCCCACATTGCATTTGAAAATTTTATTTGGTTTGAGTATTGTCAGGGTGCTCTCTGCTAGACACGGGCTACAGCACAGCTTTATTCCTTCAAATATCATTAAAGAGGACTTGTTGAGGCTGTAATACTTATTAAACAGTATAAATCACCCAATTTCATAAACAAATGCTCTGGCGTCCTTTTTCATTTGGGTGTAGAAGCTCCTCGCATGCAATTGCTAATTGAAATCACTTTCCTCAGTGACCCCCAGGCAGCCTTGATGCAATGCATCCCTGATTTCTGATTGCGAGTCCAGAAGTCAAAAGCAACAAAAGATAGTTTTATTTCTAGTCTTTGTTTTAATTTGTAATTTTGAAGTTAAGTGCTTCCAAAGTTGCCAGACAACAGTGCAATTGCCTTTTTAATTGCCTAATGTGAGAAATGTTTGCCAAGTGCCTTGGTAACTGAAGAAATACTGCAATTTCCTGATTAATAAAAGCCTTCTGTAATTTAGTTTTATGTAGCATACTGACTTTCATTCACCCAAGGAAAATGTCCTTTGACATGGCCTCTTTTACAGTCCTTGATTATTTGAACACAGCTATTTATCTGTATTTCAGATCTATTTATGTACAAATAAATGCTTTAACAAAAAAAAAGAAAAAAAGCCCTTGCATGAGCAATATGCACAAATTCCATGGATCTTCTGCGTGACTTGAACTGCATAATTGTACATTTAGTTCTAAAAATGGATGACTTACACAAGGGAACACTAGCCTGCAGCCATGGACGAAAGTGCATATTTCTGTGAAATATTCAAATGTGAACCTCAGTTTCCACAGTGAAAATGAAGATTTACATATTTGATAGGATCTGGAATTCCTGTATGTCTTGCAGCAGACCTAGATGTCATATGAGTCCCTAGAAAGTACATAGATTGTAGTAATAAAATGGATGTAGTTCAGCAGCAAGTATCACTGAAAGAGTAACACAACGTAGACTGTCATTAGAAATCATCCACTTCATTCCAGTTTTAGTTACAAATGAGAAATGTTCAAAATGTTGAGAGTTTCCATTGGGACGAGCCTTTGGAAAGGAGTGTCTTTATCAAATTTTCCTTACTCGAAAAGCGAGAATGGTTGTCTCAAAAAAAAAAAAAAAAAAAAAAAAAAAGTCTGGTATTCTTAGACTATGGTCTGGATGGAAAAGAATGATCCACTTTATCTGAAGCCTGCAATAATTTGATACCCTAGTTGAAACAGGAAATCAAAGTAATGATAATTTATGCTTACTCATCACTTTTGATTCACGGATCCTAACAAATTTCACAAAGGTAGGAAAATGTTTTTACATGGATGGGTTGACTGAAACCCAGCAAAGTTAATGGCCTAATTTTTAAAGGTTTTAGGCAGCTGTAACTGCCAGTGAAATAGTTTTAATCCCCGTTCTAATAGTTTTCCTAACAAACTTTCAATAAGTAACTTACCTGTTCTGTGGGGTTGACAAAAGGAGGTGATTTATGTACAACAGAAGACTTTTTGGAGGGAGTCTGCCTAGGGGGGGTGAGAGGATTTATTTCCACTCACAGTTCAATGTTGTTGGCCAGCAATGGGACAGTGGTTGGGTCTGCAAGATACATAGGGTATTTTCTTTCCTGCTTTTATATAAGACTAGAAACACCCCCTTTGTCCTCAGAGCTGGATGTTGTCCTCTCCCAGGCTCAGCCCTGCAACGAGTCACTTCCGAGCAGGGTAGCAGCAACAGGTCCTGGCTCCTCCTCGCCCCAGTATAGGAAGATCATTTTGAAGTGATTCGTGTATCATTAATGCTATCTAACCTGCGTTTCGAGAATGCCTGTTCTAAAGGACTGACATTCTAGGCTAATCAGATGCCAATTAAGCTAACTACATTAAAATGTATGTGGGGAGGCAGAGAAAATAAGTATTGGTAAAAAATCAAAGTATTAGGAACAAAACTGCTTAAGGCATCATGATATATGAGAAGCGATTCTTTGTTACGAGTTTGGGTGATAACACAATTTGGAAACTGTCATTTGTAAGCATATGTTCAACTTTGTTTGCTAGTAATAATATCCATATGATTAGAACTCACTCACTGTTTGACAACGGGGTCCAAATTCCTCACTAGCTGGAAAATACATTCCTGAGTGTGCATGGATTAGCTGTTCAAAGTGCTTTTGCTGGCGGCATGCGTACGATTTGGGGATCTGCGGCAAACACCAGCATAAGCAAAGAGCGTGCCCAGAAAAACCTGCCTGTGAGCATAGTGTGAAATGTTTATGATCGGACCATCATGGACCTTTAGACACTCGAACCTCTGTGCCAGAGAATGTTGGAATGTCTTTCAAAAATTATAAATTATAAATACCAATTTCCTGACTTGATAAGCATTACATCTTCCATGGGAAATCCATAGTAATCCTCATCTTAATGCTTATGAAGGAACTGATCTTGGAACTAAATATTGGTGGTTGTTCTGATTATGAAATGATTACTTGAGATATATATGAGTATAATAAAATCCTACCTAATGCTCATAAATCTGTAATTGATTATGAGTTAAGTCATAAGGGAAAAATATAAATATTGATCATACTTGGGAAGTAGTTGGCAAGATTTTACTTTTCTATCCCTAAACCTAAAACCTCAAAGTTAGGAAAGAAAACCTTATACTGATTTAAAAAGAAACATATGGGGTAGGAGGGAAGTATTTAAATCCAGAAGAGGGATAATTCAGCAAATGAAAATGAAAAAAAGTAGAACTACTAGAAAGTTTATAAGGGAAGCAAAAGAACTAGATAAAAGTCTATGGTCATTAGAGAATGGTAATATATTAAGATTAAAGGAACAAAGCAGTTATATACAATTACTAGATGAAAAGGTAAAGTCCTTACTCCAGGGGGGAGCAGATGTGTTCAGTAAATATTTTTATTCTATAACTAGGAAAGAGGTAGATGATGTATTCATGGGATAGATTGATGAAATATTTTCCATTCTTGTGGTTATTCAGGAGCATTTTTAAACAGCATTACCTCAATCAACAGGTACAGAAATTTCCCCGAGTGTTTTAGGAGATGTGTCTCATGAGCATTTTGGACTGTTAACATTTATTTTTAATAAGTCATGAAAAACTCTGAAAGTTCCAGAGGCCTGGAAAAAAAATCTTATGTTGTCCCATTGTTTAAAAGGTTAAATGGGATGTCAAGTAATTATAGGTCTTGTCAACCTGACTTCAGACACAGGACAAATAGTGGAATGGCCTATATGACTCTAATACAAGATGAAACAATGGTATTGTAAATAACATTGCTTAACAGAGGTCCAGAGAAATAAGTTTTTATCAGATCAGTTTATTTGCAAGACTGTATTAAAAATAGCATTAATCTATTTTATAAAGCTTTCAGCTTAGAATGGTGCAAAAGTTTGAAAAATCAAGTTGACATGGCACATATTAAATGAATTAAAACAGATAGGTGCCAAAATGGAAGTTTAACCAGGGAGTCATCACAACGTTTGTTTCCAATGTGAGCCACTGAACATCTGAATCTTAGAGTCCCACTTCATATTTCAACCAAACCTATATGAGATATCATGGTGTAGAAAATATCAGTGTGTTCTGAATCCAAAAGAAGAAGATGATGTTGCTAAATTTGAGAGACCAGAAAGGACAAGTTTGTTCGGTATCAATGGAAATAAATTAGGATGTTCATCAAGTATGAGCCTCTTTACGTGCTCTCTGGAGGGAGGCTTCCATGAACCTTTAGAGGCTGTTTCAAAGTACATCAACCAGTGCTAGTACATCAACAAATTGGCCAGCACATGCCTCAGTCATCCTTCTTACCTCTAGCAGTCCTCATCAGTAGAGAAGCTAATTCTGAACTCTGTAAAGGTCCTGCAAATATTACCACCATCAGGCAATTACTCTACTTTTAGTTGGCAGTCCTTAGAACAACTTTCTGTGCCCTGTTGCAATACTTTAAAAAAAGAAAAGGATGATTATGTTGGCCAGGAGCTGGCACCTGATTTTTCATTTCAGATAGCAAGGCAGAACAGGTTTTAAATCCTATTTAAACGGGATAATTTGTAAGAGAGATTTTGTGTAAAATAAAGCAAGTCCTAACTTTCCATGGAATAGTTCCTTGTGGCAAGCATGGTGAAGATGATCATGCACCCTGTGGAGGGTACTTACATTTTCCTGGGCTGATTTACAGAAAGCTGAAGCACTTCACAAAGTGTTTAGATCATAGTGGTAAAATTATGTAAGTATGAGTTGAACTACGTTCTTTCCTTCTTTCCCCCAAATGATGGGGTGCAGTTTAGAAGACCACAGATTCTAGAACATCTTTCTGTATTAGCTATGACATCTAAAAGCTCTTTGAGAGAAAATTTGAACTTGAATACATTATGCTATATAAAAAAAAATAAAAATGGCTTCATGCATAGTAAGCCTTGGCAAGCTTCACAGATATTTTTGTCCCTTCTGTTCCATCTAGGGGTGTGCTATTTTAGATTGGGTTTATTTTATAGTATTGTTACAGCTTCCTTAGTTATTAAAACATAGGAAGAATGTTAAAGTCCTATGCTTCATATACTATAGTTTTTGTTGGGAGTTTCCTTGTTTGTTGGCTATGGAAAGCGTGCAAATTAATTCAAGATGGAGAAATGTACAGTAAAAGACACATTGTGTCCTGTCATGTGAAGACACTGTAGTCTTTAATCTTAAATAAAATCCATTCAGACTGAAATTAGAGTTTTCCTCTTTGTGTTTGAGAAGCATAATGCAACCAAACCAATCTTGAGGCATTATCTACATTTGGCTTTCGTTTGGAGAAAGAACCATGGTTCTAAACTAAAAAACCACATTTGGATATAGATAATTAACATCATTTTTATCTTGGCAAGATGGAGTTTCTCAAATATAAACAGGCTGCTATCTTAGCATCTATTTGCCTTAAAATGCCCGCCTCACCTAATAGTTTAGAAATTCCAAGGACAGCGGAACTCATTTTCCAGCTGACTTCAGTTTCTGGTGTAGCTGTGGAAGAGAGCGCTCTGATCCTTTTTTGAAATATTTAATTTATACCTTCTATCCATCCATGCATAACGATAGCATTTTTTGACATGTCTTATATAAAACACACTTGTAACAAATCCTGCATTCACAGTTATGTTTATGAGCACCATGGATTCTCAGTGGAACAATTGCCTATGAAACCAATACCTAGACATCACTTAACTATTCCCGTTCAGTCTTTCCTGTGTTTATTCTGCAGTTCATCTTGAGTGGTGGTTTTGTGCAAGGGTTTTTTTTGTCCTAGAATTAGCTCTATTTTTTCTCTGAAGGAACAACTACAAAATTAGTGAACGATTTTATGACGTTATTAATGCTGATTTTGCTGTAAGTTAAATGATGTTTCCTAAAAGCAGTTCTGCTGAAAGCATTTAAAAAGACTCCTTCAGGATGCCCTTATGAAAAAAGGAAAATGCAGGTGAGCTTTAGAAGAAAGAAATCTCCCCAAGAGCAGCCAGAGCTGCCGGCGCATTGCCACACCCCACCTAGCCGTCCGGCTCCGCTTGTCATTGGCACCGGCAACCACACAGAGCACACGCGCACCACGACACCAGCGCTAACCAAGAAGCCACAGCTCCAGGGTCAGGAGTACGTGTGCATTGTATAATATGATTTCCGTGTTTATTCTCTAAAGAGGTTTTTTCCCCATATTGCTTCGCCTGATTTTAACTGGTTATGAGCTTTGTCACTTGTTAGTATCAAAAGATGTTTTGGGTTTTTTTTCTTTTTTAAAAAAAAAAAACAACTTGTTGCCAAGGAATGTGGTTATGACTGTCGGGCTTCAGTGGCCTGGCATTCAGGAGGTGACCTGCCCTAGCTTATCTTTACTAACCGAGTGGCAGCTGCAGTGAAGACACTTGTATGGATCTTAGTGTCACTGGCTCAGCAACCAGAATAGATAAGCATAGCCTACATTAAAGCCCAAATTGCCTTGTTTCTGACACACTGGAAGTTGAACCTGTGGGGGTTACAGTCCGATCTCGCGGTAACACTCTGGGTATGGCGTTAGACTTTGCACGCAAGCTCTGAGAGCATCACTGAGGTCGCAGTGTAGCACGTGCTACATTTCTACAGCTGCCACCCATGTGCTTGCAGGGGCACAGTAAGAAAGGCATTGCCTTCTGGCATGTCCTAAGGCTACAGGATATATGCGTTTTCTTACCCTACTGAAGTCAGCCACAAAACATCCCTTGCATTTAACTGGACCAGGATTTCACCTCTTGCATATTTTTGATTTTTGGATGCAAGATATGTAAGTATTCTTTAGCCATTTTGTCTTGCCCATAATATAAGCCACTAGGGCTGGAGACACATCAAGTCTGTTTTATTATACACATTAGATATGTCTGCAAGCTGTGTGTCTCTGGTAGTTGCAGGTAATGGTATAGCCCACTTACATGTCCCCGTTTTGAATTATAAAATTATGTTGTTCTTTGCTCTGAATTTTTAAGACTCCTCAGGAAGGGATTTGGTGTAAAATAGAGGATTAGACAAAAATAATGTACTTAGTCTCAAAGCAGAAAAATGCAATTTATGCTGCTGCACTAGTTAGCTCATCAAATTGAAGATGCTGAATTTATGTGACATATGAGCTCTTGTTGTTGTAACACATTTAAAAGATTACGTTGAAATGGAACAAGATACTTATAAAAATCAGGTTAAACAAGATTTTCAAATGTACGTACATTCGGGGCATGTGAGACTAGCTAACAAATAAACCCCATTTATTTAAATACATTTCATCCACAGACAATTAAAATTTTTCTAGAAAGTTTGAAACAACTTCCACATTTTACTGTATTCTTTTTGGTATTAATGTTCCTGGGCAAATTTTGTGCGTGCTGCTTGTAAAGCCATTACAGGCTGTAGGATTTTGTAGGATTGTGCAGTCCCAAGTTTGGCTTGCTATAAGCCAGATTCATCAATTTAATACTGATGTACTACAAATCATACATTAGTTATGCTCATACTGTTCTAAGTGTTTTTCTTAAAGGCAGTAAGTATTTTTTTTTCCTGCTGCTTTTTTTCCCCTCAGAGGTCAGTTTTGTACTACGGTGCGACGTATTAAAAAAACCTCAAGCATTCGCACATAAATGCTAATGCTGAAAGACATTTTATATTCTAAATTGCGCTCTCAAATAATTGAGTTTAAGCAGTGATATGGATGTCCATTATAAAAAAAAAAAACCTTAAAGCTGAAGCTTTACTATATATTTCTGCATTTAAGCCTGTACAGTTATACCTCAAGGAAATTCGGAAGTATGAGTTATCTGATTTTCGTCCTTTTCTGTCAGGAGCTTATCATTATGGTCTGAACTGACATGTTTGATTATTCTGATGCCTGATTTTTCATTGCCCTGTAGTTAGAGCTGCTATATTAGATGAGAGGAATTAAATGCTTAAATACTCAGTGCTCAGTGCTGAATGTGTCTGCTTTTTGGCTAGCGTGTGACATTTTTTGCATGTACAAGATAATTCCTACTCTACTAAGGTTCATAAATGTAGAGTCAAGTTGACTGTACTATCTCTTGTGCTATATTTTACTGTCAGTTTAGTATGGCTATGTACTTTGTGTTTGTATGCTTCAGTATAACTTGTGGTCAAAAGATTATGCCAAGATTAAGTCTTACTTGGAAAAAAAAATTGTGCAGAATGGATTTGCTGGTTATGTCTCCAGCATGTTCTTGTGAATGAGCTGTATGGGATGCTCTGTAGGTACCATCTGCAGATTCTGCATTCTCGGAAGTTGTGTCCCCTACTGTATGACAAATCTCACATCAAGCTAAACAGAAAAAGGAGCAAGCAATAGAAATTCAGATAGGAAAATTTATTTGGTCGTGTTTGATCACTGTAAAACAAATCCACTGTGTAAGTCATTTTTTCAGTATTTTTGCAGTGATTGGGACTGTTTGGAAAAAAGATTAAGTTTAGGCCAATGTCTAGTCAAAAATCCATGTTTTAATATGGAATGTTATCCTGCCAAACTCCAACACCAGAAGTGTTCTACTGACATCACTGGAAAAATCTTGCTAATCTACATCTTTTATAATCTGAAGACCTGGCTCTGCCAGCACAGGCACGTGTGCCAGAAGCCCCAGCTGGACTAATTGTGCAGACGCAGTAGAGCTCTGCACAGGTGTAGGAGGGCTGGAGCAAGGGTTTTCTGACTTCCAGCAGCCCAGACAATAAGATTTCCAGAAATTAAATAGGCCACAGATTAGGAGTAGAACAGTGATTGCAATGATCAGTTTATGATATATGTGTATACAAAGCAGGTTTGTAACAGATGGCTGGTGTTGCTATAAATATAGGAAGAATTACATATATTTGTGCTATTTTTTTAATGAAGGAATATACTTGGACCTAATTTAGACTAGGTTATTGAAGTTAGTTTGAAGTCAGCCTGCTAAGACAAACTAGAAACTTTAGAATTCAAATTAAAATAAATTATGAATTCTGCCAAGAAGCTGCTGTGTCTCATGGCTAAAAATAAGATTTTTGAAAGTTCCTTAGACTGGCCTTCCAGTAATGTTTCCATATTACACTTCAGTTCTACCCCATTGATACCTAAAGGGGCAGTCACACAGACATTATTGGAGAAATTTTTGAAGTTCTACTGAAGGCGTTGAGAGAGAATAAAAGCGACTTACTCTCCCTCTTAATGCTTCCCTCTGTACTTTTTATATTATTACACCGTAGCATTAAACATCTCCCATATGGAGAATGAGAGAACCAAGCTGCCTTTCAGATGACCAAATCACTTACAGTTTGGACCTATGGGATAAGCATTAACTAACTCCACCGGGAGGAAGTCATTCATTTCTCATTTTAACTTCTGTTACAGTGTCCGTTTCAGGCATGCTCAAAATTCCAAGTAACAAAGATTTAGGTATGCAGAATATGATCATCACAAAACCAGCCAAAATGAAAATGAAATTGCAAAATGTTATGCCTGTCCACAATCTTCTCTTCTCATATCCAGGCACTAATAGCCTCTTCCAAAGTAAAAGCTTACTTAGATTAAAAAGCACTTGGAGTCTCACTTGTAATACTTCATTGGAAGACAGTCTTGAGTATTCTTCTGAAATGCAGAGTGCTTAATAACCTGCCTCGACTGTGAATGCTGTCAAATATTTATGCTTCCTTCCTTCCAATGTTTATTCAGAATGCATTTTTGTACAGCTGGGAAGGTTGTTAGGAGCTGATGAGTGGGACTGCAGAATGACAGATATTCTTAAAGGGGAAGAAATGAAAACTTTCCATCCAGAAGATGCAGATGTTGATGTAGCCTGTGATGTGCGGTGTGAATTAGTGATGAGTAAAGCAGCATCCATGCAAGATGAAAGACTAAATCATAGTGAAGAGAATTCCTCAGTAAATGAATCCCTTGGAAGAAAAGCACCACTTAGCAGCCCAGATTTAACCAACTTGAAACACAGACACAGAAAGAATTAAATTATTGACTAAGTAGCTTATAAAGACATGGGGTGGAAGAAGGGGGGACCTTTTGAAAGTACAGTGCTAACTTTTTAATGATTTTCTCGTCGGATTGAGTACGCATCAGTGACAACTACAGTCAGGTGTCTTTTTCATGTAAATTGTTCCGATCATTTCTAACAGACTAAAATAATTTTAATTAGCAAATAGATCAATAGCGTAGATTAAGGTAGTTAAAGACGCTCTCCAAAATAATTTTCTTTAGAAATTTTCATTCTCATTTTCTTTAGAGAGGATAAGTCTTCACTCTCAGCAATTATACTGCATAATTCACAGTACTTCATATTTTAAAATAGCTGTGCAAACATTATGTAATCTCCCAGCATCCCTGTGAGCCAGATAATGTTGTCTTTCACATTTTATGGATGGAGAGATCAAGACTTAAACAGTGAGTGCTCTCTATACACTAACCCAAAGGGCAGAGCAAAAACAGCAACTCTTAGCCACACGCTTTCAGCTATTTTATGTCAGTCAAACAGATACTACTCTGCATGTCATCCATTTTTGTGAAAGTACAGAAGGAAGTCCATGATCTTATTTCTTCTTCAAAGTGCTAAAAGAACTTCTCTAATCTACTTACCGTATATACTGCACAGCAATTTTCAGACTGGCTCAGTGATATAGAAAAAGAAGACCTTAGAATCACAGCGTATACTTCAGCAAGCCTCTCTCCTTGGGGGGAAAAAAAAAAAAGCCTTTAAATGTGCTCATGGTTCAGCAAAACTCTGCTCCTTTACACTAGGCCAAAAGAAAGATCACCTCCAGATCCATAGGCCTATTGCCTTCCCATTAGCCTCCTTGCATTTTGTTCCATCAAGAAGAATGAGGGTACATGCTTCCATTCTGTATTTGCAAGGTGAAAATAAAAGCTGTACTGCTGAGTTCCTAAAATACCTCCACACAGCTCCTAATCAAGCCAATGAGCGCTTATTTTGCAGAGGCCTTGCAAGCTCAGACTCTAAATAGGCCTTACAAAACCAAGGGATCTCATGCCAAACTGGAAGGCTGAGCTTTACAAATGGAAAAAATTAATGAAAATTGGGGGCCTGGAATTTGGGTACCTGGTAGCTGGAAGGGAACAATTTAAAGAGATGAAAATCCAAATGCAAACAGATAAGACAATATAAAGAGATTAAAATATGAGGAATGCCTGAGAACAAGAATAATCTGACTTGAACACTTATTACAGAGATGTTTCTTTTTACCAATTTCTGTGGGCAGCACAGCTCTGATTGTTTCTCTCTGCACTGTGTATCCCAAGCAGTGAATAAGTGACACAGAAGAGCACCTCATTCTTTTCTCTTCCTTAAATGTAGCACTAACAAGTCCGTATCAAATAAATGGAAATAAAAATTCAGAGAAAAGGAGTAGCCCATTTTCAAATGGCTTTTTGGATGTAAGCCCTTAGAATCTTTATTTTGTCGTTTGATATACCAAATAAAGGCAATCAAGTTTAAATATTTTTTCTGAAATCACGTCTGATTTTATGTGCATAGGCCATTTTGTCTTTTATAGTCACAAGTCTGAAAACATTAATGTGCACTTTTGGCTCCACTTATTTAAGTAACAATAATAAAGTGATTTAGGAGATGGATTTTCAGGCTAGGTTGCATACTAGAAGCAGTCTAGCACATATATTCCACACTGTTTTGCTATATAGTTTCACCTTTGTTGTGTTTAAGGGGGAAATCATACCTCTTTAGGTTAGAGTGCAGAGGTGACTGTCAGAGGTCTTGATCCTGTCGGGTGGTTTTACACATAAGATGGGACCTCGCCTTTGCAGGCAGGCTCCTGTGGCATGCGGTCATGCCTTCCGCATATGACAAGAAGTTTTGAGCATGTGGATCTGTATCTACCGAGTATCCCCTTCTTCTTCAGTGAGTATGAGTAGAAGGTGTACAATTCAGCATGCAGCTGGCGACCTAACAGTTGAGTCAAAAATGCTGACAATTGTTTTTTGTCATCTCTTCTTTGTTATACTGATGTTGATATAATACTGATGCTTACAGTGATAAGTGCTGTCCAGGATGCCTGGTCATTTTCCTAGGACAGAATGATTAAATGACTGTTTTAAGGTAGGCTCTGTAGCTGTCATTTTACAACTTTCAAAATCTATTCTGCTAAACTAGATTTATAAGTTTAATTGTTTGTTTAAAATTCCCTGGAAAGTGGCACTGAGCCTAGAAAGGGAAAATAACTCCGAAAAAGATTAAAATACTTTACAAGGCACTATAGAATTGCAGGCACTAGATTGCACGTCCAAAAGGGCCTCTGACCTGGATCACTGGTGATGAATACCCAAAAGGGGCAAACTGGGAGAAGTTCTCTTGTGGTATAAGGAAATGAGTTGCTGCTGGTAAGCTGTTGTGGCCTGGATGTCAGGAAAAAAGCCCCAAACAGATCAATTCTTAATGCAAAAGTAGCATGGGAAACCGATGGTGAAAATTACTGAAAGCAATTAACTTACATTATAGTCTCCTGAAATCAGATAGTAAGTTATTCTTTCATAGCAGGAGGAAACCAGATTCTCAACTAACTGTGAGAACCTGTTCTTGGAAGAACAGCTTTCAAGTTAAAATAAAGCAAAATCCCTTCTTGACACTAGTAAACTTTGATTTTATTTACCTTTCTAAACTGCAATCAAATTTAAAACTGTATACAAATCACACAGTGGCTGAGAAAGTATATAATGTGATTTAATTATAACTTTTCTAGCAGCCTGGTCTGCGCATGAGGGCTGCAACCCTATTAGTCAACCTAGAACCTGCACCTCTGTAATCATCTTAGGAAAGAGTATATTGATTCTTAAAATGCAGCTCCTTACCTTCCAGTGAATTTAGATCAATACATCGTGGCCATATCATCCAGTATAGCACTTGTCCCACTATAGCTTCTGTGAATGCAGATGCAGTGCACCTCAAATGGAATTTTAAGAAGGGGTATAAGTTAGTTTAAAAAATAGCATAGAATCATTAAGGTTGGAAAAGACCTCTAAGATCATCGAGTCCAACCGTCGACCCAACACCACCACCCACTAAACCATGTCCCTAAGTGCCTCATCTACACGTCTTTTAAATACGTCCAGGGACGGTGACTCAACCACTTCCCTGGGCAGCCTGTTCCAATGTTTAACCACTCTTTCAGGAAAGACATTTTTCCTCACGTCCAATCTAAACCTCCCCTGGCACAATCTGAGGCCATTTCCTCTCGTCCTATCGCTTGTTACTTGGGAGAAGAGACCGACCCCCACCTCGCTACAACCTCCTGTCAGGGAGTTGTAGAGAGCGATGAGGTCTCCCCTCAGCCTCCTTTTCTCCAGGCTAAACAAGCATAGAAGCAGCAAATAGAAAATATCAGGTTTTTTGTGTAACATGTAAAATTCAGGTATAAGGGTTTTTTTTTGGCTTGCGACTACAAAGAAAATAGCCACACACTGAAAACCCTCATGAAGCACTTGCATAATCTTTCTCATGCCCTTAGTTTCCCCTTCTTATTTCAATACACTTCTCCTCCCACACCACATTAAATAGCCTTCATGGATTACAAGGGGAACAACAGTGGGAACAATAGCTCATGCTACAGTGGTCTGAATTCAAACCCTTCCGAATACTCTGAGGAGCGCTGGTGGCACCGGCGGCCTCTTGCTTTGCAGTTTCCCACTCCTACTGCCTTGCACAGCTGGAAAGTAGGACAGCAAATTTCAGAGGAGCATTGGGGCCCAACTCTCATTTTCACTAACTTAATTTTACACCACCGTAGAAAAGTAAATACTCCTTCCATCTATAGCTCCCTAGAGAATTAGAGGGTGAAGTTTGTGGGAGCGGAGAGTTTAGTATTGAAGCACTTATTGTGCAAGTCTAACTGTACATGTGTGTGGTGTGTATATATTAGTATAAGCAGTTGAATTGAGGAAAATTTTTGGCTAGGTTTTCTGGAGAATTAGCGCACTAAGAGCAGGGGATCTTGCTAGCCACAAAATGGAAGTATCACTGCAGTTTTGAGGCTGTTTATTTTCATATAATCAAATTGCTTTTTGGCTGCTTTCTTGTAGTTTCATTTTCTCTGTCATTCTTTAAAGCTGAGATGTTTGATCCGCTGCAGTAGAAAGAGCTGACCTTCTCAATGCCCAAAAAAAGACATTTTTATTTTTCTTCTGTCAAGTCACTGGAATATGATCTTCTGATGTCAGACTCTTCCTTAATTAACTGAAAACTTAGTCCTATAAGTGGCTATTTGTTGAACATGTTTTTTTTCTGATTCCTCATCCTAACACTCAATTAATTCCAAAATACTTTTGGAATGAGCAATAAAGGAATTTATTTTCACATTTGAATGCAATATTTGTTCCTGTAGCAGCATCCTTTCTGGGTAAGAAATTGCTGTATTCACTCATTTCTAAATTCATTCATTTCATTACTAAAGTGATTTAATGATGGTTTGATCTTTTATTATAATCTTCTGCCTTTAGAAGCCTTTAGTGGCTAGTTTTACTGCACCTTGTTCTCTGATTCAGGCTTTGGTGTTGTTATTTCTTAGTTACTACGTTGATAAGAGAGCTTCATTTCTGTGTGCTCTACAGAAAGCAATTAATGTTGACTTCTAACGAAGCATGAGCTGTGAGCTTTCACAATGCCAGACGACTGATCACACTGTCCACCACAGTAGGATACCTTTTCAGCAGGTCTTGGCAGGAGACACCATCTCTCTCTGGAGAACTTTGCCTCCCACTGTGCTGCTGGGGCTGTACTGGGTGGTGCAGTGAGTATTACTGTTACCTCGGTCTTAGTGAAATCTGGTACTCGGGGTCTTGCTCAGCCCTTTGAGTTATGAAAATGTTATGGTGTCAGTTGGTAGCAGAAACAGGAGCTAGAGACATAGCTAGGGATACTGCAGAAGGAAAATGAGTTGTCATGGGAAAAAAGGGGCCCGAGACTGATGGCTGTGAAGAAAATACCTCTGTTCCTGCAAGACGGCAAAGTCCTTCGTGAGAAAAGCCACCAAGCTAAGCCATATTTTTGGAAGCCATTGTGTCCCTTTTCTTATTCAACATCGCAAGGCCTGCTGTCATTATCTTTTACTTCTGAGGGATAGGCCTTGACACTGGGCCCCACTACCAGCTTATGTTGTCTCTAAGATGTGGTAAACTAAATGTTCCCTGGTTGACAATACTGGGAAAAGGCAGGAGGTCTGAAAGGTTAAAGTATTCCTTTAAAATTGATTATTTGTTAATTTTTAAAACAAAGATCCAAACCTGCTGCACCTTTTCCCCCACAAATGCTGTGCATGTTTGATAGTTCATGTTAGTTCTGCCTCTCTGTTGTTTGAAGGTCTGGGCAGTGCTTCTGGTTCATTTAAAATGTGTGATGCTTGCAATGCGTTGCATGCAGTAGACTTTTGAACCTGAAAGGCCTCTGAATACATTACAGCCTCTGTTCTCACCCCTAATTTCTCCCATGCCCTCCCTTTGTGAGCTGTATGCTGAGTGTAAGGCCATGCCACGTGCAACAGAATTTCAAAAAAACCCCTAGATATTTATATTGTGAGAGTAGCATGCAGGAAAGGGGAAAAAAAAAACCAAAACAAAACAAATTTGAGTTGCCAGCAAAAAGGCAATTGCTGTTCTCTTCACCTTAGAAGAAAATTAGTTGAGGGGGGAAAGGGAAAAGATGTGTTTCCTGCAAAGCTAACTTCTCATTCCTGAAAAACCACAGGCACCTGTGTTCTGTGAACAACAACATTAAACAAGCAAATAAACCCAGGGACTGCAGGGACCGCATTACTAGGAACTAATCAAAGCTAAACAGAGAAAAAGGAAGGGGGGGAAGGAGGTGTATTTCCTTGTAAAACTCCTCCCTCTCCCAGCCCACCCTAGGGGATGCACTGCACGAAAACCTCTTCAGCCATATTTTCCCTCCAATACTTTGCCTTGGATATCCTGACTTACGTTCAAGTTGCATTTCCAGAGAAACAGGAGTATACCAAGTGGGGTGAACGAAAGCCTCTGCGTTCCCTCTCAGATTCAGTTCGCTATTTTTAAGTTCTTTTGCTTAACGTACGTTGGCTATTTTTGTCTGAGAGATGTTGATTTCATGTTTAAATAATTCAGCAAACTCTTTTTGTTGTTGTTGCAAATTGTACTGTTGCCAAAACCTCATGGAACTTCGCTGTTAGTGCCCACGTGGGAAACCTGTAACGCCGCCCTGAATGGTCTGCAATTCATTCTGCTCCATTCATTGGGGTTTCACGTTTCTTTTAGCACAGACCCCAATTCTCTATGCTCTTTTACATTCTGTGTTTAGTCTAGTACTATTCCTTGCTTGCTGGCGGTTGTACTGGAAAAAAATTGTTGATATTATTCTGACATACATAAGCAGTAAGGATTACACCGCAATCACTTTGTTGCTTTCAACTCATATTTGAGCTTCTTGATGGAATCCTCTACTTTTTTTTCCTATTCAGATACGGTAAACTTGGCTGTCTCTCAGTACAAAAGATATACCAGGCACAACAGAAGGTACAGTCTCCATTCACTAGATGTATTAGTGTTCACTGTACTGCAATGTGCTATCATTCCCCTTAAGTATTACAGTAGTCCCCTAGAGGGAGGAATCCAAGTAGTTAAAAAATTTAGATGCCAGTTTCTTTCGATTCATTGATGCCTGTATTTTGAGGGTCCTGGTTTTTACATTTGCAAGTCAGTTAAATGTTAATTATTATCCTGACTAGAACATTATCTCTCTTGATTAGTATTGCAGACATTTATAGTAATGAACCATTCCTGTGGCTCCAAATGTTAAATTCTGCTCTTAGCATGGGTCTGTCTCTGAAACACAGGGACTAAATGCTCAAATTTAGCTATCTACATCCATCAACTGAAATAACTATTCAAGTTACTGTCCTGCAAGAAATTTGCTTGATACAAATGAAAACTGTTTTCTACTTTGGATTATATCAATAGAGGTTTCGTGCAAGTAAAATATACACTATTTTTCCTCTCAAGCTTCAACTCAACATAGGACTCAAGCATACATGTAATCCAACTGGAACTGATTTTTGTGTACACTGAAGATTCTTTTCCCCTGCAAGAGTGTTATTAAAGAGTCTGCAGTGAAAATGAGAATTAGGATCTTTCACCTTAAAATGCCTTGCTGAATGAGAGTTACAGAAAAAAATAGATCATGGGCCTTTAATCTTAAATCATAAAAACAGAACTGTCATTTAGTATTAAAGTTCATAACATTTTATACTGTTGTAACTATTTTAGCTGAGTTTTTGTCTTACTATGGCTGTAGTTACATTTTAATTAAATTAGATGGTTGAGGCACAAATTATTTTCTGCTGGAAGATAAGATATGCCATTACCTGAATTTCTGTCAGCTTGGATAGTAGATATTGCACCTATTTATTGAAAAAGTGTAAAAGATATTCCTAGAAACTGGGAACCAGGGGACTTCATTGAAGTCCCAGGTAAATGGACTGAAATAGTAACTAGAGACAATAATAAAACATCTGCAGAAATAGAAAAGTTATAAAAGCAAGAAAGAGGAACAATTTATTGAAAAGAAAAAATACTCTCAAATTTACTAGCATCCATTTGTTGTGTCAACATAAGAGTGAATAAAGGAAATGTTTGTTTTATGTTATTTTAATGTTTTTTAGTGTTTTTTCAAAGTCTCTCAAAAGTGGTTAGTAAAGTATCTATGTATACAAAGGTTTAGAGGTAGATTGCTGTCATAGATTAGAGATTGGTAAAGTGGTAGAAAATGAAACAGAAAAATTGGTAAATTTCCAAAGCGGCAAAGAATTAACTGTGGAGTGCCCATAATAAGACCAGTTGTTTAATAGAGTCTGGAAATGAGGGAGAACATTTGCAAATTAAAATTTGCATATGGCACAGAATTTGTTAGGTTAGCCAAGACTGGAGAACTCTTGAGGGACCTATACAATTTAGGCACTTGGGCAGCACAATGGCAGATGGGATTAAATGCTGACAAATACATATTGGAAAGGATAATTGGGTTAAAATATGATTACATCAGCTCCCTTAGCTGTTTAACAGTCTCATTTTTAAACACTTCCTTTGAAGTAGTTGGCAAACACCCATTTGTTTCAGTTAGAGAAGACCCAGATCTGCTGTCTGAAATCTGAGTGCAGCCCTATAGCTTGTTTGGGAAAATTATGCGGATGACAGACTCTGCTGCTGCATTTTCTTTCAAACAGTTGCAGAGATTTTGCATTTTTTAATTTGCTGTGTGCTACCGCTATTGTCCTCCTCACCAGTCCCTGCAATATTATTACTGGTCGCATTGCAATGGCCACACTCAACTTTTACTCATACAGCCAGCTATTGAGTTCGATGGAGTTTTTCATTCAGTGGGAGCTGTGGGATACGTTGCACCACTGCCATTAGATCTGGTGCCAGCTGCTGTGTGCAGCCATGTCCTGCTGCCCGCGGCGTGGCTCGAGCTGGGCTCTCCAGAGCTGTGGGTAACACCTGTCTGGCCAGCACATACCGACTGATGCACCAAAGGGCCAGATATGTGCAGCTCTGTGTGTGCCACCACTAATCTGCCAGACACGCCATATGCTAGTTGTATGACTTAGGGTAACTTGTGAGCTCACCCAGCGGGAGGAGAAAGCAAGCAGTGTTGTGCTCATTTCAGTTCTTCTCTCGTTCAGGTCTTAGTGGTTTATTTGTCTTTTAGGCTATGGTAGTGACTCTGAATGCTGATAAAACCCAAATGGGTTGGATGTCGTCTCTGGACCACAAATTTTGTTGTTGTTGCCAGCTTGGACAAATCACCCAGTTATGAATTCTGATATACTGTGGTCTGCAAGGGTGTCAAAATAAGCTAGCCACTGCAATATTTGTGACTCAAAAGGATGGACACTGAAGTAATATCCAGGAAGCTTCTCCAAAATAGCCAAACTATTCCTATAAATAAAAGTAATTTCAGGTACACTGCCACCCCTCTGCAGTTCATTTGACTAGGTATTCCCTAGCTGTTGTGGTTTAACCCCAGCAGGCAACCAAGCACCACACAGCTGCTCGCTCACCCTCCCCACCCCTGGTGGGATGGCGGAGAGAATCGGAAGAGTAAAAGTGAGAAAACTCATGGGTTGAGCTAAGAACAGTTTAATGATTGAAATAAAATAAAATTAAAATAATAATAATAAATTGTAATGAAAATGAAAACAACAACAGAGAGAGAAGAACAAAACCCAGGAAAAACAAGTGATTCAACCGCTCACCACCCGCCAACGGATGCCCAGCCTGTCCCTGAGCAGCAATTGCTGCCCCCTGGCCAACTTCCCCGTTTATATGCTGAGCGTGACGTTCCATGGTACGGAATACCCCTTTGGCCAGTTTGGGTCGGCTGTCCTGGCTGTGCCCCCTCCCAGTTTCTTGTGCACCTCCTCGCTGGCAGAGCGTGGGAAGCTGAAAAGTCCGTGACTTAATATAAGCACTGCTTAGCAACAACTAAAACATCGGTGTGTTATCAACATTATCCTCATCCTAAATCCAAAACACAGCGGTATGCCAGCTACTAGGACGAAGATTAACTCTATCCCAGCCGAAACCAGGACACCAGCACAGTGCTTTCTCTGGGCATCACTTAAGTTCTGGGATCATCTGAAGAAATGATTATTCCTATTATCTCTTCGTTCCTGAAATTACTTATTCACACTGTATAGCTCAGGAAGGTATCTTCCTATTCATGGACAAAGTCTCCTGTTTTTAGTCCATTTCACCAATCTATTCCAGGAATTTATATAATCATCTTGATGCATTTTCTTCCTTAGTTCTCGCAACTCCCTAAAAAAATGCTTTTCTCATTAGATTAATATTCTTTATCAGATTTCCTTCCGACCCAGCACTGCCCTTCCTCCAGTCCCTTGCCAGCTCTTAGATATTCTTTAGAGGGACCATGTCTGCCCACACCCTCTGTGGCTGAGGCAATGAGCACTGGCCTCTTCATCCCGAGCAGTGTCCCCACCACCTTCCTCGCAGGGAAGGGCTGGGGTCTCGCTCTGAGGACTCTCATTCTTCTGCAGCTGGCTGCAAAGCTGTTCCAACACTTGCTTTTGCCTCTTCAGCCCATCCCTAGTCTTCCCTCTCCACTGTAGGCACCAGGTCCAGATTGGCCTCTGGCACCTGGTCCCTTGTTTCTTCAGCAGCTTGGGGGAAGGATTGAGAGTGAGCAGTAGATACATGGAAGGGAAGAGGAGGCCACTTCTGCTCGCATGGGGTGGAAGCGGAGGATGGGGCTGAGGAGAGCAGGTATCTCGGACATCCTGGCAGGAGTAGCAGTCCCTTATTCCAAGCAAACATAGGAGGACTGAGAAGTACAGGTGGGGAAGAAGAAGAGAGGAAGGGCAGTGTCTGCCTCTACTGTGCTTCACAGCTCTTTTGTAGCCCCTTCCCACCCAGACCCGTCTGACACCTTTCTGCTTGCCTCTAGATCCTCCTGAGGTTGCACTCTTCTCTTTCCATCCTGGTGTTTGGCTGACCTTGGAGGGCCTTCCTGCCCTGGAACCGCTCTGTCCCTCATTTCTTCCTGAATCCAGCTGACCCCTCCAAGTCCTCTTCCCCTCCGGCCCCCTAAACTCCCTTTGCCAGAAAATTGGATTTTGCCTCCATGGCCGAGACTTTCTGAGCCAGCTCTGCACTCCTTGAATCCTTCCCTAGTGAGTCTGGTAATATCAAACAGATGTCTGAAGGAACTGGGAACTTTGCCCGTTCCTGAGGGAAGCCGGGCCCGGGCTTTTACATGAGTAATGTCCTTGGTGTCCAAAACTCAACTTGTCCCAGGCTCTGGCTGTTCACCAGAACCATCTTCCTTTTCGCTAACGACCATTTCAAATCTTTCTAACAACATACTTTTTTGTCAAGTGGAATAGATGACTGGCTTTACAAAACATTTCATTTGGCCGTCGGGTATGTGAATAAACTAGATAATATAAGGCAGCAGGTAGGCTTACTAGTGTGTGTGAAGTGAGTGTAATGACTACAGAACTGTTAGAGATGAAATGTCAAGTCATGCCCAGCCATGCTTTTCACTAAGGAAGGGACAATTTTGCATGTATGCTATAACTTAATGGGACTTTTAAAAATTATATATAAAGTCCCAAGATTATAGCAATGTCACTATGGTTTTGCTTCTATTCAAATTTCATTCTCTGTTGTGAACAACCTTCTATTTTAAGGACAAAAACACTAAAATATTTACAACATTTACAAATACACCACAGCTCCCTGGTATCTTAACGTTGTTACAGTTTGCATTACGTGTTCATCACACCATATTTATTCTTGATTTCTAATTCACTCTGTTCAGATTTGCAGTAGGTTTGCCTCAATATGGGTGAACGAGTTCAGCTGAAATAACTGGTTTGAAACTTCACCCAGGTATTTGGGAGGTTTAAAGATGTCTAGAGAAGCTTTTTCTCTCACTTTTTATGTTCACATTGTGTTTCTCCTTTCTGATTCTTGCTCAAGTTGCAGGCAACGTGCACCAGAAAATATACATTTTTAGCCTAAATTTTAAAATCATCAGGTAGAAATAAATATGCATATTTATTCAAATGAAAAAATCAGAGAATTCTGATTTCTATGAGGCATGAAAGTGGAACAAACTGCTGGGTCAGAGGAACTTTGAAGTTTGGGTAATTGAAATAAAGACCAAAATGTCACAAATTTAGTCCATTTCTGGTCTTCAGAAATTTTGCTGAAGGAAAAAGCATATGCTATTAAACATGACTGCTGTTGGTGAGTATAAAATTGCTAGATTTGTTATTTTTAATTTTTTACATCTCATTGTACCAAAAGCTAGATAGGGCTGAAGTAGAATATCTGTTCTTATTAAAATGGGGTTTATATTTACATAAAACTTAGGACTTGTGATATAAACAGTCCTGAGAGTATCTGCAGACTTTGCCCAATCTGTTTTCTGCTTTGGTTGCTCTCGCTGCTGGGGTTGCTATATCTGAGCAATTATTCATTCTTTTTCATTGACATTTAATGTAATGGACTGTTTTCTTTAAAGGGTTGCTGTCAACCAAGCTCATACTTTTTATAAAAAATAAAAAATGCTGACCTGACAATGCAGTTTATTACAATGGAAGCAATTTTAAAATACCTTTTTTTGGATCTATCACTCTCTTGTTTGTTTTCTGTAGTTCACAAAGCCCAGACTGTGACACTGGAAAACACTCAGCCTGACTTTTCTCTCCATCCAGTTTTATTTTCTGATTCACATACCTCTGCATAATAGTACTGTTAGACTTCATAATACTTGAGATGGATGTTTATATTAAAAGAAAAAGGATTACTGTTTTGAGTTTTAATTGATATTTTGTATTTTATTTTAAGTTTTGTAAAACCCCCTTGCAGTTTGGGGGCCTCAGACTATGGGACAGTGTCCCTTTAACAATGGTGGAAGTTTCACAGACTTCCAACTTGGCTCCCTTACAGTTTATTCTCAATATAAATATACCATCTGGGAATGCTTGATTCAATGTTTCCCACATAATTGCTTTCTCATGTCAATTCTCCATTCTTTTACTGTGTGAAGTAGCCTTCTGCTGCACTATTTTGGGGGACAATGATAGCAGCCACCAGTACCTCAGATACTGAATCAGATGAAAATAATGGTAGCAGCATGAAATGTTCATGGTTTGCAGCATTTTGTCAATAAGATCAGTAGCTTTAGGAGGGGAAGGGACTGCATGTGTGCAGAAAAGTGAAACAAATATACTCCTTCAGAAAAGGCATTGAAAAAATGCCTAATATTAAGTGTGTAGATATACTTGGAACTTCATAGAATTTAAGCTTATGCTTAAAGATAAGTGTGTATTTAAATGTATTCTTAAACTGAAGCTTCTTGCAATTTTTTTCTAACAGGAGTTTTCTAAATTAATTTAAGAAAGACTGCAGCAAGTTACTAGAAATTAGTAGAAAGGTAGAAGTAGAACTTTGTTTTACTCTGTATTTAAAACTAACATCTCCGAAGACCAAATTTCTTTCTTGCTTTTTCTATGGCTTATTGGTCTCCCACGTGACTAAAAAGCTGATTTTGTCATTGAGGTGGTATAGCACAAGTGCCCGTTCCTGTTCTGTAATCAATAAACTAACAGATTTTTGGCATAGAAAAAAAAAAACAGTAACGTTTCGGTTGGTCATGCTGAGACACACAACAAAGAAAAAGGTAATTTTTAACATATTGTAAAAGGACAAATGCCACATTCAACATTTTGGTTATTTATTTCAGATTAGTGGCTAAATTTGTTCCCTTAAAAACATCATCTTCTGTTGGGGCCTCTGGTAGTTTGTGTCCGTACTGAGTGCTCTGCTGACTCTTATCAAACTTTGTAATAGATACCCTTTGGGCAAGCCTTCGTCATCACCCAGACGGGGACTGGGAAAAAGGATCTTCTCTATCCTCTGGAGGCTTCTCAAGAAAAGAATAGTCGAAAACTAAGATTGGAACAGACCTTTGAAAGTCACCTTGTCCTGCCTCATGCTCAAAGCAGGGACAGCTTCAAAGGTAGGCTGGGGTCTTGTTCAGCCAGATTTTGGCAATTTCTGAGGATGGAGGTTCTGCTCTCTCTCTGGGCAACCTGCTCCACTGCTTAACTTTTGACAGTGTAAGCACTGTGAAAAACTGATTCTTTGCATCCAATACAAATTTTTGTTGCTGCAAATAGCGATTGTTGCCTGGTGTCCTCTTGCTGTACGCCTCTGAGATGCCTCACCTCCTGTGATGGCTCTCCATGGCTACTGGCTTCCCTGTGGTCTGGGGATGAGACCTTCAGCTGGTCTGGCAAAGCCATCCTGTAGTCAGTTTGTGCAGAAGGATACCAAAACAGCTACGAATCTGTGTATTTTCCTTTGTCATATAATACCTTATTGACCTGTTCTATTCTGTCTGAAATGCGTGTACTATAACCTGACGGCAGAAAGTGAATGAAGCTTAAGCACCTTTTATTTCACATATGGTGTCTATGAGCACACAATATAATACATAACAAATTCTGGTTTTGAAAGAAAGTACTGTTCAGTATTTAATGATGCCAGTGACATTTGGCTTGTGTCTGTTTTTAAAGTAGCCGTGTATAATTTAAACAGGTGAGTTTTATTATTCAGTTTCTATGTTAGTGCTAGACGTCATGGCCTCAAACCTATAAACAGGCTGTAAGACAATATTGGGCCCTATCTAAATCAATGGAGTGCTGGACTAGAGCTTAAGACTTCAATTAAACTAGAAAGTATGTGATATTAAGTAACTGCATATTAAATCATCAGCAAGGACTTTTCTCATAAATGATTTTTTGTAAGTACATAAATCCTGTAGTTCTTTTAGAACATTTTTAAAATTCCTGTACAAATCCATCTGCATCTTTAGGCACCCAAGAATCTTTAAAAAATCTCTCAAAAGTACTGTCAAAACCTTTCCACTGACTTTCACATTGGGTAACTTGTTTTCGTTAGAGTATACACATACTTTGGTGTTTAGATTTTGCATATTTATCTTTCTTTTGATATGCAATATTTAAATAAATACAGATTTTGCATCTAGATGGACCATGACTTTGAAAAGGTTCTTAAGATATTTGGATAGCTGTCAAAAATTATGTTGACTTATTAATAACTACCACATGGCTTAAATATTTCTTTTTAGTCACATTCACATCATGCTTTTATTCTACCTAATTGTTATTAATCTAAACATTATTCAACATAATAAAGCTTAATAAATTCTAGCTCATACCCTGTAGTTTTTCCATTATAATACAACTATTTGTCATAGAGGAGAAACATTTCAAATACATTTTTACAGCTTTCTTTCATAAGAAAGCCCTCAAGTGCTCTACAGTACATTGCAAAATCATTAATCCAATAACAGAAATAATAAAATGTGCTACACCCCTCCATGTCTACAGAAATAACCTTAACAGTAAGACTTTTCTTAATGTAGGGGAAGGGATTCACTGCAGAATTGGGACAGATTGCCAGACGTCGTAATATGGTGCTAAGTCGAGTTTGCCCTGTATTCCTTCCCTCAGAAAACTATAGATATACGTAGTCCTTTTTTGTATGATGTGGTAGTCAGCTTTGGCAGAGAGCATTAGTATGTTGTGTCTGGACAGTTGACTTCAAGAATTGTTGTAGTTTGAGCAAGGGGGTGAAAAGAGTCAAGGAAGGAAGGATTCATCAAGCAGTCTGAGAAGTATCATCAAGTGGTGGAGCCTCAGCTGAATTTCTGGATACTTAATTTTTCAATTTTATTTTACTTTGTAATAAGACTAATATTTATAAGCTTTTTCAATTATTGGTCAAAATTTTCTGGAGATGACAGTGTCCTCTTCCCTCCATATGCACCTTCATTTTCCCCCTTTCACTGGTCCCCCACCCAATTTAAAATCAATGCTATTTACTGTTATGCCAAAGAAAGAATTATAATGGCATATTAGGGTCATAAGTATGAACCATGTTGGTGATAATCAAGCCTTTAAGATCTTGGAAATGTCATGGTCTTGGATTTAAAAAAAAGGTTCCATAAAAGTTTCATTTTGGTTACTGAGTCTAGATGTCTGTCTGGTTAACTGAATGCTGCTCAGAGCTCTAAGCATCTCCCGTCCTCCTGTCCATCTTCAGCAAAACAAAGCCCATCAGGAACCATTCAGCACGCCTGTGTTTTCACGTGCTGTGAGCATGTCGATTCGTTCCACAGACGCTGCTTTAGGAAGTCCTGTGATCTCTCTTGTAGTAAAGGCACTCACTCTCGGTCCTCTCTCAGTAGGAAAGGTACTTTTCTTTAAAGGTAGCACGTTTGGCTAAGTAGTCCTTTATGGTAAAAGTTCAAGTGACCTGGAAGATTTAAGGCAGAAAACATAGGAAACTGGCCTAAGAAATCTGCAGATGATGTGTTGTTTATATTGCGATGTTTTAATCTTCCACCTTTTTGAAACTGATAATTCATGTATCTAACGATTTCATTCAAATCTGAATGAATTGGGAAAGATGAAATTGTGGTGCACATTAAAAATAATGTGCTAAATAACCTAACCAACAATTTTTCCTAAAAGGTTCTTGGTGTTAAAAATAGCATGCCTTATTTTCAAGGTTTTGGTTAGAGACATTAATGCTTCTTGAACATTTTCTTGAGGCTATAGCAAGTCATGCAGTGACAGTAAGACATTTTAGATGTTCCAGGTGGAGGAGCAGGGCCAGAAGACACTCCACCACAATAACCCTTCTGAATCTCTAGGCCTTCTGACTCCCTCGCACAACACAGTGGAATAAGAGTTTCCAATATCTGTGACTGTAATGGTTTGTTTATTTTGATTTCTGCATCTGGCTTAATAAATCTCTTTTTATGACAAGGATCTCTCCTTCATTCAGGGTCCTGCAGAAACACTCTGTGTGCTTGCAGCTTTTCTTATCAAGGGCACAAAAGTGAGGCAGGTCATCCCCAGATGACATCCATGTGAGCTCCTCCCTAGCATACTTCAGTCCAGTACAACCTCGGGTGAAGTTGTGACTCCTGTGCCCACGGTGAGCATAACTTCAGCTCATGTGAGCAGCACAGAACGCTTCCCTGATGCTCTGCCGTGGCTTTCCACTCTCTATCCTCTTATCCGTCTCACCTGTACTGCTGCACTTTAGCATTAGGGTGCCTTAATTTCTGCACTGATAATGGACAGTTGCTTTCCTAGTGAGAGTAAACACTAATAAAATGGACACCTATGTTCTAATATGGGAGCAATTGTATACACAGCTGTCACAGCCTCCGTTTGCCTGTCATGCCTGATCACGCAGTGCGTGGCTACAGCATGCAGAAGGCAACAGCACTTCACCTGTGATTAATAACTACTAGAGGCCATAGTGCTATCATGGGCATCCTTGTCTATTTGTGGGTCTTAACATAGCTCACTCAATGGAAAGGCAAGTGCGCTGACCCAAGCTAGCTGTCATGTTCCTGCGGTCAAAAAAATGTGTGTGTGTCTATCTCAAGAGGAAAAGAGGGAGTAAAGGCTGGCAGCTGAAGTTGGTGCAAACATAGGAAAGTGAAGGATCTACTCCTCTGCCTTTAACTTCAGAGCTCATTTTTTGTTGTCTTTTACCTGATCCTTTACAAAACTGGACACAGAAGTCAGTTTGCAAGCCAGGTAACAAAGGATTTTATGTAAACTAAGTAGGTTAATTTTCAGAGCACTTTCCATCTCAAAAGGCTATACAAAGTATGGGGAATTCAGTCTCCCACAATGCCGTGAAGGGAGTCTTACTTTTGTTATGTAGGCTTATAAATCAGTATAACCATAAACAAAGAAATTAAATGTCAGGAATTATCCCTGACCTAGAAACCTGATCCCTTCGCCTTAAATCCCTGCTTACCCCGTAGACCACACCTGTTTCTCTTTGCCTTCCAATAAACACAGGTATAACAATGTATTCACTACAGCTGCACAGCATTTATCACTGCTGATGTTTCCATTACATGGGAGTACACGACTTTACATTTAATTAAATGTTTTTATGGTTTTATTATGAGATAATTAATCTGTCAGAAAACAACTAGAGATTGTATATGAAATCTTGGAGATATACCAGCTTTTCTCAAGCACTATTTATATTATATTTATAGCCTTTAATTTTATAGGTAATAATTATCTTCTCTAACAGTCAATTCATTTGGGACAGAGTTGTGTTATCTGATACACTATTAGCTTTTTTCACCTACTGTTCTCTATCTTCATTTCTTTCTCACAATGACAATGAGCAGTTTGTCTGTTTAAGCAGCTAGATTAATTATTTTCAGCTGCACGTGTGATTGGTTTAATTCTTCCCAAATGGCCCAAAATGCACCAGAAATATTGTCTGTGCTATCTCCCCTATTTGTTTAATTATGCTTCAGAAGCGCTACTTTACTTTTAAGTTTTACATCTGGAGAGCAAGTCCTTCTCTTCTGGACAACTGTGTGATGGCAAGTACTGCCTTTTGTGATCTAGAACCTGAACTAGTGAGAGAGTAAATGAGAGATTTAATCTCCCGGGTTGTGGATCCTTCATCTCCTTCAGACACACAATTCACGACTATTCTGCTTTAAGACAATAACCCAAATCAGCAAGTAAAATGAAATTTTGTGTTAAGTTGGGCTAAATTTAGCCCCGAAGTAATCAGGAGAAAAGGTTGCGTTATACCTGAGCTGACCTTATTACTCTGTCATTAATCTGCTTTGTTATGCCTGAAGAATCGCGGGGGTCTCAGAACTGCTGGTAATCTCCTCTGCCATATGTGTGGTAATATCTGAACACAGCGGGATAAATTAAGAATAGTACCATCCTTGCTTTATTACTTGTAAATCAGCCCGTTAATATTATCTGAATGCAGTTTGTTAGGATTAATATAGATGATATTTGAATTGCCACAGTGATTACTTCTTAAAAACTCTTTACTAACATGAATTTCAAAACTTAGAAATAAATTAGTACTGAAAGTTAAAAACCCCTTCAAATGCAGCAAAAGGAAGAATAAAGAGTTATCCTATCAATAGGAAGAAACAACTTGAATCAAGGATATGTAAAATGTCGTCTTCTGTAGTTATTTGAATCCCAAAAGACAAACTAAAGACAAAGTATTGGCTTGGGAGCTAGAGTACTTCTTGGTGAGGCAGCAGAGCTCATAAATCACAGCTCAGTTTGAATTAGTATAGTAAATTAATATTATGGAAGGCTTTCCTTTTTTTCTTTTTTTTGTAAACATGTCTTTTGTCTGATTTACAAAGAAAACATTTTATAGTACTCCCCACCATGCACTGATCTGGCTTGTCCTCTGCACTCTCGTTTTCTACCGTGGGGTTTCAGTCAGCTGCATTTGAAAGATGATTAAATTTTTCTGATTTTTACAGCTTCTTTTTTAGAAAGAAATCCTCTGACTGTCGTAAAAGATCATGAGCAAAGATGACCCACGATGAGCAGTGACTGCCCATGGGCACAGGCAGATTAATAAAAATATGCCTCCTCTGTAAAAGGCGGCACCTTCTTTCTCTTGTAAAGATATGCCAAGAAGCAATATATAAACAATATGTCTGTAATGTGATGAAAACTAAACAGAAAAACCTGTTTGTTACATGATTAGAGCGACTTCATAACATTAACGTTTTTATTTGCCAAGGTCCTGCCAAAATTCTTGTTTTTATTGAGCATTGCATATAAAAGTTTCTGAAACTTTTTCACTGTGATTGATTTTGTTACCTTAATAAAAAACAGTGCTTTGGCATTGTACAGGTTGACTGCTTCCTTTGCCTTTTTAGTTTTGTAATTGTTTACAGGAATATGGCAGAGACTTTACAGCGATGAGTGCACTGTGACAGCCCAGTGCTGAGAAGGGAGGAGAGGATACGAACTGCCTCATCTCAGTAAGCGAGTTGCAGGGGGTACTGTGAGGGGGAGCGCCCTGCTGAGAGCCCACACCTCCCTCTCTGCACGTACACCCTTAGCAGGGAGGGCAGCGAGTCGTTCTGCCGTGCCCAGCCTTGCTGGTCAAGAGTTTCATGTCCTTCTGCATACTTTGACCTGAAAGCCTCCAGGAAGCCTCAGCCAGAGCGTGAGGGGAACCTTAAGGCAGCTGCTGTTATAGAATACACGTAATTACCCACAATTACTCAGTCCTGCATTGAAGCCCATGTGGACAGTATGGGCATAGGTTGGAAGGTCTATTTTAATAAGCCTTCCGTTTAAATGTAGAAGATGTTTTTAAGTGGTTCGTAACAATCAGTTGGTTTCTACAATAGGGTGTCTCAGATTTTTTTCCACCTGCAGTGATTTTCTTAGAATTCTGATGGGTTAGAAAAAGTGTGAAAGTGAAAAATGCACAAAAATGGATGAGCCTTTTTGCAGGGGGTCTTGTCTGGTAGAACAGGTCCTGCCATTCCATAGCAAGCTTGGCAACAGGCAGAAGGGCATCTTGTTATTAACTCCTGCAGTGCTGCACCATGAGAACATAAGCCATGAGGAACTTTGTTTCAAAACAGAGCAAGACCGTACCTTCAGCTTTTACTTTGTTTACTTTTTATCTTAAAAACAGCAGTCTTCCAGTTGGAAAGCTACCAATGTCATGGTACTTGCAGTCGGATCTTATCTGGGCATTTGTTTTATGTTCTTTCTAAAGGTGAGCAGCATGTTATAGCATACCCTATCCTGGGCTGATTTTGGGGTGTTCATATAAGAATAAATGCTCAAATAACTAATTATCTTTTGTACCAGTGTATGAAGAATTTAGTCGCTGGTAATCTCTGAAAGTATTAATCCAGCCTGATCCAGTTTAGCTTGTAATATCTGAAAGCAACACAGAAAATATAGCAAGTCACACTACAAGAGCTTTGTATTCACATTGATGTAAGGTAAGATTTATTTTAATGTACTCATGGATTCTTAGAACCAGGCATTTGCTATCATATTATCCTATAATATGTCAGAGAAGTAATGCTTCCAAGAGAAAGATGGCAGATTGTCAACTGCTGATGATGGTAATTCGGGGATGTAGCATTTTTATGGATAGAATTACAAAAGAACAGCATTAACTGCCTATGGCAAAGAACACTGTTAGGTATTGACAGCATAATAAGTTAAACTGAAATTCTTGTGCTCTTACGAGAAACAGGAACGTAATGTTTAAAATCACCTATTAGCAAGACTGCTGTTGCGAGTACGCTCTGGGCAGAGGGTTACATCCGTTGTTGTTCAGGACAACAAATTAAAAGTACACCAAAAACGATGATTCAGCTACTAAATTTTAAATAGAAAGCGTTGCTCTATTTCACTTACCTTACAGAGGCAACTGCAGTTTGTTTTTCAGTAGGAAAGGCTAGTTTGCTCAGCTGAAGAGAAGGCTAAGGGCAACCTAATAGCAGCCAAACCCTACTTGAAGGGGAGTTACATGGGCAACAGTCAGGCTCTTCGTCGTAGTGGCAAGTAGCATAACAAGGGGCAGTGGCCAGAAGTTGCAGCTTGGGAGAGTTTAGACAGAACATGGAGAAAAACATCTTCATTAGGAGGGTAGAGCAGCACTGGAGTAGGCTGCCCAGTGGCACCGTGGGGTCTGCGTCCCTAGAGGTTTTCGAGAGGTGATTACACAACGCCACATCTGACCTGACCCAGTGTCACTCTGAGTTCTTAAAAGGGTTATACTGGAATTAAAATTGAATGAAAACAGAATTTAAAAGTAAACCTGAGCACACAAGAATCTTTTAGCACTAGGTATTATAATGAACTACTTTGCGTGTAGAAATGTGACAGTCAAAAAAAATATTGGGCACCTATAAATGGTAATTCGAAATGGGTAATGGACCACTGTTAAGTTATGTATCTAGGCGTGTGTTTTCCCAGGCAGCTGAGTATCCCATCCTCTATCTCATGTTTTTTTGATTCTATTTTATTCCTTTTACATAAATCTTCACAAAAAAAAAAAAGAAAAAAAAGCAGAGGCGAGTTCTTTGTAGCAAAAAACGAGACAAATTCTTTTAGCTGCTGTAAGCCAGCACTTTTCAATGGTGTTGTGAAAATATTTCAGCCACACGTGCCTGTTTTTGAAGTGGGACCGATGTCATTGTCAAGATACTGACAAAAATTGATTGTTTGAGATGGACTGTCTCCTAACAGAGGTACAGACATGGCAGCTTGGAGCAATATGGAGAAAATTCAGACAAGAGGTTGCGTAAGAAGTGCCATTTCTTGCATAGATTTCATTTTTTTATGCAAAATATTTAATATTTTATAGTACTTTTATAAGAGAGATTGGGAGTGTCTTCCTTTTACCGTTTGGTTGATGACGGTAGCATCTGCTCTTGCCTGTAGTAACAGTTTTTTGAGACTGTCTTGGTGTGTTTTCATACTGCAAGTCAAAGTATCTACAAACCTTAAAATCGATATAGGTATTAATCCTGCGGCGCAGGATGCCTGCAGCTCTTAGAATTGTCACTCCCTGTGACAGTTGCCAGACTTGGGTGTGCAGCTAACTGGTTGTGCGTTGTTAGATGAATCCACAGAGCTGAGATTTAGGGCCAAGATTTGTAGGCCCACCATTTTATTCTTCATGTGCTGCATTTTATGTTGTGGTCTTCACATTTTATAATAACAAGCCCTTGATATATAAGGTACATTTTACTCTACACACTGCTGTCATTTATGCACTCAAAATAATCTTAAATATTCTCAAATAAACCAGTTGAAGTTAATAAAAGAAAGCAAAACACAAGAAAACTTCTGAATAATCTGAAGTCGAGGGATTCTCAGGGTATTTTTTTTTTTCCATCCAGCTCCTAATCCTCTGTTTTCACCTGGCTTTGCCTCATTGAGCCTAATAAGCAGAATCTGTCTTACTCCCCTCTTCAGAATATGACTTAATGTATTTTTTTGAGTTCATTTATGTGCTAGCCCCTCTAGCTCAGAGCAGATCCTTCTTAGGCCAGGTTGCTCAGTGCTGTGCCTGCTCCAGTTCTGCCTGTCTCCAAGGATGGAGATTCTTTAGGCAGTCCCTTCTGCTGTTCAACAACTGTCACAGTGAAGATTTTTTTTCCTAATACCTAATGAGAATTACCCCTGTCGTCAGTTGTGTCCCTTGATGCTTGTTCTATCATCAAGCACCTCTGAGGACAGTCTGGTTCCATCTTTTCTGCACCCTCCCCTTGGTAGCTGCAGATAATGGTAGGGTTCTCCCAAAGCCTTCTCTTCTTGGGGCTGAACAAACCCAGTTCTTTCAGCTTCTCCTCCTTCACCACATGTTCCCGCCTCTCACCATCTCGGTGGCCCTCCACTGGACTCGCACCAGTATTTCAATCTCTCCTTTACTGGCCAGACCACCTCTGGACACCGTTCTCCAGATGTGGTTTCACAAGTGCCACAGAGAGGGGAATAATCACTTCCCTTCACCTTCTGGCTACACTCTTGCTAATACGGGTCTTATGTGGCTGGCCACCTTCGCTGGCAGGGTGCACTGATACGCAACAGTCAGCCCTAACTAATACGTACAAAATCACGGTTGTGGGTAATACAGGTTACTTTCTGAGCTGCTTGGGAAAATCCAAAAACTGTTTTCCTCATCACAGTTTGGTTCCATGAAACAGGCTCATCACTTGCGAAGCAGTAAGCGTTGTAAATGGTGCCGCATTCATTTCCTGACCGATGACAGGGTAAAGCATCTTATCTCTTTTTATCTGCTCCGCTCTTATCCCAGTAGAATTCTGCACCCAGAACTTGGCAGACAAATGTCGATTATTCTGCTTGCCCTCTTATACCACCATTTAAATCACTGGTGTCTTGGACCAGAAGCTTTTATGCAAGTTGTTCATATGAACACAAGAAGAGCAATTTCGGTAGCTAAATGTGAAGTACCTTGCCTGACCTCCAGCTGCCACTCCAGCTGAGCATGCGTCAGCTCTAAGTTCTGGTCGTATCTGCCAGTCCGATGCGGATGCCTTAGGTGAGTAACAATTCTAGGTTGAGAGTATATTTGTCTTCAACTCTCAAAATGTTAGCTTACAGAAAATTTGAACTGGAAGTATTTGCTACTGTGTAGCCATTGCAGCGTGTCCAGTCTAAAATGCAAGGCAAGAAGAGAAATAAACAAAGAAAATTGACAAGCCACTATTGCATAAATCATAGTATAAAAATCAGGCCAATAATTTGAGTAAGTGAATTGCCTAATACAAATATCAAGGACTGTAAAAAGAAAAGTAGGCCAATTAAAGCTTTCTGATATTTGGGTTATTCTGCCTAAAAGTCCTAATGCAATAAAGAGCAGTCTTCCATATACAACAGAACACATATCCGTGTTCTCATGCCTTGTCAAGAAAAACACTCCTATGATATTTATATATCGACTTGCAATATATTATGTATTTTATTAAGGGACCCAAAGTGGTTAAAAGGAACTGACTCATGAGTTGACCTAAGTCTAGGATGAATTTTTATACGATTACATGCCTAAGTTTTAATCTCAAGGCCCACCAACCTCCTACTAAAACAACTACTGAAAATGTGAAAAAAAAAAAAAAACACCAGGATAATGATGCACTGTTTTGTTTTTGGACTGAATATCTCCTGATGAGGTGAAAATATATATTCTCTTCCCGTCTCGACTTTCATGCATACACTGAGATTCTTTTAATGAGCGATTTTCTTTCTGCAGTAGAATAGCATGAATAAAGTTAAGATGCGTGTCCAGGAGGTGTCTCTAGCTGTCAAGTAGCAAGATTGGAGTATTGATGATTGAAAAACCTCTTCTCAATACAGAATTTTTTAGATTTAGAATTTTTTTTTTTTTAATAGGACATTGGTTTTGTGTACTGGATATTTGGATTGAATTCATTGTTGCTTTCATTTAGAAGAAAGAGATTATAAAATGTTCCAACAGCTTGTAGAAAGAAAAGAATCTGTATTCTTCTGAGTTGCATACTCATTGTTTTCAAAAAGCTAGTAGGTTTTTAACTGTCTAATGTCTCTAACAATGGATACCTCTCAGATAAAGAAAAGTTCTTTTTATTTCCATAGAGAGCATTCAAATAAAGGGTAAAATGAGAGTGCTTTTATAGAACATACAGATACTTCCGTTTTGGAGTCTCTGACAAGGTTGGTAACATTTGCTGTGTGCTGCCATGTGCTTTCTAGTGCATTGGAACCATTTTAGTAATTAGAGCATGATTTGTTCTGTAACAAATGTCTGAAATCCATTTTTAATGTCCCTTTGAGAACTTATTTCTAAATTATCAAAGCTATAAAATTGTTGTAGTTCTTGGCCCATTAATTACATTGTAAATTTCTGCATTACTCCATTGTGTCTTTATAAAGATTATAGTAAGTCTGATTCTTGGTTAAACTTGCTTATATATATTCTGGGATCACACCAAAACATTGATCTTTGTCAGTATTCATCCTTGCTCTTCAGCTGAGAAGCCTAATGTTCTGGCATCTTCTTTCAGTGGGATTTTTTTGGTATAATTTGGAATTCCAGAAAGAAAAATCTTCCATACAGGAGAAGGAACTCTTGAAAAGTCTGGAAAATGCTGTAAGTGACAGCACATATATGTATATATTTATATGAAGATTATAATGACATCAGTCCACCTAGTAACTTTATACATCTGTGAGCCGTGTTTTCACTGGGGTTTATTGGAAGGGGAAAATTGACATTTCTTAGCTGCTTTATAAGACTTGTCATGTAATTCAGTGAAGCTGATCGTTTGTGGCATTTCTTTCACCCAGAGACTTGTTGATAGTTGTCTGATAAAAGTTGTATCAATCTGTTGTATATCTGAAAATATATGGATTGGCAGTTAATTGCAAAAAGCAACATAGGGCTGACAAATCAGCTCTAATGCTGATGTGGGCTAAGGTTAACAGTGTCCTTTCTTATTTGGACTTTCTATGAAAAGGCTCAGTGCTTTGTTAGATTAGATGGCTAAAGGAAAATGAACGGCGTGATTTTGTGTTGCGTTTTACAGTTGATAATCTTCAGAGTTTGGGAGAAGGTGTTTGTTTTAATATTTATTAAAACATGATAGTTACATTTCACAGAACTAAAAATAACTGTAACAACTTGAACTGTGTGTGATAGCTCCTTTGTAAATTATAATTAATACATAATAGATTCCCATAAAAAATTTGCATACAGTTCAGGCAAAGATTTCAAACTGCTTTACCTAGGCATATAAATACTGCTACAATGGGGAAACTCAACGAAAAGTGACTGAAAGCCAGTTCTAAAGATATGATGTAGTTCCTACTCTTTCAAACCTCCCAGTTCTTAAACTAGAAATGAAACACAGGTTTCCTAAAGCTCTTCTCTGATCTTCTACCATGAGAATATATTGTCTCCCTTGAGATATAAAGCCACAGAGGATATGAATTATTACACTGAAGAGTTTGTGAATTGAAAAGACATTTATTAGTCTTTCAAAGAATTCACATAATTTTTCAGGAGAGAGATTTATAAACAAATTCATTTCATGACCACAGACCAGACCTCATTTTGAATATTTAATGTAGACTAAAAAGAAGACCTCCTATTACTTACCAGGTTTATTCATTTTAGAAAGTAACTATAATATATACCCTAACCCACTGAGAAGATATGAGCTCTTTTCATCCAAGACACATCCCTCCTATAAAAAATGAATAAGTACTAGTTAGTTTTAACCCAGTCCTTGTCCTCTGCAAAGCTGAGTAAAAACATGGTTTTGCAGTATGTCTTAAAGGTCAATGGATTGAGTGGGTTATTGAACACAACATAAAATGCTAATGTAATGTTTTTATTTTTAATGGGTAGAATATATATTTCAAAGAAAAATAAAACTACAGAAATACAGGCACATACATTCACACATCTAACAGTAAAATTGATCCAATTTGTTAAATGTGTCTGTATTTCAGAGCTCAGACCTTGAAGATTTTGAACACCCTGTATTCCCTTACCACAGTGGGAGGCTAGGGAACCCATCATCTTGCAAGATGCAGGATTAGATATTGCAATAATCTCCCACCCCCTCAATATTTACATCCTTATATTTCATCATCCTCCCAAGTCCATAGCCTTCTCTAGTGTACAGGGAGACAGATGGCTCATAAGATTACACGCTATGGAGATTTGGTGCTACAGACAGGTCCCCCAGTATTCTAAGAAAATTAACAATTTATTTAAACAGCTCTGTCAGATGCAATCCTCTTTGCCTCATTTTGTCTCCTGCTGGCTTTGTCTCATGTAGGATTGCCTGCACGTAGATTCACTGGTTACAGATTAATGACGAAGGAAAGGAAAGAAACATAGTCATGACATACAAACATGTATGACCTGTGGGTGCACTGGACAAGCATGTGAGCACAACTGGAATAACAGACAAAAAAAAAAAATCACACTTCTTATTTTTGTACCATCTTTATGAAAGAACTCCCTCTTTTGTGGCAGCTGGAGCAGATTCTTGCCTGTTGAGCAGCTCTAAAATAAGTCAAAGGATTATCCGTAGCACAGTGGTCCCAAGGGACATCAGGCTTCAGAGACGGAGGGCACCAGCCTGACTCCGCACCCTGCAAAACCCTATCTGCTGCTGCTGCCTGCTGCTCTGTCCCCCGTGGCCAGCAGAGCTGCTCACCGGCGGGTGGAAAGTGAGTACCCAGGAGCAGGCACACAATCAGTAGGCGGTTGTTTCACATCGAAGAATCTTACACTTCACTGATTATTGCAGCACTGCGCAGTGTTCTGAGCCGGCCAGTGAAAACAGGTAGCCAAATTAAGGATCTGGTTGTTGCGGAACCTGTAGCTGTGTAGTGATGAGGGGCCGCTTACAGAATGGAGAGATGAGCCACATGGCTCGGTGTCACAGATGGGGAACACATTCTCCCTTTCCACTTCCTTGTCACTGCTGTGCTGCAGAGGTCTCACTCTGGCCACTTTGTCGAGGGGAAGGATGATCATTTGCTGCCTCGTCATTTAAATCTAATGCCAGAGGTGAATAAGCATGCGTGCCAACCAAAGCTCTTAAATTCAGTACGTGATAGTTCATTCAGCTGGAAGGCAGTCACTGAACTGCAGAGTCTGCTTCCCACCTTGAGGCACACTGAGAAAGCAGAGTGGTACCCAAGGGTCTCACCCAAGCAAAAGCCTCATGGTTCGTACCACGGCATTTGGTTTTGGCTTGAGGAAGAGCAACAACGTAACCAGGCAGAGACATGCTCGCTGGCTGAACTCTCCTGTTTCTCTGCATTTCTGAGGAATGCAGGCCGGTGGTTCGGCAACAAGGATGCAGCAGCACCCGGGAGATGAGAGGCTGCAGCCAGTCATTCTCCAAGACCTGAGCAAAGGGGAGCAGGTGTCTTATACGAGCATGCAATAAAGTCAGCTCTGTAGAAAAATGGAAACTGGGATGTGTGCTTTTCCAGATTTGCTTATTATGGAAGTTCTCTTTGAAAATAGCGCTGTTCCTCCTTTACTTAGCAAAATAAGTATAGTTTCAGTAACCCTCATCTGTCACGTATTTTAACATAGCTTTTCTGAGTGTGAGTGACCATAATTGTACATGCTACACAATTTGCCAACTGTGTATTGTATTTGCTTATCACTGGAAATACTACACCTAAGACACATTAGGACTGCATTTGCCTTTTTCACAAATGAATTACAAGGGGTATGTAACTGTCCTGTGATCTTCCATGCCCTGTCCTTTTCCACTCCATCACTCCGGGTTGAAATGTTCTTGGTTAACAGCATCATTATTCCCTTTGAATTTTCTACTGTTGAGTTTCTGACTGTTCCTATCGCTTTTTTTCATTATCACCTATAATTTCCTCCATGATATTTGGAGTATCTCCTATATTTACAGTTCATCCCTCTTCGGTGCCATCATTAAATTTCATTAACATACTTCTCTCTTTTCTATGACAACCATTACCAGAAACATGAAACAGCATCTGTTCCCACACTGGTCCTTGGGGAAACTCAGCTCCTAGGGAGTCTCCAGTCCAACAGTTCTGTTTTCTGCATAACACAATGGTGTGTCTCCACCAGCCCCATCCCTGTTTGTACTCTTGTCCTCAGCTGAACTAGTGATTTCTCATGTGGCACCACCCTCAAATGCCTTAATCAGAAGCATCTAATCTTTTATAATTCCTTTGTCAAGCAAATCAGTTCTGCCAGGTAGTTTGATGGCTTGATCTGGCATAAGAGTTCTGTACAAAATCAATGCAGCTTTTTATCCCATTTCCTATTTTTTCCTGTTTTCATACTTTTATGCATTTACATGAGTCTAGTCCATGTTTCGTCCTTTGTCTCAAATGCTTAATCATACCACCTTTACTTTCCTTGTTCTATTTGTATACAGTTGAAAATCCTTCGGCAATCTTCTTAACTTCCTTTGCAATACTGGCTAAACTTCACTTTTGTCAATTCTCTGTTTGTTCCTACATTTCCCAGCCCTTAAGAAGTACCTTTTTCCTGCTGATTAATGGTTTTTTCCTAATTCTTGTAGTTCTTGTTAGTTTTATTCTTAGTTCTTCTCCCTTCTAATGTCCTCTCAGGAACAGTTTTTCATCCAAGGAGGTCTGGAGCCTTTTCTTATCAGGTTCTTTTTTCTTCACTTGGGAAACAGGGTCCAAATAGTTTCCTCATCATTGACAGGAATAAATTTAAGTTTCTGCTTAGGGCCATCTCCAGCCTCCCTCTTCTTTCCTACTATGGTTATAAAGACACACACTGTCCCATGGAAAACAGATACGTGTCTACTCTCTAATTGGCATTACAGAAGGCAAAGGCTGTTTTCTGCAAATGTATACACATATCCTTTCTCATGTGGTTTTCCACATGCAGTTTGGAAAAATTCATTCAAAGAAAACTGAAATTCCCACAACTTTTTTTGGTTTCAATCCATGGTATACTGAGAGTTTTTCTATTTCTTCTGCCTGCAGTAGAAAACTGCCACATTCTTATGCTACAGATATTAGTAGCTGCCATAATAAAAGTTATTTAGGATGAGGTAAAAGAAAATTGTCAGCAATTCTATTAATCTAAGATCCACAAGCATAAATTATTTTATATTATTGCTTTCTCAGTAATTGCTATGCTAAAGCAAGTAATTTATCATGGTAAATATTTCAGTTCTTAGCTGCCTTATATCATGTTCAGTCCTTTGTACTTTTGCAAAGGAAGTTTAACAGGAGTTGTCCACAAACTCATGGTTGTCCACCCATTTTTCTCACCAGTGAATTACTGTATTAGCTTCAAGGCTATAGAGTCAGACAGAGTGTCTCATTTTAGGCCCACACCAAAAAAATCCAACAGTATGAGTCAATGCACTATTTTAATTTAAAAAAAAAAAAGTAAAAATCATTCCAGTGCAGCAACATGTCCTAAACTGAACTGTTTAAAACCAAGTAGCAACTCAGCCCCAGAAGACCAGGTGTGGAGGAAGAGAGACGGCATCGAGCTATTTCTTGAACCTTTTCTGACAAGGACAAGAGGCTGTGGGAAGTCTTTGGCTACAGTACCAATAAATCTTGCATCAAAGCATAAGCTTTCTGGACTTAATTTTCATTTAACAGGGACATCTCCTTTCCATGAGAGAGCATTAATGTGTGTCTAAGTCTTATACTCTCTTAAATATCTCTGAAATAAGTGGCATTGAAAGGTCTTCATAAAACTAAGATTTTTGCCTTTGACATTTCTCTCCGCCCCAAAACCTAGAAAAACCAAACGTTTCACGACTCTCTATTTGACTGTATAAAGAAGTTTTCATTTTAATTTATAAGATGTCCTGCTTTCCCTTAGTTTCTCAGACAGCCCTGGTTTTAATTTGGCAGCTCTCAGTGGTCTCTGCAATATGATTCAGCTGTTCACTGTAACAGCCACCTTCCCATATGAAAACATTTCCAAATACAAAAAGTCTTGGATATCATTTCTTAAAGAAAAACATTGAAAAATCCATAAATCAAAACCAAAAAAGTAAAAATACAGTTACTGTCACAGAATAACCCCCTTTTCTCTCCCCCATCTATGTCTAAGAAGGAAAATACAGGTAACTTAGTGCAATAACTGATCACATTGGAGTAAAATCTGTTGAAAAGGCAAGTACTGATTATCTGTCTTCCAAAGGCCATCACCTTGTAAGGGAGAAGGGATCAATAGCTATCAAAGTTCAGGTGAAACAATAACTTCTCCAATGAAAGATCACTGAGTATCCAAAGATCATATGAGTAGATCTTACACGTTTCCTGCAGAAGTATGTTCTGGTTGTAGGAAAATCTCCAGAATAAAATTGATAATTTGTTTGATAATATAATAAGAAAATGACCCACTGAAGGGGACAAGGGAACCCCCTTCCCCCAGTGTCTTTTGTTCTCCAGGCTACCATTTGTTAAAAGCTGTCTGGTGCTTTAGGCTCCAAAACTTTAGGACAAGAATGATGGAAGGCAGATTGAATTATTCTTGTTCAGAAAAAGGCAAAAAGCACATGGGATGGATATGCCTCTCTGTTAATCCAAGCCTGTCTGTCTCTCTCTTCTGCTGTCTTTGCCTTCCTTCTTATATTGATAGTAGCAGCTAAATGTGAGTGATTAGCATTCTAATCTCTGAAGCACCTGCATACAGCTAAAGATTTTCTAGCCTACCTACAGGATTAGCAGGCCTAGTGCTGAAGTTAATGGAATTGGGTATTAAAATCACAGAGGGAGTTTTGAAAATCACAAGGGTGATCGGCACTTGCCCAAGGCTGCTTTTAGCTTAGGGAAAAGAGTTGCTTAGAGGACAGTCAGCAGGTGCAGTCCTGAAAATCCTGCAGCCCAGTCATATGCTGGATATCACTTAGTAGTGGCCTACTTGGGACAGTTTAGTTTTAATTCTTATTACAAATGTCACTAATAAACTTTAATGTCTGAAGTTTAATACATTATTCTGAGGGGAAAAATCAAAGCATATCTTTCTTTTATACACAGCAAGAATGTGCAGATTTGAGTTGCCTAATTACGCTGACATTTTTTAGTAAATGTATAGCAAGTGGTGGATAAGAATGAAATACGAAAAGTATGGATGTTTTGGTTCAAGCTTGTAGGTAGTGAAGAGAAAAAGTAAAGTTGGGAGCATAATTCTGCCATAGAGAGATGCAATTCCACTGAGATTGTTAACGACTGCAAAGCTGAGAGAAATCTAATTGGTGACTTGGAATAGAAGGTCAGACGAGGTCAAATCAGTAGGAATTCCTGAATGCACGGGCAACCAGAGAAAATGTGATTCCTCTCTTTGCCATGCAATGTGAAGGAATTGAATGAAGAGTAATTTTGAACTCCCTCTATGGTATGTCATGGTGTGTTGTATGCCTAGCAAGGCCAGTGCAGTGATATTCTGCATGATCCTTACACAAATGGTGAGTTGTGGAAGAAGGAAAACAATTTAAAAGCACATAAATGTGAGAATATATCCAGTAGCCCTTCAAGGGAAATCACCATGACATTAATCTGAAATTTACCTGGAGATGCCGTATAATAACTCTGTGGTATTCCATGAGAAAAAGACTAACTTTTTTTCACTTTGGAGGAAGCTTTGCAATATCAAAATTTTATATTCCTGTAATATTCACCCATAAAGTATAAATAGTGTATAAAAATACAAAAAGATAATACTCACACTTGGCACTCAGTATGTCTGGGGCCAATCAGTTGGAATACTCAGAATCTGTTCACAGATATTTTGCCTTTCCTGAAGTCTAAACTTTGAGGGCCTAAATTTTAAATTATGAGTCGTCCAGAAATGCAGATCAAAAGCAGGACTGTTTCCAGCAAGTCTGGGCCCCCTGCGCTATTACTTACTTAGGTCTTCCACTTCAAAATGAATGTCAGCTTCACCACCCACTTTTGATCAAAGAACTTTAGCATCCTCACTGGGTGGTAAATGAGGGGACAAACATAAGTAGTATGTCAATCAGGAATTCAGTTATTTATGGGGAGAGTTAGGGGAATATTGGGCAGAGGTTTCATATTAAGAACTAGGATATACTATTCTGAGCCAGGGCTAAGGTTGAAGTACAAGAGATGTTCAGGTTCCTCCAAGACTCAGGCTGTCACCAAATAGTCGTTGATCGACAGTGTGGCAAGAAGGATGAGCAGCAGGTATCGCACACTTCAAACTCCTCCTGTAGGACTCGATAATTGAGTATCTCCTGTGGGAACACATTGGCAGCAATAGTCTTAGTGTATATGACCACACCTTATGTGAAAATATTGAATGCATTGCTGAAATCTTGCACGTGCAAATGATTGGAATCAGTCATGCTGATAAGAACCTGTGGACTCCCTGCCCTCTCCTGCTCTTGCCAGTCTCATCTCCATGTAAGAAGTGGGTCAGGATTGTAAAAGATTATGTTTGTCACAGGAAGGCACGTGAACTTATTGACTCCAATGGCAACTGCAACAAATTACATGAACTTATTTATGGAAGCTGGTTTATGTCCATATCCATTCCTACATTTTAGTTATTTCACTTGTGCTTCTAAACTTTCACCCTAAAAATCAGAAGTGTATTAATGAGAGAAAGATGCTGGGAATTGTGGTGGTTTATGTCAGCATTAGTACACTAGAGATGTTGTATTGCAGAAAGCGTGTAAGAGATTTTAAAGAAAGAAGTGACAGAGTTTAATATTAAATAGCTCATCTTCTTCCCTTGGAACCACAGAGAACTGACACATTCATTGCAGACATTTTAATAAGAGTATTAGTGAAACTGAATTCTCATCAAATCAAGTTGCTGTAATCTTACTATGCCCTTAAATACACCATATTTCTCAACTTTACCATCTCTATATAGACAAAGACCGTACTTATATTATGACAACGAATGTCTCTGAACACTGTGGCTTTACGAGCCAGAACTAAACAAATATCAAGAATTTAACTACCTACTATCAGTGTTGCTTTGTGCCTGAGCAGTGGGTGCGTGGATCTCTGTGTTGTGTCTTACTAATGATCCCAGAATCTCCTGTGAGCACCGTTTTCGCTGCTGGAGCCCCCAGCTGTATTACAGTCCTCACCTCGCATCTCACCAGACATTTAACACGTTACCTGCGTGTTACTCTGTAGGGAGAGAAACCTGCAGGAATCCTAATGAACATATTGAGACAAGTGTGAAGCAGCGTTGTAGTCACAGATAAATTCATGGCCCGAAGGGCACTGGCCACAGGCCTGGAGGGTCCATGTCTGCGCTGCTCGGGAGACTGCTAGCCATTCGAGCAAAAAGCATTGTGGCAGTGATCAGAGCAAAGGAATAAGAGGATGGAAAGCATATTTCAGTGTAATTATAATAATTTATAACTTGAGGTTGTTCTCCTGTTAAAATCTCAAAAGCAGAATATTTTTACTTTCTTATAAATTATTCACAGCCATTTGCTTTGCTTCATGACAAGTAACTTTGCTTTTCTTCAGACAGGATTTTCAACCTGAAAGAATGAAAGTGTTGACCCAGTTATGCCTAACAAACAAAATGTGAAAAGAACTAAAATTAGAAATTGATAAAATAATCTTAATGTGAGAAAGAAATAATGGGTTTTTTTTTCCTTCCTGTTCCATCTGAATTTAAAATTGGTAACGGTATTTCACTTAAAAAAAGAAGAAAATAAACTTTGAAATGAAACTGCTCAGAGAAGGATGAGGTAACATATATGGAACATGCTGTACGTTTTCTTTATCAAAAAACTGGTTTCTGAAATGCCCTAAAACAGAACTTAATCCCTAACCAGTTCTGCAAAATGTTCATGATGCCTTGACAAGCTCTCATGCCCCACGTCGATTTCTGACAGCCTACTGAGGGCAGTCTTGAGAAAGTATATACCATGTGATATTTTATGGGGTAAAAATGCCTAAGTGGCATCATTTTCCAGCCTCTAGAGTACTAGATCTAGAACTGGATCTACTCACTCCCAGATTAAGAAAAATCATTAAAATGAAAAATAAAAAAGGCTTCATGGAAAAACTGTGCAGCTTTTAACCTTCTGGTCCATTCAGTGCTAATGCATGGGATGTTATTTATGTCTTGATTGCATATCCCATTGAAAGAGTCTCAATCGGTTAATGAAGGTCAAAAAATGACTTACCTTCTAAGACATAGAGATCAAGACATTAAAAATTATGAGACTTTCTTAAAATTCCTAAAGTCATAGTTAAAACATTTAATGGGTTACATTACTTTTAAAAAAACTTGCACTTAAAATTCCCACTAGGATCAAGGATTTAGGTTTTATTATCTGAAGTACTTCAGAAACTGGTAGTAAATAGCACTTCATTAAAGAGATTAAATAAGAAAATGTTTGTTTACATTATTCTATAAAGAAAAGAATCCCACAATTTTTGTAATGTGAACTGTGTTTGCTCTTCTAAGGAGTTAACAGAAACAGGGTGCCAAGCAGTTTCTTGTCTACTTATTGGAGACAGTCATGATCATATTCAAGATAAGAGAGAGGGATTGTATATATATATATATATATAAATGATTTGCAGTCCTAGTTCATGCATTTTAAATTGGCCAGATGCATCTACTTTTCATTTTTCTGCTACCACTATTCACAGTATTTGAAATCTGTGTTAGTTCATAACTCAGCTCCCAATGTGCTCAAACTGCTCTGTAAAGACAACAAAAGATTGGGGTTTTATTCTCCTCTTTGTTAGTTTTGCCTCATTGTTATATCTCCTTGTGCACATGCATTTCCTTTTTGGCTAAATACTTTGCTGAATTTGTCCTATAAAAAGTAGTTTTCAGTGGTTTGGTAATGTCCAGTTAAAATATCCAGGCAAACTTCTTCTGAATTGAGAGCTCTGGATGTTCCTGCTTGCAATTTAAAAGAATACACTGGAAAAACTATGAAGTGATCACTGCTTTGTGTGTTGCCTATTTACTTTGGATAGCAGACCTAAACTTGGCTGTATTTATGGCTACTTTCTTCGGTGTTTAGAAAAGTAGTTGTTGGACAGCAGGGAACCATTTCACTTGCAGCTGTTTATTTAGTATTTATCATTTTAACAGTTCAGGAAAAAGAACATTTTCCAACCTCGTTTTTTACAAGAATTTCCATTCAGTGCAAGCTATCAACACCTTTACCAAGTCAGAAATATAAAGCTGGCCTCATTCTCCTTACCTTATAACTTCTAATGATGTTTTGGTAACTGGTAATCTCAGCATGTGCAATGGAGTCAGTCAAGAGAATCATGTACACAATTAGTAATGTACATAGGGGCTCTGAAAATGATTATAACATCAGGATTCTCAACTGTATTTTGAAAACATAATTACTCTGTAAAGAACCTGAAACTTTCAAAGAGAGAAAGCAAGCCAGCTGCATGGCAGGCAGTGATAAGCAAAACTGAAAATCAGGCTGTGCTAATATAGAATTGTAAGCTTTTTAGCTGCATTTTAAACCTTAGGAAATTACCTCCAAAAGAGGAAGGCATAAATATCTTCTTCATTTAAATGACTGTTACTTGATATTCTGATGGAGAAGAAATTAAAAGGTTTTGGGTTAGGTTTTTGTTTAGCTTTGGGTTTTGCTTGCTTTTGTTTCTTCCAGTTCTTGACTGCTGTGTTCACACTCTGGCTCAGATGTTGTGCTTTTCCTGTGAGAAATCTGTGCAGGTTTCCTGAATGTAGGAGATTACTACTGCTTAGGGAACAACATCACAGATGCAGTGAAGATAAGTGGATTTGTGACTTAATGATCCCCTTTCTTCCATACTCTTCTCCTTTCAGCAAATGAAAAATAAGCTCATCTGGATAAAATTAAAGTGGAAGGAGGAAAAGTGGAAATTATATTCAAAAAACTGATCTAAGCTGGGTCAAAGCCTCCCATTGATGTCACAAAATAATATGTAAATTCCCTGAATTATTACGTCCTTGCCAAAAGAACATAATTTTTTCACCTGAAAATGCCCTTCTTCAGTTGCTTTAGTTAGATTTACAGTGAATATTTGTGTAATTTGTGCCCTGTTGACCAGGGAAATGGTGGCCATTGATTGCAGTCATAGGAGATTAGAACTTTTGATCCCTTTTAAAGGAAAACTAATTATTGCTGTGCAGTAATGCAGTATCTGAGCTGATCAGATGCATAAAAAGGGCACTTTCCATGATAGGCAGGAGTCAGTCAGAGATGAATGTCGGGGAGTCTGAATCTGGTCAGTACAGTAGCCACCAACGCCTTGATATCTCAGCGTTAGCTCGTATTTGGTAGACTCCTGCATTTACTGCTGCACTATTGATCTGGCTTGTTAGGATCACGACTACCCTTTCAAGGGCCTGTGACTCCAGCATATCGAAAGAGGTGGGACTGTTTACGGGCTTAACATTAGGCATGCACTTAAACAACTTGCTGATTCAAGCTTATGATCAAAGTTTTCTTCCTGAGAAAAAATACTGCTTTCTTCTGTAGCATGTAGTCAGAGCTGCATTTAATCTCACATTGACTGACGTGTGCTATCCCTAACGTGTAAAGGAAATGCTTACATACTCCTAACTACCTTTATTTTAGAGATGTGACTGTTGCACTTGCTGCACTAATTCCCCAGGATATTTATTTATAAAAAATTACTTCCAGAGCCTTTTAGTGCATTGACCTTGTTTCAGGGTTTAGCTGGGAGGAAGGAGGGCTGGGGTTTTTTCATAAGCACTGCAGGGGATTTCTGTCAGGTTGCTTTAACACTTCCCTTCAGATTCTTGCCAGGCTTTCGGGCTAAAGAATTTTCAGATGTAGCTAGCCATCATCACATAGGTCTTTGCATAGTCTCTGTTATTTTATAAATCTAAAATTTAATTGGTTTTCAAGAAAAGAGAAAACAACAGGACATAAATATAAAGCTACCAAGTCAGAATCATAAATGCATGGAAAACGATAACTTCTAATGTATCAAATATGTATGATACAGTGGCCACTGTATGGATTGGCTTCACACATTATATCAATTCTCTGTGCAAAGATTTGGAAGGTTGTTATACCCCTACAGAATAGGAGAAGAGAGAAAGTGAGATGCTACGCTGTCGAATTCTCCTTTCAAAAACTAGAGGTTTCTTAGGATAGGATAGGATACCAGTTTTAGAAATCACTAAAATACTCATGCCCTACAACTATGAAAGTCTTAGTCATCTTTAACCCACTCAACCATGACCCTAATAGCACTGCAACTGCTATTAGCAACACCTTTTCCTCTCTCTTCCTGAGTGCTTTTGCATACATACAGATACATGTATGGAAAATGCATGCAGATAATTCTCTACCCTCATTCTCTGACTAAAGTATCCACCATACAGTAGCATAAGGTGCATAGGGGGTTTTTTAGTGTGAATTACCAAATTTAAGTCTCTCTCATTCCCCGAAAATAACGGGTTACATCCAGACCATGAGAAGGTCCCTCACATATTCCAGGGTAACCGTGCTAAAGCAGTGATTCTGGATTAATGTTATAGAAACCCTACTGAAATGACAACATCCTCCCTCTTCTTATGGTGTAACAGGTATAATTGTAATTCTCTCCTGTTACTGCCTGATCTTTGAACTCCATCCCTCACCCCTCTGTCATCACTTCTCAATTTCACACAGGGCTGCCACATATGGCGAGTGGATATACAGCCCTGTTCACAGATGGGGCTTAGGCAAAATGCTCAGCTTCATGGCATTTCTGTGCTAATCTCTGCACTGCTGCTGCATCCCTTGCAGCAATGCATTTACATATACCAGTACTGCTAGAAACCCTGCTTGGCCAGACAGAAGCTTGGCTTCCCTGGGGTTAAATGCCAAGAAGATTTCAGTGGTAGTTAAGCTACATGTAGGCAGGTGAAAATGTACAGGACTGAAAAGTGTAACTCCATTGCCTCTTGATTTTTATCAATGCCTCAAAGAAGGGCTGGCTTATTCTAACTGCAGTGTGAGGTCTAACTAGAAAAAGACATTTGGAGAAATCATTCATTTATTATATTTTTCAGAAAAAAGCAATCACATCTTTCTTAGCAGAGAATGGAAAGAAAGCAGTGAGTATCACAGCTGTTCAGTGGTAACTAGAAAAAACGGTCAAATTCAAAGCTTGCTACTTCTATTCACAGTGAACGGCTTAGGAGGGAAAAAATTATCAGGATCCTCTTGGGTGTACAATCTGAAGACTATATTGCTGGTAAAGTTCTAAGGTTGTCTCTTAAAATGGGCAATTGCTAACCACGTCAACTGGACTCAAGTTTGTCACGCTGTATGTCTGTATGCAATATGATGATATATGCAATTTCAGTCACTCTTTCCATTTCTAAGTGGACTTTATCTGGATTGCTGTTGTACCCCAAACTGTCTGCACTTCCATTAAAAGAATGAATGTTCCTGTCATCAGCTTGGTAAGAACAGCAACAGGAAATAAGCTACCTTTAAATGAAAAGATGTATTTTATTGTTTATGAAGCTGGGGAAATATTAGTCAAACATATAACTTGGCTGGCAGATAGGCTGTTTGGAAATGGGAGTTAGTGCCCTTGCTGAAGTAGAGGTCTAAAAAACTGCCTGGCATTTCTGATGACGCACTGGCATCCTGTTTGCTGTAAGATCTTATGAAGGTCATTCAACTTCTCCATTTCTTCATCAGTAAAACTGCGATAATTGTTTTCTACTGAAGTTTCCAAGTGATAGGCTTAATTGTCATGCACTGCAAAACACTTGGAGATCTCAAATTGAAACGTACTACAGAAGTGCAAAGTATTATAGAAGTCCACTACAGCTCTGTTTTTCTTTGTTCAAACTGGTCCTTTGGTACGTGCAGCTAGACAGCTCCCAATGTTATCTTGATGCACAAAGCACTTTTTGTGTGAGGTTTGACTCACAGTAAAATGCCAGTTAGAATTTTTTCCTCAGGAACTCACTGGAGCTTGGCTTACAAAATCTGAAAATTAAATCAACCAAAATAGGTCAAACACAAAACTATATGTCCTTATGTGTCCTCTCGTCCTCTTTTAGCAGTACAGCAGATAGTTTTTGTTTTCTTTTCCATAAAGTTTAGGCCTGTTTTGTTTCTCAGTTGGCTTTGGTAACTGTATCATAGCTACATTTTGAATACCTGCTCATGCAAGTTTTCACTCCCTATTAAATATAGTTTAGAATGATATGCTCACCTATTAGTCGTCCAGAAATAATATGCTGGATACACAAGCAGCTGATGCTACTGAACACGACAGAAGAGTGTATCATTGTGTTACAGCTTGTTGGTAGCCATCACTACAGAGATATTTTTGAACCTTAAAAAAAGGAACAAAGCATCTGAAATGTAATCAAACGTTAATATAAGCTGCAGTTTTGCATTTACTTTTCCCCTGTAGCTAATTCTTTAGGAATTTATTCCTATTCACATTATCCTTTAAGTTGATATGTTTATTCTGTACCTAATTTATAATTTCTATTAATTCCTGTGTCGAGTAGGTGAAGGTGCTGCTTAAATTTGTACTTACTTCAGTATTATACCTTTTTGAATTGGTTGTTCATTACAGTCATAATGCAGTGAATAAATTTGTTAATATTTGAGGTGGGAAGGGAGGTAAAAAGGGAAACCATCTATACCAGTCACAGCCCAGCTTTCTGGCTATAACATATTATAATTTATTTAAACTCAATCAATACTTAATCTGGAGTTTAAATTCTGCTAAAGATCTGTGGCATGGCTAAAAGCAGCTGATGCCAGGGAATAAAATTTTCTTCAGGCTGTGATTCTGATGAATTTGTAATGCACTCTAAGGGTGATGCATTGACCTAAATTCACAAAAGCACTGCTATTCCTATTTATTATTATGAAAGGTATCCTACCCCCAGTTTTGTTCTTTAAAATGTTGTGAGGCTATATGAAAAAGATGACAGGTTGTAGTGAGGATGACTGGAGAGGAAGGAGCTGCACGCACATCCCCGGTGCATACTGGCTGCCCAGGCTGTCAGCCCCAGGGTTTGGAGGGGTTTGCCGTGCTCCCCGGCAGGAGGGCAAATCCGTGGTGAGGGGTGGGGAAGCAGAGGACAGCCTGAGCCCCCTTCCACCCTCGCTGCACCGTGGGAAGCACCCAGCAGCCTCTCCAAGGCTTTGTCTGTGCCGCCTGTAACCACAGACAGGGTGGTGTCTCACTGTAATTCTGGGATTCGATGCAGGAATAATTTCAGCACTGTAAAAACCCGGCAAATGTTTGAAGCCAGCAGTGAGGGTAGACTTCCTGAGAGGTGTGCGTTTGTGGTGACCATTTGGATTTGTTTTGTTGGACACATGAAAGATGTTGTTACGGCAGGAAGAAGACAGTTGCATTGAAAACTGCTTCTCCTTTTTTTTTTTTCTCCTGTAGCCTTACAGGGGAAATAGAGGTAGATCTGAGCAGGGTTTGGTTTTCTGTACACAGTTCTTTAAAATCCCTCAAGTCCAACCATCACAGGACAGTACCCATGAGCAACTCACACTGAAGTGGCTGGGAATTGCACACACTGATCTCTTGTAATGATCAGGCCACTTAATTTTTTCCAGTGCATTTTGGCAAGCTTTTGCTCAGCATCATCCAAGGGCTTTTCATAGTATGTGGTGCCTTCCCAGTGACCTGAGTCCTTATCCAAGCCTTCTTTGTTACCTTGACAGTTTGCAGTCATATTTGTCTATTTCTGTGAAAAGCTATGTGTTTTAGCAGATTCATAAACGAGGGAGATTTCTTTTAAAAAAAAGCGGAGTGAATAAGGGAAATGTGTAGTGAATAAAGGCTGGCAATCCTCCCCACTTCTTTTATGATGTGATATGAAGCCTCTCATGTAAAAACCAGGAGAGCTCAATTCTGCTTCTTTTATTGGTACTTGAACACTTCTCAGTTGTTGCTTTTCCAGACAGAATCTGTAAGGCAGGACTCTCACCTCTGCATTGCTCATCCCCTGCTCTCTCTCCTGCCTGCTTTTGGGGCGTAATATCAGACACTGTCTTCCAGCATGTCTATTCTCGTTGTATTTTGTGCCCACCTCTGCCCATATTGCTACTGTAGTCAAATTCCTGTTGTGATTTATGCCAGAATAACTGTGGGAATAGAATAAATCCACATACTTTAAAGGCATTAGCCTGCCTTTACTCTAGCACAATCGACAGCTGTACCTAGCACCACGACCTTATTCCACCCCGGTGAGGCGGCATCCAAAGCCATGCTGCTTTGGAAGAGCACCGCCGTGTGCTTGCTGAGGTTTGCTCCTCAGGGCCAACCCAGAGGATGAGAACAGCGTGCAAACACAGCTTCTCAGCAGGAGCAACTGTTTGTTTCAGCTCTAGCCTTTACTTAAAAATATGAAGCTATTGAACAAAAATACAAAGGCTTGGAGTTCAAACTCATACCTAACGAACCTGGAGAACTGGGCTCCTAGGTCCAACTGTGCATTTCAGTCCAGCAGCAAGAAAGTCTGGGTTCCACTTCAGTTTGTTTTCTGCTAGCTGTGATGCTCAAAGTGAGTACTTCAAGATTCAGATAAAAGGGTGCAGATATATTTACCTGCTGTAAAGATGGACTGGCTATTTTTAGAGGTCTTGGACCCTTCCCTCTCCCCAACATGCCAGTCTGATCCACTTCTTCGCAACTTTGAACTGTATCAAGCACAACTGCAGATCATGAGTGATCACTGGCAAAGTGATATCCAAAAGCTATGTTCTGCCTGGTAGGGTAATAGATTAGGAACATCTGCAATTAAATATCTGGAAAAATAATTTAAATAGAGAAAGATAACTGGAAGGTCCAACAAAGGACTAGCCGTATCTTATTCCTTATCATAATGGTCTGACCAATTGAATCTTCCTAATCTGTCTTTAATGATTAATTTTTAGGTAAAATTTGAATTTTTCTATAATTTTATTAAAATTTATGATCTATCTTGCTTTCTGACAGGAAAAAAAAAAACCCTCATGTTTATTATAAGTCTTTGGTATTTCTATTGCAGCCAGTGGAAAAGTGGGCTGAAGCTAGTTCATGTACAAGTCTAGAGAAAAGCTTATCCTTTGCCCCATAGAATGCCAGCTGATGAATTGTAACAGATGGATAAGATAAAAATGGAGTATAGGCTGGGAGAGACAGGCTGACAAAAAATGATAGTATGTGCATAGTTTTTAGCTAATCAAGAGTAGTAATTGTACTTTGCTTACTTGCCTAATCATGATTAGGTGCCAATTTTCTCTCCATATAACAAAAGAGGTGAATTTCAAGACTATGATTTGGAGGAGGCTGGGAGGAGTGGCGGTGTTTTCTTAAATTCAGAAAGTTTTTACCAGGCAGGTCTACAGACTGATTTCTGTCTGTAGTTCAGAAAACTGTACAATAATGTTTTTTCTTCCCACAGTGCCATGAAAAAAACTCTTGGCTTCAGTTCATGTGTGAAACCTTTTGCACAACAAAAGTGGTTTCTTGTGGCCAGTAAGACTTAATGTTCTAAGCATTCCAGGAAGCATAAAAATAGATTGGTACCCTTCCTAAGGTTATGAAGCTTTATTTCTCTCCTTTTTTCGTTCAGGGTTTTTTCCCATTTATGCTCTCTTCATCTGGGCAAAGACCAAGCAGTGTACAGTGTTTGAAAATCCTGACTATCATTTTCCATTTTACTTGGGTTTTCCTTAGTTATATTTTCTGAAAAGAAGTTGTTTCAGTAAATGCAACATAGTAAATTATCTTAAATTACTTCTTACAGTCCAGGCTAGTATTATAACATGAAAATTGTTACTTGGAGTCTCCCACGCCCCCGGCTGCTGCAGACCTATGTCTCCAGGCTGGGGAGAAACCGATCACAGTACTTATCCAGCAGAGTCTGCAGGCCAATCCACAATGTGGAAAGCAGAGTTTACATAAAGGAGATTTCTTATGCTTCCCTCACAATCCTGCTAGATTCCGTAAAGTTGTAGTGATGGTCAAAACCAACTGAAACGGCGATTCTATACTGATGGGTAGGCAAACGTCTATGCGGAAACCAGATGAGAAATTATTCAAGCCAAAAACATTAAGTCTCAGCTCGTCTAAGGATGCTATAAAACAGCCATCCCGTTTCTTTGATCTATGATATTTGAATCTGAACGTGTGTTAATAAGACATATATGTTGGGCATTGACATTGTCTTCTGTTGAACAAGGGTAAACATTGCATTTGTCTCTGTAAAAATATACTTCAATAGCTGGGAAGAAAGTGGAGATTCATTATTTTTGCAGTTGTAGAAGACATTTAGCAGCTGTGTTTATACTGGCAGACAATTTGGATATTAGGTGGCAGGACAGAGAACTGCAGATGCACAATATTGTGCAGACATTGTGCACTTACAGCCCATTTCCAGGGAAACATGTTATTTTCTATTTCCCTTGGTGTCATTAATCACATTTCATGATGTATCTCACTATTTCAACTCGTTCCCCTAGATTCATTCATTTTTTGGCCTGTTTGTTTAGTAGTTATTGAGCTCCATTTCAACAAATTCCATCTCAACTACAGATAATAAAGTTCTTTTTGCTTCAGGGGAGAAAATTAAGATGGCCCTATACTGATTACTGAGACTACCTGTAATAATCAGCATGTCTACCACATCAGAAAGATATTTAGTTTGCCTTTGGTCAGAAAAATATTCATAGTGTTCTTTGGTATTTAGAAATTAAACTCATTTCCTGCAAGTAAAAATATGATTTTTATCTTGACCTACAAAGGAAAACAGCTGCTCTTTCTCTGTTCTTGAAGTTCTCTAATCTCTCAACAGGCTTTGTTTTGGTTTTACAGGTGAATCCCTTAACCTGTAGCAATGATGGCACATCCCCTGGAGAAATATGCTGATATAAACAGTGAGGAATCCCCTTGCTAGGGAGTTGCAAGCCTGAGGAACCTCAATGTATGGGACGTAACCCCAGGCCTTTTTTTGGCATTACTTCTATATTTAAATAATGGCATTAAATGTTCATTACTAAATTTGGCTTGTAACTGCTACTGTGGGCACCCTGCGAGCTACCTCACCCTGGAAGGATCACCTGGTGGCATTGTGCTTCTCCTGCAGCTCCCCAGCCCATGGGACACAGTCCTGATGCATCACCGTTCAGGGAAAGACGATATATCTGTTTCCTATACGGTTGACCAGTTGTGCTGGAGAGAAGCTAAAAAGGGGCAAAGCTTGTGCCAAACCTTTGATCTCCTTTGACTGAAGAGCTAGCTGTGCAGGAGCTCTGGCCTGGGAGGTGGGCAGCTCCCTGGAGGACTCTGAGACGGGAACAAAAGACTTGCCAGGCATGCTCTGTCCTGTCCGAGCTTGGGTGCCTTGCTAGGTAAGGTTTTTCTGCTGGTGAACAAAGAAAAGGAGTTTTACTGACCTCTAAAAAAGAAGCAAACCCAAAGAACTCACTACACAGAGAATTAATGGCTGTGTGTAGGGGATGACTTACCCAAGATGGTGTGATCAGCAGATCGCTTGAAGAAACCACGAACCCTGCCCAGTGCCCCTTCTCGTGAGTGGTTCAGAATGCTAAATATAACCAGGCAGTATTTTTCTTGGGGATAAATGAAAAGCAGAGACAAAAATGAGCTCTGTTTACATTACATGGCTTAGCCACACCTAAGGAAATGCAACTTGCTGTCACCCTCTTTGTTTTAGAGGATGGCTGTGAGGAGGCTCTGTCCACTACAGTGAAAGTGGCAAGCCAGTGTGTTATAAGCACTGTTCTTGCATTGCCACGAGTTGTGTGGAAGAGATGGCCTCATGCAAAGGAGGCCTGGGGTGGATTTTAGGCTGTGCTCAGCGCTCTTCAGAATAACGAAATCTCAAAAAGAGATTTACTTTCAGAAAGGTCATGGGGTTTGGATTTGGGAGGAGAGGACTCTGGCAATCATATTTTTATTTCTTGAAACTAATAAAATATGTATTTTATATATTCTCAAAGATTAAGTGGCTTGCGAAAGTACATTGGAAGCTGGTGGCAGAACTGGAAAATTAATACAGCTCTGGGGAACTTGATAGAAGTGCCTTAGTCTAAAAGTCATTTATACAAAGAAAATAAAATGTCGCTATTATTCATGCTTTTGTGGACCCCATAATTTTGCCTTTTCTAAAATGTTTGCTCTTTCCTGTGATATTTTCCATGTTCTGCTCTCTTTCTTTCTCCAACATTCAGGTACAGGTCTCTTACGTGTTGATGGTTATACAATTGACGCTTAACGCAACCTGTCTCCAAGCAAATAAGACTGGCAGCGAGGCTGGAAGTACCATCATCTGCCAGCATACTCCCTACATAGATGGTATGAGTTTTGTTGTACGCAGTATAATTTAGTGGGGTGTTAAATGACCTCTAAATGTCTAAGTCCAAGCATGCATAAAACAGATTAATGAGTTATCCATTAAAAGATCTATCAATATGTGCTGCAATTCCCACTCCCTTCAAATATGTTGATCCCATTCCTTTCCCTTAATTGCCATGTTTTCTTCCCATGTGTTCATCTGCAAAGTGCCTGCCTTTCTACTGCAAATAGCTCAACAGCCCAAATCAAGACCAGGTTTCTACTGCCGCCACTCTCCTAGTAAAGACAGGCTCCTCCAGTTTCTCGCTATACAGCCTGTGTCTTGCACCCCAGCCCTCTACCACCTGGTCACTGTTGCTGAGCCATCATTGTTACACGGCTGAGCAACTTACCAAGGAGGTTCAGGAAAAGGAAAGAGGTCTCTCTTGTCCTGCTTTGCCTGATGTTCCTTATAGTCCTTCCCTAACACATCCTTTTCCCTCTCTTCAGTACACTCATATCCATGTCCCTGTCCTCCCAGGCGTTGCAGTGCCCTCCCTCAACACGACCTGGGCCCGTCCCCCTTGCTGTCGCCTTTGTTGACTCTGGTCCCCTTTCCAGTCCCCTGGCTCGCCTTCCCTTGCAGAGCCAGAGCCACTCCTGACAACACCATCTCAAAAGAGATGCAGCAGGCTGAACACATATTGTACCAGTGCCATGTGAAGGCACTTACTCAGCTGCCGGTTGTGCAGGTCTCATCTGTTTCAGAGGGCATTGGGGATGGTGCCTTCAGAGCTGCACTCCTCATGCAGATAGCTCAGGCAAGTCACCACTGCCCCACAGAAACAGAGTAAATTAAATCTCTTAGAAAAGCTTTAACAAGAGCCTAACTGAATGATCGCTGAACACCACACCTGGAATCATTTAAATTTTAGCATTACTAGGCGTGTGTTTTAATTTTCCTTTTAAAATAAACCTAGGAAGTGGCCAGGTTAATGCATACAACCTTAGCCTAAAGGATAAACAGCCAAGCCAATAAATACAATGTTCAGGCTCCTGCCTATTCCTGTCTATACAGGCAATCTATAGCACCTGTATCCTCTCTGGTAGATGTTTTATGACCAACACATTAAAGTGTAGAGAAAGAGAAATGCTGGTCAAGTACAATGTATTTAGATGAATTTTCCCCTAGGAACCAAAGCATTTAGTTGCTGATTTACAATTCATGACAATCATGTTTTTCTTTTTAATTGTGGGATTGAAATATTGCATTTGTCTAGTTTTTGAAATTTAGTTAACATAAAGCCTAGGCTGAATACAAGGGAATTTCTGTGCCTAGAGTACTTAGGGGAGGAGTGGGAGGGAGGGTGCAAGGAGAGCTGCTTCAGTATCCCTGTCCAGATCAGCTACTCTCGCATGCTCTGGTTGCCACAAGTCTCCAAGAAGATGCTGCAGCAATGGTGTCCAAGAGGAGTTAAGGCTCAAGAAATAAGCTGGTACCCATTACATTGCAGTGACTATGGATTTAGCCAGCCTACAGGGATCTTATGAACGAAGCAAAGAGTCAGAACAAGTGTCTAGTCTGGCCCTACAGCTATTGATTTCCCTTTACTGTCATTTAGTCAGATAAAAAAGACCCTCAAATTCCAGCTGTCAGCCACTTCAGGGTCTATCTAAGCAGCAGAATAATTAGAAACACTTGCATTTCCATCCCTGTCCCATACAAATACACACTATCAAGAGAGGGCAAGGAAGAGACAAGGATATAGCTCTGGTCTATTTTACATGAAGCAATCAGACCTGAAATAATGAGGAGGAAATCCACCCCCCATTCCGGCTCCCTCTCCCCCCCCCACCCCTGAAGACACAAATATTTTCTTTTTGCATGATTCTCTTAGGACAGCATAGCTCTCGATGGACTCCATGCTATGGTTTGGTATGCCTAAAAGGCACAAAAAGAAAAATGTGGATTTTGCACTTAACAAAAATCAAAGTGCGTCTTCTGACAGGCACTATTCAGCTGTGAGATGTGAAATGAATTGTATATGTTCATTACTTCATAATAGAGTGCAAATATGCTCTTTGATATTTTTCATCCAGAGTTCAAAAAGTGACAGTGATGCTATATTGTTGAGTTACAATGCTTATCACTCAGATCTGCTACTGTTACATCCATGAGTAACTCCTATATGTATATAGATGTATATATAACCTCACTAAAGTAAGATGGCAAAACCAGTCCCTCTTCATATCCAAAAGAAATCGCCAAGTGTGATATTTTTTTAATTGGCTTCTGGGGATGTTACCCAATTATCTGTAATTGCAGGTTACATATAATATCTGTATTATTTCACACAGTGCAATATAAAGGAACTGGTAGGAAATGTCATTCAGTAGTTTAGAGGAATGCTGCTGGGTTTAACAGAGGATGATTGAAGGTCATAAATTTTATAAAAGCTGAATTTTGAGCACACCAGTCCAGTGACCCAAAAGTGAGGAAAACAGAAGGAATTGCACAGGATGGTCTTTTAACAAAGTCCATTTTCTCTTGCTCTTGTGTGAATCGCCTCCGACAGCACGGCCAGGGAGGGAGAGAGGCAGCTGGAGGAGGGAGAATTGGGCAACAGAAAGGGAGCTGTGGTTAAGGCAGTGGCTTTGGAGACCATCTGACTGGATTCCTTTTCTGTCCCTGCCTAAGAAAGTCATTTAGGAGATGTCTGTGGCACAGTGCCATTCTGCATTTAGTTTGGCTACTAAAAGCAGCTGCTTTCACTGCACTCACTGCGAGTAGAAGCAGACAGCTTCTCCCACAGGCTCTGCGTTCTCTGTCTGTAAAATGGGAGGAGTAATATTTCTTTTCCCTCACTCTGCTTAGTGCATGCCATCTTCTGTCTTAGCGTGTTGGTACTAACAGGAGGCCAAGTTCGTGGGTCCCAGTTGTCTTTGGCACCTCTTGGCAGCGCCTGGTTTTGCTCCAGAAACAACTGGTATTGGAGTCATCCTGATTTAGTTGCCAGAGGCAGTATGCTTTTGTTTTGCTGCTGGAGGTTGACTTCTGCTCGCCTATGGAGCCAGTGTGTAGTTGATCTACCAATTAATCTCATGCCTGATTGCAGTGTTTGTTGTAACTTTTAGAATCCCTTTAATCACTGTGACCAGATCCTCGTTTATGCTGTAACCCTATAAAAGGAAACAGCATCCAGCCATGGTTTACTTGCTATCTAGTCGTAAGGAATAGAGACAAAGACTTGTCTTGAATAATATATAAAATCCAATTTAATATTAATTCTGTGGTAATATTTAATTCCAGAAGCATATATGGAAGCAATTAGTAATGCATTAGATTCTTTGAAATGATTTAAACTATTTTTATTAAACATATTAAAACTATAAAGTATTAAGCTTTAAATTTACAACAGCTATTCTTAAAAATTAATGATTTATTGCTGGGTGTTACTGTATTATTAAAGTTGTACTCATGCATTCAAAACTGAATCATCTTCATCTACTGCCCCTAGAAATTTCTTTAGCATAGGAAACTAGTGGAAAAGACTTAAGTACTTTTGTTATCAATTAGATCAGCTACCCCAATTAGAAGCATGTAATCAAGCAATAAAAAGGCCTGTTCAGATTTTAGTTAGTTTTTTCACCTAGTGTTGAACTGATGCAACATCTGAATGTTGTTGCTCTAGATGAACAGGGGAAACTTAAAAAAAAAGGACATGTCTAAACATGCCCAATGCAAATATTGTAAATGGAATTCACATGCTAGTACAGAAAATAGTAGTTGGGCTCTTTTTCCTTGTCTTTCTGGTTTTGAACACTTAATGAGAGGAAAAAATGTCTTCACATGTAGGAAAACCTGTGCAAGAAAAAACAAACATTTTCCCTTTAACCCTTTGGAAGATAAGTTTACAATTACGGCTTCGGTTAAAGCTGTAAGGAAGGACCTTTCATCTCTTCAAGCTATGAAGTCCTGTCCTCAGTGTTGGTGCTTATGACTTTTTAATTTCTTAAGTACTGAGTGGGGCTTGCAGGAAGGAAACTAAGACAGATGGGAGCAAGCAAGAAGGAACATGACTCTAGGGTTTGCCGTTTAAGGCACTCACCTGCAGAAAGGAAAGGAAGGAGAAAACTGTTATGTACTGGTCTCTCTTTCAGAGAATATCTGTGCCTTCTACCATAAATATCACTAGATGAAAACTAGAAATGTTTTAAACCTTTAAACTTTAAAATAGAGTGGGGAGGAGGGGGGGCATGGGCATGGTCACTTAAAGTCTCCCCAGCTAATTTTAATATTATCTTATTTTTACCTGTCTTAAAGATTAAGAATTATCTGTTTAAATACATGCAGCTTCTGTCTGATCAACATTCAAAATATTTCACTGGGATCTCTAAAAACTGCACAAATTCATGACAGAATGTGGTCTCCATCCATTTACATGTGCAACCAACTTCCAGTTATTTAACTAGTGTCTTAGTAACTGCATCCTTTAGCAATACACATAGCAAATCACAGTTCCATTTAATAAAAAGAACTATTAATCACTCCTAAAGTCCATTTAAACAAGCATCATGTATTTCTTAAAAACAAGAGTATGTCATAAATGAAAAGGTAATTATTGTGCATGTCTAATTCTGGATAAAGGACAGCACTTACAAAACATGTTTTAAGATATAACAATAAAAAGTTAATTGAAATACTTTTACAACACTCCCATAATTCTTTTCCTTCCTTATTTATTATAAACCCACAAACACCAAACCTCATATAAATTAGAGATTAAACATGCCTTTAATAACACAAATGACAAGACTGTAGTATGTTTTTATCCGGTATCCTTTAATAGATAATGAACTTGTGTCTAACAACATATTTGCTTATAGCATATTAATATATCACTTAATTGACAGCCACATGGTTTGCAAATTAATTCAGTCTTGTTTCCTGTGGTACCTACTTTACATTATTTAGGGATTGACTACACAGTATGATTATTTTGTCCTTATTTAGGTTTGATGCAGTAGGTTTATTTAATTGTTGGCTGCTTCACAATGACATTCATGTGACAGTGTTCAGGTTGCAAACTATTTAGTTGTTTTATAGTGCCTTCCCAAACTGCTTTGCACACACTTCAGCCAGTTTTACCTTTCTTCCCTGCTCTAGAGACGCTTTGATTAGATGCTGCTTCTGTTCAATGTTAGTGTTCAGCCAGATTCAATCTTTTCTTTCTTTCTTTTTCTTTCTTTCTTTCCTTCTTGTTTGTTCCAGAAACAAAACCATTAACATTTTGCACTAGCCCTTTGGTAGGCCATCTGCTTGTGTGACAGCCGTGCTGAAGTCCTGGATCTGTTCAGGGTTAGGGATGGGGAGATGAAGCGTTAGGGAGTCTGCCAGGGTCAAGGGCCTGAAACGATGTACTCCAAGGAGGCGCAAAGGGCAGGGCTGTGTGAAGACGTGCATGGGGTACTGCCTCATTAAAACTCACAATGTGAAAATGTCTTACAGAAAGCACGAGCCACCCATCCATGTTTTCATCAGCTGGGTAGAATTTTGCCTTAGGGCACCAGCACGCTCTCCCATCCTCACAGATGCAGCCGGCTTGCGTGGGGAGCAGTGGCGGCCAAGCCTGGCACTGTCTGACAGCAAGCGATCCCAGTGTGACAGATCTTGACTTGCCTTTCCCTGCTATCCGTTCTCATCCATCAACTATTCATGCAAGCTCCCAATTAGATTATGGAAGATAAGAGCATTAACTGGCAAAGTCATATTCCTTAGCGTCTGACAGTATTGATGTTTACCCTTTCTGTTTTCAGGTAGGTCTTCAGCCTTTTATGCTGTTTATTATTTCTTCCATGTTGAAGATAGGCAGGAATGGATAAGCAATGACTCTACCTTCTGGTTTGAATTTTGGGCCATTCTTTTTCATTTAGAAGCTTTCTTTCAGTACATTAAAACATTTAGTTCAGAAAACATTTAGTTTAGTTTTCCATTTTGCGGTATTTCCCCATTAAGATATTCCTCAGCTGGAGTAACATGGTTTAATAACTTCCCTAGAAGGATCAAACAGGCAAGCCCTACCTTTACTGATGATGATTAAGGGTGAGAGTCATGCTGTGAAAGAGTGACTAAGTGCTGTTATTGAGATCTGACAATTTTCCTGGAAGATGGATCTGATAACTCTCTAACAAGCATATTTCAGTGAAATGACCCAATTTTAGAAGATTAGTATATTTTCCTGAATTCAGTAAGCTTTCATAAAAATCTCATGTCTACAAATCTGTAGGACTTTTCTAAAAGGAATTCTAAAAAGGAAGACTCAGTAATACCTACCTGGCAGCCCCAGAGAACTGCGGTACAGAGGAGCACTACCATTTTATATTCTGGATCTGTGAAGACATGTAAGATTAGTTGATGCTGAAGGCAGGAGGAAATCAAGGTGAAAAAACAAAGATTCTGGGAGGTCAGTGTTTGACAACATTCTTAGAAAAGTTAATGCCAAACGAAGACTCAAGTTGGTCTTACTCTTGTAAGTAATTAATGTGGCCATTATAGCTAATAGTTTTTATGAGCTGGGAGAACTATCTCACTTGTGTAAATTAATTACATGATATTTTGCAATTCTTATGCTGATAGAGATTAATAGTTAGACATCAATGAGGATACAGGGTATAACAAGAATACAAATGAGAGTCCCAATATACTTGGATAGTGGATAGCCGTAGGCCTTATGAACGTGTGAGAAAACAGAAATATTTTTAATAGATATGAGGTATCTCACAGTTTTAAACGTTTGTAGTTTGTTATTTTCTGCAGCCATAAAAATACTTTGCCTGAAACAAGTCATGTGGAACTCACCCTTTTGTAGCTAACCGAGTGGAAGCTTAGCTGCAGTCTTCTGTAGAGAGAGGATTTGATTCCTCCTTTATTTCCACACACACACACACAGAGCATCCTTTTCACATCTGTCATGGGACTTTTATCAAGAAAACAGCTTTCTATCCCGTATAACAAACTTTGGGAGGGCTAGCTGGTGGCCCAAATCTTGAATTCAGCATGTAACTGAGTCTGCATCTTTTCTTGGAGGAGGCAAGGAGCAGTTGTTCAGGGAATAAAAGGTCCCAGGTTATGTCCTAGGAAGAAGGAGGGAAGGCTTCATGCCCACCCATGGCCCAGCAGAGCCCGGAGCTGCTACTGCTGTAGTGCCTGCATCAGTAGAGCGGGGAAGACAAGAGCAGTGACACAGTTACACCCTGGTCTGCGGCTGCCACCCTCACAAGTCAGAAAATTGCCCTCAATCCCAACTGTCTACTGAGTGTAGTGATCCCTCGGGGCTGCTAAGGGAAGACCACCCAAACTCACCTATACTAACGAGTATCCCACTCAAGTCGCTATCTTTTTATCTTTTTTAAGAAAAAAACAAGTAAATAAATGATGTATCCCGAGGTTGTTCCAACAGCATATTCTCTGTTTTCTGAATAATAGAGAAAGTCGTGACCTAATTGTTTATTCCAGCAGTGGGCTAAGTTCTGTGCTGGTATAAACGGGTGCAGCCCTATTAGCAATAGTTCCTATTTAACTCAGTACTACTGGTCTTTAAAAGTTGATTTAAAAGTTGAAAGAAATAAATTTGTTTATTGCCTTGGCCTCAGATTAACCGAGCAACTGAAAATTCATAATGGAACCTAATAAATAAATACCTTCATGTTTGTCCTCCAAGCTAACACAGGTGAATTGATGCTTTCCACCCCCATCTAATTTTTTCCGACCAATAAAATTTTCATTATATTGCCCATAATGTTCTGTTGATCCAAAAATGTTCTTTCCAGCGGTATTTCTATTATTCTCACTCTAGGCAAAGTCATGTATTTGAAGATTCATTCTGCAGCAGGACAGTTTTGTTTCAGTCTGCCCTTTGAAAGACATTGTAGTGCTAGAAATTTCTGAGCCCTGAACCTTTTCATTTTGCTGCTAAGCACTGCATACAATTCCAGAGATGTCTGTGGTTCTTGGGTACTGGAATTTCATCATTCTAGGTTCTGCCTGCTAGTCCACATTTTCAAGTGGCAAAATAACTCCCCATATGAAACATAATATTCAGTGTGATTTGAGTTTCCTTGTTCAGACTTTAAGGAAATCCTTAATCTGCCATTTCAGTTTTTCCTGTCATTTGCTTCATTTTGTTGCTGCATATGACTGACTCATCGGTCCTTCTGATCTGAATCATGCTCTTTAATATGTGCTTTTGTATCTGTATAAGAAATATTTTTAAGACTTTAAATATGTCGGGAAAACACAGAAGACAGTAACTCTGGAAAAATAATTTTAGGAGACCCAAGAAAGATTTCAAGAACCCAGACAGCTGCTTTTGCATTTTATTTTTCTGAAATCCTTAGTCTTTGGATTGGGAATTTTATGCTGTGTTCAGAATATCTTTTTGGGAAAAACAGCATGTGTAATGGTGACAGAATCACTGGCAGATTTAAAAATAACCCCAGCAGCAGCAGCAAAATGCTATCCCTTGCAATTTGTCTCCCTGCCCCAACATTCCTTATATATTTTCAGTTATCGTCATTCACAATTAAATAGCTATAAAATGAATTTTATGAGAACTTAATGTGCTTCTGAATGCACCAAAAACCATGTGGTGTATATCACATACACAGCTTGCCGAACTAAGGAGAGAAATTATCAAGTAAGTTATGTGGAAGCTTTCCATAGTCTCCTTATGTGACCTTGTACAAGGCCACAAATGTTTGAGGTCAGAGGGAACATAAATATTCATTTCTACATGACTCATTCTGAATACTCCACTAGACAAATTTTAAAATAATTCTAGTTAACCAGCACTGAAAGCATTTTGGACATTGATCATTAATGTTCTACATGTTGGTTTGGCAAAACAGTTTTTCCCAATGTTTTTCCTACTAGAAAACAAAATAAAAACTTTGATCAGACTGCCCCCTACAGAAAGTACAGCAATGCTTTTTTAATACCTATAGTTTATTGTCAGCGATAAAAGAGAATTCAGAGGCATGTCACAACAGTGAACTCATCTATAGCTTCCAAAAAATAAATGAAAGTTAGACTAATAGTTATTTTTCAAAATATTTTAAGTCCCTATTTATGGAGGTGTTTAAATGTGTCTAGATGGATATTCATTTCAGGAAATGTCCTTAAAATGCTGTTATTGTACCACTTCTAAAGTAAGAACAGAGTGTGGAAGCACAGGCTCTGCTAGTTACACTACTGTGATTCTATGTGCTCCTTGTAATTCCCTTTTTCTTGATCATAGTCAGTTCCCCAGACAGGAATTTGCTGGCCCACCCACGGCTTGCTTCTCAGCTGGTATCAAGAGGTGTAGTTCCACTGAAATTTCACCATGACTCTGTCCCCGGCTAGACCTAAATACGTATTCATTAAATGACAAGTACTTTGAAGAACTAAAATGTAAAGTCCTGTGAAGCTCATGTCTTAAGTTTTCCTCCCATGAACAGATTAAAAAAAAAAAAGTACTGTCAGTGGCTTACATGTCATGAGCATTTTCTATCTTTTCACTGTTCCCAATAGGTCTGTGTACGGCAGAGGAAGGTTTCTTATGAAACTTCATATAACTAGAAAGGAAGGTTTTAATTCAGCCTTCACCAAATATGTTTTTAGGAACGAGAGAGGAGGGCATTCAGACACTTCCAGGCACTAGATAGATTTAGGGTAAAACACAAATCTGGGTTTGAGATGGAAAGAAAAAGATATACAACAGGCATTACAAGTTCTGATTCCTGATAAAGGCTGTTATTTGTTCCAAATAGGGGCTTATGTTTTACATATTTATTCAAATATCAACTCAGATAAAGCCATTAAAAACCTGAATGTTAGCTCCAAAATCTTTCTCTACCAGATACTATGTCCTCAGACTACATCAGGGCGAAAGTTTTCCATTTGGCAATGCCGATCGAGGAAGATGTACAGAAGTAGGCCATTTTCCTGATGGTTATGGATGAGCTGGGAAACACTGTTGTCTAAAAATGGATTGTTTCAAGTTTACTGGACCCTAAATAATAATAAAAAACTGTAACTTTTTTTTGAGGAAAATGTCAAAAACATAACCCTGTTTTCTCCACCTCGCAGTGCTTTCCCCAGAGACTACCTGGCTTTTATGACATCCTATGGGAGTCCAAGTCCCACCAGCTGAAAAGGGGTAGGAAGTTTCTCAGAGATTGCTGCCTTTCCTATTTTCTTTGGCTCTTGAGCTGTATAGTTTTTAAGGCATGCCAGATACTGGCTTCACATGCGATACTTGCCCAAAAAGGATCAGAGAAAACATTTAATATTTTCATTACAAATTTGGCACCCTTGAATATTCTGAGAAGCTGAATTGTTCAGTTAGTTTCTTTATTTATTGGGGAAGGGGAAGGCTGTTTCTTTCCCACCAAAAATGAAATACTCCATGGTTAAATCTCAGATCCCACAGTTAGGTGACTTTTTTCCAGACAGACCATTACAATCCCTAGAAGTATAAGTGTTCATTCTTGCTTCAGCGTCAGGTTTAGCACCACTCACTGAAGTAGCATCACAGCTTTTCCAGCTAAGTAAAATGTAGTTATCATATTGAGAAAAAAGGAAAACACTACACTAAACATCCATTGTCTTTCATCATCCATTAGGAAGAGAGATCCTGCAAAGTTTTTCACCCTGTAGGAACTCAAACTAAGTAAAATCACAGTGTCTTACTTGTTAATGATCATAGTCGTTTCCAAATTTTTAAAATGAAGATGATTGTCATTAGGAAATTTGGTCAAACTGAAGAAAAGCCTTTTTGGATGTTTGCAGCTCTGTTTCTTTAGTCCTGGTTAAGGGCTAATTTCTGAGGAGTGCTAAGCACCCTCAGTCCCCATTCAAAGAAGTTGTAGCTGAGGGTATTTGGCAACTGAAATAAAGACTCCAATGATTGACATCATTTCTTTCCTACTTGCACTTTGGTTATGAGAATGGGACGCCTTAACATTTATGGTGATACTAAGTAAGTTTTTGAACTACATTTATAGTCATACGTATTTTTTAGCCTACATATTGAATCTGCAGCTTGGTCCAAAATCTGGTTGAAAACATGATTCTGTTGGCCGTAATCTAACAAAACTCCAAAATTTTTAAAGGCAAAGTCTGGCTGCTTGATTTTTATTTTCTTTGAAACACTGCTTCATTTTCTGAAGTTCACTCTTTTTATTTTCACAAATTTTTCACATTATGTTTCTAGGCATGGGCCCATTACTCCACCTATGTTCCTTAGTGGCAGAGAAAAGATTTGGTTTAGAATCAGTATTGTAAGTATGTAGTAAAAAAATGAAGGGTCGAATTTTAACATAATGCATAGAAGGTATTATTCCTCCAATAAATGTAAGAGATTACATCAACAGAAACAGAGTCAAATAGCCTCCTTACTGTTGATCTTCTACCTCTAGCTGAATTTGCTACAGATTTCTTAAACTGTGTTCCCACCCTGTGTCTCTATCATAAAGTTTCTGTTCTAGCAGTCTTACTGTCTGAAGGACGTATTTTGCAGAAGTGGATTCTTTCCATCTTTCAGTTTAAAAGTGATTCTTGGAATCTCATAGAGGGCTCCATTGCTTTAGAGGCTGTTTATGCAAAAGTCTGAATTCTTGCTTTTCTTTGTGGTGAGACTTGTACCTGTAATGTGACAACAAAAAAGTAATGCAAACAATATTTTATATTTTTTTAATGTCTGCAAACATTTTTTCCTTCATTTCTTCTGGGAAGGTTGCATAAATAAGTCATTTTTTAAACAAGTTATAATTAAGTGGCTAAGTTTTGTAATGGGGTGTCCCTGTCTAATTTCGTTTTTATTAATTAAACAAGTATGCATATCTGTCAGCTGGGCATTAGAAAATAGTATTGATATATTCAAAATTTGTTCATAGTAGCTGGGACAGTAAGTGTTGATGCAGAAAAGATCCTCACAACTTAGCTCACAACATCAACTTTTATACTATCATCATGAGTCTTAAGAGATTTTACATTAAATAATTGGAGCAATCAACAAATTTTTCTGATAATTCTTTTATTTTGGCATCTTTTGGCCCTAGTGATATCAAAAATAAATTATTCAAGAAGGACTACAGGGAGGCCTCCTGCACTTTTGATTTTCAAGGACACATTTTTTGATACGTTTAAATATTTAGAGATTGAAACACCTAAGTTGTAGACCTAAGTATTTTTAGATCTCTGACCATATCTCTGTAATAAGAGATAACATTAAAAAAGGAAACAAATATGTACTGAGTTAAAAATATGTTAAATGTGAACAGAAACTTTTTTCTTTTGACTGGGACTATTTTCTGTTGACAGCAAAATGACCTTTGCCTCATATGCATATTTCCCTCATTTTCCCTCCTCTGAATACTCAAATATTTTAACCCAAAAGACACGTAATTTTCTGTAATATAAATTAAATTTAAATAATATAAAAATAGATTTATGTTTATCTTGTAAATTAGGTTATAATCTTGGCAGCAAAAATTAAGGAGCTGGCTGGTGGAAAGAAAAAACAACTTCTTCCTTCCCTTGTTTTGTCCTAGCTCCTTCCTTCCTCTGCCAACAATCACAATTCTTCAAAGCGAACACACAGTTAGTCAAGGCTTGGCTTTTCAGTTTTTCTTTTGCATTCAGCAAGCTGAAGCAAGTTCAGCAGTGCAGCTCCAGGCCCTTGTTTGCTAGACTCCTAAGGAAACCTCTAAAATGTTGTCAATGACACGTGCCAACGCGGTTCCTTAAATCTCCACTAGTCTAAGTAAAAGAGAAAACATAAAACAAAAAGTCTTTTTCTTGACATTTTAAAACTGAAATACCAAAATGCCTCACTTCCTTTTTGCAAAAACTAAGGACAGTGTGGCCCAAATATACAGGATTCATGGCACAGATGTAGATGAACCTATACGTACCTGCCACAGATTAATATGCCTGCGAAGTGTCAGACTCCTGGCCCTTAACCCAAACTTAATTGCTTGGAATATAGGGTGAGTCTACCTTTTTGCTGGGTTGCCAAAGAGCCAAATGGCCAGAAATTCACAGATAATTGCAGCAGGGTGATGCATTACCATGAAACATGGCAGGATTGACAGACCTGTCTAATTTGCAATCAAAGGTGATGTTTCAAATTTTTTCTTCCTCTTAGATACCACACAGATATGGGCTTGGTCCTCATGGACATCTCCCACAGGCATAAAGCACCAAAGGGTTTATAGGACTGGGGCCATGGACTGTTTTCTCTAGGACAGTGTGGCACATCACAGAGCTTTGTATTGCATAACTTTTGCTGTTGATTAAAATCAGCATCATTCCCTATTGCCATAGCTGCTGTTCTCTTTTAACTTTAGACATCACCTTTGAGTCTATGTTACTAACTAAATTAAGTAGAAAAGAAAGGTGAGGAGTATCTATAGTATTTGCAAATGTGAATAATTGATTGTAAAGATTTTTTTCACCATGTGTGGCTTTCATTTGTTACATTTTATTAATTTCTGCTTTTTGAGTGTCTGAACTGCAGGCAATATTCAGTGTTACAGATTTATAAGGCAGCCAAATGATCACTGGTTAAAATATGCACACAAAATTCCTCTCATTCCCAACAAATTTTTCTCTCCAAAAAGATTTTTCTCTTTCATTTGAGACACTAAATCTTTTATTCTGCTGCTTTTGGTCACAAGTAGTGTAAGAAAGCAATGAAGTTGTAAGTTATGTTAGCTATGAAATTTCTTCCTTTTCTGTTTTTCGTACCAACATAAACCTCGTACTGCCAATTTGGATCATAAGGGGAATGGAAGTTGGACTTACACTGGAAGTATGGAATGGCACATCCTAAAAACCTCAGAAAGTGCAAGCATGTATACCTGTCAGCTGACCACGGTCTTATCCATTCCCTAACCTGAATGAAATGATCTGGCAGTGTTACTTTTCAAGAGATATTTAGAGAAAGACAAAGCAAAGAAGGAAAAAATACAGTAGAAATGCATGGGATGAGTGGGAGGAAGTAAATGGAAATGCTGATTTTTACATTTTCTAGTTCTCTGACTCTGTTTGTACCCAGCACTGGACAACTTGCCAGGAAAATGTGATTGCTAGCTCCAATGAGTCAAATATTTGTGAGGAATGCTGATTATATAACCACTCAAAGAGTCTGAAAGAGCACATTTCTTTCAACTATGCAGCAGAGATGGGCTGGTTAAACAATAATAGTAATTAATATAATTTGCTAAAAAAAAACCCATTCATCCACTAGTGTATTTTACATTAGCAAAGGAAATTCTGCAATATCCTACAATCACGGGACACTAAATAAATAGTAAACAACTGTATTCCAGTTTTTACAAATTGGAAAGCCAAAGCAGAAAAATGTGAAGCTGGCCACATTTTGAAGGCAGTTCCGGGGCGGGGGAATCAGGATCGGTACCTTATTATCTGTGTTCTGGTAACGCTCAGAAGTTCTATTCCTGAGACAGCACCCCCACTGAGAATACATTAGAAATGTGCATAACTTCATGTGATGCACAGAATAAGTAAATAGTTCTGAGCACACTTAAATAAACATCTCTGAAAATTTCAGTCTGAGAGGTCAGCTAATGCTAGGAAGCTATTTTTCCTCTCAATCTTGCTTTATTTTATTCTCTACTAACAGGATACTATAGCTTATGACATATGGTCCGCTTAAATTAGGCAGGCACTCGAAACCTTGTTCGTTCATCTCAGCGTGTGAAGCCAAGTTGTCTATTAATAGGAGAAGCCTTGCCCTGGAAGAATGTGTATGCAGCAGTCAATCTCTGCATGGGGGAAACGAAGGATATGATACAACCGGGAATAAAATGAATGTCTTATGTATTACAGCCAGAACCGCTATAACGTAATACTGTCCAAACAAAGTGGAGAAATGCTGTTAAATCTGTATGTCTAGGAGGTGGTATGTTTAGTGACTTGATGTCTGTGTTATCCAGCACACTGACTTCCCAGAGTCGTCTCCATGTTATAACGGCCAACCTCCCTCCTGCTACCAGAGCCCAGAGAGGAATAAACCGAGACCACCAGCTAAGACATTAGGTAATTGCCATGGATATGAGCATTGAATGCCCTCAGGTACTGTATTTAAATGAAAACCTTTAGCCAAAGAACAAAAAAAAAAAAGATGCGTGTAAAAAGGATTCTTAGTTAAGTATGTAATTTTTTCTTTTATAAAACTAGAAATTTTACAAGAATGTTGCACTGAAAATGCTGACGTGAAACAATCTTACTAGAAATATCCAACAAAATGCCCGCTTTCCTATGCAATATGCTTCAGTGTAAGTTTAAAAAAAAATCATTTAAAATAATTGTCTTTATGGAAGTGAGTTATAGAACTTACTCAGTGATGATTAGTATGCAAGAATTAATATATATGCAAATTATCACCAAGCTCTTTTGATTACTGCAATACCTATTCCTCTGCTTTTGAAAAATGCAATTTTGCCTGCATGATTCTATACAGCATAGCACTGCAGAGATCATTTTCCTAGCCCATCACCTTGTCAAATGTAACACTCCTTTTCGATCAGATATAAGCAGCTTGTCTTCACTTTCAAAGCCATTCATAGCTTCACCTCATCCTACCTATCATCTCTCATTCAGGATCAAGAAATCACTTCTTTCACTGATTAGCCCATCATGCTAGCCTCCTCCATCTACTTCTTAGATTTTCAGTCGCTCAGTTTCAAGCTTTATCCCATGCCATTCCTTACATTTGGAAAGAGCTTCTTTAGACATCTGCAAAGCTACCTCGTTATCTTCCTTCAAATCCCGTCTGTGAGGTTCCCCTGCCATTATGCCTTCAAAAGAAGTTTCAAGTTTGGACTGAATTTGTCTAGTTATAATGAGCTGCTCCCAAAAAAGATTTCTGGATCAGATTCAAATGGAGCACTCCCAAAGATATGGAGGTTGGTATTTCCTACTCAGATGCGGCACCGTCGATCCTGCATGGTTACCAGTGCTTCATTTTCAGAGGATGTTGCCTTGCTGTTGTTGGGGACTGATATATTTCTGCTTGAAAACAGAACAGAGTGAATTTAAGGGTGATCTCTCTGGATTGCAGGAGCAACCGTGGTAGTCACTGACATGTCTGAAACAAGGGGACGGTCTAGAGCGTATCTTGGCCTTTTCCTTCACATGGCAAGTGATTGATAAGAAAAGATATTATTTGCATTGGCTAAGTGAAATAGCGGTCCTGCTGCTGGACACAGGCATTACGAATTGACCTATACTTGTGAGGAAAGACTGACAGGACATTTTTAGTTTTGGTGACCAATTTGGGGGGTGTGGGGGCAGGGTATCGTCTCTGGTTTGTTCAAATTTCTGTTGTGGAATGAATGAGTAGTCATCGGAACCACTGTATTGCACTGGGCCATCATCTTAGCTGAGTACAGTTTTCTTTGAAGCAATTACATTTGTAGCCTGTAGCCTTGAACATGTTTGCATGTTGCGTCGTGTTTGTATTCCCATCTCCAGTGGCAATGACTCAGGACTAAGTCATCCTTTCACAGGAATTACCTACAAAGGAAACTGGAAATGCCATGACATCTCTCTGTCATCTTTCCCTCCAGATGGTGCCTCTGAACCTCTTCTGAAGGGGCTTGTGCAAAGCAGAGCGTGTAAATACTTCTGCTGGTTTTGATCTAAGCACCTGTAATTTTGGTGATTTTATTTCAGGATGCTGGAGAGAAAGGTGTCTGCCTCCTCCTCTCCCTCACCTGTCCCTCCTGGCACTCAGCCCCAGCCACCAGGGAACAGGCATGGGTCCTGAAGAGGCAGGAGGCCACAGTTTCCCCAAACTCCTCACCTCAGCTTTTCTTGGTCTTCCTCTATACAGGGTTTTCATCCACCAATCCGTCAGCATTTCCAACTGCTGAAGGGCCAGCAGGCTCCTCAGTTACTCTGCATGAAGATGCTAACAGAAACTTTCAGACCCCTCTGTTACTGCAGAACATTTTGTTGGTCTCACATGTTAGTCCGGCTGGCTAAAATCTTCTGAAAAATATTATAATTTTCAAGTGATTAGAATATCTTCCACAGAAGCAGTGACTAGATCCAATTTGAGAATCTTTAACATAGGGAATAACCATTTTTTAAACACCCTTTTACATTCCCTTTCCATAATCTCTCAGAGTGGATCTGCACTCTTAGAAAGTCAGGCTGGGATTTCTCCGAGGCACCAATGGGATGTAGATTAGATAGCAAGTCAAGGTCTTGTTCAGAATTTTAGTATAAAAACACCCACAGAGTTGTGCAGATTTCTCAAAATAAAAAGTAAAATCACTCCCAGGCTGAGCTTTTTTTGCCAAGTTTCAGCATAAAACTATATTTTTGTAGCCAAGCTATAAATCTCTGAAAATAAGAGTTTCTGTGGAAATGCTGATACAGCCTTAGTTATAGCACTGGTAATGGCTATAGCACTCAATGATTTGATGCTGAAGGCTATTAATCCCAAAGAAAACTTTCTTGGAAGAAGTTGAACTTTGGAGGTCAATGAGATCTCAGAGGAAGCTGGACTGAACACTGAGAAAAGCTGCTTTTGTCCATGTAAATCGTTATTGTTTTCCCGTCTGAGAAAATTTTAATGCAAAGAATGAGGATTTACAAACAGGAAAAGAGAGAACCTCTAAAAGTCTTGTAGAAGTGGTGATTCATAACATTGTTATTTTTTTAAATAGTGCTATTTTAAAACCTTGTTCTGAAGCCATGCTGATGATTTAACTGAAGGAAAAACTATGCAGTTCACTTATGTGCCGTGGTTTGAAGCTTATGGTCAATTTTAGGTTGTGGTACAGTAATTGCAAATACTGTTTTGTAAGAATTGACCCTCACTTTTCAGCAGAACTTATAACAATTCACAGAGGATACACAAGAATTTTTAATAACATGGCCTAGAAGATCTGCAGAAGTTTTTGGACAGTATTTTGAGGCAAAAAATAAGTCAGGCAGATCCATTTTGAAGGGGAGCAGAAAGAGCATGTGGCCTCACGATGAGGCTGCATTAGGCAGAAGCGCAAGTCTTCCAGTGTGGCGTGAGAAGCTCACTTAGCTTCTACCAGGGATATCCAGGACCCTAATGCCATTAAGCCTCTGTGACTTAATTCCTTAGACAGCCATCACACTATGGTTTTGCAAATGGCCAAGACTCTGCCGTAGGGCCTGACTGGCTTCCTGTCATGAGAATGGAAGAATGCTTGAAAATGTGGCAATAAATCCTCTCCTTTGCTACAGCCAGGTAAGTCAGAGCAACTCATTTGGGAGCCTGAAAGCAAAATGTAGGCAATGAAGACTAAATATTCTGTGTATTGGCTACAGGTTTTTGGTTAGGCTTCTGGTTCCTTATCAATCCAAATAACAGGATCCTACTGTGTCCCTTCTCAGTTTAAGAAATGTGAGTTTTTGGACGCGATGACAACAGACAAGCTCATCTGTCAATTAAAATAATAATGATTAAGGGATTTTGAAATTTGTCTGCTTTTATTGAATTCATGCAAGTAAATTACTCACTAGCAATTGACGCTATGTGTGTGTGTGGGCTTATAATTATTAATTAATCACAGCCAGCAACTAGTATGTTTTGTTTAGTGCATTTTCTTTATTTTGTATTGTTTTTCTGGTTATTCCAGAAAAGTCGAGAATTAAAAAAAAAAAGGCTGCTAAGTGGAAAAAACATATCATACTTAAATGGAAGCATGAGTAAACTAGTATTTATACAAGATTACATACGGGCACTATCCAGCTAGTCTAATAGGATGTTCTACACAGCATTGCCAATGTCACAAGTTCAGAAGCTTGTACCATACACAATGGCGCAGAGGGCAGAGGAAGCACAACCCCCAGTAGATCTGTTCCTTTTCTCCTTCAGGAAATGTGGACGGGACAATCGTTAAGTAGAGTGAACTGGGAATGTTGAGCATGAGGAGGAAGATGCTGTATCACAATCAAAATTTTAATCCTGAAAGTGATCATTTGATAAATATTTTGGAGATGACTCAGTAATCCATGAAGAGAAGATGGGCAGTTATGCTCCTGTAGACGTTTTCTCTGAGCTGCTACAAGTGCCACTTGTACAAAGTGGTCGGTAGTACCACTTGTCCTAGTGCCACTAGTGCAAAGTCAAAGCTTGACTTTCTGATGTTACTGCTTTTTTCAGAAGTACAGTGTAATGTAAAGAACTGTTTATGTGAATTCAAAGGGAAAGTTGATTTTGCAAGACCGTTATAGGTACAAATAATATCAGGGCACCACAAATTATGTAGTTCCACTGTTTGCATAGAATTATATAATTTGGACAGTCAAATGAAGCCTTTCAGTTACTTTGACTCAAATTTTTGGGATACACTTTTGTTATCGGAAATTATGAAGATTCAGACTTTTTCCCTCAGTGAAAGAAAACAGATTTCAGTGTGTCAGAATTCCCCTCAGAACGGAAACACAGCTTTCCAACCAGTTCCCCTCTTGGACAAAATTCCCGCTCTTCTAATCCTATGAATAGCACAGTGGACGTAGAGCAACATGAAGCTTAGCAAACCAGTATTTCCCCAGGAGGATTCTGAGCCACTATGGATAGATACATAGTTTGACATTCCACTAAAGCCAGTAAACAAAACTGTCAGGATGGCTCGTCTCCTAACAGTCTTCCAAACAGAGAAAATTTTTCAGTCATCATAATCATCGGAGCAGTGCCAACTTTCCACATGGTGGTGCAGTAGCTATGGCAGTGCAAGGATCTGCGTTAAACTTTGAACTTCTTCAAGCATCTGTGACCAAATCTTTCCTTCAATAAAAGGGGGATGATAACGTCTGCCTCTTTTGAAAGGGCTGTGTCATTGTGACCCGTTGCTGCACACAGTATTTCGGGAAATACGACATTACCTACAGAGCTGTATTGCTGATCCCATAGATTTGCTTCCTTCAGTTTGTGAAAGCTAGAACCTCGGTTAATCGGGTTGCAGTGATGTAGAGAGCATAAGTACCAGACGCGCTGATGACCACAAAATGCACATATCTATTCTTGACCTATGTTTGACACAAAGTTTGGAACTATATTTTTTAATAACTTACAGCAGAGGAAAGGGTAGAAGAAAGAAAATCAGAATGCTTGATCGTGTAGTAAATGACGGTATATGTACAAGTCAGGACCACAATGGTATAGAAATGCTAACATCTGTCTCGGTGCTGATCCTGGTATATATTTAAGTACATAAACTGAGATTAGTTTTTTTTCACCACTACTTTTTCTAACATAGCTGATACCTGACAAGACATAGTAATTAAAAATTTGGAATAAGAAGGTAGGAATTTGTTTCTTTATAATTAAATGAACAAGTAGCACAAAGAAGAGTTATGTATAAGCAAGTGAGATTGGGACAGTATTTTGTGGCATCTTTTGTACTTTATGTAAAGGAAATGAAGGTATGTTCAAATTGTATGTTCATTGCTATACAGCTTTCCAAATTTCTCTTTTTTATTGCTAACTTTATTGTACACCCACGGCCAGTCTGACTTTCGTGTTTAGATGCCACAGAGTGTTCAGTGTCTGAGACTGGCTTCTGTACTCACCCATGCCAAGGAACCATTTCATAGCCTTTTTTTTTTCTTTTCCTACAAAAATGCTCATTTTGTGCCATTTCTTTGTTTTTCAGTACATAAAATCACCACAGAGTGCCTATCTTTCAGCTCTCTATGATGGCAATGCTCAGGCAACTCGGGGACAAACAGAAAACAAAACCAGAAACAAGGACTTGAAAACCTGGCTGGAGATACCCAGAGACGTATGTATCCAAGAGCCAGGGAAAGGAACGTGACATATGCAAATGAAAAAAAGTTTAAGCTGTTCCTCTGAAACTGTTTGACTTGTACTGTGTGACTTGTTATTGTTTTCTACAAAACATTCCTTTAAAAGAATTTTAGAAAAATCACTGATGTTTAGTAAGGTGGTTCAAAACAGTCATACGACTAAGATTGTATACAGAAGAAGCAGGAAGCACCCAACCCTGTAAAGACTAATGTAATTTACTCATCCAAATTAGTGTTTGAATAGTCATGTCGTAAGAGGTTAAGATTTCTGAGATTACATTCATCTTTTACTCATCAGGACGGAATGTTTCGGGTTAGCTAATTTTGCTTTTATTTAAATAGGAGAGAATTTCTAAAAAAAAATAATTAGAATTAAAATTAAAATAATAAACCCTTGTTTTACAGCACCAATAGAAGAGATTCTGTCAAAAGCCGCCTTTTCTACAGAAAGATGGGCTTCTGTCTCATAGCTGTTAAATAAGAGAAAAATACTTTTACCAATCCTATCAACTGTCTCAATTTTCAACACTGAAATAATGCCTAACACTATTTTCCAGTGATAATTTTTTAAATCAGATGATGTGCATTTTTGACATTTTCTGTTTGCAATCAAAGTCGGTATGGCTAGTGTTTATTGTGAACTTTGTGCTAGAGAAGAGATGCCAAAAATCATTAAAACTGATATTGCAACATAAGAGAATACAACAGTTTAATATGAACCCATTTGAGTATCTTTATTGTGATTTTTTTTTCCCCTCAGAGCAAAGCAATAGCATAATACCCAGCTGCATGATAATATTGGCAAGCAAGGCCACGAATTTCAACTGCAAACCCTAAACACTGAATGTGCTGTGCTTTTTAAAGAAACCCCCTTTTGTACGAGATATGTAATACCCTTTTGTGCTGGAGTGGTTTGCATAATAATAGTTTTCTTTAGTTATTCGTTGTCATGTGATGGAACTGCAAAGTGAGCTAGGCAGTAACAGCATAAAAGACAATTTTCCATTTTTCTCTAATTTTTCAGAGATTTTCTTGTCTTTTACAATGTAAATACTTTCAACTATCTTCAGAAAAGATATCCAGTTATTAACATTTCAGACCTAATTGTTACTTTTCTTAATATCTACCTTCCTATTTGAGCTTTTCTTTTTCAGAAGAAACAGCAACATTATTTCCTTTGCACTCATGAGGAACCTCAAGCATCTTAAAATAATTGGGCGTATGATCATCTGGTGTAAATCAGCGTAACTCTATTCAGAGACATTGATACCTTGCTCAAGACTTTAACAGTAGCACTACTTGATCGGAGAAGCCAAGCAGAATTTGTTATTAACTGTATAACTTATATTAGAGTTGTGCGTATGTTACACTGCACCACTGAGATAAAAGGTCCTATCTGACTGAAGAGTCTTAAAAATTAGACATCTAGGATACATCTGAGACCAAGCGTAAAATACAATTTTAAGAATTTTCTGATGAGTTTTCCCATGTAAAATTTTTTAAGCTTCCTCTTGGGCTCTTCGATGTGTTCTAGTCTGGGTAGCAAGTAAGGAATATTTCCCAAAGGAGGTATAATTACATTGAAATGGAGCTCGATCTTACTCACAATGAAAGCTATAGAGGAGGACTAAAGCCAGGGGAAGATCCTCAGCTAATGTACAATAAACTAGCCATTATTCTAACTGATACTATCAAAGGATTTTTCCTTTGAAATCAGTGGAATTATGCCAAGTTACTCTAGTTGTGACTTTGGCCATAAAATTACACGTGGTTTTCAACCTCTGGCCTGCAACCATTGCAAAGGGACCATTTCCAAGCAATCCCTGAAAAGTAACAAAGGAAAGCGAGGCTGTTACCTGTTAGCTTAAATTCAGAGCGCAGAGAGGGTTCATAGTCTTACTGGAAAACATTTAGAGGTTTGCAAATTGAAAAAGGTCAAAACCAACTGGGCTAGATTATTTCAGAAAAGCTCACAAGGTGGATTAACATGTAGCAATACATTTTCAGATTTTAGCGCTGCAAAGAATACCCAGGAGGAAAAGAAATGCTCCAGAGCCCAACAGTCACTCCTTCTACAGCTCCGCGTGTCAAAATAAGAGACCTTTATACATAGCCATCCTACAAAAATTAGATGAATAAATCAACATATCCCTTACCAAGCAACCATATATTACCGTTTTCTAAAATATCTAAGATCTGTCGTTGCTAAATAGGGCAACAAGAAATTTTCACAGCTCCAATCAGTGAACATACTATCAATTAATACCAGAGACAGAAATACTGTCACTGAAGCCATGGAGGAAGCCCTGGAATCTAGGTAAGAGAGTATTATAATGATTATATGCTCTGTAAATCTTTTAATCTGGAATCTCACAATTGAGCCACAGGGTTCTATCATCTGAGAAATGAGTTGCCTCCTATCAGTTGGATACCAGATACTATTAATGCACTGCAGGCTAAGCAACATGCTACGCTCTCTGTTAGTGGTAGTGAGATATATTAGCTTAGATCATTCTCTTTGCCTAGAGAAACCCGAAAAAAGTCTTTCAGGAGGAAAACATCCAGTGGAGTTTTCTGAAATTTTTTGCTAGGAAGGTATGGCCCGTGCTTTACTAATTACGTCATTATAAGGCACTCTGAGCTTAACTAGAATAAGTGCTTGTGCCGCACAGTCACATGTGTAGCTGTCCCTGGGATACAGCCCTTTTCTCCAATTTTCCTATTCCCCTCCCCAGATTTCTAGGATTCTGTGATTTTTTTCTGCTCCCTAACAGATGTAGCAAGAACCTTATGTGCTCACCACTTTCTTTTATAATTTCTTAGAAGTGTTGAAGTTTTTGTTCACAGCAAACTGTGAATAAGAATTAAATGTTTCTGTTAAAAAAAACACAACACAACTTTTCAAATATGTCATTTTTATGTGAATATTCCAGAGTGATGCAGATGGTCAAAAATTGGAGGAATCAGCCATCAGGTAGGTTTGATTTTCTGAAACAACGCTTAACTTGTAAGTTAATGAACTCTCTACTAAAGGCAATACATCCACCTTTTTCTATTAATAATCATCCCTCAGGTGATTTGGCAAATCCATTTAGGGAGTACATGATATACACACTTTTTCTGATACTTTGACTGATACAAGTCATTTTTATTACATGGGAAGTATAAGTCCGTTCCAGAATTAAATCCTCATACTGTACATTTAGACTTGGTATAAACAGGCACCTTAGAAGAACGTATCATACAACGGAGTCTAACTGCAAGAGAGGCAGCTTAAACTTGCATTTTGTTCAGTTAAATTTAGGGTGCAGAAGCACCTTTCTGTCCTGTATCCTCATTTGCAAGCCAGGACGCTGGTCTTTCGTGTCTCACGCATACATTGCCCCAGCCAGCTTTGCCAGTTTGAAACAGCCTCTAGAAAAAGGGCGAGACTTCTTCTGTGAGGTAGTCGGCTATCTCCTAGAACAAGCCCGGCTGTAAGCAGCATTGCAGTTCGAACATTTCGGTGATTTGGAACGACTGGGGTGTATCACATGCAAGTTCACTGTACTGTTAAGGAGGAATCCGCAAGCCCTTAGTTACCTTGTAAAGTATGCTTAAAGTGTAGAAAGTTGTTATGCATGAGCATGTAAGCAAGGAGGAGATGTCCTCCGTGCATGACTGCGCTATTCTTAGCCTTAGCACACAAGGAGGATTGTACCGAAATCTGGACTCCAGTGGTCTCTGGGAAAGTTTGTATATGGATCCAAACATTTTTGCTCATTTTTAGCCCATATCCTGCTTACTGCCTGCCTCCATTTTGAAATGTTTGTGGCTGACTGCCTTGAGAGAGAGGGTATCACTTTAGATGGGCTGCTGAGGTGTTCCTATATGTTAATTCCTGTGACACTTCCACTGTAACAGCTATCATATAAAGTTCATACGACAGCTTTCTAGTGCAATGAAATACTTTAACACTTTTTAGGTGAAAAAATACTCATTTGTTTGGCTGATAACTGTAAACACATTAGCCATTACAGTCTCTGAGTAAGTCCGTAAGAAGTCAGGGTGTAGTATTTCAGGAGACTTGTGAAAGTCCCCTACCCTCCTGGAGGGAGCCCAAGACAGCAAAAAGAAGCATGGGATGTAGGTGGAAAAACAAGTCTTCCCCAGTGCTAGCTACAGTGGATAGGGTTGCAAGGAAAGGACAGACCAGGACAAATTTATTTCTACTCTCTTTCTATGACAACTTGATAAGAATAGGACCCAGTTTCAAGTAAACTGAGCTTTTTCGTTATTTTGTGACCTCTATATATGAAAATGCAGAATTCAGCCCAAACAGTCTTCTGGTGATCCAGTCACTGAGAAAGACTTCCAAACAGCCAAGGCCTGAGTCTTAATGAATTTTTAAAAGCTTATAAAACGCTCTTTGGTTATATATGCTTTAAAACAAAAGGTTTATTCTTACATGTTGGCATGTCTTTATTGGCACCATTTATTTACTTTTTATAGGAGTGAGAGCATGACTGCTTTTATGCCAGCATATTTGATTGTGTGTGACTTACTTTACATTTACAGGGATCTATTGTTGCTTATGAGGAAAAATAAAATTTCTGTAAAGTGTTTAGTTAACTCCCTGTTGAAGTTAAGCAAGACATATCTTTGGAAATCTCTTAAAGGATTATTTCTAATGGCGCCAACGGGACCCTTGCTTTGCTTGTAAAAATATATCTGAATTTATAATGGACAAAGATACAATTATCCCAGAATAGCTTCAGGAAAAACCACCAGATTTCTTTCAGAGGAGGTGCACAGATATGGATTGCAGTGTATGTTACTGTTCTATGGGCAGAGCAGATTCTAGGCTGGCTTTTATTTTCAATGCGAGACATACTCTTTTGCCACTTTTGATGGCCAGAAATAATTCCCTTTAAATCAAGCTATTGCATTTCCTAAGTGGAATTAGTCCTTATTTATATAAGTACAAGACAAAGAGTAATCTTACCCAGGGATTTTAATATTGCCAGTGATGAAAAACTGAACGCTTGAAGTCTCTCAGTATTCTCAGACCTTTGCAGTCTCTCAAAGTCTGTCCCAGTTTAATCCAAGAAATTGCAAACTCAGTCTTATTTTAACAAAAGAAACTATATTCATGGGCCTTTTTCTCTTTTCTAGATCAGGAGTTCTGTCCTCTGCATTCCCACTAAAGCTTTTATGCAAAGTCCTTATAGAGCTGAATAAACCTTGTTAAAACTTAATTACATGTACGAAAAACACATCTGGAAAGGACATTTCTCAGAGGTTTGGTTTTAATTATTAACACTTATTTCTGTTGACTCCCCAACAAACTTACTAAATACATATTCTTTCTCATGAAGATGGGGGGACTCTCAGATGTGCAGAACCAAAGTTTACACTGAACAGGACTTTTAGAAGACCCTCAGTTCCCCCAGCATCTGAGCGTATTTAAACCCGGGGCCGGGTTGTCCTTCTTTACACCTGGTCTCAAGCATGAATTACTGTAACAGCATCTCCACTGACAGTGAAGTGCTTCCTCAATAGATGTGAGCTTATTGTCTGGGTACTGTTGCTAGGAAAACCAGCTGATTAGAGGGCCAGTGTAGCAGCCAGTTGATGTAATACATGCTTGATAAAACTCTTATCAGAGCCTCGCACACTTTCAAGAATGCTCACAATTCAGCTGGATTTATCAATATGAAAAGAGCCCCATTTTTTCTTCATTTCACTCACCTGTTGGAAGCAGCCTCTGCAGAGCCAAGTTTTAAAGCTTGAAAGCAACACTCGTGTCACCTCCTGCTATTCATGCCCATCACGGGGTGACAAACAGATGCTGCAAAGGAAATGCCAGGTCATAAAGAGTTTTTTTCCCCTCTATATCTGTTCTGGTGATGTGAGCAAGTCAGAGCGCTTTGAGCTGCTTTGTTTTCCGTGTGCGGACGTGCACTCCTTGGAAGTCCTTTCAGGTGCTGTCTGCAATGAACCATGTCATTCAGATTCTGAGGGCAACAACAGAGGAAAACAGGCCGTCAGAAGTGAAGTGGGGACAAGCCTTGGGCACAACCGTCAACTGCAATTGTCTCTTCCCAGATGGTATGACTGACCCACAGCGTCAGTAGGGGATCACACTCAGGGATTATTATTATTATTATTATTATTATTATTATTATTAAGCCACAAGATAATTTTGATTATTTAACGATATGAAATCAAAGACAATCCTTTATTTTTTATAAAAACTCCTGTGTTAATTCTTATTAAGCAAATCATGTCATTTGCTTAAATTCCTTATGCAGCAAACAACTTCCATCAATCAAAAGGGAGTATTTCTTTAATGCAAAAATGGCATTCTTTGCTCTGAACTGCCAAGAAAGATGACCAAAAGAAAACCTTTAATCTTGGAGAAAATCTAAGAAAAGTGTGTGCTAGATACACTAATAACTTGCTAATCCGTGATTTAGAATCACTGGTCCTTTTTGCAGCGGCTTTGTAAAATGCAGATTAGCTCTCAGGTACCTTTCAGAAGGGATTTGATGGATGGCATTGGATTGTCACAGCAGCCCCTACACCCCTACATTGAGCGGTTACTGAAGCAAAGGCGTGGTGCTCCCCTTAGCCAAGAACTATACACCTTGGCAATTTTTGACCTTTGAAATGGCTTCACGAAACCCTGGCCATCGGTGCTATTCAAAACACCCTGGTATGTACACCCATCTGAGGAGGAGGGATCATTGAGGGGACATTGCTGTGTTGAAGATCTGAGCAATCACATGCTTTTAAAATTTGATTAGAACGATATTGGGGTAAGTCATTTTGTAAAGATGTAAAAGAAGTGAAAAGGAGGAGAGGATGTATTGATAATCCCCCAAATGCATGAAGCTTTGCTGCCTGGAACAACTTATATAAAGGCATTCTGGTCAGCCTTCCAAAGTCACCAGGAAGGAGTTAAATATATTTTGGTAATTGCTAGTGCAAACTTTACAAATTCAAAGAATCTGAGCATATTTGCCCATGCAAGGGTTTGTATCCTCATGTCGTTGGTTTATTGAACAGCCAGTCTGCTGCTAACAGAACAATTATAGACAATTCAAAAGTCCATTACCATCTCAATGCTCTTCCGGTTTTTGTGTGTCCCTTGAAGCAAAGGCGAGTATGAAAAGGCCTGATTTTCATTTTCATGGGTTTTTTTGTTTTATCAAATACATCCATCTCATTTGTGAAAAGTTGGCTGTAACAAGCAAGAAACAGTGGAATATTTGGGCTTACAGAGTTTCATCAAAAAGTAGCACTGCAACCCAATTATATCAGGGACAATTTTGTAACTTTGAAGATCCTTCGCAACCTTAGCAAGGTCCACAGAGTGCAGCAGGGGACAGAGCAGAGGAAATCAAATCACGTAGAAAGTGCAGGTACACACAGTACAACTGGGGAGGCTAGCAGCAGGGGGAGGTATCGTATACTACTGATTTACAAAGAAACCCGTTTATAAATCAGTTTAAATATGACTTGGACATCTATCACAGGACATATGCTTCCTGCAAATTGACTCTGTCCTTTCTTTTCACTTGTAGTCCCTGAACATTGAACCGCTGTGGTTTAATTGTGTGCAACTGAGGATTCAAGATATTGCTCAGATTATTCTGCAATAAATCCTTCAGACTCAGCAACATCGGCAGGAGGGAGCCCATGGATGTTGAACTAGCCCCATCTCTGCAGCCAGTTGTGCCATCACATGAAAAAAGGATTCTTTTTTCTGGATTGCCCAGGGGTTTCCCAGCAGCCAGCCCTGTTGTACAGGTGATTTTCTGGATGTGTGCCTGTTCTCTAGACTTGCCTTTGATTGCTTTCCCCTATATACTTTTCTTGCCAACTTCTTCATGGTTTGCAGAAGGTTTTAGTTTTAAATGTGACTTCTCTGCCCTTGTAGTCCTCACTCACAAAAATGCTTCACCACAGTATGCCCTTTTATACCTTAGTCATTCTTGTTTACTGCTCTACAAAGGGCGTAGCCAATCCTGGGAAATCTCCTTCTGTGGCGGGCTGATGTATTGTGCTTAATGTATTATCAACAATGACAAGTCTGCCTCTGGAAACTCCAGCAACCCAGAAAGCAGAGGGGGTTTTTATACAACAGCTCTTTTAAAAACAAGTGTGTATCCCACGCAGAGAAACTTTTTTTTCCTTTAATTTCCTGCAGGTAGAATCAGCAGTTGATGCTACACATAAAGACAAGCCAACAAGACCTTGCTAAGGTGAAACAAACCTGAAAGTAGCTGTAACTAGGACGAATTTTATTTGTACTGTCCATTCGTATAACACTGCAGAGAACTTCATGCCGCACCTAGCAGAAAGCATTCTCTAGAAGGGATCCTACTGTTATCCCAACACGGAAAGGACAATCCTGCCCTCATTTCCAGAAGGCTGTGCTGTAAGGCTCCACTCCTACCACTGCATTTGCATGAGAAAGCAAGAAAGCTTATGCCTTGTTGTAAGGCCCTGGAAGGCTGCTCTTGCTAATTAGTTTGGGGAAATAGAAGGAGGCATTTCCAAGAAACTTCACATTTCTTGCACATATTGCAGGTCATCTTGCAGTTACATTTGAGCTCCTAGGGTTGCAAAACATCTCTAGTCTGGGAGACAGGGCTGCTGATCCCAGCAGATTCTTTAATTATTTTTCTTTATTTTAAAATAAGTCCAGAGTGAGTGTTTTTCTTGACAAACTATTGGCAGTTCTGTAACTTCGGACATTAGGAATGCTAGCACAAATCCCATACATGTGTTTCTAAATTAGAATCCAAAATGACCATATCCTCTGACCATAATTTAAAGAATGATTCAGGATTCAGAAAGAAACCAATCTTTCAGAGAGTTTCACTTAATTTAGGAGCTTGTAATGAATAGGAATTTTTAATCTGTTTGAAATCTTCTTTCAAACTGAGCTCTAGCTATAACCTAACCTTCTGACTAACTGGGTAGAGTTATAGGGCCAACAGCTAGAAATTCAAGTGCACGGTGCTCTTCTGTCCTCACAATAAACTTGAAATCTCTCTGTTTTGGACCTCAGCCTGAAATCTTCTGCATGCCTTCTCTTCTCCTGGCCTCGGCTGTCACAGTGTCACCTGCACCACGCAGGAAAGCATCTTTGTTTTCCATCAGCCTCCATTTTAGTATATCGGGGAGACGAAGAACAGAGTTTTTAAAACACGTGCATTGCTGCATGTGTTCTGTCTGTATTTCTACTATGCCACGTGTACATATCACCATCTAGGAAATGGGTACGAACATTGTCTGGAGCCTAAGGGAAAGGGGAGGTTTATGAATTACATCTTTTTCAAAAAGAGACTATGCAGAATGCCGCTCAGATTGCTCATAGGGCAGCTTGAGAGAGCTGAGGTATTTGGTAGCACAGTGTTACACAGCAGAAACCTTCCTCCCACATTCTGGACAAAGCTTATATCTAGAAAATTATACAGTAAAAATAAATCTGCAGCTGACCATTTAATCCATTTAATATTTTTTACTATGTCTGTCCTCCTTTTACCTGCTACCATGGTGAACAGAGGCAAACGCACACACTGAAGTGGGGAGAGAGCACTATGTTTAATAGGACAGAAAAGAACTTCTACATGCCACCAGTCATGTATTTTCTCTATACTTGTTTGGGGTTTTTTTCCCCCTCTTTCCGCCCACCCTCCCCCAGCTCAGAAGCCAGTATGAGCCACAACAGGCTTTCACAAATGTGCTAAGGAGGAACCTTTTGGGATGGCTTCTCAAAATGCTGCTTCTTTTGCTGACAAATTGGTGTCAGGGCCAGAACTTAATGAAGACTTCAGAGAAAATTTTGCAGCAAATCAGGGAATGTCAAAGGTATGGACCTGCGGTAAAACCAGTGTAACAAATTATGTATCTACTTTTATTTGTCTTTTCAAAGGCTGAAAGCTCAGCTTTGTGGCAAGCTGTAATATCACCTTCTTAGCTGCATCCACGTTATTATTTTTCAGGTTTCCTGACGCTCTAAAAAAGAGGCCAGGGCAATAGCTTGGAGTAATGTGCAGTTTATCTCCCAGTGATGTCTTCAGTCTTTAAAGCTTCTCGAGCACCTCTGCTACGCTCCTCAAGAAAATTACCTGGACAATGAAGCAGGGGAGGTCAGGATGGTATGCCAGTGATTCTCTGTTTCCCTCTGCACTGTGGAGCTGGATTCACGTCAGCAAATAGGTGCTGCTCTTTTTCCAGGAGGACAGTAACAAAGTTTGCTCCCCTGTCTGTTGAAGAAGCTCAGGAGACACCATGCCTTCCCAAAACACATCATTTCCAGTGCTGGACTGATGCTTCTGTCACCACAGAGGACTTCCAATGCTTAGGTAGGACCCTTTAAGGATTGGCTTGTTTACCACAAAACTGGTTTGCTTCCCTCGTTCAGATGTAGGAAGGATAGAGGAATGGGCAGAACCTTGCTGTGTTATTGAGGATCAGGACAATAGTGGTAGAAATAGAGCAGTATAAGTAAGTGGCTTTTCTGAGCACTAGCAGTTTGGGGGGAAAATGTAAATAGTGTCTTGGTTCTGGAGAAATTAATGTCAACTTGCCAAATTTGCCAAATTTGTTTTTTCCACTGAAAAAGATGTGGGCAGAAATGTTTTTCTCAGTTCTAGGAGCCAAGTATTTTTTTTCTCCATTTGAAAACAGATGAGGTTTTCAAAGGAGTTGGTAGCATTACACTCTTGGTAGAAAAACACCCACTTCTCAAAAACCACTCTCAGGCCCCCGCTGGCCATCTCAGCCCATGGACCAAGAACCCAACGCACATGTAGAATCAGTTCCTTTCTCCCTGATAGAATAACATATATCAGGAAACAGAGGTACCGTGTGCTGTTGCTGAGCCAGGGGTTGGGGAGCGCTGCCCTCGCAGCACCCCAGAAATAAGGCTGTCTGAAGGACAGACCTCAGCCGGCCGGAGTCAGCGGGAAGGTGTCAAGGGACTTGGGTCATGCCCAAAGTGCAGGTTCAGTTGTATAAATACAGGCACTCATCTTTGGAAATTGCTGCTCTGAACTGCATCATTTTTGCCAGTAGGAAAACAAGGCAATAGAGCTAGTCCTGGCCGGTGAGAAGACCGGAGTCGTACATGCAAACGTAGCTTTGTTACTGCAAACATGTTATTTGGTCGGCTGTGGAGGGAGAAGGGCTTAATTCCCTCTCATACCTCTTGTTTAAACTAACTTACAGGGCTGCACAGTGCGGGTTTGGAAATCACCTTTACTTGGATGTATTTTCTGTTTTAGAATTTCACATTGTAATGAAGAGTCAAGAAATCCAGATGTGCTCTGTTACAGTGAGAACATTTTAAAGGGGCAGATGTTCTGGTACACTCTCAGGTCAGGATGTATTGCTTCATTGTTTAATGTCAAGGAATTTGATTTTCTCAGCAACATTCGTTAATTTTTATGGAACATGTAATCAGATACAAATAGATAGAAATACCCAGCATCAATTCCTTTCTTTTGATTCCTGTTCTGTTTTTAGACATAGAACTCGTGCAATTAGATTTTTACATTAAACAGATCCCTTATTTGAAATCTTACTTAGCTTTCAAATTTAGATTTGAAAAAACATGGAACGAATGAAATTAAATGTTTCTTTTGGATAGCACACTGACAAAGAAAAGGAAATCCCTTGCTGCGGGATATTGCAGTCACGGGTCATGAACGTTTAAGCAGGAGTTACTGCCATCCAGAGGAGAAAAGCCATAAGCTGTCATATTTCATTACTTTTTTAAGCATAGAAAGGTAAACCTAAATGGTTGATTCAGTTTATTTCATATTAAGGAATCAAAGAATAGACAAATAATATAAATGTACCCAGAGTTTTCTCTGGGGTTTTTATATGTAGGTATTTACGAAACAAAGTTCAGAGCAACACTGGAGAAGCACGATAAAAAACACATCCGCAGAGGAAGAAGCACCGGGTAATAAACCGGATTTATTTTTCTCTCTGCAGTTTGAGCTATTTAAGGAAAAGGTTTTAGAAATATCTGCGGTAGGTTCCAAGCTTTGGACGTGACCCAGAAAGTGGGAAGGAGATGTGTAACCCGTGCCCCTTGTGCCCCAGGCCTCTGGTGACGTGCAGGCAGGGGATGCCCCTTGTCGGGGAGTTCAGCAGGGAAGCTGCCAGGCACAGCCGGGGCATCCTCCCGCCCTGCCCGCGGTGCGGAGGCACACGGCGGGGCTGGCCTGGCGGGGCCGGCGGCAAAAAGCACCCGGGACACGCGGGGGTCTCTTAGGTCAGGGACTGGACGGTGCTGTGCGCTGGAGGTATTTTTCACAATTCCTGATAACCCAACTAACAAAAAACCTCTGGGTTCCCAACTCCAAATAAAAGGCCCCTCTCGCTCTTCAATTCCTCCTCCTCAAAAGACATGTCAGAAACACAGCAGAAAATAAATAGTTGATTTTGGGGAAAAGTTGTTTGTGTCTTCTGCCCACTGTGTCCCTGAAGTCGAACAAGAATAAAAGTTCTCAGCTGAAGGGGAAAAATAAATCGGAGGAAAGGCAGGGGAAAAAAATTTTTTAAACGTAATGCATTTTTTGGACGGTCCATGTTCAGTGACAAACGTACAAAATTCCAGAATGGCAATTCATTTTACTCAAAAAACAATCATGATAATGATTGACCCCCCAAGAAAGGTCTTTCTAAATAGCAGCTTATCTACACTGTCTCTAAAGATCCTTCTGAATTGTAACGTTTCAACGCCTTTTTCTTCATCGCACATTAACTTCTGGGCGCTGACATTTCTCCTTGTGTATATTCTGAATATGAAAGAGAGAACGCACATATTACAAATTTTCTTGACGCCGCCCGGGTGAAGTCCAGCAGCTGCTGCGGGGGCTGCGCACGGCAGCCCTGACAGCACCGGGGGTGCCGCCGGACCCCTGAGGAGCCTTTTCCCGCCCGCAGCCCTGACAGCACCGGGGGTGCCGCCGGACCCCTGAGGAGCCTTTTCCCGCCCGCAGCCCTGACAGCACCGGGGGTGCCGCCGGACCCCTGAGGAGCCTTTTCCCGCCCGCAGCCATGACGGGGGCGCCGCCGGACCCCTGAGGAGCCTTTTCCCGCCCGCAGCCCTGACAGCACCGGGGGTGCCGCCGGACCCCTGAGGAGCCTTTGCCCGCCCGCAGCCGTGACGGGGGTGCCGTCGGGCCCGTGACGTCAACCGCTTCCCGGTTCCAACGGGCCCCGGCCCCGCGGCCGCAGCCGCCCCCGCCCGGCGGGGAAGCCGGGCCGGCAGCGCCCTCTGGTGGGCGCGGGCGGGCGGGCCCGGGGCCTGCGGCGCCGCGCTCCCCTCGGCCTTCCCCCGCTGCCGCCCCCGGCCTGCGCGTCCCGCCGCCGCCGGGAGAGCGTCCCCGGGCACCGCCTGGGCGAGGCCGAGGTAGCCCGCAGGGGGCGGCTCATTGCCAGCCTCAGCTGCGTGCCTCGCAGCGGGCTCGCAGCCCCCTGGCACTCTGCTTGGCGGGGCTGCGCTACGCCGCGCTCGGTTCCCGGGCGCTTTCAAAGCAGCCAGCGGTATTGGAGCAACCGCCGCTGTGTAAAACGCGGGACAGGTACGGCGGCTGTCCTCGCTGCAGAGTGGGCGCGCGGTCCGGTTGGTGACGGTCGGTTTCCAAACTGAAATAAAAGGAAGACGTCGCCTAGCGAAGGGCTGTTACCCCCTTACCTGTGCAGAAGCGTTCGAAGGGATGATCAAATCCCGGGGCTGCGGGTGAACCGAACCCCTGAAGTTACAGCAGAGGTTGGAGAAATTCTCATTCTGTAGGCGAAGCACCCCGTAACTACTTTGCCTTTTCGCTACTGAGTGGTGGAGTCCCCTGCCCTCAAAAACATCCTCGGAAGGAAGGTGGGGCTTTGGGGAGGGAAAATTTCCCAATCAGAGGATAGTTCTCTGGAATTTTAGACCATCTCTAATGACACCTACTTAATTTTCCCTACCAGGTTTTACCCGCAAGCGTACCAAACTTTTAACCCAGGAAGCAGAGTGGAGCCCAAGTCCTCCGTGAACGCAGCCATGTATTCTCAGCGGTCACAGGCGTCCTCATGCTTCATAGGCAAACACAGTACCAAACCAGGCTAAATGAATTAATTCTTTCTTCGAGGGCCTCTACTTGATGGAGGAATTTCCAGAAGGACCCCAGCCTGAGACCAGCGATATGCCTGCCCTAGCCTCAGATTTATTTGTTGAGGTAGGAGAGAGGTCAAAAGCACTGAGCCTTCCGCTTCAGTAAGTTATGTGCCTGATGACCTGCTGTAGGAGTAACTATTGATCTCTGCTTATAACTCCTGTTAAGTGTCCTGTAAGTATCGACAGTCCTGGAACCCCAGATTTAAATACCAGAAGTGCCGAAGACAAGCAAGCAAATATCTTAGCTTGCTGTCTGCAAACTTTCCTCCTGGCACAATATTTCTGTTGTGATTGTTTCCAATGACACTGAAAAAATCTGAAATTGTATTAGTTTATAGACATGCAAAATAATGTAATCTTGCAAAATGTTTCAGGATTTTTAAACGGGTTATTTTCCCTTCTCCTCCTGTATAATGCTGAAACTTAAGGGGAAATGGGAATCTCTCCATTACTGTATAATTCTTGTCAATAGCATATATCATAGTCCATTAAGAAGTCCAGCAGAATTCTCATTCTATAGGTGAAGCACCCCGTAACTACTATACACCCTATCGATTTCACTCAACTAGCCACCACACAGAAATTTAATTAAGTTGGTGGTGAGACAGGACAAGCCCCATGTTTTTTGCCACTGTACCAGATACCTTCAGTATAACGTTGTGTCATCTCCAGCTCTATCACAAGATGATCTATTTCAATAGCATGTGAGGAGCAATTGTTCGTACAGGCAATAGATAACCCTAAAAGAGCAGCATCCAAGAAAAGCAGAGCAGAAATCACTAGCTACTGTTTCCAATTAGAAAAAAAAGCATCAGGAAGAGCTACATTTTACAGAGCCAAAATTGCGTTCTATTTCATATGGTCTATTTTTTAATATTATAATCCAAACAAAAACAAACTTAATTTAGAAATCTGCATTAAAAGCTGGAAGAGGCACTGTTGAGATGTAAGGAGGTGCATGGGCCAGTACCCAAAACATTGGATATAATTTTCCACCACATTTGTCCAACCAAATCCATGTAAACTTTGCACAAGTTTGGCAGGGGCCATAGCGGTTTTGTTTTTACTGCCATATGAAGGGAAAGAGTCCCTTGTGCGTCGGGTATCCCTTGAAACGGGCTAAATCATTGTGGTAAAATGTGTTTATATATTTTAAGACAATCATGAATCAAGACAATTCTTTGAAGACAATTTCTGGTAATAATTTTATGCCTGTTTCTTAAGTTGCCTAGTCTACATAGCTGCCTAAATGGGTAAGTGCCAATGTAAACAGTCGGTATTAGGTGCTGCCAAATGAAATCATCACCCGTTTTAGTGCCCCTTACCAAAGCATGCTCCTCACTGGCAGCCTTCAGTACATAAACAAACTGATGAATCATCTTGCTAGCTCAGAGGGTGACAGTGACATTAGATTCCTTCCCTTCTCAATGCAACAGTTCAGTCACTGGAGACAGGAAATCGCTTTGTGTTGGGAAGCAGTACTGGGTAAATCTCAACCAGTTTCCAGACCGGTGAAAGGCTCGGGTTGCGGCAGGAACGATGTGATTATGACGGGCAGGAAGCAGAACAGGACAAGTTCCAGCAAAAACTCCATAGACTGCAATAGCGAATATTATTCTTGATGTAGATCTTTAATAGGTGGTTCAAAAAAATTATACCAAGGTTAATTCTACAAATACATTAAGCTCCTAGAGCTGTTTCTATAGAATTCTATTCCATACGTTCGGATTTTTCTATAGAAACACTTGTCTGTGCCCTGCATCAATCACCCTGAGCCCAGTTCTACAGAAGTATCTTCACGAATAATGATGTAAAGGAGGAGAAACAGGGAAGTAGATGGGGAAGTACGAAAACACGCGTTGCTCTTTTTCTCTCCCACTTCTAGTCAGCTGCGGTATCTCACTGTCAGTGAAAGCTGGCAGAGGGATCAGTGACAAGTTGCCACGAGATAAGGAAGGCACAGACTGCTCAGTAGCACTTTGAGAAGTATCTCCCGTGGAGGATCTGCACCAAAGCTGATTTTGATTCCTCTTTGTCAAGGCAGAGGCTGAACTTCGGAGTGGTGTCAAGTCTATTTTTATGATACTAAGATCTCCCTGGGAATTTATGAGACTCTCTCTTTGGATTTAATTTATCCCTTCAGGAAGTCTGGATTATAGATCAGTCATTTTAAGCCAGCTGACCTCAGTCACCTTCAGTGACAGGTAAACTCAAGCTTAAAGTGAAAGGATGGCCAGGGTCACTGGTTTCTGCTAAAGGATGTGTGTGTGCTATCAGAATACTCAAACAATAAGAGAAATGTGATGCAAACCGGGGGCAATCGCTTGGAGCGGTGCTGCAGAGACAGAACGCTAAACTAATGTAAGAACCATTGACATTTAATTCCAGAATTATTAATTCTTCCCAAATGGTCCAGATTTAAATGGAATTAAATTCAATAGTGAATCCCACTTTATATGATGATACGAGGGACTAATAGCAATTACCTGTTGAATGACGATGGAGCTGAGCAGTGTCTGAGGCATTAGGGTTACTCAGAGCAGACTTAAAAGAATGCCTGAAAAGGTGCTGCCTTTTGTACAGCTCACCGTAATCTACATGTAAATCTTCACAATTCTCATGGCTGTTTTACATGCAAAAATTTCAATTTCAAGATGAAATGCTAGCCTCAAATATTCAGGGTGGGCTTATTACATTCCCAAAAGCACAGCCAAGGGTGAAAAAGCCACTTGTAGAGCTCTCAGGCTGCTGATCAGCCCACCTGCAGCTTCCTTGCATGTCTGATGGGCAGGAAGGTGTTCCAGTGTTTTCAGTGTCTTTGCAAGGCTATTTGAAAGGCAGCAAAAAAATTAGGTGTGTTTGGAGATACTGTGGAAGGCAGCAAACAATGCAGTGTGTTTCTGGAGTGAGTTTTCTTACTAGTTTATGATTATAAAACTCAAAGCTCCACATTGCAATTTAAGAATTTGTAGTTATTTTGAACAAGGGAGAAATTAGGAGATGATGGATTCTGTTATAGGAGGCTTATTTAATGCCCTATTTGAACACTATCCAGATTTTTCATCTGAAGGCTCCATCAAGAGTAAAGATTACATGGGATCAGCTATCTGAAAGAAATTAAAATGCTGGCACGTTTTCTTGGCTGTTAGACATCTGAGAAATCTAGAAGTGGATGATGCCAAACTATCTGGCATATGTGTGCTTCCTCTAGTGTTATTATCCTGAATGAAACGTGGTTACCACAAAGGATATTTGGAATTGAGAAGGAGAGATCAACTAGATTTGGCTTTCCTAAATGTGGTCTATCTCTTAGCAGGTGTTTTACAGTTGCTATTAAAACTTTGAAGGAAAGTTTTTCTCATTAACAATTGTCACTTTACATTTTCAGCACAGAAAAATTAAGGGTATTGGGGTATGTTTCAAGCCGCCATTTCAGAGTTTTAGGCAAGCACTCTCACTGGCTCTTTGGGATTGCACCACAGGCACCCAGTATGCTTACTGGACCATTTACGGATTTTACTTCTATTTAATCAATCCCTTAAACAAAAAGTAAATAAATAATAAAAGAACTTTTACATATATAATTACAAACGTATAATTTATCAAGAATTATAAATAGTAAATACGTAATTCCAACTTTAAACAAATAAGGCGAAAAATTGCATTTCAGTAAAATTTAATTCAATAACAACTGTAAGGAAAAGATTTCTGATTACTTTAGGTCAGTTTTAGACTCGTAGATAATTTAGGCTGGAAGGGACCTCTGGAGGTCATCTAGTCCAACCCCCTTCTCAAAGCAGGTCTCATTACATCAGGTTGCTCGTGGCTGTGTCCGGCCGAGTTGAACCCTCCAAAGAGGGAGGTTCCACAACCTCTGCTGAACGCTGAGGGCTGCGGTGCATTGGTAAGGAAGCAATCCACTTGCAAAATTATTCTCCAGTTTTCTGGGTACAATTTGAAATGTTCCACTTTCTATCAGAGGACTTTCTCAGTCACTAAACTTTCTGGATGGCTGTTCAGGAATCGTATCTCAGAACTTTGTATCTAGTGATAGCTGACGGGTGCAAAGAGAGGCTTCCTCCAGCGAGGCTTGTATGAGCCTACGGCGGTAATAATTAGTTAAGTAGCTCAGAGTGCAAAAGTTAACACAGTAAGTAAAATCTTCTGGTTACTCTGTGGTTTACAGCTGGTTTGTTTCCTTGTTTACAAAACTGGTTGTTTTTTTTCCCAAGCTATTTTAAAGCTGTACTTCATTGTCTCTAAAAGATTTTCTAGGTATTTCATTTAACCTACAGCATTTTGGTTCCTTATCCAAAGTTTTAATGGTCTTTCATTTGTGCTTCATATGAAAATGTTGACAAAAGCCTTAGCCAGCGTCAGAACCTGTGTGCTCAGCCCTGTACAAATGCATCAGGAGAATTTTTGCAACACTGGCAATTAACCTCTCCTTATACTTCCCAAACTGCTTTTCCCTTCCTCGTGGGTCAGTTAGCTTTTTCTGCCTTAGCTTGTCCTCATCCTTGGATCTGTCTGAGGGCAGTTGTGGCGATTTCTGGGTGAGCAGGAGTAAGATCTCATTCCTTGTTTTCTCCTTACCTTGGAACGCAATCCTCGTTTTATATCCAATGTCATTTTTCTGGCCAACAGTCTCTTTGAATTAGTAATGCTATAATCAAGTTTCCAGATTTAATTCTCTCTTAGTCTTATTGGGGAGGTGATAAAAATCTGTAAATTGTCATTGTCACCAGTATTTAAAAACAGTCCCTTAAAAAGCGTGCAGTGATTTAACGCATATTTTTGGACAGACTTTGGAAACTCTAGCATCGCTGCTAGAACCACTGGCAGCCCTTCCCAGTGTGCAAGTCCCCCGTGAGTTCACAGCCCCCATGCAGACCTCATCTGACCTCTGCAGAACCGGGGAGCAGAGGTTTTGCCTCATCCCTCCTGACCTGTCCTATCTCCCTTCAACTTCCGTCCCCTCTTCTGTGCAGATCTCCGGTCAGAAAGGCCAGGAAAGCAGTCGTGATTACTTTTCTGGCAAAGTGCTGCTTCGAGAAGCACGTCTCAGAGACACAGCTGATCCCTACTGCTTTGGTCCCAGTTGCTTGCAGAAGAGAGGTTTTGATCCGGACTAGTGCTGGGAGCCTTTTCTACCACCTTCCTGGGAGACCAGTGCTGCGCTCGGCCGGTTCCCCTGCCAGAAGTGAACACGGGGCATTTTGTTTAAACTGGGAAGCCGATAGTGTTGAACCCATCTATTTGTATAAACTAGCCGGCTATCTTCTTGCCATCTCTAATGTAAATCTACTATGGTATTGTGAAACTTTATTTATTTTAAGCTTGCAATATTTACCAAAGCAGACCATACAAAAAGGGTCCTTTCTAACTTCCATACCATTTTTCTACCGAGTTATTTGTTGGAAAGATATGTTCATATATAATTAAATGTGGCTTGCTTAAACCTTTGCAGTTGGTAGCTTAATATATATTTTGTTGTACTTTGAGTACAAAGGCTATATTATGCTTTTGTTGGCATCCTTGCTAGTTAGTATGCCAAATGCATAATTTTGTTCTCTGCTATATGTCAGGATTCGAGTGCCGAGGGCTCAACAGGTGGTGCTGGGATAAAGTTCTGGCAAATCAAATAGGTAATGCGGTTATTTCTTTTGTCAAATTATAATTGAAAACAGAGACGAGTAAAATGAAACTCACATTTTCCTGGTGCAAAACAGGGTTTAGAATTAAATTCAAATCAGTTTCCATGACAAATACACATTACTACTGGAGCTTGGTCTGTAAATAAACATGCAACACCTTAGTTTTGATGTAGAATGATTTGTTCCCTGTAAATTTAAACCTCAAGCATCAGTGTTTAAACAATAACAGAAGGCTAGAGTCCTCCATGAATCTTCTGTCTTTCTTGTACACATTTTGCAGAAAATGTGCCAAAAGCTTCAGGAAAACTTTGAGAAGATTTAAATCTAAAAAGTCAGAGAATTTGAGACAATCTGTGATACATAACTCAAATGTTTAACATCAAGAGTTTCCTGCCATATTGTTTTCTAATCATTGCTATAACCATGCTCCCAGCAGAAAATGATAAATACACTGGAAATTCCAGTGAATGTGCTGAATGAGGTGCTGCTCATTTCATGCTTGACTTGGATAATGTTTATTAATCCTAAAATCATAAAAATGGGATAAAGCCTTCTACAACAAAATGCAGCAAATCATATATGCATAGCTTGGCTTTCCAAAATTGCATATAAAAAGACTTGTGCACTTGCAAGCCTATCCACTTTGCTATTGTAGCTGATTTTTTTACACTGAGATGTTTTTATTTTCCTCTGAGGACCTATCTAAATCTAATATATATAATCTTATTTACGGCTCCTACAATCATTGTGGTTTTATTTAGTTTTCCGTTCCTCCTCATTCAAAGACATTCTCCTAAAGTATAATTCTCTCGACTCCAAGTTCTGTTTTGTCAGATCTGAACCCATCACCCACTGAAGCAGCTTCCCACAGTGGCCTCCAGTTCCTTAGGCTGGTCACAAACATCTTCATGTCCCTTTCAAGCTCTTATTTCACTGAAGGCTTTACCTTTGTATGGGACCAGATGGTACCTCTTCTTCTCTCATTTAATAACTCATTCCATAAGCGATCCGGAACTAAGCAGCATGAGAAAAGGGTATCACATTCAATCCATAATCTTCATTATTTTTACTTTTTATACACTGTTTAGTCCTCGCAGAATACATACGTTTCTCTCCCACAGCAGCAGGCTGAGGTGGTGATGCTGACTGCCAGGGCTGTGGGCAGGTGGTGGGACCGCTGCCTGTGCCCTGGCCTGGGGCGCACCTAACAGAACAAGACGCGAGAAACTACTGGACATGGGACAAGAAATGGCTGGACGTGACAGACCACGGGGTGAGAAGCTGACAAATTTACAGATGGTGCTGCGAGGAATTCACAGGTGGTTAAGGAGGGGTTATGTGAGAAACAGCCAAATTTCACAGAAAGGTGGGGGTGAGCGCTGGGGATGTTTTGGGGAGTGGGACAGTACAAGGCCAACAGTACCAGGTAACCGTATCAGCTTACCAACACAAGGCTGAGAACACCTTGAAATGGTATCAGAAATACCAAAATTCAAATTCAGCATGTACAGGAGTTGAAAATGGATCAGAGTTTGACTGGATTCATGGAGAGCTACTAAATCCATGAACCTTCAAGCTGTTGGTATTTGGCTAGTCATCAGTTTAACTTCTTCACGCTTTTCAGTATGAAGATACCTGGGAACAACAGGACATTTGCTGAGAATAAGGATCCCAGTTCAACATAACCCTCTGCACAATCCCATGCTTGGACTGAATACGTTCCTGGGGAAGCAGGGCACAGCTTCGTTAACCCAGCAAAGTTGCACCCAGATGCCTCAGGAGTTCATCTGGCAGCTTCACTGCAGGGGACTGACTCAGAAGGTACAAAGTCTATTGCAGCCAACGTGTTGTTAAATTCTTTGCCTCTTTAGCAATCCTTTCACTGCGCTACTCCATTTCTAGACTGACCTGGGACATGCTGTGAGGACCGATCCCTGCTCTCTGTGATTTGCCATTAATGTTCAATGCGTGAGAGAAAGTGTTCTTGTTTTTCTTTTTTTCTTTTAAATAACCATGTTGAATATTTATCTTAAACCTCAGGTAGCTGTTCAGAAAAGAAACAGCTGAGGAGCAGATAATGTACCCCTTTCATTGACAAAAGATTTATGTCTTGCCTGGCAGGACTTCGTACTTACAGAGCTCACAGCTGACATAGTCAAACACAAGTAGCACGTAGTCCGGTGTTTATCCAGGGGAACCGAGACCGCTGCTCCCACACTTTTTTGTGTGAAATTAAATCAGCCACGTTGAAATTGGCAAAGATTTAAAAACATGATAAAATTCCTATTAAGAAGGGGGGAGAGAGGCTTAGAAGCAGTTTGAATCAATGAATACCGTGCAAAAATAAGTAGGGTATGCACGAACATTTCTGCTGACCTTCTGTAGGAGCCATCTGTCTAGTTGCAAGGCACCCTCTCCCCCATGGGAACGGGTGAGGAGTTCAGCCACAACGCCGGCCACCCTTCCCCCACAGCTGTCAAAACTATTGTAGTTTGGCTCTAGCGTATGTATCATTAAATTCCATGCTGTGCCAAAAAGAGAAGGGAAAGAGTATGAAACGTGTTCTTAGGTATGTCTTTGCCACAGACTACATGTAGCTCGGTGTCACTGACTGCTGAGAGAGGTTTATCTGTATTTTAGCACAACTTTTTAGTCAATGTGTAAAAAAAAAAAAGAAACCAACTTTTTTTAAAGTAGGAGGTGAGAAAGGCAGATTAGAATAGTAAAATTCTGCATTTCCCAGGAGATCCTTAATTTTCTCCAAGGATAATATGACAGTTCCACCAGTTTTGCCACAGCTCAAATGAAAGAGAAGAAATAAATGTCTTTTAGGTGTAGTGCTGATACTAAGAAGAGCCATCAAGGGAGGCCAGGAGGAGGGGCAAGGGGTTGGGTATACCTTCATTTCATGAAGAGAGCAGGTAAACCCATGGGTTTTCTCTTTCCCTGCCCCTCAGCACTCTGCCAGTCCAGACAGCTCTACCCAGAGAAGTGCTGTTGGTGGCAGCATAAACTGCACATTGGAAAGCGCAGGCAGAATTTGCCCCAGAGGAAATAGATTAACCATACATCTGCTTAAAATACCCCCTCCCATCCAACGTGAAAAATACTAATTTCTTTTGAAATATTACTGTTACCCTGGGACTGGAAAAAAAGAGAATAGGTAGGAAAGTCATTTTCTGGTATGCAACACGCTGCTGGGAAGCCTAGAGGTTAATGCACACAACTAGGTGGCCACAGACCTGGATCCCATCTCTTCTTCAGTCAATCTTCTTCTGCATTGCATCAGTTTCTTCTTAAATGATTTCATCCATAAAATGAGAATGAACCTACATGACTCGGGCTCCAAAGAGAATGGTGGAGCTAATCTGACTTAGTTGTGAAATGAGAATGCTCACATAGAAACAGGCTGCTGAAATTCAAAGTTTTATTATTCCATGCTGTTCTATTACAGAAAAATGGCAGATTCCTCTCTGGTACTTAGGAACAGAGTGAAAATAAATTTTTCTGTTTTTTTTACATTGCTACAAATGTGAATAGAATCTGCCCTTTGCTCTTTCAGGTACAGCATTTGATTAATTGAGAATTAGAAATGTAATTTCTGTTTTATATTTATCTCTCAGAAACAGCCTGTACTAGGTTTGATTTTTTGGGGAAAAAAAAAAATCTTTTTCTGTGTGGTTATTTGCCATCACTTTCTGTGAGGGCGCATAATGAAACAGGTATTTGGAGACAGAGAAATGGGGGGTGGGGAGGGCGTAAGTATGTGTATGCTTTTGTGAAAAGGTGTTTGTACATGACTGTACACATATACACCTCACTCCTAAGCCTGGAACCAGATTTCCAATTGTTCTTGAGTTTACATACAAAAAGGCATGATTTAGACTGAAAATAACATCTCTCTGTGTTATTAAAAAATGGGAGGGGGGGAACAAATCCTCCAGGACAGGAGTAAGATGGATATCGTTTCTCCTCTCTACCAGTCCTCTTACAGCCCAGAAATACATACTTAGGGTTATATTTTCATCTCAGTTCAATGTACCAGGTTTTAGCTATTCAAATCCCTTTTTCCATTAGCGTAAGTTAAGCCACTCAGGCTGTTGCCCTACTTTCGTCGCTCTGTCTCCGTGTGCCTTCAGTTCAATTTACCTGCTCTGGTCTGCCAGGTAAGTGAACCCTCACAGGGCTCTGGCTGGTGTGTGACCACAGGCTAGAGCATCACCTGCTGTACCTCTCCACCCTGTGACACCTTTAACGCTTTCTTTTCCCCTTCAGATGAGGACAATCGCACGCACAGGAACACAGACCTGGCGAGGACTGCGGAGTCCAGCCGGCCCAGGCAGGCAGCGCCCCATTGCCGGGGCTGGGAGGGGTCCCAGCGCACCCGCCCCAGCTAGTCGGGTCCAGAGTTTAGCAGGAGAAGAGGCTGGGGATCAGAGTCTGGGCTTAGACCTGTCTGTGCTGTTCCCAGACAGCTCTGCCATCCCACCTCTCTGCTTACAGCTTCCCATTTTCCTTCTTGTCGTTCTTGTATGCATGCACGTGGCACGATGCTTTTTGAATACCTCTTAACTTGTCCCTCAGAACCATCCTCTCTATTTTCCTTTCTATAATTTCATCTTTCTTTATTTTTACTGCTGGGGACTTGATCCACACAAAGTCCTGTCATTGTGAGACCTAACGTGGCAATGTCTGCCCCGAGGTGTCTGGTTTCCAGTGCCAGTCGCTGTGATGGGCATTGCCTCGTGTCACACGCCTAAATTTCATAACGGTGCGGGAGAAGGGCTTGATACCTTACTGAAATCTATTTCAGCCTTTTTTTTATGATTTCATTATGATTAATGGATGAGACTAAACCATTTGTAGTGCACTTATTATCAGAACCAATATTGAAAGTAATTGGACCCCTACAGTACTTTCTTTTTTTAATAATACTATACAGTGGCAAAAAATGCTGTGAACTCCTGTGTAGAGATCTTTATCTTAGTTGAACTGGTTGAAATACAGACAATGGAAATTCTCTGGGTTGACATTGGTATAATAGGAAGCAGCATATGACCTGCTCGTCTGAGCAATGTGCTGTCACCGCAAACTACATCACCATACATACCTAACATAAAAAGTTTATTTTGTCAGCCTGCTCCTGTGAGCTCTTTGTTTATGGCTACTTTATCATCTGAATAAAGCCATGTTTTTCATGATTAGAAGCATAACAGTCTTGCAAAATCTGAAGTTGTATAGGTGAATGTGAATGCTTTTATTATGAAGTCACGTTGCTGTAAGCACTGGAGAAATCAGATAATGCCATACTGTGTTACCCAACTAGCAGGTCAAGTGTAATATGAAAGCACTGAGTTCAGAAGACCTCGCCTAGCACGTTGCGTTTCACCAAAGGACTAAATTACTCTGTTTCTCACAGGACTTGAAAAGTTGGAAACTCAAGCTAATATTTTTGTCTCCAGTTTTTTCAGCTGGGGACTGTGCCCCCCTAGCACACGTGCACAGCACCTCGCCTGGCGATGGTCTAACCCTGAGAAGGTTCTTTCACAGCTGCCACAGAAGATAGTGCTCTGTGCCACAGTAGTAGCATTTAGCTCTGGAGTGATGGTCTAACGGCTTACCTGAGGAGTGAGAGCTGAGGTGAGACGTTGACTGAGATACCTGGATGCCAGTACCGCTTTGTGGTCAGATACATTCAGCAGAGCTAAGCTGCCAACTTTCTAAGTATAAGGAAAAGAATTATGTGCTGACATTGCCATTCTCAAATTCAACTCCTCACAGAAAGACAAAGTCAAAAACATCGAGCTTTGCAGCAATTTACCTTAAAATGGCAAGGTTAAGTAAATAAAGGAGCAGGTAGCACAGTCCTCATGGAGTCTGCTTAAAGGCACAATAGAGGTTCAGTGTAAATGTATATCATTAAATTGCCTCTTCGAATATCAAAAGTAGTTATGTCAAAAGGGCAGAGAACATGGTTATCAGGAGTAAAAAGCCATCCTTCAGAAAGTAAGTCATGTTCAATGGAGTAAAATAGAGAAGAGAATAGACTTGGAGAAATTAACTAAAACCACATTAAATAGGCCAACAACATTTTGAAGAGTGACTCGCTAAACATACAAACATGATAAAACTGTGTTCAGTTACCTCGGACTCCAGGAGGCTACCAGTGAATGGTGGTGCCAACACATGACGGAGGTGCAAAAGGAGCAGTTCTGGAAGAGAAAGCCATTGCAGGAAACCTAAATGTGTTATTTGCATCAGTAATCAGTAAAGGAGGACAGGGAGGTTCCCATATGCGACCAAAAGTGTCTCCAGGACCGCATTAGATTAAAGTGTCAAACAAGTACGACACTTGGAGCAGAGGGTATTCACTCAGAATTTCCAAATGAACTCAGATATGAAATCGCCAGTCATGGCTCCGTGTAATCAATTATTTGCACTGTCCTCAGTACCACAGGCAGGGAAAAGGAAGATGAAAATCTGTGAGAAAGGCTCTAGAGGTGACCCTGAGAACTGGGAACTGCTGCAGCAAACAGGCTGCTAGAAGTTATTAAAAGAATCAAATTAGTCAACATGGGGGAAAATACCTCCCTCAGAGAGGGGTTCACCTGACTTTCGTAGAGGACAGCCATGCCTCCCAAGGCTACTAGAGCTCTGTGGAGGGATCAGACGGTTGTGCTTTATGAGGAAACCCCAGCAGCCCAGTTAAATGTGCACCCTCTGAGATGCAACTGCGTACTGTCTACCTTACCGAGCAAACTAGCTGTGTTAGAGTCATAAAAATCTGTTGCAGTTATAACTAATATTACAGGGCTTTGGTTTTCTTGTTGGATGGAACAGAATTCTCTGTACTTCTGACTTTTTTTGAAAGCTGCAAGCCAAATCTCATATGTATCAATTAGATTGTGAAAATGTGCTGCTGGAGCTGCCTATGGAATGTAACTTAATGATAAATTGCATGCATGCTGTAGAGAGACATAACAATGTTATTGCCATTGTTCATCCTTTGGTATTTGGTCTGCAGAGTCTGAGCTTGTTAATCAGCAGTTCGTCCTGCTTTTACTCGGGTGCATTCAACGCCAAGAGCGAATTTCCTCTATATGCTTTTCCACTGTAAGCTTTGCCAAAGCTCTTTTGTTCGGTATATCAGTCAGCTGTGCTCTTGCTTTAATTGTGCCAGTAATTCATGTCTGGAGATTATTCATTCTGTTCTGGTGCAACTAGCATTGTGTCGGTCTGGAGCTGATGGAGACATTGCGTCTTGCGTAGACCCAGTTCAGGTCTGGGGACAGCAAGCGTGATTCTGGACCCTTCTTCAGGTGCCCTGCAGCCCTGAACAAGGGGATTTTGAAGGTGCGCCAAGACTGCAAAAGTATTGATTTCTGTATTGTGTACAAAGAGTAAGGAGTACAACAGCTCGTGTTGTCTGAGTGCTCCTTTTGGGAAAGATTTGATCTCACTGTTTGTGAGATTTGTTCCAAGAGATCTGTTTGAGATCGTTACCAAGAAAATAAGTAAAATTACTGTCAGGAAAATTATTTTGAGTAATATCTATTACAAAGCACTAGCTACAGCAATACTAATGCTAGTTCAAACAGTAGTATTCTTCCTTTCTCTGTACGTCTGGGGGGTTATATTATGGTTGCATGTAACTTTGCAAAACCAGTTGTATATCACAGGCTGATTCTTTTAAAGAAAAGACCAGCTGAAAGAGATCAGCCATTCCTGGCCAGGGAGAATATATCACTTATTTGATAAAAGATAATAAAAGTGATTCATACATTGTTGTCTACAACTTTGAATTCCACTTAGCACTAATCAGGAGACATTAGGTGCATCCTCTCCAGTGAATTAAGTCAGTAATCTTAACATGTTTAGAGCTGAGCCATTAAAAAGAGAACAGATTGACTCTCTTGGTTTACTCCCTTTCTCAGACAGAAAATAGAAAAAGCATGAAAGAAGACTCAGTGAAGACAAGATTCCCAGAATTTAAGAAAAAAAAATCGAAGTTCAGATCTCCAGGTATGTGTTTGAAATACTGCTCATCCTTCCCATGTCTGCCCAGCTCAATACAAAGTCCTGCAAATTAAAAGACCACTCAGTAGAGATCCCCAGTAAAAACATATCCACGCTGAGGTTCTTCATCTCCTAAAATATTTTGATGTCCTGTCCCAATAGAAGTTTAAAGCAAGATAAGTTTATTTTCATTAGCTGTTGAAAGTTTGGATGAAAACATGTTTCTTTGTGGTACTTCCTTTTTCTTTTTTTTTTCCTTTTTTCTTTTTTTCTTTTTTTTTTTCCCCGCAAAGCTACTTTTGAAATAGCCTTCTGTCAGCATACATGCTGTTCCAACTTTCATCCTTGATAAAAACTACAATAACTAAGGAGCAAACCTTACAAAGTAGCTCATGAGTAAATGGAATTTAATGGGGTCAATTATCCCCACACGCTTGTGTGCAGGTTTCATTAATATTAATAGGTTGTAGACATGCGTATTGAGCTGAAGAATAGGCTATCACTGGCCTCTACACTGTATTTTGTGTGTGTGGTGATTCAGAATTATTCAGGAGAACATGTTAATTTTCAAATGTCTAGCATGTTAGTGGCAGAAAAAAACATATGTGTCCATTACACCTGCAAGATACAGACAGGTTGAAAACAATAGATTAAACATGACTGAAACAGTGCAGATTCCTTTTGTGCTTTTTCCATAATTTAGAATCACATTACATGCATGTCTCTCCATAAATATTTAATGAAATGGAAATGAATATGTAGCAGGCTGGGTTCTTCCCTCTAAGGGTTAAGTTCCATTTCTGCAAATTGGTTTGTGCCCTATTTCTGTTCCTGTGTCTCCGTGCATCTAGACATTTTCTTGGCATCCCTAACTCTTCTGAGGTTTCAGGAGATCTTCGGAGATTTGCTAGTAATTGACCTGTTTGGATTGCACATGACTGGCATTTGCTAAAAGATAATACAGCCCTGCATTTTGTTGTTAAGTGCTGGTCGTGTTATTAACTTGTGGCCAAACCAGAATAAAGGCTCAGGAGACATCATTTTCCCTTAGACAACTTCATTTGGTTCTTACCGTAATCTCCATTATAAATGAAGCACTTTGGTCTCAGCTTAAGAGAGTCACATATTCTTTCTTTAACTTGTCAGCTGTGTTTGTCCAGTAATGAATACACCCTCTTTGCTTCATTTTTTTAAGATGTTACTGTACACTAAGGGTAAACAATCAACATAACATCAAAGTCAGATGATTTAACCTTCTGCCACTTCTCTAACCGCTAAAGAGTTCCTGCCACTGCTAACTGGGTATTGGAACACGTGTAAATGTTTTCTGAGAAAACAGGATTATCAAATGAAGGAAACCTGATGTTTTCTCCTTAGAAAACAGGAATAATTAATAAGCCTAGGTCTGCCCCATCCCAAAGGAGTCTGAATGAGCCCTGTTTGTTTTAGGTTTATCACGTAACAGAAACAAATCTTGCCCCCAGATACAATAGCATAATTCTAGAGGAACCTTCAGGTTTAGTTCTGCTGTAATTTAAACTGGTGCTATCTCAGTGTAACACATCTGATTTCAGCAAAGCTCCTCATGTTTAGCACCATCTCTAATAGCCAAGAAAATTAAAAATGAAATTAGAGCCTAGAAACAATGAATTAACACTAGCCAGATAAGCACATGCAATCTACTTTGTGTAACACAAGAATTAAATACTGCTGATCTTTGCAAGTAGCAATGACAACTCAAATACAGTGCCTTGGGGCCTGCAATAACCTGGAGGCTAATTAACTGCAGAGGGGGCTTTTTATATTACAGTTTGTATTAAATAAATTCAGCACAAATCCATAGAGACTAATAAGCATTTTTAGGCAGTCTAGCTACATTTTACCCCAAAAGTGATCAAGCTACATAGGATTCTGGCTTGTGAGATGTCTGATTAATATATTGTCCTCCAATAATGCAGGTGCTTAAGATGAAAATAAGAGCAAATAAGAGATGGAGATAGAGGAAGTCTTCTGTCAGTACAATTTTCATGATTTTGTATCTTTCTTTGGACATAGTACTAATAGAAATATATTTTACCTCAGGGTTTTGTAGTACTGCCCTAAAATACATCATCATTTTAAAACCAGAGTCTGATGTGATCAAGTGAGTAAAAAAGCAAAAGAAACCAGGCCTAGTGCTCTATATCTTAATTTCAAGGCTCACCCAAGTATCCCATTATCTCATAATCTCTCAGTGAAACCCGAAGATGCATACTAGCAGTATGCAAGCAAAATGCTGCATGGCCAAGTGCTGAGCACGGTAGGGATGTCAGCAAGGAATCTCGGGGGGGGAATAAAATCCTGCTTGGTTCACAAAAGACCTGATCGCAGTCAACAACTGGGGTGCATACAGATCAGTAATCCAACAAATACAGCAGTCACCCAAAAAAGTCTATGCCTTGGCTGATAAGGATGATGAAACGGCATATACTAAAGTCTCTGTAATCCTCCTATCACGATACCACAGAAAAGAGAATATATTTCAACAGGTTTCTTTTTAATCAAATAACACGCTGTGAACAAGCAATATGCTAGGTATTAAGCATCTCTTTTTAATGCAAAAGAATTCTGTATAGTATAGCATAGCTCTTAAAATATTATAATTCTGGTGTGATGATTCAGCTGACAGGGCATTCAGCCTTCCCAGGACACGTCTAATGGGTTCTTTGTTGCTGTTCTCTGGAGATGGGAAATCGCTTGGTAACTCTTATGGTACTGCAGGGCATCTGACTCTTCTTCTTCAGCAGGAATCTGAAGTCTCTGTAACCGAAGTGGATACAAAAGCATTATTCTTCACTTGCAAGATGATGTCCCTTTTCTTTATGTGTACAAAACTCAATAATAGTTAAGTAAGTTGGGGTTTATATCTGTTATACAAAACAAAGTTCTTTAAGAAATTGTTAAAAGATCGTTTACCTGGACTCCTGCTGGTCATTGTTAGAATGACCAATTTGTTTTTCTTGGACAGCACCTTCCCCGCGGCCTGGCTGTGACAACATAGCAACCAGAAAATGGCACAGCTTACCTCAAAGGTGGATGAGAAAGGGCAAAGGCAAGTGCAAACCTTGCAACTCCACAGCAGAAGCTTTTCTGTGTACTAGTGGAGAATAGAGGAGAGTGTCTCTAACGTCTCCCTGTTCTTTGAGAGCTAAAAAATTTGGAAAATAAGGGATGATGGCATCAACTAAGCCACCGAAAAATGCACGCTTAGAAAGAGTAAGTAATCTCTGTTCTGGCCACAAAGAAATACTCCACTTCTCTTTGTAGACGTCTTTGTCTTGTTCTCATTCTCTCCCTCACACACCCAAGATGACTGGAAGTAGAAACAAGGCAGAAACCGTGTCTAATTCTAATCCTTAGCTGAAAAAATAAGACATCGCTCATTTTTTATTTCCAAACTAGCAGGTATGTGAATCAGAAGCAGTGAGCTAAGTCTGAATTTATTATAGTGGACTATGCCTTCTTTCTGAACACTTCCAATGCCGTTATAATACATTGAACATAATAAGGAGGGGAAGCAAGTGGAATCTGGCTTGAATCTTGTTAGACCCTTCAGGTTGAAGAAGCAGTTTCCCAGGACTTCTCTCCATTAAAAAAGTAAAACCCCTTAAAAGAAAATCTGTCTCCTTCCAAAAGAGATGCCAGGTATGTCAACAGTATCTGGTGTAGTCAGCGATGTCTTGAGAGATCTGAAATATCAGACCTGCATAATCTGTGCTAAACAGAGCAGGGTGAGGCAAAAAGAAACACCACCAATGTTGCTTTATCCCAGACTTCTCAGATATCCTTATCCCAAATTCAAAAGAAAAGGAGTAGACACTGGTGGATTTCACAAAATTACAATAAATAAAATAAGCCTGTCCCTCCTATAGAATCTTTCGCACAGGCATTGTCACTCTCTTTTGGAAAAATGAGACTTGGCCACCAATATGAGTCAATTCTCATTTAGGACCTTCAACGAGTAGTAACTGCCGAAATTTATGCAGGGAGTAGATCAGTGAAACCTTCTATCTTCTCGAGTTATGACCCCACTAATAAACAACCTGCCAACCTGCATCAGGATAGCTTTATCCACAAATTAACACACAAGCTGTTTGCCATCAGACAGCCTCAGCTGTTCCCAAATGGAGGCAAGCTGGTTTCACTCTTAGTTTTCACAGGATTTCCGAGATATTATGGCTAAGGCAAAGTTGTCATGTTTTGATTTCCATAGAGTTAGAATGGAATAGCAAAGTAGCAGAAAAGTAGCAAAGCTTTTATTCATGGGCAAAGGTTTGGCCCTAATGTGCAGCTGCCCTTTTTAACCTTTTTTTTTTTTAAAGATGCTTAGAAGTTTCTCAGTCTCAGGGTTAAGGTAAATCCATTATTCCCTGGAATTCCTGTGTTATGGAACCTGTTGCACCGTTTGCCTTGACAGTGTGGTCATCATGAAGTCTCACCACTGACAGCATCCTACATGTCACCACCAGCAAGGTTTTGGCCGAGTTGTCCGCTGGACGAAAACCAACAAATAAAACCATGATTCCAAGGTATTTTTTGAAAAGAAGAGCTGAATCTCATGAATAAATGAATGGTTTTCCAAACAAAGAGGAGAGAGTTTCTACTGCAGTCAAGAACCTTCATTAATGAGATCCAGGCAGATTTACATTTTTAAAAAGCACAAGATTTTGGGGGTTTGCCACTTAAATCATCAACTACTGTATAAATTACATTTGTAAGACCCATTGGCTCCATCGAAAGGGTATTTAAGTCTGTCTGATGGTCTGAGTTATGAAAGGACCAGGTAAGAGGAAGTGGAAAAAAGGACAAGCTATAGAATATCCACTAGTAAGATGACTAATATTACTACAAACCTGAGTTCCCATTTCTTTGGCTTCTTTCATGGAGATTTAAAGATAATTGTAGCAAAAGTTCAGGAAGAAAAGCTAAAAGAGAGACAAATCCTGCAAAGGGAGGTTGTATATACAAATGCTCAATATTTTTTCAGATTTATTGTAAATTATTTATGAGGTGCTTTTTAATATTGAAGTTCTTCATGAGTTCATTGGAGAGATGGTCAAGATTAGTAATGAACTAATTGTCATAGAAAAAAATTTATTGCTAGCAGTCTCAAAAAATCTAGCAGTTTGGCTTCTGTGGGTAAAAATGAGCTAATATAGCAAAGTCCTGACTATGAGGAAATATACACATTTTTTTAGATCACAGACAAATAAGATTAATGTTATATCCCACACTGTGCTGAAAGAGATATCTTGCCTGGTTAAAAACATATATTTAAAAATGATCTAATTTCCTTGGTTTTTCCTATGTTTTAGATTTTTTTATTTAAATGTTTCCTGTTCCAATAATATAACTTTTCCCTGTCACATGGCTTGCATTTTCCTCAGCTTCAGTAATGAAAATAAATTAGTTAAATTCACTTTTGTTTAAAGCCAATTTCTCTTTCACATTTCCATTCAGCAGCAGATTGTATTAACACTGAACTCAGAGCTGGAAGTGAGGACACTGAGGACAAAATCAAATAGATTCTTTTCCTCTAATTGAGGGAAGTATTTCCACTGCTTTTCTGTTTTTCACAATCTTGGTAAATTTTGTCCTTGAATTGATCTGACAAATTGGTTTAAACTGAACTTGTAGAAAAATGGAAGATCTTTCAGGATAATGTTGCATTTTGATACATTTTCTCACCGTTTTGCTGGTTTGGACAAATATACGTTGATCTTTTAATCTCCATCTAAGGCAGTTAATAACGAACTCATAAGCAAGGCAGATGGATCTGTGTAAAGCAAGAACCTTCACTCACTGGTTGCCGTGCCTTCCCCTCGGCCTTTGAAGAAACTTTACAACAAATTTCGGCCCAAAATCCAGTCCCAAAGTAAATACCAAAAGGTTTAATTAATCACTTAGGTTTGGTTTGTATGCGTGTTCTTTTTAAGCTAGTTTTTTTTTCATCTGGTCACAAATACCAGTGCCTTTATTCATGTTTTGAACATCAGGAATTGATCAGAAATTAAAACTGTATATCCAATTTTAATTTTTTATATTTTTCATTCATTATTTCAGACTCAGAAGGCTTAAACAGCCTCATGAAAGCTTGAGGGCCCCAGCTTTCTTCTGTGATTCACTCAGTTTGGACATCAGAGAGCACCAAGTCAAGAGATTCAAATAGAAAATACTGCTGGATAATCTGTTATAAATAAGACTTTCCAGAGACATATTGAGGATGATATATTGTAGACTGGGGCAAGTAGGGGGGACTTCAGCACAAGGGAAAAAATGAATCACTAAAAATGCATTCTGTGGAGGTGCATACTTATGTAAAGAGAGCCTCCAAAACTGTCCACGTTCGTTTGAAATTATTTGTAAATGCCAAGAAACTCCAGGCAATCTGCAGTTACTAATTTTCACCCTATTTATTGCTGTTAAAAAGAAAAGAAGGAAAGAAGGGACCATGCAGTCTTCTCTGGTGGCCTTACAGCACTGTAGGAAATATTTTTATATAGAAGTAAGATGTCTTTCATTAATAATTATTTCAATTTTGACAGAGCAAGTTACTTTTCAAAAGAAAAGATTATGTTGGTAACCTCCTGCTAGAGCTTTTGTGTTTCATCTTTAATGTGAAACAGTCATGCTGCGACACAACCCAAGCGGCACCCAGGTTAAGCGTTGCTCACAAATGCACTTCTCTTCTGCTTGTTTCGCGCGGGTTTTCAGAGCAGTTCTGTCTAATGTCACCTTTTTTTGCAATCAGGACTGCCTTTTTTGGTTACTTAGAGGAGAATTTTATCCCCAAAGCCCCACACTGATATTCTCTGTAACGCCACAGCTGTCACGCCATTAACTCAGCTTCCAGGACATCGACTGCTGACGCAATGGGGAGGCAATTACTGCACTCCCTCGGAGTGACCAGGAGAATCAGAAAGGTCTGCTTGAATATATTACCTTATGGCAACTTCAGAGGATCTGACTCTCTCTCATGTTCACGAGACCTAACGACTTCCCCGTAACTGTAGCAACCTCTCTAGCATTTGGAGAAAATTAAGCTAAATACATCTTGCCAATGGCAAATACTCAAAGGACAACTTTTATTTTAATTACTGTAGACATAGAAAAAGGAGTTCTTTAAGGAAGTCTGTCAACTAAGAGCTATATATAACTCTTGAGGAATTCCTTAGTGATTTTCCTGGCTAAACAGATTTCCTTAAAAATACATTTGTTTGCTGCACAGGGTGGAATTACTGTAAAATCAAATTCTTATTTTTCAAAAGTCTGATCTGATTTGTAATGCTAACGCAGCAGATAGTAAACACACATCCGTTGCATAATTTAGGTTTGCCGTATCGATCTTAAAAAAATGACTAGGCATTACAGAGCCAATGCTTGTACCTATTGAGAAAAGGCCCAGAATGAAGTGTTAACCGTTGGAGTTAAAGCTCTTTCTCTCATCGATTTCAGTAAGCATTTTTCCAGATCCAAAGCCTTTCTATTAAGTTCAGTGCTCTTTCAGTCAGGGCTGTGATATCCATTGAAGCCGAAGAACAGCAAAGCTTGTCTGATCTTTTTTGAGACTCCGGTTTCAGTTAAATAACCCAGCGGACCATTCTCTCAATTAGCATTGCAGAATACGTACCAGCAGAGAGGGTACTGCTAAGCTGCGAGCTATCTGAGGGGTACTCCAGAACAAGGAAAGCAACAGACCACGCAAGCTGCATGCAGTCCTAATTTTGTGCTATTACGAAGGAAAGCATCTTTTTAACCTTTCATTTCTTTCCAGACTTGGATGAATTTATGTCTTTCTTAGCTTTACATTCCCCTCATTTATTTCTGAATTTCTGTATTAAAATGAAAAAGCTTTAGCTGTTTTAGCGCTTAATTTTGTAAAGAGTTGCCCAGTTTATGTTTATAGTGGTGACATTACTTTTATTTAATGACACAACGCCAATCTGCACTGTTGTGAGGATTAGCAAAGGACCTGTGAATAGACATCCATAGGGATGAGTTCAGAGATGATGGGTAACATAAACTGAGGAGAAGGAGCCACACAGAGTCTGTGTTCAGGTAAATCATAAAAAAAGGGAACAGAAGAGGAAAAGCAGTTAAGTGAATGGTATGTAACACCTAATCTAAAGTACATTTATCTCTCCTTCAGCACACACAAAACGTTTACTAGTTTCTTTTTATGGTTACTGAATACCCACATTATCTAAAGTTAGAATTTACTGTGCTGGGTGTTAAACCCTAACTAAAACCTTAAAAAGAGGCTTCATAATAAAAATGTTTATTAATCTGTAACCTACACCAGCTCTTACACTCCCACTAAATTCATCCCATTGTCTCCCAAGAAGAACACCATGAATGTATGTCAGCCGCAGAAATACATTTGATATGCTTATGCTAGAATAACAGTGTTTGACTATCTTCTATTTCGTACTACTTTGGCTCTATTTTAAATAGATGTCTGTGTTTGCTCAGCAACTCAGCTTCTCAAACACAAAAAAATAAATTTACTAATTTCTACAGCTGTGAAAAGATTTCTGGAATATGGAAAATCTCAATAGCTCCTTCATTCAATCACTTTCTTAATGAAAACAGCTCAGGATTAAAGAAATCCAGGGAAAGAGAAAAGACTAACCGAGAAAAGGCAAACAGGCAAGCCAAGTGAGTGAAGCTGGGCTTGATTGTGGCTTCCCGCTTCAACAGAGTCCTCCTCCAAGGACCGGGCCACGGTGCCATAGCTCTCACACGCATGGCAGGGGTGGGCACGGTTCCCCTACGTGCCCACCAGCCCACGTGACATTCATCAGGGCCACAGTGCAATTCTTCAGAGGAGGAGGAAGACGCAGTCCCTGGCGCAGAGCCGCATTTTCTCTCTGGTTTCGTGCAGCTAACGCACGGAGCACGGGAGTCAGAGAGATGCCATGGCACTGTAATGGAAATAAATGACTTTGCAGACCCAATGGAGGGAGGTGGGAGCGAAACAGCATCCTCGCCCCCAGCCGCAGCGGCTGTGTAAATCTGTCCCTGCCAGGCGAGCTCCGGGAGGTGCTCAGCGCCCGCCGCCTCCCCAGGAGTCAGTGGGAGTTCAGGTGCTTACTATGTCATCAGGCTTGACCTTCAGATGCGACACCGCCAGGACGTTTGTTTTCCCACAGCAGTGATTGCTTCAGTCAATTATTATTGCCCATCCTAGAGTGCAAACACATAAGGACTTGATTTACAGTGCAAAATATACATCCTGAATTTACTTCCTCTTTTGTTTTGGGACTGTCGTAGCATCTCCAGCTTAAAGAGATGACAGCAAATTACTTCATAGGTAAATATATCTATGTATAGGGAAGGACAAATATCAGTCATTCAGGTCATCCTGAGATGAACGTTCAGTATACCTTTGGATGTGTTGTGTCAGATGTGACAATATATTTAAAGTTTTTCGCTTTTTGATTTAAAAGTGGTATTTTTTCCGCTCCTCCCTGAAGAAAAAATGATTAGCAAATTTGTTGATTTGGCAATCTAACCATTAAATCCAGTTTAACGCAGATTTAAGATTGTACCTTCAGTTCTTTAAGCAATGTTTAGGTATTACCAATATACTGAAAGATAGATGAGACAGCCTCATGGTAATACAGCTTTTAACCTTTCCTCTCCTCTACCATGACGGGGGAGAATTACAGTAAATGATGGTTACCTTGTCTGCAGTATGGACAATTGATTTGACCTCACTGCATCTGATGCTCTAATGGACTTCGTGGCTGAATCCCTGGAGATATAAAATATGTCCAAGTGAATTGGGGCAGGTTAAAGAACAGACCCGCTTTTCATGGCTGGCTCAAGCTATAATAGATCTCCCGGTTGTTCTGAGAAGAAGATTAAAAATGATCAATATCCAAATCATTAAAAAAAAAGTGGTGGCTTCTGTAAATCTACCTTAGCTATTTTTTTTCCTGCTGAACACTGCGGGGGGAGGAGGTCTATGTTGATGACATGAGTTTCTATAACAAATGTTTGCTTCTGTTTATTCTCTTGTAACATGTTCCCTTTTATATTAAGAATCAGACACTCGGATGGCATGAATCAGCATTGCTTTCCTGAAGTCATGCTTGTTTACACCATGAGGAATCTGGCCTTAGGTTTATTTAATATAGATAAAATAACAATACTATAATATTTCCTGGAGCAGAAAATAAAATCAAGGACAGATTTCAGAGAACGATGGCAACTACGATAACTGAATGTCCTCACAGCTCTGCTAGCCACAGTGCCTGAGACAAAAATAAAGGTCTAATTTAGTGAGGGGAAAACAAAAAGATTTTCCTTGGCTGCTGTGAGCCCTTCACTTGGCAAAGTGCACTTCAACTCTTGTTTATCCTTGTCTACCCTCTCACGAATGTGTCTGCGCTCTTCTCCCACCGGCACACAACCGAGCTCATGGTGAGAATGGGCCTCGTGTACGTCCTCGTGTACATCATCGATGTTACATCGCTTGTAACCTCCCGCCACTCAGCGCCCTTCCTCTCCACACACAGCAGTAAGGGGCCAGGCAACCAGTGGGATTAGATACGTACATTTACCTAATTTCCTGTAAAACCCAAGCCTTGAGAAGAGAGCTGTACAACTGTTCCACAGGTGGCACACGTATATTTAGTAAACTTGAAATCTAGGGGAGCCCAAATCTTTAACCCGCAAAGTCCGACATAGTTTGGATCTGACATTTCCATTTGTTTAATGGCAGAAATAAGAGCTAATCCCAAAGTCTGTATTTGAAGATGCATTTTCCTAGTTTTGAGAAGTGTCAGGATATAGGAATTGGACTGACCTAGCTCAACTCCACTAGGTTAATTGGGTGAATACGAAGAATTGTCTATTATGAAGAAATAGGTTCTCAAGAGTCAGGACATTTCCACATAAAATTACGGTTTGCCGCTACATAAATGGCATGTAAACAAATTAATGGAAACATCCAACAAATTGAAAAAGTTTAAAATTTTTTTATCCAGTTGTTTGTGGGACAGTATTTACCTTTTGTCTTTCACACATTGTTTGTTTATAAATCTGGATGTGTAACAAGGGCCTCTGAAAGGAATGTTTAGTTATCCTAATGTCCTGTTCCTGTATGTAGAAAAGTAAAGGCATCTTACAAGCTCTTTGCTCAAGTCTCTGGGATTGTCTGTACCCTGTGGCTAGGGCTGAGCTGAATGCCTAGCATCCACGGGTAGCAGAGGGAACAACTGCTGACCCTCCTATCCAGCTATTCTTGTATCTGGAAACATTGTCAGGTGCTGCAAGCATCAAGCCATCTGAAAGGCCAAAGTTGAGCACTACATTATTGGAGTAGATGACACCTTATTCTTATTCTTCAACAATTCTAACAACTTCGAGTTGCTTGCCGTCCCTTTATGAGCACAGATGCCATTTTGATGGGGGGACAGCCAAAATGACAAGAAGGTGACCTGTCAGTGAACTCGGGAGCAGGTGAGGCCTGTCAGCTTCTAATTTGAAACTGGTGTCAGTCCTGAGGAATGGCTGGTATAATCACATTTGTAACTGATATCCTATAAACTCCGCAAACATTCACAGTGCGCCTGTTATGAGTAATATGAAATTAACAATTCGTGTTTATGACACGAGACACCAACTGAATCAAGTGGGTTTCGGTAACTGGATCAGCTCCGTCTGTCTTCCAGAGCAGGACATCGCACTGCCTCAGTCGAAGCCAAATGACTGTGTGCTTATGTTACAATAGGCATTGTACTTATGTCAAAGACATAACTTTTGTGATTAGGTGTAAAGCGAGGACCTAAGAACTAACTTCTAGTTGGAATTACTCCTTTTGAAATTTCTCTCACTCGAGCCCAGCCCTTTAGACATTTGTGATTTTTAACTTGGAGTTTGGGACCTAACAAATCACATACTGTTATCTCAAATTTTCTGAATAACTGAAGGGAAGGCTCTGTGTAAATCTTCTCTCTCAGACACATAAATTACCAGCTGCATGAATGCTGCCATTAAGACATGCAGACAAGTGCAAGGGGTGGGGACAGGGCAGGATGCCCGAAAGAGGTGGAGTCCCAGAGAAAACAAGACATTTGCTCACTGTGTAATTTATCCTTAATCTGCCTTCACTGTAGCTGAGCAAGAACAAACACCATGAGTTAGCCTGTCAGGCCCCCTCACTTCTCTAGCATCAGGGCACTTTTTTTCCTCCAAACTGGGCCTTTTCTTCCTGTTTCTGTGTTGCTTTACCTGTATTTTTTTATTAGGAAAAGTCAAAATTGCAGTATGTGAAGCCAAGATTTGAATTAAAATCAGGTTCAAGTACAAACTTAGGCTAAACTGCATTTCTGATTTGAAGACAGCAAAAAATCTGAGCGTTTCTTCCACATCTATTTCAGCCCAAATTGGCAGAGATCCTGACCGTTCAGTTCCTTTCCTGATGAAAGTGCTGCCAAGCTTGGTGCATGTATTAGAAGAAAGTTCCTTTTCACAGACTTGCAAAGTTAAAGAAGGACCAGAAAATGGATCCATTGCAATTGTTACAGTGGAATTCAGTTAGTGGCACTAGATAAACTCAGGTCCAAAAACCAATTAGCTAGTGGAGCTTGCTGAGCAGTGTAGTATATTTTCACATATACAATCCACTTGAGCCACTAGCGCGTTGTAGTACTGCTCTGTGGTAGGAAAATAACACTTATTCCCACTTTCCAAGAGAGAACTCTGTCCCACAGAGCTTCCGTAACGTACTCAAGGCCAGGTACAGCACTACAGCTGCGAGCCAAGCACAGACATCCTTTGCTCTCTGGCCCAGTACTAACACACCACACTTAACGCTGCTTAGCTCAGGTTTCTAGCCATGAACGCCACCTAATTAACAGAAGACAGGTACAACTGCAAACAGTCATTTTGGGAGAATGTCAGCCCTAATCCCACCAGCCAGACCAGCTTGCAAAACTCACGTTAACTTCGGGTGCATCAGAAAAACACAGGAGCACTCTGTTGCTGCTACCTGAATCTCAAGAGCTCATCCTGAGCAGCTTTAAACCTCCCTAGAAATAGCCCATCATACCTATGAAAATCAAATGCCCAGCTCTAAACTTAGCAATCCCTCTCCGCCACCCAAAAACTCATCTCTGAGCATCAGCCTTGAATCCCGAGACAGAGGCTGCAAACTGCGCACACTGCCATTGATGTAGTCACCTCTAGACATGTCATACAACAGCTCACTTTAAATCTGATGGCACAGCACAATTGGTTGGTGTTTGGATAGGGCACATAAAACCTTGATAAAAATGACATCCATTCAGAGCTTTTCTAGAACCCAGTGAAATATGTTTTAGTTTTCCTCCTACTTACACGGTTATAATTCAACATATGGTTTAAATAGAGAGCCTACCTCTGTGGAACAAAGCCCAGCACAACAGCACATGGTCCCGCTGCTTCAAGTCAACACAGAAGCGTGGCTGCTGAGCAACGTGCACCGTCTCGCTAAGGTCGCAGTGAGTTAGGCAGGGCACAACGTTACAGTCAAAAGAGGGCCTTGAGCTGGGTTGCTGGAGGCAGGACTGGCTGACCTGTTGGTTTCTTCTGAAGCTCTAGTCTTGTACAGTGCTCCTCTGTCAACAGATAAATCGGTTACATTTTTTTATTATCGGCTGTAAATGTGCATTATCTTTTGATTTCCTAGTAAATCAAGTTTATGTGTGTATACGTCCTCTACAGTGTTCATTAGAGTAACACTAAGCTCTAGCATAAGCCCAGAACAGCATAACTTAAAATTATTGCTAAAAACTGATCTTAGCTTCCCCTGCGGTGCTCACTGAGCCACCTGCAGAGCCCAGCAGATGAACTACCACAAGTAGGAGCCCGGGAGGCCTCCCTGCCCCTTGAGCTCCTGAGGTTAAAGGAAAACTGCCACCGTTTAGCTCAGCCCATCGCCTGAAGAGCTGATGTTGACCAGTCACGCTGTGTGCCCGGCAATACCGAGCTGCTCCTCTCAGCACTGTTCCCTCCTGTGTGAGAGCTGCTGTCAGCGGGCACCGCAGCACAGGGCAGGGCCGGCCGCTGCGCCCTGCCCTAAGCCAAAGCGTCCTGCCACGCCATGTGCCACGGGGCTGGTCGGGCTGGTGTGGCACGTTAAGGCACTCTCCATCGGCTCACCTGGTGCCTCCAGCAGTTTAGGATGAGGATGTCTTTTTATTTTTTCCTTTTTTTTTTTCTCCAAACCAGGCAGCATTTCTGTTGAGTAACTTCTGAAGGTTTTTCACAGTGACCAGAAAACCAAGCAGGAAAAAAAAAAAAAACAAAAAGAAAAAGAAAAAGCTAGGATCCCTTCTGAAAGGTAGAAAGTAGAAGAATGGGACAAAAACCTTTGTCAAGCCGTTCAGAGCAAGAGACCCTGGTCTTGCAACTATTCCCCATATGCAGAAAGGAGTAACAGAGCACATCTGTTTTCATGACGTAGCTGATGGTATTTTGAGCACTCAGGTCCTGCACTTCCCCTTGACCTCGCATCACCACTTTCTGTTAATACAATTACTTTTGGGGCCTCCTCGGTTCCCACCAGCTTTAGTTTTGAAGTTAAACAAAAGTAGTCCTTTCAGGGCAACCGTGGAACTGCCGGAAATGCACAGCGGAGCATTTAAAAGCAGGAGAGAGGTAAGAGGGAAAAAATGAGACTATAAATAGACATCCCAAATTATAATTCTATTCATCAGCATCACATTGGGGTAGGTAGTAACAAGGAAGTCTGCATCACAAAGAAGAGCTGAGGCATTTGGGTTTGCCTCCACGTCATGCTGAACAGGGAGCAACATCACCCCTAGGCTCATTGCGTGGGAGATACCCGCGCACAAGTCTTTCCCCTGACCAGCTTGAATCGAGGGTTTAAGCACGACCGGTCCCTATCTCACCCAGCGGCTGTAACTGCTGGTTTACGGGCATCTTCTCTCTGACTTACTGAATTTTTAAATAGCTCTACAAAATGGATTGGCACTAGCACGATATACTGAGCCCATGAACCAATGATTGGGAAACTAGTCTGCAAAGCAGGTTCAAATCCTTGCCCTGCTTGATGCCCTCTCAGGCTCAGTGACTATGATTTCACAACTCGCTGCACTTCTTTGCTGACTACAGGGCTCCCACACACGAGTGCCCTAATCACTGAAGAATCCTTTTTTTTTTTAATATATACAGAAAGTCCACCCTGTTTGGGAAACTGTCCCCTCAAAACCAATCCATTTACAAGGTAAGTTTAAGTTTTGGTGACTCAGTGTTTTCTTTAAAAAAAGAAAAAGCATGTTTCAGTCAAAAACCTGTAATCAACTTGAACTGAAATGGCACGGTTTCCCCTGCCCTCAGCTGCGTGGCAACATGCGCGCAGCCCCAGGGAAAGCTCCAACACCGACGCAGTGACCCAGTGAAAATCCTGGAAGCAGGAAGACAGCATTAAAGATATCCATTAAGTAGTGTTTAGATATACTGCTGAGGTGAATGAATTACACAACTCCCCAGAAGTATTTGCAATTTGATGGCTTAGGAAAGCCACCTGAGATTTGTACCTCAGACACAAGAAGCTATGCCAGTAACAAAACTAGTGGCTGTATCTTACCCCCTGGAGCCCATCTCCTCTTCTTAAATCCCCAGGAACCAGAGCTCCAGAGGCGGAGGGGGACGCCCGTGGCACACAGCCTTTCCCGTTTCCGCTCATTGGTACAAGTCTGCAGAATGACGACATGAATTTATTCGAAGGAGACAGTGTGGAAGCAGACCTGGACGCATGTGACAGAGCTGGAGGCATCTCACTGTAATTAATGAGTAGTGAAACAAGTAGTTATTTATGTTGCACAGGCCTAATGAATAGGAATTAGTCATATCTCTGATTCTTGGGCGGCTATTTATGCTGCTTATCTGATATTTTAAAGGAAACTGCACTGACTATTTTCTAGTCCAAAGAGGGATGGGTGGGTAAAACAAGAACTGACTTGTGCCTTTGACTAAATGTTAGGAAACTACTTTCCAAATTTGGAAGTGTCTGGATGTATTTTTCCATATATTTTCTTTCTTTGAGTTGTCAGGAGGTGAAATGCCAGAAATACCCAGAGACAACCTATCTAACCAGACGGCTCCCCCACGGGCATTGCAGCCCGACGGGTGTTTTTCCAAACCACCCCTGAACTCTGAACCTTCAAATCATTTACAGATCTCTTCCACTCGGAGACGAAACCACATCCCTGCATGACTTTTGAAAGCAGGAGTGTGGTGGAGCGCCTGGCTCAGCAGAGCTCCTGTGCATGGCCCAGCTGCTTTGCAAACGCGGCTGCAGTGCCTGTGAAGGCTGCTGCGGTCCCGCTTGCCTTCCCGAGCTGAGAACGGAGGAGTTGCGGATGCAATCGCTGCATCAGAATCTGCTTGCGCTGGATGCTGTTAATGTCTGTGGGGCTAAGCACAAGCTGGGCGCCCGTTAGCTCTGTAATTACCCAAAGCAAACCTTCACCTCTGCTGCTCGGGCTGGAGCCCGAATGGAGCTTAACTAGCCAAAGGCAACTGGGAGACCCTGCATTTCCAATTACAAGCAGTCTGGTCGGACGGTACTTTTTGTACGAAACTGAAGCCTTCCGTCCCTGGTGATAAGCTGGTTTTTATTATGAAATAGAACAGTTGTATTGTACGACTGTTCTGTACAACGCAATTTACAGAGTTGCTCTGGCGACTGCTGTCATTGCCAGGGTGCCCTTTACAACATGACTTGTATCTTGTTGAATTGTTCATGATTCTAAGGGAGCAGAAAAAAGAAATGTTTCCATGGTTGAAAACGCCTGTTAGGTAACTATTACTGAAGTGTGTACAAGATTGCACGTCAAAACATTTTTATTGTTAGCTGGTGGGCCTTGCATTGACTGACAGCAGCAGTTTAACAACCTCGATGCAGTGTGGTTTATTTTACTTGTTTTTCCGTAAATCAGCTCTGTATTTTAGGAGACTATCATTTTCAAGTTATAAAGCCTGTCTTTAGAAATGCACGCTCCCTTCCTCCCACTTTCAGTATCAAGTTGATACAAGACAAGTGAGTAACAAGAGAGATGATTAAAAAATAATGCTTTAATTTTGTCTCACTATATAGTGTCAGAGTATCACGGCCTTTTAATAAGCTAACCAACGTGACTATAGGAAATAGTTAAAATGAAAATGAGCAACAGTGGGGGGGGAGCTTGTGACTGAGGACCCGATTCTGTTTCTCTAATTATGCAGTTAACCAAGATACTCCAAACAGAGGACTTGGTGGAAAGCAAATGGAGTTTTACATCCAATGGAGGTATTAAAGGGAAAACTAGTTGAGGGAAGACAGACAGCATACAGCAGTGGGTTTTTCCAGTAAAAAGTCACTCTTGAAAGCCACCTGGCGCCACTTGCGCGCATTACTTACGCCACGGTCTAAACTGCCGTCCCGCACCTACGTATAAACAAACATACTGCCCACCGTGCGTGGCCCTGCTCTCAGCTGGGGGGCCCAGCACGGCACGGGAACGCCGCACGGCCACGGCCGTGCACCGCCGGGCGCCCCGCCGCCGCTCCCGGCTCCCGGCTCCCGGCTCCCCGCCGCCGCTCCCGGCTCCCGGCCGCCGGCTCCCGGCTCCCCGCTCCCGGCTCCCGGCTCCCCGCTCCCGGCTCCCGGCTCCCGGCTCCCCGCTCCCCGCTCCCCGCTCCCGGCTCCCCGCTCCCGGCTCCCGGCTCCCGGCTCCCCGCTCCCCGCTCCCGGCTCCCCGCTCCCCGCTCGCCGCCGGCCGCCGCTAGGTGGCGGGCCAGGCGCTGTCATGGCGGCGGCGGCCCCGCCGCCCCCCGCGCCGGCAGCCTCCCGCCTCCCGCCTCCCGCCCCGGGGCCGCGCCCCAGGTGCCGCGGGCGCCCGGCCGGAGCGAGAAGGAGCCGTGGTCCGCCTCTACCAAACGCGGGCTAATGGCTGGACTTACCTCCCCCTTTTCCCCGCTGCTGTGCCTTCCCGCGGCTCGGAGCGCGGGGGCTGTAAACGGTAATACGTCCCGTTCCTCGCACCTTTTGCTCCGCCTGCGGAGGAAAAGCATTCCCTCGGCATTTGCTATTTGTTGGTTATCTTCGCTTGGAAATATTACCTGCCACCACACAATCCATCATCCTGAAAACACCCCAGATCTTTTGACCGGAGCCTTTGCCAGCCGTGTGTATGGCTACTTACCAAAAAGTCTTTCATATCACCGTGTTCAGAAGTGGGAGCCTGTGGAAGCCGCTGCATCAGGCTGTGATGACATCTCCATCCACGTTTAGGTTTTCCACATTTATTTTACCTCTATTTTAGTCCTGTGAAACTATTTCTTCAATGTTTTTTGCAGCTTGCCTCAGCATAAAGACCACAACTGTAAACCAGCATGTTTGAAAGCTACAGAAATGTTTAGGACAGGAATCTTCTAGCGAGATTGATGTGTTTGTCAGTTTGTTAGTGCACACAATGTTTTATCAAGGAAGTGATGTTAACTGTGCTGCCGACATTGCGTTAATGTTTCTCGCTTCCTGTCTGTTCACATTACTAACCTAAGCAGCCGTGTGATACTTGTGTGCCCAAGTCACGAAAACTGACTTGAATGCCTGTCAGAGATGCTGAGGTAGTTGGGCTCATCTGAATTTGTGTTTCTGCAGCACCCTGCTCTGGTGAGACTCCCGCATTTCAGCACGAAAGCCTGCTTTTTACTCGGCCTCCCACATCCGACACGTTCTTACTTGGTGTTCTTCTGGATTCGGTCTCAGTTGCCGTGCACAGAATAAACTGTAACAACGGCCTAATTCTGGATCTAATTGGGCCAGAATGACTTAAGGGTAACTTCATGGAGGTCAGTTGGCTGGGTCCTGCACAGTTCAAATGTCGGGCGTCTGCCGCCTTTGGCTCCGGCACCACAAAAAGCAGTGCCAGTACTCGGTGTCAAGGGACACTGGAACTGAAAGCCGTTTGGGATTGCAGTTAACCCTGGATTCACAGTATCAGGGCAGTTAACAGCATTACAAAATGCTAGCAGAGAAGGTGGACAGATATAAAGGAGAGGGAAAGGGAAGAGAGGAACACAAGAAGAAACAAAAAATGATTGGAGAGTAATATATAGGGGAGTTATAAGGTACTGGGCTTCATTTTTTGAGCCTATTTATGTGTGTACATGAGTGCACGCATGTGCGTGTTACCCCAGCGCGTGACGGTAGTAGCTGCTGCTGGAGAACAAATAAAAGGAAACGTGGAAGGAGACGGTGAATAAGAAAGGAAAGTGGTCTAGAATAAGGAGGCCTGCTATTTTTTATTTGTCTTTGAAGACTGATGGACTTGCATAAACTTGCATAGCTTCCACACGGAAGAACTGATTGTTTTGAAAATGAATGCAAAGATTCACTCCTGGGTAGAGCTATTTCAAAGCAGTAAAACAGTTGGCTCTTTAAAACGTTTTTGAACAGTAACACTGAAAAACTCTTAATGGTAGCAGCACGAATAAGGCACCGTTAATGAATTCAGTCCTTGCTGGTAAAATACTCCCGTGCTTTTGAAGTAAAAATTTCAAACTGTTTTTGTTTGTTTGCTAGGAGTTCACGTCCCTTTTTCACTTTCTTTTAACCGAATGGGATTTTGGTTCTGCCTGTCATTTTGCAGCAGACTGGAAAAGAGGGAAAGGCCCCTGTGAGAAATGAATTTAACAATCAAATGCTGTCCCTGAGAAACCGGAGCGGTTCCTCTGTGCCAGGGAGGCACCAGCACAGAACGGGGGGGCTGTACGCTGCTCACAGGCTCAGTGTTGCCCAGCTCCCATTTGGGCTTCAAAGGCCATTGGCAACATTTTTAAAAAAACGTTCTGAAATTTTAGCGATTTGAAAGTCTGTCCACAAGCGTCATGAGGAGCTCTGGGTGGTGAAGCTTTTAGCTGTCCCTTATTTCATTTAGGTGCCTCAGGAAAAGCTAACACCTGGTATAAATCTTGCACCAGTGCCCAGTTGACAAGTTCTGTTTTACCTCCTAAGTTCTGTTCAGGTTTCCCCTTAGGAAAACTGAAACGGAATCCAGTACTTTGAGTACGGTCAACACACATGAAGTTTCAGTTTGAACTCCCTTACAATCATCAAGATCTGCTCAACGTTAGTTTGGCTCTGCCTGAGTTGCCAGGATGCCTTATTTTATGTCAAGAGGAAGTTTGGGGTGGTTGTTTTTTTGATTGATCATGGTGTCTTTGGTAAAAAGGACTACCCAGGAGTGCAAAGGTTACCCTGCTTGCTCCCAAGGGCAAACCCTAGAGAAATAGGCCATTCACGCAGAAATCTGTTATCTCCACATCCAGCATATTGTTTCCTTATCAGGAGATACCAGTTTTGGAAGAACTTGATTTCAGAGTATGAAGCAGTTCCACAGACCACTTGGGCTTGACCTTCAAATGCCTTAGATAGATACAAGCCTTGAAAATGACCCTCTGCGCCCTGGGAACTTTTGTGGGAAAAAAAAGGAGTGCCCGGGGGGTGTACTCTTGACTGTGTTGCTGAGTCAATGAATTGCAGTGCTCTAAATCAGCTGAAGCTTTAGTTAACCGTGAATAGGTTTTCTTAATCTAGGAAAGGAGAATAATAGTACTAAGGCTGACAGTTGGTGAATGTGTATGTTAAATACATGCATGCCCCTATATGACAGGAAAGGAAAAGGAGTCTAGAGATGGAAGAGCAGTTTTGTGTTCCAGTGTCTGCTATCTGGGAAGAGCAAGGAGCCAAAGACATACCCAGGAGCAGACCCATGGCTTCTGCAGTGTTGCTCAGAGTCCCGGCAGTACGACGGGCCCAGTGCCACACGGACATCCCAATGCACCCCAAGAGGCTGCCAGGAACCTGGCAGGGGAAGCAGCTGGAGCACCTAGAAAGCCCATCCAGCTCTCAGCAGCAGCACTGTCAGCATTGCAAACGCTTGCCTACCTGAACTTGCACCATCGATGCTTCAACGTAACACGCCCAGAAAGGAGGAGAGGCTTTGCCAGACCTTCCCAGCAGCACAGGAGTGGAATACGGGTCTGGGACAAGTGCGATTTTTGTCTTGCCTACAGCTGATCCCAACACTGTGCAGGAAAACACCTGTGAAATTCTGTGGCTTTGTTTAGGCATTGACATTTGGGTATTTGGGGCAAAATGCTTCACGGAAGCGAAGACACTAATTTATCTCTTCCTACATCTTTATATTTTCATTTCAAAATACGGCTTTTTCATGAACTACCCATGATACTCATTACAAACCTGAACAGTTATTGTGGCTCATCTATCGTATACATGTTTGCAGATCACACTGTGCTGTGTGCTCTGCTTTCGCAGCATTTAGAACGTGCGGCTGCAAATAGGAATGTAGGAGGGGTCAGCGCTGAGGGGCTTGCATTTAGCATCGCCTCCTGGAATCCCAAAACTGAAAATGAGCCAGAGAAAAACAGCAGTGCTCTGCTTTGCATACACTTATGGCCAATGAGCAATTGCAAGGATCCAGGTCTGATTTCACAGTTCTGCACATGCACCCCTGCAAATCTGTTCAAAATCTGCAGCAATAAATGTGTAGGCATCTGACAGTTGGATTCAGATCTGAAATGAATATTTACTTCTATCAATTAGGAGTAGACAAATGCTCTATGATCACTGCCCTAACAAAAACAGAACTTTGTCCGTAGATTTGGAAACTTGTGTTTGAAGAGAACAGTCACAAGATCTGTAAGTATATTTAAGTTCCTCTAACTCCCACTGATTTCAGTAGAGGCACCTAAATTGAAGTTAAATATGTACATACTTGTCTCTGTTGTATTACGTCAGAGACAGAATTTTGTTCCTGTTAAGATTATTGCTAATGTGACATGAAACTGTGTGACATGAAACTGTGTGACATAAAGTAAACGAATATAGCAAGAAAGTCAAAATGTCCATGAAAAATATGTTCACATACCTGCTCTATCTTCCTAGCCTTTTCTTTCTTTCTTTGCTTATTTGTTGTGCTTCTTCCTATGATCTGTTTCGGTCACTCTCATTACAGTAGGTTTTCTTCAAATTGATGCCAGCTAATTCAATTTCAGGCAGAAACTGAACTTTGTTAGGACTGGCTAATTCTTGCAGCTTTTCTGATTCAAGCTCCGGACACTAATACAAAGGAAATATTTAACAGTACTTAGTAAATTGACTTAGTAGTAGGAACATGAATTTGAGACCAACACAGTGAACTTATGTAAAGCCTACAGCACCTTCACGATCATGAGTATTTACACGGCTAACTAATCCAGGGAGTTTCCATCAGCCAGCCAGGCTCAGAAACAGGTCACCCAGCTGCTGTGGCCGGTTCACTCGGGGTTTATCTTGCGAACTTGGAATACTTGCCACAACACTCCTGTAATCACTTTAGCAATAATTTCTTGGACAAACTGTTCATGAGATGATAGCCTCAAACCACAAAAGAACCTTCAATCTCTTAGTGAAAAAGCACTTTCTTTCTTTTCTTTTTTCTAAGGGCTAAGTGCTCTGTGCAAGCTCTTGACTATGAATAGCTCACCCTGCCTTCTAACCCACGGGCTGGGGCAGTGCTGTGAGCCAGCCCCATATAACCATCCCCACACAGCTCTGCCGTGCACCCGCTGACCCCAGGCACTCCCTGCTACTCCATCAGTGTGGTACTGTTATCCCAGCCCCACTCACATATTAGGCAAATCCATCTTTTCTTCCCCCCCCCCCCCCCCGTCGCAGATATATTCTCTCTTACTTAGGTGGAGAATAGCAGACACGTGTTTATGTGGACATAACTGTCTGTATCATTTCTGAATACCTCAGCCCCCCTCAGGGTCATACTTACGCCAGTTTGTCAAAATTTGAGGAAAATCTCTCCCTTTGCATCATTTCACTGATTGACTGTCTGATCCTTACATTTGTTTTCTTTTGTGAGTGCAACATAAGCTTGGGTGCAATTGAGCCACAGAGAGGTCCTGTTGCATTCAGGGGAGCCAGATTGGAATGGGTGTAATCCAGCATCGATCCACTCGGAGTTGGGCAGGTTAGACTGTAGGGTGAGTGTGGTGCCAGTTTCTGCACACCCCACATAAGGTGTCCATCTCCACAGAAGTCACCCAAATTGTTCAGAGCTGCTGGTGCCAGCTTTGTTTTGGGATCCAGCTGAGAAGCCTGGATTTAGCTCCTCTTAGGAACTGGATCCAAACTTGCATTTCATGTCAAAGCATGTCACCCTATAACACTTCTGCCATTCCTGCAAGTAAGTCTTGCAAATTTCTATTTGCCCAGAACAAATAAGTATAATCTTACTGGTATTAAAAAAAGCACACACACACCCAGAAAAAAACCCCAAAACCCCAAAACAAAAAAAAAAACTAGACTCCTGTTTCACCTTCATTGGAAAAGCTGATCTTATGGCTGGGCTTGTAAATGTTCTTGATCATCTTGCAAGGTTGCAGTGTGGAATATGGGGCTTAGAATTCCAGTCACAGGGTCCATAAGTGATTTGATATTTAACAAGAAAATGACATTTGTCAGTCACATCTATTGTAAGTTTATGCAGCCATACTTCCCCCAGCTATCTATGTGAAGTGGACAGATGCTGTATTAACAGCTCGGCATGTCTCCAGGTATTTTTAATCCCTTTCTTCCCACTCTGTTCTTCTTTCAGGCAATCAGCTTAGGTCAGACTCACCTCAGTGGCCCAGCACAGCAGTCTGCATTTAGAGGCAGAAAATCTGAATCTTCGCACTGCTGACCTTATTGTTTTACAGACTATTGATTGCAAGTCATCAGGTTTCAGCAGTTCAAAGGGATCAACCTCTGGAAAAGAAAAGCAGAAAGAAGGAATGAACCCATACACAGGACGAGGGCACTATTGCAACTGAACTGACAAACGGCATTAGGCTGATTTTGTGTAATGTGGATAAATAGTAATGAAAAGAGGTTCTCTAATCTCTTCTATGCAGCATCGGAACGCAGCCAGCCAGAAGTTCGCAGCACGCCAGCGTGCCCACGTGGCGTGCAGAGAAGGGGGTGCTGGCGAGGACCACAGCAAGGGCTGGGCGAGACAGGTGTCCCCCTCCAGGGGCTCCAAATGGAGCAGAAGCTCCATGTTCCTCCCCAGGGGCCCACACCCAGCTTACGCTTTGGACTAGACAGAGCAAGAGGCACCACCTAAACCAGAGACAGGGTGGGGTGGTAACGGGGTTGCTAACGAGCCCACCAGCCCTGTTCAGGCTGCTCCAGGAGGGGAAAACGGTGACAGCAGACAGCAGTGCCCAGGTGAGGGCTGGGGGCTGCCGAGCAGCTTCCCAGCGCTGTTTGCCTGCTGCAGGGCAGCGGGGATGGGAAGAGCAGTGGGAACAGCTAGAGCAGAGAGCCTGAGCGCTCTGGAGGCAGGGTGAGGCCGCCTCCGACAGACTGACTGAATCTCCCAGACCTAAATGCCCCTGAGTGCCCACCACTTCACTCCGGCTCTGGTGCGGGACAGAGGGAGCTGTCCTACACACAAAGATGGAAAAATAGCATGTTTGGCTGGAAGAAGGATTTTGCAAAATTTCATAGACTCATCGTGGGGATTTATTTAAATAGTAGGTTTCAAAAGTTGCATAACAAGCAAATAGATGCAGATAATTTTTATGTGTCTCACCAGCACTACAAACAAGACCCATTTTTCCAACACTCAATCACAGTATTGAAAATATGTTTCCTCCCTTGAGATACTGGTAATCAAGATTGTCAAAAGGGGATTTTTTTTTTTAAATTCTTCAAGCTGGGAATATTTAAGACAACTTTGAGAAGATCTTTGTCCACATTTTGGTTTTCTAAGTCTCCTTTCATAAATATATTTAATGCAATCCATGCGAGACAAACAAGACCACTTGTTTCCCAGACATACTCACCTACTGCAATGAACTCACACTCTGTATTGCTCAGTATAATGGTCAGTATAATTGTATTAGTAAATGGGTCTATATAGACTATTTAGGTCTGCTGAGAAGCACAATATGTTAGTCAGATAAGCCATAGCTTTGTGGTAAAAAAATCTTTGCTATATAAACACATCCATAGCCGTGTTCTTAATACCCTTGTGCAGTAACTCAGAAATGTGGCAAAATTTGTACCCTCTTGAGACCATGAACTGCAGGAGACCATGAACTGCAGGAGACCAGTCTCTCCCTGTCCCTCCCCACAGCAGGGACTTGGGTTCTAAATGTTTAAACTGCAGGTTTTGTTTGCCCTTTGTTCCCCTTATTGTACTGTATTTATCAAAACCATGGCATCAAATGTCTGAAGTACTACAGCCTGGAGGAGATTAAAGGTAACATCCAGAAACACAAATGAGCAGAAATTCTAGTTTTGAGTCCTGTTGTACTTGAACCTGACACTCGTCTCAGCCTGGAAAACTTTTTCAAAGGGAAGCAGCATAATCCCAGCCAAAACTAGGAAAATGGCAGTGATAACCAGTTGAGAGCGTGACCACATCCTCCAGTTCCTCACTCAGAGCCGTCACTTTTCCCATCTCACAAACAGAAAAGTCCCGTTAGAAGATACGTAGCAAAGAGCTCTCTCCACCTCACCGGCAGCCCTCCACTCTCCACACGAGCCACAGCTCAATGCAGATGCATACATTTCTAACAACTTTTCTTTAAAGTGTCTGTTTTTCACTGGCTTGGCTTCTTTTTGATGTTGCTATACTTACAGAATGAAATGAAACTGGAGATTCTACCTTTCATTCAAACAGAGGTGGCATTTCCCTAGAAAATGGTTTCAATTTCCCTAGAAATGTTTGCATTTTCACAAAAGAGTCAATGAAACTAAATTTCTAAGTTACATATAACTTACCAAGGTTTAGACTAACAACATAAATAATTTGGAAAAGTATACCTCTGTGCTTTTATTAACAACTGCTTTCCTTCTACTATTCTTAATATTTTGTGATATTGCATGCAGTAAGAAGAACTTTAGGACATCGGCATTACAACATGGCACTCTGATTCAGGATGCACCATTTGATATGAGACTCATCAGGCCTTTAGGACACAAGTTAGACTGCAAATTTCAAGTGTATTTTTTTGTAAACTATTTGCAAATTAGATGTATTCCAAATGTTTGCTTATTTAATTGGAACATAAAAGATTTTTCTCTTTGACTGGACCTTGCTTCTGACCCTTCTTGCCTGTGTGTGGTTTGTATTGTTCTTGGCTAATGAGATATAGGATATGTACTAAACATTTACACATTAAAGGCATCCTTCATTCAGCATGAAGGTGTTGATACATCAAGGATACCTCAAACATGCTGAGATTCCAACAACTTGTCAGACAAATTAGCACCTTACCAATCGGGGGTAAAATTGAGTTTCACATTTCTCCCTGATGGGAAGAAAAAAAATCAAAAATCACTGTAGTTTAATGCTTTCTTTGTAAATATGAACACAAAAGGCTTTATCACCTCTGTAGTGTAAATTACAGCCCTCACCAACTATCTGATTTTTAATTCATTGGTTTTAAATGATCCCAGGCTGTTCAGAGCAAATCCATTGTGTCATTCCTCTCTTAGGGCAGACATCTCCCCTCTTTTAAGTTTATTTTCTTCACAATTATTTAAAATCTACACCTATATATTAAAATGGAAAGGAAATCAAAGTCTCAAATCTGTATGTTCCACTGGCATATAACTACCAGGGGTTTTTAGCCCAAACTCTAAGGAGTATGTGGAATTAAGGGACTGTATGGCAATGAAACTATAAAGGTTAATTTTTTTTTTCAGCTGACTAGTGCTGAAAATTAGTGCTCAGTGCTTCAGATTGCTGGCACTCTGCGTGAGACATTTAGAGCACCAGAAAGACCTACTGTCAGATAATCCAGTCTAATAAAGTATCCCAATGGAATAACTGGGCTGGGAATAAGGTTGAGATCAACCTTAGGTGCTGTAGGCACTGCAGCAGGTACCAATGACCATCCTGTGCCTCTAAGTCACAAAACATTACATAGTATGTACTGGGGAGATCATGGCACAAAGTGCTGCCTACACGAGATTTGGGGAGAGGAGGTTATCATAAACCTCTAAGGCAGGAATTATTTATGCATCAAAAGGGCTTTCTTGAACTTACGTACCTCACCATGATCCCATCACAAACACACATTTTCCAAGCTTATGAGGTCAGCAAATCAAATCAACCTATAATCAAAGCAAGAGGGAGCCTAAGGTTCCTATAGAGATCAGGTATGTACCTGTAGGTCATTCCTTACTTTCCCCTTGGTAACTTCTTCATTCTTACTAATCTCAAATTCAGCAGATTTTTTTTAAATACAGGAAAGATTCTTTTTAAATACAGGAAAGATTTTTTTTTAAATATAGGAAAGAAATTTGTGGAGGACCTGCCTGGTTGAAGTTGCTTGAAACTCCTTTCAGAAGGAACTGTCATCACACTAATGAATTTTATCATCAGCCCTTCTTCATTTATCATTAAACCCTAATATCACAACAAAACATCCATACCTCTCTGTTCCACACCTGGGTGTCTGCTCAATGTGACTGTTATCCTATGGCCACAACTTCCCCTTAGCTGGGACGGGACACCTTAACTGGTGTCCTGTGTGCAGTCATCTTTGTTCAAAGATTCAAAGATCATATTAAACTCATTACAGAATAGCTGCCTGGGAAAAGAGTGTTACCAGAAGCAGGTATTTAATTCTGAGGACGCCAATTCCTTTTCTGCACGTGTTTTTTTCAGAGTTCTCAGTACAACAACGTGAGTAGGGCTGTTAGTGCCCAGCATCCGTAACAAGGCAGACAAGGGCTGCTGAAGCAGAGATAGGGGATTGAACGCTGATCGTATGGGCATTGCACGGGCACGTCAGACTTGTAAACCAGATTCTTATACAAAGAATATAGAACTCTGGAGAAGATATAGTACATGTTTGTATGAGCAGTGCTCCTGCTCAGTAACATGTATTACATGTATTAAAACACTTGCACAATTTTTTGCCTTGAGGGAAAAAAGAACCCAAATAAAAAGACGGAGAATGTTTAAATCCTTCAAAAAGAAATTTTCGTTCCCATACATGTAGTGATATGATTTATAAATATGTAATTAAAAGGAACTGATTCACTGACAGGATCATAAATCTGCAGATAAGTGTTGGTATTTGACTAAAACAATAATGGCAAGCACTAATTGCATGTGGTCTGTTGCATGGCTCCTGGAATCAAGTAGTGAAAGGGATCACAGTTCCTTATTAGCTAGGACCACCTAGAGTGATGGAAAGCTTGAACGATCAAAGAGAAGACAGTTTTATGCTGTAAATGTTGATATACTCTTGAGCTTTCTAGCACAATTTAAGATCCGGTATGAACACTTGTCACACTAACTACTGAACAAGGAAATGAGTATAGTATCAGACTACAAAAGTTTTGTTTGCGTCAAAGATAAGTGAATAATATTCAGTGTTATATTCCTATTCCCTATTGTATCACAAAATAATTTTGTATTAGTTCCAGAGCTCAACAACTTATTTTTGCCTACCTTAATCAAGAATAAATTAGCCTTTCTTCCTAATACCAAAGCATGAGAGATCCTATCCTGGTTTCTCTGAATATCCACAATGATCACCGGGTAGATGGGGTGAAAAAATTTCAGGACATAATTTCTTCATAGAAATCCAGAGTGATCGAGAGTGATTATTTACTTTTTGTAACTTGATCATCCCATCCCATGGAATTGTTTCTGTGTCTTGACTGAATAGCTGAAATGTTTCGAAGAGAATGATTTGTGGTGTCTCTGCAGTGTTGTTGGTCATGCCTGGACTCATACAAGGCACAGACTTTCCTTAAAACACTTTTGTGAACAAAAACCTGTTCCCATGAATGTCTGTAAATACTAACAAAAACACAAACATGGTTGAAACAAGCTCTGCTTTGGAACTGAAGCACAATTGAAGAGCGAGGATTGTCTTGCAGAACTCAGGGGGGTTGGACTAGATGACCTTTAAAGGTCCCTTCCAACCCAAAGTTTTCTATGATTCTATGATTATATAACTCAAGTGGCTCTAAATTCTATGAGCAAATCTTCAATTTATTGACACATATCTGAAGTTATTTTGTTTGTTACGGTTCAGTCTCCAGCTTTCAGCCTGTTTGGTAGGTCATGGCTTTTGATTCTGTGATTCATCAAATAAAATCTACTCTGTGGATACAGAAGAGCCTTCTGGTTTAAGTGAGAGGTGCTGGAAAGAAATCTGTGTTAAGAAACCTGAACGTTAATTTTAAATTCTATCTTAAAAAAAATACCATCTTAAATTATGACTGAATAAGAGTAGTGATCTCCTCTGAGAGAGCTTTCGCTTAACATAACTGAGGGACATAAGCAGGAGGCAGGTACAGTCAAATAACAACCCGATGCTTCCAGTAAGGGCGAGTTTTATTAAAGTTTTACCCTCCATACACACCAGTTTAGCATTTCTCTCTGAAAGTTCTTCACAACTCTTGGCCTGACCATCTCTAGATTCTCTACAATGACTAGACTCTTAAGGGGTTACATACCTTGTTATAGCAGGTGTAAGTTTTATATTTAATATATTGATGTTTATATTTATACTACACATTTAATATATATTATTATATAAACATGGAATATATTTAATGTTTCCTTACTAAATAAGCAACATACACTAGCTGGAAAAATATTCACAGGTATTAGGTTTGGAAGTCTGGAATCAAGCAAATAGATCTCAGTATAAAATGGACAACTGCCTAACTAGAAAAGTTGCCACCGCCTCCTTGCCAGTATCTAAAATCCACTTTCTCCCTCCTAAAATGTCAGGATGTCTTTGTTGCAACAGCTTGACAGAAGCTTAAGGGAAGAATAAACCAGTGCATCTGATCACGTGCTCCACTACAAAGTCAGCATTACTTCACAGAGCCCTCAAGCTTGGTGTAGAGATGCCCCAGTCTCACTTGAGTTTGCTTTTTCAGAGCGTTTAATCCTTAATCCTGTGCAACACTAGTACAGAATCAGAAATGAGCCTAATACCTAAATTCTGTCCTTTTGAAGGCACAATGACAACCCTGGTTTAGAGTTCAACTAGAAAACAAAATATCCATGTTCAGATTTGGGGAATTGATTTAACCTTTTGGAAGAAATTAGAGGCTGGGGCTGCCAACTTTGAATCATCCCCATGTTTGAGGTTCAGACCTCATTAGTTTTGGCTAGGAATACTCTCTAATTACTAAGAGTTTCCTCAAGTTGCACTTTAGAAATTCATCTTTTTTGTAAGCTGTAAAGTATTCATAAAAAGCGAAAAACTGTGGGAAAATTAGCATTGATGGATGTTTTCTTACCCTCCATCAGGAAATGATGTACTTGAAACTCATTACAGATCTTCATAAAAACTCTGCTGAATGTGCCTTGGGCTTTGTGCTGATCAGCACACACAGAGTTTACTGCATAATTCATCTCTCTTGTGTCACATTTAATGTATAACATGTATTTCCTGTTAATTATGAAAATAAAAACGCATCCTTTCTTTCAGAAACATAATCATGAAATTACTACAGAAATTAAGAAACATGGAGTTGTATTTTACCCATTTTACACGAAACTTTTGTTTTCTTTTAAGTCAGTATTACCTCCTGCGCAGAAATAAGAGGAAGGCGTTGCGTTGAGAACTCACCAAACATGCTTTGCTTCTCCTTCATGCACCAGGCACCGCCTCTCCCCTGTGGCCACACAATGAGAGGTGCGTGGGATCCCTGTTGTCCCGCTGGCTGCCAGGGCCACCCTTCTCATTGGAGCCATGGGTTGGCATGTGGTCCCCTTAACTTTCTTCCTCACAGAGAGGTTTGGATGTTTTCACGTCTCTTTTCATGGATGTCAATGAAACATTAGGCATCCTGTATCTCATTTTCCTCATTCAAGGTTGAAGATTATTCAGTAATATTCTACTTGACTTCACCCATCCATCTATATGAGTCCGTTCAGCTTCCCTTACCAAAAGAATGAAGAAACAAAAATCCCATCCCAGCATCATACACACACCAATATATCTCATGAAGTTATACTGTCTGCCACCCTGTAAAGGGTAGGAGAGGGAAAGAGTAAAGTGACGGAGGAAGAGAAGGAAAGGAGCAACACCATAAATCTGAAAATACACCATTCTTATTTGGAGTAAGAAGGGGCAGGAGGGGGCTCATCTGTACACAATGGTACATTTGGCACCCATATTTTCACTGATACACTGATTATTCCCCTTTGGAGAAACAATCCTGTGCTGGGATTATTTGCTCTGTGACTGGTGAGGCAACCGGGTTAATATTGCTTTCATAGTTCACACTAGTGTCACATCAATATCGGGTTTTTACAAGGCTTTACTAACTACAAAGTCCAAGTTGATAGTCCAGTAGATGTCGTAGATCTATTCTAATCGTAAGATTGTATTCCCTGCTTGGAGTACACTCAAGTATTACAGTGTGCAGTTCCCCGAGGAAATCATCTATATTTTGTGATCATAGGTATGTGCATCACTTTCAGAAATGCAACCACACGTAGCTTGAAGCCTACCTCAGATGCTATGGCTCTGTACCGGCTGCAAGACACATGGGAGCCACAGGGTAATCTGAATGGGAGGAAGCAAGGCAGCTGCCCTTGGATCCAGCCAAATCTGGTTCCTCAGGAAAGTTTGATGGGGCCCTTGGAGACCGAGTATTATCTCTCGCTTGTGAGGAGGTCCCATAGTTCTCCCTCTCCAGAAACTTTCAGGTGATATTCCCTTTTGACTCTTGCCCACATGAAAATCTTCATTCATAATTGCTGAGTAAAGTTGACTAGCTGCCTGGAGCAATATAAAGTTGTGTATCAGCAATAGTGCTAGTGACCTCTAGAGAAACAAGTGGGTCTGGGTAAAAAGACATATTATCAGTAGTGGCGTCTGGGAACCAAGATAAATTTCCATTTCCCCAGTTGTGCCACAGAACCCCACCAAAACAACTCTGCAGGAAGAGAGCACAACTTTGGTAGCTTCTCCAGGAGGTTTCAACTTCACTGTTCTTTGTACAGATGTACAGACGTGAAAAAGAAATTTAACTGCCAGAGCTGATGGTTACAGGGATCTGGATTAAAAAAAAAAAAAAAGGCCTGGGGGAAGATTTCATTCTTACACAGCTGATCTCTGTAAGAAACAAAAACAGCCTTGGCAGGAAGAATTTAGGGGTTTTTAACCTTCTCCTTCAGGCATTTAAAATCTGGGTCAGCAAGCAATAATCTACCACCAGTTATTGTAGTATCTGAATTTCTTATGGCATGCTTAAGCATCAACTTCTAGAGTCACATGGCTGTGTAAAATCATCCAGTGCTCATTTAAAAAAAAAACAAACTCTATTCATGATTGTGGGGAAAAGTTAGGAAGTCACTTCTAAAACAACAAGGCCTGGAAGGTTAGACATGCCAAATGTACTCACTTAACTTCAAACTCACGGCTTTGAAGCCAACCTCATGACTTCTAGATGCTTAAATCACATTTTATTGAAGTGTGGGATAGCGATGCTGCAGGTATTGGGACATAACTTTTAGCACTCCAAAACCAAAAATACCTCTTAAAAATCACTGTTATAAGCAGTAACTCCTGCCTTTATGGATAGCTGAACAATGCCACTTCAGCTTATTTAGAAGGTGAAGATGTAAAATGTTTCTGAATAATGCAAGCAAACATGAAACAACCTGTAAAGAAAAAAGATCATGAAATATTCTTTTATGAAATGCAGAGATTTTACATAGTCATCTTACAATAAAAGCTTTTCCCATCACCTTAGCATTTCACCTCAGGGCAAATTCATAGATTTTTTGTCAAGGTATTGATTCTTTAGTATATCCTAAATGAGATTTAAGTAATAATTCTTTTTATTTTTTTCATCTCTAGCTCTCAGTTTTGGAGTGCATTGCCTTGGAACAGCCCACTTCATCATTACATGCTGCACTTATTTTACATTTCTTGCATACTTAAGGGTATTTTGCCATTAAAGTTTCTTTTGGCACTTTTTATCTATTGAAAGTTGGTTTAAAACATTAGAAAAAAGCAATAGAATGATTAAGACGCATTCCACACTAGAAGTCCAACTGTTCCAAACGTTCAGCATTTTTCCTTCCAAGCCCACATGTTTCATGAAACCTTGTATTGTTTTATTTATCACCCTCAGGTTTCTTTCACTCTTCACTGGCGTAAACAGTGAGACTGATATTCTTTGAAAATATATCTGCGCAGATCGTTTGTCCTTGAAGTACAATATCTTATTTGCAAGAATATTTTATATAAGAGCTGAATTATTGATAGACAGCCTTGACATAACATTTAGGACAAAATATTGTTGCTATATTAAACTATATTGTATTACTTTCAGCTCAACTGATGGAATAGTTTGATTTTTGTAATTTTGATCACAGAGAGTCAGAAATTCAACAAACCAAATTGAATCTGGCAGATCAAAATGTAGTCCTTCTTAGTTTTGCTGAAGAAAGACTCCACCAATATCTAAATTCAAGAGGGGGAAAAAAAAAAGTCTGTCCTCTCTGTAGAAATAGGCAGCTTTTCATGCCTCAGCCTTTTAAAATTAAGAATTCCTGGCCAACAGAATTACATTGCACTAAAAGTAATGTATATATTGTAAAGCTCCTACGTAACGAATGCATGAGGGAATTTTAAATACAATTTTGTGTCAATGCTTCTCAAAATAACAATTTTTCAACATTCCCCAAGATTTGTCAGTACACTTAGCAGTGTGATTGAAGACAGACACACTCAGAAGACACCCAAACCCCAAAGAGTACCATACTCACAGCACTTTACAAATGTGCTGTCTCGGTTCTCCTAAGCCCCCATGCTCTCTTCTAGCTCTTTAAATTTTCCATTGATAATCATCATTGAGAAGAACAAAAACCACGGTCTGATTCTGAACCCATGCAAGGTTTAACTCCTGCCTTTTCTCTGGAACCAAAGTCCATAGGTGTAATGGTGCTGGGTAGACCCCAGGGGTAGCTAGCTCAATGTCCTGGATCCAGCAGTGATCAACAGTTGACCACTATGGAAATACCAATGAAACTGCCTTTTTTTTGGCCATTTGAAGATAAGAGTCAAAACTATCCCTAGCACCAAAGATAGTAATTAGCCTTACCCACCCATAAAGTGTTGCTAAGATTCTTCATGCAACTGTTTTCTTCTCAAATTGTTTTCAGACTATTCAAAAGCAATATTTCCTCTGCCACTATCATGAACAGAATTTTGCCAAATTTTCTTGACTCATCAAAGGGCACTTCTCCTGAATACGCACCTGGGCTTTTATATGTTTGATAACACTGCTGGGTTTTTGGTACGACTGCTTTATAGAACATATAGTAAAGCAAATCACCTCCTAGATCCTTAGCACCTCACCTTGAATCTAGAGACTCCTCAAACCAAAGGCCCTCCCAAGTCAATTTAGTTGTTATGTCTCCACGTCACAGTTACGTTGTCTATACACCTCTCTTTCGAGAATGACAGAACCCGGAGGAAGCCAATTGCTGATACCTGAAAAGGCTGCCTCACTAGGGGTGGGAGCTATTTCCTCAGCAAAAGGTCTGACAGTCGGAGGACCATTAAGCAACTCTTTCGGCATCCTTTATTCAGTGGAGAAGTACCACCAGAGGGTCATTAAGAAGAGTTAGATTAGAGGAATCGCAACTTCAGTACCATAATATATAACCAGAAACTAACGTCTCCTGTGCCAGACTCGTTCTTCCTCTTAGAACAGCACGTCACTGCGCATCGTGGAAATGAAACAGCAGATGTTTCCAAATATAGAGCAAGATTCACTGTGCTTGTCAGCTGTCTTCCTGGACTGCAGACATACATTATAACTGTAGGCAGAAAGCCACTTCTAAAATACCTTACAAAATTGGGGAAGAGATCTAAAATTTTAAATAATGAGCATATTCAAAATATTTATAGCTGATATTTGAAAGATGCAGCGTGGGGGAGGTGGAACTGTTAGTAACATCGTTCCTCCAGCAAGCCCTTTCAGCTAAATCCCTGTAGAGAGTCCAGCTGGACGTCTGCAGAAGAATTTGACACTAACGTCTACGGTAGTCATTCAGTGGGTGCTAGCTGATGAAAGATACGGAGCTCTTAGAGTGAGAATCCTGTTGAAAACCTGTGGCAGCTTTAAAAACAAAACCAGGTAGTGGTTTCCAAAAAGGAACAAAGTATGTTGCGAACTTGATACTCCTCTCAATTTATAGTTGATCTTTAATCTGTGAACCCACCCACAAAACAATTGCTAGTTGTTTTTCATTTTATATCTTGTTGAAACAGAGAAGGCAATTGGTGATATGATGCACTTTCACTATGTTAGAAATAGCTGTGCAGTTTGGAAATGGTGGAGGGAAGGTGTGAGCTGTTGCTTCGGACCATCTATCTTCAACATACGCCATATAAGATTATTTTTTATTTAGTTGGGAGGATTTTTTTTTAAAAAGTGGGTATATGCCATGTATATCCATATTGTTTGGGACATACACGGACAGAGAATAACTTCTTTAGGATTCATGGTGACAGTAACTACAATGAGAAAAAATATTGGAATTACAAATGGACCCAACCTCAGAATTTGCATGGATGCAAAGTTCAATGTTCCCGGGATTTCCACAACATATGTGTCTGTGGCTCCTCAAGCTGCTATTTTCACCAGCTTTGAAGTCAGATGAAAATCTCATTATTCCAATCCAATGAGTGTAATCTCCTCATTTTTCAGTAGGACAAGAGCCACCAGGGGATACCTTTTACTGAATGACGGAGCATATTGAGAAACAGTCAATATTGGGAATAAACTCCAGGGTGGTCTTGTATAGGGAGCAAAAAGACAAGATAAGTCCAGAGTAATCGTAACTACAGAATTTAAATGTCTTATTGGCGTTGGGTCATTTCTCAGACATGGTATGCTGAAAAAGAAAATATCTGTGGAATGCTCAGGATTACAAAGTTTCACTTAAATGAGAAGACAACACCCACTGTGGTGTGAAGGACCATAATCTCCTGCCATTTATGCATATGCCTGCTCAAGTAGCCCCCTTTTACCAAAATTAGATCTTTTTCCTCTCTTTTGTAACTGTATTTGTTGATTTTAATTGAAATTTCAGAAACAGGAAAGCCTTTTGCTGTTCTTGTTTTTCTTGTTTTTGTTGTGCTCATTCCACAATGAAGATTTAGCTTTTATTTAAACTGGATGACCCAATATATTCAGTTCAGCTGCTAGATTGACTGTCACTGAGTTGTCAAATGCCTGTTATGAATAGTATACAGGAGGAGAACAAGTTGACCTTGAACTTGCTAAATGTTTTATGAATACTACCCATTTCCAGAAAAATATGAATATGTTTTCCAGATTTGCTCTTTTTCCTTTCCTTAAGGCTGTTCTCAGTAACAAATGCCTTTCATCTCACTGAGATGCTTGTTACATGGAAGGTTTGGGAAGGGGAGAACAACATTTTAATGATGAATTTAATGCTTGTGGATTGTAGAGGATTGATTATATTGTAGGCTGAATTCCTGGACTTAGCCAAAGGCTACAGAGAATATTGTTGCTATAATACTCACATTGCTTCCTAAGACCTGTCAAATTCTGTTTTATAATTTTCCATCACTGGGATGACTTGGTCTTGGTGGCTATTCTTTCCTTTTAATTGGCATTTTCATTGTTAAGCAAAATCAGAGTAGAAGACGCTATTTAAATAGAATAAATAAAAGCAATCATAGTTTTGATCTGTCCAGCTCACACAAACCCGTGCATTATTTCCAGATGTAAGAACGTGACCTTAGCGCCTCCAGCTGGTGTTGGAAATGTGTAATTCTCATGTACATGCCAAAGAAGACAGCAGGAAAGGGGAGCAGTTAGTGCTATAGGATCCAGGTCAGAGATCCAGGTTGTAACCAACAGAGAAGCACTCTAAATAGAATTAAGACCCTTGTGCTCAGCACTGGATTTTGATCAGACACTTCAAAAGTAAAAAATAGCAGCTAATTTACTCTGCCATGAAATACATTGGTTCCTTTTCAAAAGCTACTTTCACCTCTTTCAGAATTTGTGGACAAAGTGGTTTCTAGCTAATATATAGTTTTAAATGCTTTTTTGAAAGCCTCTTGCATGATAGAGTTCATAGCAACAGCTTCTGCTACTGCTTTAAGAGCACAATAATGTTTAATAAGAAGGATGCACTTCAGATTGCTTGTTTTCTGCTTTACTTTATTCATCATAACCCTTACCTCCTCTTAGTAAAAAAAAAATAAAAAAATAAAAAATAAAAAAGCCAGTGACCAGTATTGATCTTTTTGATCCCAAAGCAGGTTCCCTTGATCTGGATCGAACCTGTCTCTGTCAGTAACAGCTTTTCCAGGAGACAGTTCTATTTAAAATGTTTCACAGGGCATCTAGTTATTTGTTCATTTGTCAGGAATGGTGGAAGAGACTATAATAGACAAGCAGCCTCAGCTGGCTGCCGGATGTAAGACTAGATCCAGTCATATCACAAAGACAGAATAAGAATATATTTTCTGTGCACTGTGGAAAATAGTTTTATGATACATCTTGACCCAAGACTTATTAAAAAGCCCATTATCGATATTAATTGAAATTTAAAATGCCCCTTGGAATTTCACTGCAAACATTTTTACTCTAATATTGGTTTTGATGTTATGAATGAGAAGTGAGTGGCATGGGCTGCAGTGTGGTACACATGGCAGCTATCAATTCCACACTGCAAGATCTATTTTCCAGTTGAATGTAAAAGGAAATATCTTTTCCTGCAGAGCACGTCCCCCATCATCTGTACCATATACTCATGTAAATCTGGGAAGATGACAGAGACTCTCATTATAATCCTGTTTATCTAATGAAAACTTAGTCTTTGTGGTTTTTAAAGAGCTTCATCTGAAGGATAGCCTCAGATGAACACTGATGTACACAAATAGCAGAAAAGAATGTGAGGTGCAAGTGTAGTCCAGACCGTCCTGTGTCATCTGTAATGTCAAAGACCTCTAATGTGACTTAGAGGGGCAGTTGGAGTGCCCATCCTACATTAGACATGGTGAGAAGAAACCCGAGACCTGTTCCTTTTCTTCTGACACACTTACAAGACAAACACATGCTCCATTAAAAATAACACAGCTCTGCTCTGATATGCTTCCCTCCCATGTGTCTGACTTAAAAATATGCCTCAGTTCACAGTGTTATGCTTATTAAGATATAATATTACTGCTCTGCAATGAGCCACTTCAGAGAACGCAGCAGGGAAGCTGGCTCCCATTGTGCTAAAGAGGGCACCCCCTTCAAACTCAGTGCTGGAGCAAAACATTCTGCTCTTGCAACGCTCTCTTCTCACATCCGGAGTTTATTTTTTTTTATTTTTTCCTTCTCTTTTTCTTGTTTTGTTATTTTCTTGAGTCATGCTGGTTCCACCTCTGAAAAGCTGTAGTGACATAATTGACACTACAGCAGCTGGGGCTGGGAGCACTAGAAAGCAGTGTATTACATTTTCTTTTCTTTGCACAGGTCACTGAGCATCCAGTATGATTTTAACACATCTTGTGGAGAGCTTTTAATGCTAATTTGTTACTATTATTTAAGAATAGTCTGCTGACGGGAAGACTACAAGCATGCTGTCTAAACGTTAGATATTATTTTGTCCTTGCTTTATTCCTGCAGTAAAATCTGATCGCAGGTTACAAATACATACTGTTACCCATACATTAACTGACAATAGGAGCAACCTAGATCATAACTGTAAGTGGAGGATGAGCATATGGAAATGATGTAGGGTTTTGTTTTCTTCTTCTTTTTTGGTTCAACTATATAAAGGAATTCACGTATGTCACTGATTTTTTTGCATTAAAAATGATACATCAAAATGTTAGGTATAAATAATGCAGAATGCCACGGCACGTGTGGGGCCATACACAAAGCTTGCAGTTGAAACAATAAAAAGATCAGTTGAAGTGATTAGAAATATGATTGCAAAAGAAGCAGATTAGAAAAGTATTCTGCTCTGTATCTTAGTAGTAAAGACAGTTTAGCCGGGTTTGTTGCACAGATTTTTTGAATGAGCATGTATATGAGCACAGTATTACCCTGGTTTAGGAATGAAGGGACACCAGTTTTTCCCCAGCAGATTCCTCACACCGAAGTTACGAGTGAACAGCCTGACCCCAGGGACAGGATCACTGTCCTGTGGCAGTGGCTGTGAATGTTTCAAATATTTAGCACTTATGCATACACTAGCTCTTCTTAATTGTTTTTCCTCCAAAATGTCTGCAGAAAAGCAATTCAATGAGTCTGGTTACAGTGTTACAGGTTTTTGTGACTTTAAGACTTTATGCTTCTGCAAATTTAAGTATCAGTATAAACTTCATTTTTTCAGAGCAGAAAGTTTGTCACAAATTGAGACCATTTATAAACTTCCTCCTTTTTAGTATAGTTTGATCAGCATCACTCTTCCAGCCTGAATTACTATTGCCACTGAGAGCCTCTGTTTGGGAATGATCATTTATGAAGAAGGATCTTCCATTATGAATTAGAGCAGCTGAGGATTTGGCATGGGTATTTATTCACTCCTTTCCAAATCCAATTTCCCATCTCAGCTAAGCAGGGGCTTCAGTTTCAGCCTCTGCTTGAGCCACATTTTTGAACTGAAGTTTTTTCAAAAAATGTTGTCCGCTCCATTTAGCTCTCTATAACCACTGGTAACATGATGCAGACTTCGTACATCCATTTCTCTCGCAAAAAAAATGCAGCCATCTAGCCTAGCATCAACATATTGATGCTTCATATCATATATTTCAAACCTTTACTACCAATTTTCATGTCTCCATCAAGTCCTTTAGTCTTGGACATGCAAATAAGGGTTTTGGGGGGGCTGCCGCAGTACGAATGCACACAAGGAATCTTTACGTGAACTCATGTGCTAGGGCTGGTAAGTAGGTTCACAGGGTGGGGTTGGACATACCAAGGAACTTCATGCCTGGTCTGGTTTGCCTCATGTATATCAAATGGCTTTATTCTCAAAACAAAAGTAAATATTAGCTGAGGAGAAATTAGGAATGGTTCAACTCCGCCAAGACAACATTCATTCTGGAAACTAGACCATAGTAAGGGAGCAAAAAGGTAAGTCTTTCCCCAGGATAACAGGGGAGTCACTTAAGAGGCCAAAACAAGAGACATCCTTCATCTGCACGCAGCCAGGACTACAGCACTACCTAGTAGTGCTGCTCCGGGGCTGCCAGCACATCACTGTATCTACAAAATAAAGTGCTAGCATTTGGTAGTCCATCTGACAGAATATCCCGAAATATTGACCTTGTAAGCCAAGAGGGAAAGGAAAGTTTCCAGAGAAGGTTTAAGGACAGAAATGAGAAAGAACCAGCGCCTTCTTGGAATAACAAAAGAGAAGAGGCTGCGACTTGGACAGCACAGAACATGCAGGCAGACGGGAGAGCTGGAAAACTGTGATGAACGTGAAAAGGTGTTTCAGTGTATTTTAAAAAAAAAGCTGAAAGCTTTATTAAAAATACAACAAAAAAGAGGGGATATGTAATAATAATCTCGGACTCTGAGAAAATAGCCAGAGCTCTGTAGACTGACATGTAGAAGAAAGACATTTAGGAATTCCAAAGGGGTGTAATTATGTCTGTCATGAAAGGAAGCAGTAAGGATACGACTGAAAATTTGAAGCAAGGCAAGGGCTAAGTGTAAGTGACATGCATCAGCAATACCTGGGAGATACTGCTGTGCAGGTGTTCAGGCAAGAAAAGAGAAAAGCAAACGAAGACTACTGCAAGGTGGCGAGTCTGACAAGGCAATTTCAGATTATCTTTATGAAGATCTCAATGGCTAAATAAGACTCAAAGAACAAGGAGTACTTAAGTATTCTGTCATTTATCACAAGGACCACACTGCTTTATAATAATTTTAAAATTCAGTATTTCGAATTAATTTATTAAGGGAAAGGTAGTCATTTTTACTGGATACTTGTACACTTAGGCAACCCTTTTTTCTGGCAAGGCTGTAAGTCTCACAAAATGCCGTAAACATTTTGTTGTCTGTAAATCATCTCAAATATTCAGTCAGTAGCCTTGATCAATAAGCAACTTGTCCAAAGCTCTCCAAATACTAGCGGAGTCTTCACCCTAGGCTCTATTTCCTTTTTGCCTAGAAATACATGTAGATGATTCGTCCAAATTAAATCAGATTATTCGGGATTTATGTATTATCAAAGATAGATATCTAATTTTGTGTGGAAATACACACAACATTGGTTTTATGAAAATCTGGTTTTATAAAGGATTAAAATGTCCCCAATACGTATACGGACACATTAGCATATACACATTCCTTAATTTTATTTCAGAGTGAAAAAATAGCTATACACCAGATACCCATCATATGGGCATATACAGACCTGAGAGCGTGGAACTGCTCTTCCCGCTTAGGTGAATCATTCCAACAGTTCTTAATTGTCCTTCATTTACCTGTGCCTAGAAAAGCTGAAAACTAGAAAATACAAAGATTGAGCAAAGCCTAGAGAATTGGAGGGATAATGGAGGGCAGAGGGTAGGGAAAAAAATGTTATTTTCTATTTCTCAGTGGTAAATGTCCTGATAAGGTGGATGTTTGTTTACATTCCTCAGACATGCCCTCTGTCTAACATTGTGAGTCTTCAGCAAACACGAGCACTGATATGACAGGCATCTAATTCAGCTTTCTAATTATGTAAGTACAAATATCTACAATTTGGATTTTAGCAATTTCAAACAGTAGAAATGAATCTGATAAGAAAGGGAAAAGGTGAATTTTTATATTGTAATTCTCTTGGGAGGCAGGGAAGGAGAATCAAGCAGAAGTGTTTGTGATCTTAAAGGCAAATTGGATGACATTTTGAAAGATACCTATAAAAGCAAGGTAGCAATTAATAGAGATGGCAGTGAATTTTTCCTCAGAGTAATTAAAACTTCAGTTTTTCCTTTTTTTTGTTTGCTCATCTGTCATTCAAATCATTCACAGACAGTAAGAAAAACTTCATATTAAAGATTCTGCTTTCATATCATTGAAATGAATGCCTCAGATAGCTTCTAGGTCAGATCCAGGGGCACACGAAGAGCATTTTCCAGTCAAAAATAAGGCAAAATGAAACCAGGATCTTGGCGTGTCCTCTTCCCTCTCACATTGATGGTTACTTGGCACGCTGATATACGTGCGCCCACGGCCGCCTACCCCAGTTCGCCCACGATGGCTGCCTTGACACGAAGATTCTCTTGGCAGATGTTTACTTGCATCACCCTCAGGACCCCAGTGAGTTACCTTGACTGAAAGTCAAGCCAAAAAGATTCAGTGTTTGCCGCCTTCGGGTCCCATTCTGTCTTTTCAGCAGCAAACTACACTCAGATCAAAAATCAATTTAGTTGCAAGGTCATATGGAAATACCTCACAGCATGAAAAACTTGACACCGTCTTAGCAGAGGCCTTTGGATTAAGCAGGCAATTGACCACCTAAAAGCTCTGGCCATTCTTCACATGCAAAGAACTGTGTCCATCTCCTGTACAGCCAGAGCATAAAACTTCAAAAATTCTTTATGTCGTAATCAATCAAACTCAGCAGGACACATCCACCGTTGGCACTCCAGCTGGTTTCGCTCTCGTTGCATTTGCTGCAGTTAACTAGTAAAGTATGACGACTTATATGGGAAAACTGCTGAATAAAAAACTGTCTTTGCATATGCACAAAACCGTTCAGATGATGCTATGAGTAAGGGAAAAAAGAGCTTAGGTATTTTTGAGATTTCTATCATTTACATTATCTGCATTGGTTGGAAGGTTGGTTTGAGGGTTTGTTCCCCCCCCAATTGGTCAGTTGTTTTATTTCTTGTTTATTACTTGTATTTTCCAAATAATTTATGAATAATTGTGAGGCATTGTGAAGCTGATCTATTGTGATGATTTGTCAAAACATAATCACATAATGCAACACAGGCCAAGTTTTAATTGTGCTCTAATTGGAGCCCTTAGAGCCTTAAAAAAATAAAGCAGAGGGGATTGTTTCACTTGCAACCGTGGGCTACAGACATAATAAGTGGCCCTGTGATGAGCTCTCATTGGGGAAGGCCCACCAGATGGGAGGCATGAAACAGAAACGTTGTTTATTTCTGCAATCAAGCCAAAGTGAGCTGAAAATCCTGAATGAAAAACTTTCTACAGAACTTTTACACAAAGATCAGAGACTTTTTCTTGGGACGTACCACTTGGGAATTTGTGATCCTTGTTCCTACCACAGTTGTATAATTTTAACATCCCACAGAGCTGACAGACTTTGACACTAACAACTGTGCAGGGAGTAAAACAGATTTACAAGTGGCAGTGACCTTTTCATCAAGGGAAGTAAAGTAGACTCGAATCCACCGTACCCCCGACTCACAGCCCTGACAACATCATTCAACATACAGTAGGAAAAGCACTTCAGCAAAAGTTTATGAAAGTGACATTGACACAGCACAGTGCATTAAGTTGATCCCACCAACATGCCGTGAGTTTTAAGTAGCATCTTTCTTTTTCAGTGAGACTTGAAGTGTTTGCTGCTTAAATAGTTTAGTGTCATCTGTTACTCAGAGAAGACAATTAAAATGCTGCAGTATCAGCACCTCTTTAATTATGAACGTATACATATTTTGACCATCCTTCTTGCAGTATAAAGGTAAATAAATAAATAAATAAAAACAATCTATGATTGAATGTTCCTGCCAGCATTTCTTTCTTATCTTAGACCCCCATAACGCTGTGCTGCCTGGACAGGCCTTGGATCTTGTTACCCTAGCAACTAATAGCCAAGCTGGCTTCAAAAAAAATAATAGAGGTTGCCTCTCTGATTTTTAAAGGAAATTGGCTACTTTAAACCCAATGAATGCCTGTTTTAACTGCACTGTTCATGGCCGAGAATCTCTCCCTCAGCATTTTTTCACAGCTAATAACAGTTTTATTCATCTGTGTGGTTTGCTGTGTAGAAGCAGTAAAGCAAAACTTCTCCTGCCAGAAACTTCAAGCATAGTTGATTAATTTTTAGGCACCTAATAGCCAAAAATTAGGTCTGCATCTGCTTATGCAGAATCTTTGCAATTTCATTATGATTTAAAATAAGGCTATTATTTTAAGCTTCTGTAAGAGGAAGGATAGTTTACTAAGAAGCATTATACAAGTACAGATAATAAAAGATACTCCATCTTCAGAAGAAAGAAAATTGTTGGACAAATTTATGGTAAAACAAATTTTTCCTATCGATCAAGCCCTAGAGGGGCATTAACAACACTTAAACTGCAGAAGATGGCATAACTGACACATATAAAAGAGTCGGCAAGAGAGCTGAGCAGGGCTGGGAGGAAATGGAACACTTTAACATTACATCCCGGTCATACCAAGGTCCATTGACCCTGTACTCATTCCAGATAATTAATTTACAACACATTAAACCTCTGTGTGAAGAAGGATGTTATGCATCAATTGCATAGGAATAAAAAGTGTTATTGATTTAAGATTTCTACTGTATCATGCACTGACAGAAAGAAACAATCTAGCGTGTTTTAAAGACAAAAAAACCCTTTTCCGAAGGACAAGTTTGCTAAATAAGTGCACTTTACACTACATTTAACTGAAGTATTGTTGACACCCTAAAATAAATGCTGTTAGGAAAGAAACCCTCAGCATAATTAGGAGAATATGGCGTGACTGGATAGTATTGGCATTCACTCTATGAACCAAATGCTTTGAGGTGATAATGCTCTCTTTTACAGTAAGAGTTTAAAATAGAAAAACACATTGACAAATATTATTTAATGAATAAAATATGAATGAACCAGTGCCATTAATATGGTACAAAGTCTAATGAGAGTCAAGCCCGTTTTCCTCATGGAGGTATTGTGCACTTAACGTGTAAAAGAAGCAGTCTAGGAGGTTCCTGGAGTGTGTGGAAGACAACTTCCTGACACAGCTGGTGAGTGAGCCTACCAGGGGAGGTGCCTCGCTCGCCCTGCTGTTTACCAACAGAGAAGGACTGGTGGGAGATGTGGTGGTCGGAAGCCGTCTTGGGCTTAGCGACCATGAAATGATAGAATTCTCGATTCTCGGTGAAGTAAGGAGGGGGGGCAGCAAAACCGCAACCATGGACTTCCGGAGGGCGGACTTTGGTCTGTTCAGGACGCTGGTTGAGAGAGTCCCTTGGGAGACGGTCCTGAAGGGCAAAGGGGTCCAGGAAGGCTGGATGTTCTCCAAGAAGGAAGTCTGAAAGGCGCAAGAGCAGGCTGCCTGCTGAGGCAAATGCCTTCTTTGCCTCAGTCTTTAACAGGCAGACCAGTTATCCTCAGGGTACTCAGCCCCCTGAGCTGGAAGACAGGGACGGCGAGCAGGATGAACCCCCCATAATCCAAGAGGAAGCAGTTAATGACCTGCTACGCCACCTGGATGCTCACAAGTCTATGGGATCCACCCAAGAGTGCTGAGAGAGCTGGCAGAGGAGCTCGCCAAGCCGCTCTTCCATCATTTATCAGCAGTCCTGGTTAACAGGGGAGGTCCCGGACAACTGGAGGCTTGCCAATGTGACGCCCATCTACAAGAAGGGCCAGAAGGAGGATCCGGGGAACTACAGGCCTGTCAGCCTGACCTCGGTGCCGGGGAAGATTATGGAGCGGTTCATCTTGAGGGCGCTCACAAGGCATGAGCGGGACAACCAGGGGATCAGGCCCAGCCAGCACGGGTTCGTGAGAGGCAGGTCCTGCTTGACCAACCTGATCTCCTTCTATGACCAGGTGACCCGCCTAGTGGATGAGGGAAAGGCTGTGGATGTGGTCTACCTGGACTTCAGCAAGGCCTTTGACACCGTCTCCCACAGCATTCTCCTAGAGAAGCTGGCGGCTCACGGCTTAGACAGGTGGACTCTGCGCTGGGTCAAAAACTGGCTGGACAGCCGGGCCCAGAGAGTTGTGGTGAATGGAGTTAAATCCAGTTGGCGGCCAGTCACGAGCGGTGTTCCCCAGGGCTCAGTTTTGGGGCCGGTCTTGTTCAATATCTTTATCGATGATCTGGACAAGGGGATCAAGTGCTCCCTCAGTAAGTTTGCAGACGACACCAAGTTGGGCGGGAGTGTTGATCTGCTCGAGGGTAGGAAGGCTCTGCAGAGGGACCTGGACAGGCTGGATCGATGGGCCCAGACCAATTGTATGAGGTTCAACAAGGCCAAGTGCTGGGTCCTGCACTTTGGCCACAACAACCCCATGCAGCGCTACAGGCTTGGGGAAGAGTGGCTGGAAAGCTGCCTGTCGGAAAAGGACCTGGGGGTGCTGGTCGACAGCCGGCTGAACATGAGCCGGCAGTGTGCCCAGGCGGCCAAGAAGGCCAATGGCGTCCTGGCCTGTGTCAGAAATAGTGTGGCCAGTAGGAGTAGGGAAGTGATCGTGCCCCTGTACTCGGCACTGGTGAGGCCGCACCTTGAATACTGTGTTCAGTTTTGGGCCCCTCACTACAAGAAGGACGTCGAGGTGCTGGAGCGTGTCCAGAGAAGGGCAACGAGGCTGGTGAGGGGTCTGGAGAACAAGTCTGATGAGGAGCGGCTGAGGGAACTGGGGTTGTTTAGCCTGGAGAGGAGGAGGCTGAGGGGAGACCTCATCGCTCTCTACAACCACCTGAAAGGAGGTTGTAGCGAGGTGGGGGTCGGTCTCTTCTCCCAAGTAACAAGCGATAGGACGAGAGGAAACGGCCTCAAGTTGCGCCAGGGAAGGTTTAGATTGGATGTGAGGAAAAATTTCTTTCCTGAAAGAGTGGTGAAACATTGGAAAAGGCTGCCCGGGGAAGTGGTTGAGTCACCGTCCCTGGAAATATTTAGAAGACGTGTAGATGAGGCGCTTAGGGACATGGTTTAGTGAGCATGGTGGTGTTGGGTTGACGGTTGGACTCGATCTTAGAGGTCTTTTCCAACCTTAATGATTCTATGATTCTAAGGAAATTGTTGCAGACTGGCAAAGTTTTAAGATTTATGAACATCAGAACCAGCTTCATTTACAGAGTATTTTTTTTCTTTAATTAAATTAGAATTTTCAGATCAGTTTAACTTCCCAAGAACACAAGATGCTAAAAAATTCTTCCCTGTATTGCTTGCAACTTTCAGCAAATATCTACTTTAAAGTTCATTTAAGACTTGCAGTGGTTAGAAAGAGATTTGAATCAGCCTACATGCAATATGCTCCTAATGCAAAAAGATCCAAGAAGTTCAGTTTCAAGCAAGTAGTACAAAAAGAGAGAGAAAACAGAGGTGTCTCTAATTGATCTCAGGCTGAACTACAACTGATCTCACAATATGGAGGGAAGGGGTTAGCTTCCTGGTAGAAAGCCAGATGGTGTCTGGGATTTGGTATAAAACACTCAAATAGCATATGGAAGATCTAAAATGAAGCCTGGAATTGTGCAAGCAAAGGAAGCTACTCCAGCCAAATTGGGACCAATGTGGGAGCATCCCAAACATAACAGAGAAGCCAAAGCACTACAAGACTCAAACAGAAAAGCATGAAGAATCTGAGCTATAAGAGCAAGAGTGTGCACAAATACCTCCACATGAACTCACACACGGCAGCAGACAGTGTGAACGAAGACAATCCCTAGTGTTTAGAAGATTTAAGAACAGCAATTCACATTTCTCTGCAAGAGTTTGTGAGCACCTGCAAGTATACGCAGTATGGGCAGAGTGGATGACAGCAGCAATATTAGATCCAGGACCCCTTTGTAAAAGTATACCACATAGCCCCGGGACATAAAGAAACGATAGCTTGAAAGCCAGCCATGAGCACACAAACAATATGATGGCAGCAACAGGGATACCAGTGCTGCAAGAAAGACTGCGCACATCAGGAGGTAGACAACTTAAACTCAGCAAAGAAGTAATTAAAAGAAAAATAAACTTTTCTTCAGCATTAAAGTTGGCTATTTATGGACATCTCCAAGAAATATGTGGTACTTTCTGTACAGTCAAAACTGAAGTCAAGTGCATTCATCACGGGTACTAATAAAAAATTTAATGTCAGTGCTCTCAAAGAGTGAAGAGAGCCTTTGGCCTTAGTCTACATGTGTAAAAAGTTATGTATCTTATTTATGGAAAGCTTATGTTAACTGAAACTGGCTATAAAATACTTACTGCCATCCCCAAAAGGGATCTGATAAGCACCTTTATCTCACCCTCTCCTGAAACCACATAGGCTATTTCTCAACTGTAAATGGTTGATTTACAAACCAAATATAAATCTAAGTCAAATTTTTGCCTACAGATGCATATACTGGAGCCATTGATACAAGCACAGTGGAGAAACGTACTACCCCTTAAACGACACGCATATCCATCTGACATTTACCCCCTCTTTAACCATTTCTGGTCTCAGACAAGGGACCTCATCAGAGAAAAATCAGAGTATTGGCTTAGGTTGCTCTGCCTCTCACTTTCCTGAGATGCCCCATGTGAAGATCCTCCAGTTAGGCTGCAGGGCACTCGTTAGTCCTTTTTCATTAGTGACAACGAGCACAGCTCTGCAATAGCTCATGTGCGAGCGGTTTGCCGCAGGTTTTGCCTAGTCTGCCAGAGACTTTCCACAACAAACTGCTTTTCCCCGGTCTTAGGCTCACACCGTCGACTAAAACAGCAGCAGCAGCAACCAAAAACCAGCCTTGGCAGTTCCCTGGTGGGGAAAATTATATCCTAATACCTGTACCGTGATTAGCTGTACACATATTAATAAAATGGAAACCCTGTCAGTCATAGGAACAGATGGGGTGACCTCTCTATAACATCCCTGCATTTTCTTAAAACTGGTATTTGTCTGTAAGACTGGTACAGGCTAAAGGGGAGAAAAGCTCCTGTTTTATAACGACCACAAGTCCAGTCTTGACTAACTCAGCAACACAGAAAAAACCTCTCCCAAAAGTCTTGCTGACCCATCATAGTAATTTCTCAAGTAGGTGCAGTCATCACATTTTCCCTTCTGCATACACTGAGACATCCCCAGCGTTTTTATTCTCTAGCAACCAAATTATTATCCACTCAGAGCAACCAAATTACTATCCACCCAGAGTGCAGGAGATAATTCATTTTTAATGGATTTTTATTTCAGTTAGATATTTTACTGAAATCACTTATTTTTCCTTTAAAAAATAAAATCCTTTGGCATTAGAGTTTGAAACATAACAGTCAACAATAATTATCTAGTAAAGTAATTCAAACAAAATTTAAAATATCTCACATCCCTCCTTAAAATTGTAATGAAATTAAGGGCACATCTATTTTTAGTACAGAATCAGAAGGGGAAAAAAGTCTTTTATCTTTTGAGGTCTCATCAGTCTGTATAAATACGCTACAATATTATGGACTTCAGTAAGTATCTAAAGGGATATTTCAGTATTTCCCTGGAGCAAACTGTAGCATCAATTTTTGCAAAAAAAAAAAGGTTTCCTTTCCATTTTACAGTGAAAAATATGAAAAAAATTTGTGCATTCTTAATTCAGGTTGGTTGAATGTACCAGCCTTAACTATCTGCAGCCTAAACGGACAAAGTGGATCAAGGACAGTAAGGAAAAGCAAAATAAACTGGTTTCCTGGGGGTACGTGATGGACTCCCTGGTGGTAGCACCAAGGGAAGAGCGCAGGTTCCCTTACACTTTACCCATTTAACGACATTGCTTCCCCAATCCGTGTCAGAGCTATATGTTACTTAACAGCCTGTTCAATTATGAGACAGTGTTAATAAGTAACCTGGGTGTGTTTGCCCTTCACTGAATTATAATCAACAGTTGATTCTACATTTTACATTTGTTTTTCTCTCCCTACATGACAAAGATAAAGATTTCACATTTAGTACGCTTGTATGGATAGTCACACTACTATGTTACTCCTATTACCACAGCGAGGCAACTGTTCCTTTTCTCCTTGACCTGTAAGGCATGACACGGTCTCACGCAGTCTTATTTCATTATTTTAAAAACTTTTTTCAAATAATGTGGTACTGTCAGTCTAATAAGAATTTTGAGATTTCCCTTGGTAAACATGACGACGCGTTGAGGAAGGCTACTGAACTGCTACACCGAGCCCCGGATTGCCTACCTGCAGCTAGGGGACCTGTGCTCCCTCGTGCTTGTGCTCCTTCGCTCACTGTATGCCCTGGTTACCATGGCACATCCCACAATACACGCTTCCACCGCATTCAGCTGACTCATAGCAGTTAGATGACTGCACGTGCCTCGCAGGAAAAGGAGTCCAGCCGAGGAGCCTGGTCCAGGGGAACGAATAGAAAGAGAGGCCCAAGCTGTTAACCAGGTGAGGCAGTGCAACCATGAACAAATATGCATGTGAGGTTTAATGATGGCTAAAACCAGTCTGAAAATGAAACTCTGAACTTCGGTTAAATATACCAGTGTTTTATTTTTGCTTATTTCCTAAGTTGTTATTTTTTCGCTTTTCACTCAGAATAAAAAATATCTATATTGGAATATTAGCATTTCTTACGGGATTGAATTTCGGCTTTACTATCCTTTACTGAGTGTTTCATGCCACACACATTGCCGTGGATCCTGAGCACCTGACTGATCAGACTAGCGCCCTGCATGTTAGTGGTGTACAGCTGATGCGCAGATGGTCACATTTGTTGTAATGGACTCAAATGAACCCCCAGTCGTGAATCCACAAGATAGTACTCACTGAATCCTTGAGATCTAGCTGGTGGCAAAATTCCATTTAAAGTATAGTGGTACGGTGCTTATCCTGGAATTCCTGAGGTAGCTCGGAGGTTTGGGCTGCTTTTATGTTCCAGTGACCATTATGAGCAAATGATTTACTACACAACAGAGGGTTTCTCTACTCAGATTTTATTAATTAATTGCAAAGTGATTATTTGCAATTGCAAAGAGATGAACCAGATCCCCATTAGGTGCACATTGCTAGAGTTCTAAGATATTCATTTATCCTACAAATGTATATTTTATATGTGAACTGCATACCTTTGAAAGACTACTTGTCTGTTACATGGATCAGCATATCACACGCATACATCTAAGGGCAGGATTGTTTTTATATTCTGTTAATTTCATGGAAATCAATATCTTGCCGTCCCTTCAAAAAAATGCTTTCCTAATGGAGTATTATGTATGTAAATAGTGCAGCATCAGGCTCAAATAGTAAGTCAAACTTTCAAACTAGATGAAAGAATGCAAAGTGCAGGTAGATAATAGGGGTTGGGGGTTGGTTTTTTTTTTCCCCCCAATTATTCACCCATACTTACTGTGTCCCTCTCTAGAATTTATGGATCATTATTCTTTGTAGCTCTTTTTTCTTCAGTGTAAGATTGTGGGATGAAGTCCACATTCTGAAATTACACACAAATATGTTAGAAAAATGGAGTGTTTGAAATCAATTCTAATGTTAAATGCAAAGGACATTCTGGGCTCATTAAGTAAAAATATCTCATTTAATGAGCAGGAAAGCACTGGAGCACACTGAACCCTGACACAAAGCAAATTATTTAAGTGATAAATTATATTTTATGGGGAATGTAAAAGTTAATAATACTCAGGGGTAAGGTAATAAATGCAGAGGTGTAACTAACTTCATTGACTGCTTTACTTACAAACATGCCATATGTACCTGGTTACTTGAAATAGTAATAAAAGGAATTGGCAGAAACTCCTGGAACTGAAGATTCACATAGAGACCTTTGTAGCATTCTTTTCCACTAAGCAATCTGTGTTTTATTCTTTTCAAACTCATTATTCTCCCCCCTCTTTCACTTTAGGATATATACCTCCGGTCTTTGCTTTTCACTTTTTGTCAAATATTTGATCTTGCATTCATTAAAACTGAAACCTTCTTATCTACCAGAGAGGCTAATAAAATCAGCGCTCATTTACCTGCGATGATGCCCCACAAGTGACCTGAAACTTTACTTGAAGAGAACCAATCTATGCTGAAGGAAAACTGTGGATCAACTTTTAATCTACTGCCCTTCCAGCGCATGCAAGTTCAGTGGCACTGAACCTCCTAATGTTATTGTCCTCGGAGATCAATGCAACAGACCAGCTCGCTGAGGATACAGCTCACAAGTACGCCTCTGCACGTTAGAATAAGGGTTGTTACCATGAATTTAACTACCTGCGTTAAACCCCTTTCTCTATATTTTAATGGTGTAAGAGAGACAATTAAGGTAGGTATCGAATAGAAATCAACAGAGGAAGAGTATGCTCAACCACAACTATTTCCTGTGATTGTTTCCTTAATCTTAAAATGGAATTTGCATTACCAACATGGTCCTTTTTTTTCAATTTTCTTTTGTACTTACATTTCCAGGTCAACAGCTAGTGCTTTATTCCCACTCACGCATCTGGGAAGTAAATATGAAGCCACTGCACTGGATGTTACCCTGAACTGGTACAGTTTGTACATGGATGGGACAGCCATTCACATAGCATGAGTATCACATTTGTCAGAATCCTTCAGCAGAGTTGTTGCTCAAAAGCAATCAAACAAATGACAAAATGATACAGATTTTATCTGCGGCATCGAAAATTATCTACATATGTGCAATCATTTTCTAGGAACAAGAGTTTACATTCAATCCTGAATTACGTCAACTTAACCTTAGCCTACTTTTTAGTCTGCATCTTTAGGTAGTCTTTTGATGGTGGTCAATAGTCTTATGACACCATCTCAGTGAGCTCGAGCCATCATTTTGAATTTGGAAAGTGAAAATATATAAAATCAGGAAAGTGTTTCTAACCAGGTCTAGGACAAAACAAACCTGTTGGAAAAAAGCCTCATTCAAAAAAAAACAACCTCATCCAAACTCTTGATTTATGGTTGGACTTGATGATCGTCTTTCTACATTATTCTGATTCTAGTAAGCAACAATAAAGATGATATATCAAGATACCATTTTCTAGCAGAAGAGGCACACCTTTGGTAGATAACATAACTAGAAATACAGAGTCTTTGGAGACCTACAATGATTATGCAGCGCTACTTGTAAAATGGCCAGTCTGTATGCCTGAAAAAATAGCAGTAGAAGACTCATCCAGCCAGATTATAAACTTTCAAATAAGTGTTTATCCAACTTATTCTCTCCATCTAAATACACAGATAACTTAGTAATGTTATATCCTTTTTGAATCTGGACTGGAAGATTCAGATTTACCAGGTGTTTTTGAGGTTCCAGGAAGCCTGTGTTTTGAACAGAAGCTGAAATTTTGAACTAATCCAGTGACCCCAGGAGCAGGGATTTTCAAGATAAACTTCGATTATTATAGTCATTGTGAGTTGGAAGTACAAAGAATTTCAGCAGACATATATATCTGCTTGTGTGTGCATATATATGTGTGTGTATATATCTGTATACATCAGAGCCAAAAAATTGTAGATTCATGGCATTAGAACAGTAATAAAAGCAATGTGTTCAACCATTTCAAATATATTTTTAATTTGGATTTAGTGAGAAGTGAATCCAGTGATGGAAAAATAAATATTGAACATAAATATGCGTATGCTTTAAGCATTATTTTAGATTTTTTTACTGATAGATTTAGTAGGTTAAACTAAAAATGCCTGGCATCACAATCCAGTGCTCCAGGACATTAGCTATAGTGAGTAAATAAGACACGTACAGTACATAAGACTTGTATTACAGCTCAAGATGAGGTCACTAGTGAAGGTCAGACTACTGAAATAGGCAAATATGTCAATTCTTGTATTCCTGTCAATATGAAGATACAAAAATGTACAAAGGGGCCACTAACCAGAGCCCTCTGAAATCTTATAGTAAGAGCCTTTTCACTGGTTTAATTGTCTTCCTCATTATTTTAAACCATTTTTATGGTCAATAGTCTTTGTACCTGGGAATAACTTATTATCTACCAGTGCTTGTGTTCTCTGTGCTTTTGTGTTTCAAACCCCCAGGCTATCATGTGCCTGATAAAGAGGATATAAAAAAAATTATAGAAGAAATTCATCCCTGAAAAAGCAAGGTGTGCCTGTTATTTACTTAGCAAATATTTTAGGTTTTTCCAAAGACCTTTTTAGATCCAGAGATGGTTTCTCTCAGGTGTTCAAAGAAAAAAATTTTCCTTGACAAAAATGTACCTTTTGCCTGCAACAACTTCTTTAGATGGGAAATAGTTGAAATTTTAGGTAGTTAAGGCATAAAAAAAAATCCTCACACTGATTTGTATTATAACTATCTTTTGATTTGCATCTATCCAGAAGATAGATACAATATTCTGATTCAGAACTGTCTCCCTAGTATCTTGCATGAGCAGCAAGTACATTTAAAAAGAGACAAAGAGTAATTCCCCTCTTCAAAGCATGACTGTGCTGCCTATAGAAATATTCTTGTGACATCCCTAGACTAGATTCTGTTAGGAGATAGATGAATGTTAAGTCTTCCTTACAAAGTAGATAATAGAGAAGTTTTCTTTGAAATGTCTTTAAAAAAAAAAAGAAACATTGCACTTCTTTTTGGAGAACTTCAAAATGGTGCAGGGAGTAAGAGGCTACATAAAGCTGGGAAGCTGAGGGACAGAAGGGCTCAGCGTGTTCTCCACTGAACTTCCCCATGAACTTACAGCACACTTGATAACAAAAAACATGTAGTCTGCGTCTTTCTAACCAGTAGATGCTGCTATCTCTACTTCTTCTCCAAATATTGCATTTATGTTTTCAGTTATATGTAGGATAACTAATGTACTGGTGCCAGTCAGATGCTTTATATCACCAAACCCCCACAAGCAAATTTGTTTTACACAGCAGTTGAATGAAAAACATCCTGTAGAGAGTGCAAACGCAAGGGAATGAAAGCAGAAAACAGCACTAGCAACATGATTTAAATTAATTAAGTGAAGTGAACATTAATACCTCCAAGACATTGCATTATTGCTTCATACATTTAGTGGGAAAAGCTGTAATTTACACGTACGATATTTTTAACATCATCTATTAATTAGATATATATGGTTACTCTGTTTAATTGTTACTGTAAACAAAAGACTCATTTGAAAACATATGCTGCAATAATTAAAATGCTATTATGCTGACAGTGCCTTTCTTTGAGGAACTTGTAACGTCTGTATTGACTGTGATAAGCATTGATTATCTGGAGTGATATAAATATTTGGGGAGCTAATAACAATCAGGTAGGATTTCAGTGCATGCTATAGACAGCAGAGATAAATCACAGGAAACCTAGATCAAAGTTGGTTTGTGAATAAGTTTGTTTTTGTACTTAATGACTCAATATAAAACACACACACAGAAAACTCTTCAGAGATTTAAAGCACACGGAAATGCCATAAAGAAACATCCCATCCTGTGCAGCATTTCTGTACATCTGTAGAATCTCCCTGTGCAGCGAGTAGGATGTCAGCACACAAAGAGGGGAATAAATTGAATCCATCAAGTACTTACCGTGCATATTTACCAACATTAGATGTTTCTTTGAATTATTAAAACTTTTTTTAAAGCAGAAAAGTATGTAACTCTCATCCCTTCCCCTCGAGGAGGTTAACCTAGCGATGCAATAGGTAACTGCAATTTAGTTCCCATTCAGACTAGGACAGCTGCATCTTGGATTTCTGGAGGCGATGCAGGCTTGAGAGAGTCCTGCTAAAAGAGGCAAGATGGCCTTGGAAAGCAGGATCTGCTCTGTATGTTCATTAACGAGGATTTTTATTGCTACTGCTTCCTTCTTTGCACACAAGACAAAAGCTTATTCCTGCCAGTAAGTGAAACAGAGCACCAGGAACGGTCTGGGGAGACACACAGCAACACGTGCTGACGCTGGGGAGCGAGGGCTGAGATCCAGTGACTGACCCTGACTGCCAGTGCTCCGTGTTGCTCCTATTGAAGCCAGTGCTGGCAACAGAGCTGGAGCCTGGCGCATTAGTGGGATTCTGGCTCCAGTGATAAAATGGGAGCTTTTTGCTGACAATTATGGGACCAAGTTTTTGCCCTGAATGACTGAATCCAAACATATGCCTGATTTCAAGTGACTGAGAAGCCCTATTGACTACCCATCCCCATAGGACTTCCCACATACTTGTGATCAGGAAAGAAGCCCAGTTTATGTAAACCTTTGCCCATGAGTCAGGGTTGAGTAAACAAAGACTTTTCCATATTTTCTGCAAGCATTCCACTGTTAATACACAGCATGCAACATTTGTTTCTTATTAAGTTGTATTTTCATTTCTTTGCTCTTGTAATTTAGGTCTTTCTAACACTATTTCTTTTTTTTAAACATTGCATTAACTTGCCTTCCTATAACCTCTGTACAGCTTTCTCTGTGATTGTTGTAATGATTTGTACTATTCCAAAGCACAGGGATTAATTGCGTCTCTAGTTATTATCTTGTCCTTGTTTCTTTCAGACTAGTGGCCTCTGAATTTTTTTCAAAACAGCTAGGAGGCTAAAAAGACATCATCTTCACAGTAGCATAAAGTAATGTTCTGTAGACACAACAATGGCTGTTTATTGCACCTTGCATAAACTACTTTAATTACCTTCAGATTACTAGTGTTATTCAAACACATTCATTTACAGCTGAGAGGGTCCATGGACATTTACTGAAACTCTTTACAACACATACAGTTTGTCCTAGGTTGCAGCAAAGTGTATTATAGTCTTTGTCTATTCAAAAATAGATTGATTTATACAAAGGAAGCTTCAGATATTAATATAGTTTTTATTATCTTAATATTACAATGGCTTTTGTTATTCTAAATTAAATAAACTTATAGCAACGTAACTGAACGGAGCATTGTAACTTAGTGGTGCAATAGCAGCATCACCGTAAACATATTGCTACATCTAAATCGGGGGGGTAGTGCATTTTTGCTCAAAATATATGAAAATCTATACAGTTATATATACCGTGTTGGCCACACAGTCTAGTTTGCTTGAAAGCTGAAAGGATTCATGTTATTTTCTGCAGGCCTACTAGCTACAGTGGGGCTATGGCAGCACGGTAGGACACGTTACGTGGGAGGACAGGAAGCCTAGGAACATATCTTAAATGGCTGGTTTCTCCCCCCAGCCCCATGTGTCTCAAGTGCTTCTGCAACAATAATGTTAATAGACTTGCATAGGGCACAAGGCAAACTGAAGAGATAAGGAAGACATTTTTTACGCTGAGGGTGGTGGAGCACTGGCACAGGTTTCCCAGAGAGGTGGTGGATGCCCCATCCCTGGAAACATTCCAGGTCAGGTTGGACGGGGCTCTGAGCAACCTGATCTAGTTGAAGATGTCCCTGCCCGCGGCAGGGGGGTTGGGCTAGGTGACCTTGAGAGGTCCCTTCCAACCCCGACCATTCTGTGATTATCTGTTGCAGAGTACCACACAGAGGTACAGCTGAGTTGGGGCCTTACTGGCGGTGATGCTGGGAGGGGTGGAAAGGGTCCTGGTGAGTCCTGTCTCTTTGGTCACTTAAAAGACACCAACTGAGAAGGCAGAAAGCAGTAGTAAAACATGGAAAGCTGATACGTCCTCTCTGATTTTTTGTGTACTTCACAACAGTAAAGTGAAGTAAAACGGATTTCTGTAATGATAGTACTGCAGTTAATGACTATACCCTCTCTAAGTTAGTTTCTTGGCACATTGTATTTTGCAAGAGGCTTGTATTTATTGTTCCATTATCATAAATAGTGCAGGTTTGGTTAATTCTACATTTCAATTATGATAATCGTATATTAAATATATAAATGTTGCCACGTCTCATACAGCTTCGCACTACAAAACAAGGTAGTTCTCACTCTTAAGATTCTACATCCATTTAATAAATCTTCTCAACAATGTGGAAAATATTTCCATTTGCATGTTATGGGGAGGTGAAAATTCACATTTAGGTAGATATTTGCCTTTCATTTCTGTCTCATACAGTTACAGAGTGCACTGAAAGCTTCACAGGTTTTTCAGTGTGCTGGAGTAACTCCTGTGTGTTACTGTTATGTTAATGATTGCTGTAGTTTGAGACACTGCTTTTGTAAGTACCAAAGATGTCTGAATGCATTTGTTTCTAAACAAGAGAGAGTCTGTGACAAACACATACTGAATAGCAAAAGGAGGCAGAGGGGCTAGGGGACTGGAAATTAAAAAAAAAAAAGGAAAGAAACAAAACGTAGCACAGCAGCCTATCTGAACGACCTTGATACAGACTCTACTATTTAACTGTATATAAGGCTTCAGCTATTCATTCTGTTTTACTTCCTTTGGGTGATGCTACCTCTATTAAAGAAAGAAAGAAATTTGGGCAGAAATAATTAGATTTTGTCTGAAAGACAAAAAAAATGAGTGACTTAACAGTGGCATTATAAAGTCTCATGCGTCTCCTCTGCAAAAGAAAGAATTTGTACACAACTATAAATTTTTTATGTTTCTATCAAACATTGATAATAAAGGTTTTAATATTTATAGTTACCCTTGGCCAAACTCTGAGAGTTCCCTCTCCAGTAGGGTACGCTCACAGAGGTGCACATTGCCTTTGGGTACCACTGATTGGGACAGTAAGCACGTGATGGGTTTCCCTTTGGAATACAGCACTGATACCCAGCTCTTCTTAATCTTCTTAATATTCAATTTTACGCATTCCTCTGTAATCAGCTTTATCCTGAATTCTAATGAGTTCTGTTTCTACACTGGGAGCTGTGTCTTTTAACAATCAATGTTATTAAAATGACCCTTGATAGCACATGATTCCACAGTGGGGATTTTCAAAGCTATGTACAAAAATGCAGTTCATTACCACTTTAATATGGAAGTTGAAAATCAGACCTGCTCTCTGCCTTGTTCAAAGCAATTTCTCTAGCTTTGAACAGCTGCTCGGCACACCATAGTGAGTACTGCAAGATTTTGGCTCTCTCTCCACGGTGGCCCAAGAACTCAGAGCAAAAGAGGAAATGTGGTGCTGGAGACTGGATAGCTGGTAGATTTACGGTCACTGGTCTGAACGCAGCCCAGGAAGAGACTGATTAAAGGGCTCCGAGATGCAAGGCGCTCTGTATTGGTTAGAATTTTTATGGCATTGTTATAATTTCATGGGAGTTATTTAATGATCTTTTAACTAGTTTTACTGCTTACTGTATATAAGAACCACCAAACTGCTGGCGTAGATAGAATATGTTAGGAAATGCGTTTCGTCTCAGTTGCCCTTATATCAAACAAGCGAATCTCTCAAGTTTCTGTCATACAGCAAATATGCCCAATACAATAGCAAGGAGATTATACATCACCTTGTCGCAAGCGTATGAACTGAGCGCTACTTTCCAGATGGAGCCAGGCCGGGACTCAGGGAAGGCACCAGCTTGCAGTGCCAGCATTGCATGTGTCCCACTGAACAAAATTGCAACACGCAGATCTACAATTCACCTGCTTCTTACTAAGGAAGGGAAAACATGTTGTTTTAAGGGGTGGGAGTTTTAGAGCTGAAATCAAGATACAAAAAATTGTGCTTTGAGATAGGGAGAGGGAATAAACAAAAATGAAACAGTGCATGAGGGAAGTTTTCGTATAGTCTGTCAAAGTACATCACAGAAGAAATCTGCTTTTTTTTTGTTGGTGATTTTTTTTTTTTTTTTTAAAGTAATGGTGAAGATTAGCAGCTGCTGTGCAGGTAACTATTAGTTGGAAGCCCGCTACCAATAAAAAGACTGTTCAGAGCAAGCAGAAAGGGTACTTCACAATATAAAATGGAGTAGGGTAAATATAGACCTCTGAAAATCAAATAAGGAAACCTTGAAACTCCTTACCCACCCTGCAGTTTCAGCTCTAATTTGTTCCGTCCTGAAGCAGAGTTCAAATATTTAAAAAGCATAATATAAAACAGAAATCCCAGGCATCCCATATTCAACAGCAGTTTCCTTTTCTCCTAAATGTCATGAAAGGAAAGCCTAAGAAATCAAAAGATTGTTTCAAAAAACAAAGGAAAAGAATGCTCGTACCAGAAGAACATGGTGCCTGCTCAGTGCGAAAAACATTTCCCCTTTGACTTATTTCCATTACTGAGAGTAAATAACCAAATTAATCCCAATGGTAGATTTAAAGTAAGCAAGGCAAAAAAGGCAACACTTCACTTGAAAAGAGGACATATATCAAAATAATAAACAGAACTAAACAATTCCTAAGTGGAATCTGTGAGCTTGCAGTAGCATTTAGGTAGAAAGACATTTATCTGGGTGACAGTAGGAAAATCCTTAACATGGAATTGTATCACAAAGGCATGCTTTGAAAGAAAAATGAGCTCTACAAGTAAAACTTCCAGCACGAAGTAGTAAAAGAAGTTTGCCCACGTAATTTAATTATACTCCTCATTTTCTGCCTATGCATTTGGACACTGCTAGCAATGACATGATCTTTTTTTTTCCCCCCCCCTTTGTCTCACTCAGTGACCAGGCAGGACACTGTTCTGGAGGTGGACAAGGTTTCTGTGGCAGAGGAGAGTACCGTTATCACCAAGACCCCCATCTCATTATGTCAGAAAACAAGAGATGAAAAGACATGGAACAACAGGAGGCAAAAGGATGATGTCATGCTTAAAGTAATTTGATGGTGTCACAATGTCCTAAGGTAACATAATGATGTCATAGATCAATGTCATTGTATTCTACCCCACCTCTTAAGCAGGTTGCCACTCTAACTAGCCAGCTCATTTAACCAAACACACAGGTTAGATGGGCATGTGTTCCCACCTTTGCCTATGCCTGTTTCTGAATGCTCAGCCTATGATCCAGGCTCTGGTTTGAAGAAAACCAGGGTCTGCACTCCCAGGTGCGGGCTAGAAGTGGTCTGGACATAAACAGGGAGATGTGGGGCTAACCAGCCCAGGACTGCGGCAGCCTGAGCTTCTCAGCTTCTCCCAGCCCCTGTGCTGATGACCGAAGCTGGAGAAATTTTTAGGACATTTGTCTTTCAGCAGATGTTCAGCATGTCACAGAACGGAGCTCTTGGTCTTGTCACTTAATGGGCTGCATCCTAAAAGATAGGTCTGAGGTCAGGTCCTGAAGAATGAGGAGGGCCTGTAAGCCATTTTAAAGTTAAATTCACTGTAGTGGCTTAGCAATCCGTAAAACAAGTCTGGAAGACACTAGTAGTTTTCCATAACACTCAAACCAGTATAACTTCATGGACTTAAAACTCCTTTGTGCCAGCGTAACAGGTTTGAACCCAACTCTGTGTCCTTGTCTGAACTAAACTGACATTTCTCAGTCACTCAGCTCTTCACCTAAGAATATCTGTAGTTTAAGAACTCCCTAGCAACTTTTTCTCTAATTATAGTTTTACCTAAACAGGGATGAGTTTTCCTTCAGATACATGTTCTAGAAAAAACATGGCAATTAAGCTAAAACGTCATTGTTGAAGAAAACCTGACTTCAGTGATTGTTTGGAGCTCTCTGTAGAAAAAGAGCATTGCTCAGTCTAAAAGACAGTATTCTCACATTTCTGTAGGTTCACCTGGAATAATCCCTCATTATTCCTTTTGCGATCCCTCTCTGAAAAGGAAAAAGTGACTGGCAAGTGGCTTAAATACTAGGATGCTTACCAGTCCAGTACTTCATTACTCAAATTCAAGCTTCAATATATCCTCTCGACATTAACTTCCTAGTTGAAGAAATGGATATCATTTTTAATGTTCAGGAAATTATAAAGAGGGGAGTATTTACTGCCACTTCAGATGACTGCAGCATGGTTGAATTACAGCCAATATAAAAATTGAAAGATTCCTGTCATTCTCTCATTGATCAGTATTGAAATCCATAGAAACAAGAAAGAGTGTGGACATCAGCATTTATTACACTATAAAAACAGTTTATTTTACTTTCTAGACAACTGTAAAATAATAATGGTTTGTTCATTTGTTTATTCTTAGGGAAAAAATCAGGGCACAGGAGATTGTGCTATAGTAGTGGCTACTTAAGAAATATATTCAATAATCAGTAATGACTTGTGAAGTGAAAAAACCCTGAGTGAACTTCACACATCTGTAAAGCTGTAAGAGAGAACTGGTCATATATATTGATTGTCCTTTTTAAAAATCTAACCTGGTTTATGCAGTTTAATCTAGGAAGTATACGGAAAATAATTAAAAAAAGAAAAAATTCTCTCCTTGGCAGTCTGGATGCAAAAACCATGAAATCAAGCAGTTAACATTGATGAAATTATCTATTTTGTGTAAAGAATAACGTAAAGATCATGAAAAAAAAAATCTAAATTTCATCTAAGATTACTTAAAGGTTTACTTGAGGCCATATTGTATTTCTTGTTTTCCTGATTAACAAATCATCACTGCACAAAGCAACACAGGTGGTCAGTCCCCTTGGGCTCACATCAAAGGGGCCACCATGAAGCTTTAGATGTTATTCAAAAGCAATCTGAAACTTGTCTCTCACTGTTTGTCCCATCTATTGTACTCCACAGGGTCATCTTTAAAGGACTGTCTAGTTTGCAAAAAAAATCTTTTACAAAAGATGCTTTTAAAAACTGTTTCATAACTGTTGACTGTTTTATGAATGCTCTATTTTCAGAATACTCACATCATAAATTATGCCATTCTAAAACTCTATTTTTACATGAAGCAATGTTTGCTGTCCTTAGACACAAGAAGAAATGGGGCCTTGCTAAATGATAGCTTTCTGTCTACAACCATCTCTAACAGATATCAACCATTGTGTCTATGGGAAATTTTAAAAAAAAGCAGAAAAACAATAAAAAGAAAAAAATTTGGATTTTGGAACAGCCCACCCTTCTCATAGCTTTTACAAGAAATTCCAGAATATATTATCATAAAATAGAAAAAAAAAATCAAATCAGTTGTTGTATTCTTTGGATCAGGGAAATTTTGTTTAACTTATTTCGGAGTTTTATTCTGGAACTTCAAAATACGTCAGGGTTTTTCAAAGAGGTGTTCTCAGAAACACTGCACATGAAATAATGTTTCAGTGTACATCCTACATGCATGGAGGTTTTTTCTGTGTGGTGGTTTTTTTATTTATGTTAGCACTTTGAAGACTCTACCAACATTGTGCCTTAGTATATGCGAGTTGCTTGAAAAGATCAAAGTCTTATTAAGTCCCCAGTTATTCCATCAATACCAACAGGATGTTTATAAACCATGATTCATGTTGGGTATACCAAGAAGAGAACACAGACTCACAGTTCTCAGTAATAAACAAAGCCAACAACACTTTTAATCAGTTTTCCATAGCTGAAAGAGTTATGGGCGAGCTGTCATAGGAAGGAAAACCCAACAGGGCTTCCCACTTTTAATAGACAGGCAGGAAGCTGACTGCAGAACGCTTTCTGGGTTTCTAACTTTATTCTACGTGCAATAAAATGATCCGATAAACTCTCCAGAGAGAATTTACTGAAACCCATAATTATTCATACAGAGTTGAGGAATTTTTTCAGCAAATAATGCATTCATCAAATGTGGTTTTCCGCAAAAAACTATTCAGTTATTTCCAAAGTTACAAACAGTTTCATCTCAAAATAACTGAGGGCTAAAATAATAAAACTGAAAAGGCAGCAGTCCCTGCCTGGCCAGTAGGACCCCAGAGGTGAGGGCACTTCTCCACAGAAAACAGAGCCGGTTTGCATTCCTCTTCTGCTCAAGGGGCCCTCGATCCACGTCTCCCATCTACTCAGAATGTACTCGAGACAGTAAGCTAAAGGAAAGCCTCACTGTCTCTTGAAAGACACAAAACATTGAAATATTCACTAAAACAAAGAGATATGGTTTAGTGGTCCTACAGTTCATGTTATCTCTTGGGAAGTAAACTCCAACTGAGCTGAGACATTTTAGATAAGGGGAGAATTTGGCCACTGGTTTTAATTTCCTGATGACATGCTAACGTTACAAATTGTAGAGTTTAAGACTGATGGTTAAAAGCCAGTGCAAGGCAGCCCAACACACATCCTTTCATTTTCAGGTCACTTAAGCTTGCTGGGTTTTTTTCCCGTGGGTTTTCTTTGTTGGGGGGTTTTTTAGGAGAATGTTTGGTGAGGGAAAATGGAACAGGAAATAAATGAAAAAAACCTTTTCATTATGAAATATCAAAATGAAATTTGCCAGTTTCCAAACTTGTTTCTCAGGAACAGGGGATGGGAGAAGGTCTGCAACTCTGGAAGAGGGGCACTGCAACACTAGTCCAAAGTCTACTAATGAAGTTACCAATTTCTGACAAAATTCTGCACCGTGTAAGCATAAACAGCTTACAAACATACTTTTTCCTGTAGCTTTAAAAATGGACATCTAAGTTACACAGTGGATGCAGCACACTCCTGCAGAAACACCTCATGTATAAATGTGAACTGCGGCTTCTGACTCCCAAACGAATATTACATCACTCCTACACTGCAAAATACAATAAATATATAAGTAGCATTGCAGAAAATTTATGTAGTTTCTATTACTGAGTTTGTGTTTTGTAGTCAAAAGCTATTTCATAATGCACATTGTAAGATTTTATAATTTCAGTACTTCTGAAATCTTATTTGGTCACGGAGCTTCCTCTTTATAAAGTCCATCTGCTTCCATTGAAATCAATAGAGATTTTTTGAGGTACGGCCATTAGGGAAGTGACCATCCCTAATCAGAAAATGACTAATTTAAGAATCATATTAGAATCAAGGGTAAGTCTTAGTAAAAACAGGTAGTGGAGCAATAGCCTGAAACAATTTTACTCAACCAAAAGTCTGTGTGTGGTCAATGCTTACAAATGAAACAGCAGAGAAGTGTGTCCTTACATTTACTGTGTTGCCTGGAGCACTTAAATTGACCTCTTAGGAGGGTAAACATTGTGTCTATCCAGTTGACTATGTAGTCAATACCAACTGGAGCAAAGGGTTTCTTTCTAACCTAGGAAAGTAACCCCTCAGTGAGACTAATTAATTTCTCTGAAACATGCGGGATATTGATCCAAGATTTAAAACACTGTTGATGTACAGGAGTCAGCTACACATGAATGAGAACCATCTTTGAGGGAACTTTAAAGAAATGGGGTAAATAGTATTTTACAGTCTGACTTTCACCGTTATGCAGCAGACAGTTCAACTAAGAAGTGGAGAACCTGAGATTTTTTTTCCAAACACTGTCAACTTTGTGATTGCTCAGAAAACCCCATGATTTTCTACAAACCTTGATCAAACAGATTTTTGAGACATTCACTGAAGATTTCTTGATATAGTTAGCAAACATAAAAGCTTCTGAACTCTCTTGTTTCTCACCCTGACAAGCATAGTTTACCAGTGTTAAGTGCAGAAGTTTGGTTTGCCTGATAACCTAGAGGTATGATGCCTCTACGCTGAACGAATATGCTTAAAGCATGAATGTATGATAGTTCCAACAGCCAATGTCTTCTTTGCTAGGAAAGTCTTTCCGAACACTCTTGAGTTATATTCTGCCCTTAGACACACATGCAACAACCATCTGTTTAAATCACTAGCAATAAAACATTTCTTGCCACATCAAAAAGTACGTATCCATGTTGTTAAGACACAGAATTCAGCTTTTTCCAGAGGATGTGATTAATCATGGGAGCAAACTACTCAAGGAAGAGACTGTGAAGCATCTGCAAACACACTGATGTCTCTCCAGGTCAGTGCAGCTGCTGAGTTTAGAGTAGGGTTTAGGATGGGGTTCAGCCCCAGGGCCTGAAGAACAGGGAGGTCAGGCTGGGCCAGCCCAGCACCCCTTTGGGCTTTAAGCTCAGTGGATCTGTGCATCACCCTCAGCTCCCTGGCCTGGGGCAGAACTAGGTCCTCATCCAACACAGACGTTGCAGCTGCTCTAGGAGTCTTCATTATTTGAGGTAATCAGAAGCTGCAGCGCAGTTTTGCGGTTGCTGACATTGGTAATACTTCGCAGTGGGTATGAGATGGTATATACCTCTAAGAACATGACAGTCCGCTTCTTTTCAAGCTATAAAACATCTAAAACAGAATTAATTTTGAGAATATGGTTAAGGAAGCCCTTTTGTCAAATGCAGCCTGAATGCATTTTTATGTGTGTTGGAATTTCCTGTTAAATTATAGGGGGTTTTAACGGAAATGCTGACAGAACCTTAACCATTGCAGTGTGAACAAATGAATAACAATATACATATCCTTCTTGCTAATAAAGTTTTATAGCCTTGAAATTTAGTGTAGAATTAGTCTATCGATTCTAGGGAGAATTTTTGAAAGAAAGGCTTCATGGTGCTTTCCTCATTCCGTGATGCGAAAAACAAATAGTTCCAGGGTTTTATTAGTAGGCTTTTAGAGATACCTTTAGATTCTTTTTTTCCCTAGTATTTTTTGTGTTCTTTCTGTTTATGACAGTATTAAAGACATAAGCACAATTTCAAGAGGATGTAATGTCTTCTTCTGACTTGAGAAGGAACAAAATATCCAATTTTTTATTCATTTAACTAGAATCATTGCTTACATCTCAAGTTCATCTTTTTCTTTGATTTTACACTACATTTCCCAAAAGGCTTCCCCATTAATATTAACAGATTTATGAATCTCATTATTCTGATTTATGTCTTTTCAATATATGTAAGGCTATGTCAATATTAAGTTATTTGTCCCTTGTGAGCACCTTCTACAGAGTTTGGATTAGAAATATTTTTAAACATATCGTACTGAGAAGGACCACTTTGGGCTCAGAGGTAATATACTTATATAACTAAACTGCTTCTCCAATTGTTTAGTTTAATTACTGAATCTGCTTTAAAAAACAACACCACAACATTCTTCAGCAATGGGCCAAGTCACTTTTAAGATAATTAAACCATTATGATAGAACATCATAACAATTTTCTTTAAGGAAATACGTGACGCTGTAAAGACACCACACTACAGGACATACTGTGTACATGTTCCCCTGTAGACTTTGAAGCCGCTCTACAGCTTTCGGAAGGCCACGGTGGCCTTGGCTGGCCCCTTACACTGTGCTGGTTAGCTCAACTCCACAGGCGCACACAGCTATCCTGCTGCCAGTTTAATTCCGGTCCTGAAGAAGTGAAAGCAACCTCCATGGGATGAAGGAGACGGCTCCACTACTGCCAGGAGTGGGTTAGGAGCTGTAGTCCGTAAGGGCACTTGCCATAACCCCATTGCTTGCATCTGAAAGCACTAAACCTGCAGCATAATGCTCCCCTCTCTGTATGCAGGCATGAGAATGCAATTTTTTAATTTTGTTTTTTTAAATGGGGCTCATTCTCATCATGAATTTCAGATACACATTCCAGTAGAGCAAGCTAGAACTTGGCCTATCTCTATCAATATTGTTCGTCGCTTGTTTACATATAACAAGTGTTGCATATTGATGTATTATTGATTTTCATATAGTCATATTGTAAAGTTAACATGAATTTCCAGACAGACTTTCTTAAATGCGTCCTAATGACTAGGCTACACAAAGAAACAAGGAAACAAAAAAGCTTATTTCTCAAGCAAAGGATCCATGGTATGTGAACAGAACAGTTTCTTTTTCTTTGCAGATGATCTGCATAACACTGGAATCGATTGCTTTGCTAATTACTGTGCTTGCCTCTCTTCTATTACTGTGTCAATAACAAAGATAGAGTTGGTGTTGAAGCTTTTCAATATAATTGACATTTTTATTAAAATCTGGTTGTACAATATTCCTCTTGCAAACCTTTTATGTACGTACTGAAAATGGTCAGAAAATACATTGAAAGTAACTCATATGTACAATGGCAATCAATGCTTGGGAAAGAACATCCCTCCATGGACACACACTAGTGAGTCTACCAGAAAGTGATTAATGCAAATTGCTTATTAAAGCAATGCACAGACATCATTTCATCTCTTGTTAGGCGAGTTGCAGCTTTGTACTTCTGCTTTCCACCCTGACCTCCCACTGACTGGCCTCTCCAATTCCCAGGGATTACTCCTGTTGACTTTTTTTTAATAAAAAACCCAAACATAGCAAAGGGAATTTCTTCCAGGAGTACCTGTTTGTTCTTGGATGTTGAAACAAAGACAGTACCAAGACTTGTCCCAGTGGTGATTTTTCCTAACCTTTTTGTTTAGTTTTTTTTGATACAAAAGATGAATTCACTCCATCACCATACACCAGACCTACAGATCCTCATCACATAAGAGAACTGTCTTCTGCTGTCTAGTCTCCAAACATGTCAAGAGAAAATAGTTCCTTTGCCTGCAAATGTCCACTTCACATTTGTTCTGATAAACTTAATGACATTTCTAAAACTAATTGTAAAAGAAAATTATGACAATTCATGAGTTATAAATTCCATATTGCTATTAAGCAGAGCTAGAAAAGACCTTACCCATTTCATGAATGACAGAATTTATTTTTTAAGAGTATAAATATCTCTTATTAGAATTAAAAAAAAACACTACAGCATCACTCAGGAAAAGTACCTGCTAATTTTTGAAAGTTCAAATAGAAACCAATTGCATCAGGAAGTTTCTAGGGAAGATCGCAAGCAAAGCTTTTAACTCCATGAAACCTGGATTTCCATTGCTTTAAGAGAACTGAGGGTGTGCTAGTCTGTGTTGGCTTTCCTCCTCTCTTTCTAGGCTGCACGTCTCTAAGATAGAGATCAACAGAGCACAGAGCTCCCTTTTTAAAATAAATTTACCGAGTCCTAATCCAATATATATTCTCTGTACATTCTAATAATCAATAAAGGCTTGAGAATATATTTTTCATATACATTATTCTAAATGCACTGTTTCTATACTTGGAAGCAATAAGCATTGAGCTCATTTAAGAGGAAGTATCTTTTTCACAATAAAAAACTTTATTGTGAAATAACTTAGCCTCAACTAGCATTTCCTATCATTCTGTGGTAATGGTGACACACATTTGCTTTATTAAAAGGAAATACATCAAGCAACACAGCAAGGTCTACCAAAAGAATCAGTTGTGCTGCAATGTGTACATACCCCGTGTTAGTAAAAGTAGGCCTTGAGTCCAGAAATCTTAATCCGGACTGTAAACAGCAGTACACGTTACAATGCACACGGATAAAATAAGCGATACCGATCATAACACATCTGCCACTGCTCTGTGTTTGACAGCTATTGGCTGCGGGGCCCAAGCTTTCAAATGACCCGTGGGCACAGATCCTGGGACATCAGAGGTGTTTGGCTCTGGGGGGACTAGTTGGAATGAAGGAATAAAGTATAGGTTAGCACTGCCTTTTCTTGTTTTTCTTCTTAAATTGTGTGGGCTATAATCCAACTTCTAATTTGCATCCTGTCTTGTCAAGAAACATCATCTGTCTAGAGGGATCCTTCCATCATCTCTCAGGGCAAAACCAGTCTCACCCTTTGCTGTGAAAGCTCCTACTGGGTAGAACTTGCTCACCCCTCCTGAATTTAACTCCTCTCCTTTCTCATGATATTAGAAAATTACTCACGTTACTTACAAGAATGATCCCTGCCAGCCTCTTTATAACCATCCTTTTCTTCACTGCTTATATTTTTAATGCACAGTTTCCGAGACATTAAAGCTAGAGGAAAAGTATGATGAACACCCAGCCTGCCTTTCCACACACACAGCCCTTAAGATAACATCCAGCAACTCCCACGCCTTGCTGAACTACAGCAACCATTCTCTTTCTGTGTTAATGTAAAGGTTTTCTAAAGATCCAATGGGGAAAAAAAATTCCTCTGTGTATTAATTTTATTGTATTATTGTCAAATTGAAAGTGGCACTTTATAAATAAAGATATTGTTATTATTTACTGTTATTTCTGTGGCAAGCTGAAATCAATTTAGTCCACTAAATTGCGGAGATTTCTCTCAGAATGAGCAGAACTATAGCCTGGTGCCCAGAATTAGTTGAAGCATTGCTCCTGAGGGCAAGGTGGGAGTCTCTGCTACTGAGACCTTAGTGCAGAGTGGGGGGAGCAGCAAATGCATGACTCCTCACCTCTGCAGCACATCGGGGAGTTAGAGGAAAAGGAGAAGCTCTGAGACTGAGCTCTGACAGAGCCGAGCCTGTGCACGGGCTACCACCAGGCAGAGAAAAGAAGTGGCAGCAGTAGTTTGAGCTTCCTGAGGCAAAGCTGCTCCCTAGACATCCTCTGGCAGTGCCCAGGTTTTATTGCAGTCTGCAGTGCAAGAGAAAGCAAGCAGAGGAACCCCAGCCCCGTAAAACACTATACTGCAGACCGCTGCATTTCTTCACCTGAAATGCATTTCATTCAGTTGCTCTGCTTTGTGCTCCTGGCCCCAGCCAAGGACACGGCCACACTAAAGGAGAAAGGCAGTGCAGAGCCAGCCCTCGTGAGCTGCATAAAGCTGCTTTCCTGCACCAGCCTGACACTGCCAAAGCCCACCCTGGGCTATGGGAGGGAAGGTAAAAGCCAAGAAGCACGGCCAGAGGCCTGGGAGAGGGCTGAGAGAGGCACTCGCAGCAAGAGCCCAGCCAAGGACAGAGCCCAGCAGCCCCGTAAGCACAGATCGTGCCCTGCACCTCCAGCGCTGCTGCAACAAGGGAGAAGCCAGTCATGCCAGTGAGCCAAAACCAGAATGCTGATGGCTGTAGGAAAAATAAATAAAATAAAAAGGCAGTAACCACACAGGAAGCATAGACTTCCAAAGTCCACCTGATCTGTGGAAAACTCGTGATATCTAAAAGAACTTGTCAGATTCCTTCAGAAAGTTAGTGGTGGTTGAAATTCTGCTTTCAGGCAACATAGAAAGTTGTCCTACACAGTTTAAAACAGTGCTCTGGATAAGCATCAAACTCTGCCTTGAATAATCTCTCATCAAAAGCTTCAGTTCAACTGCAAGCTGGAAAGATCTAGTCACTGAGACTCAGCTAGTCTTAACCTAGTCGTTATCTGAACATGGACATTTCCATTGGAAGAAAAGATTTTTTTTTTTAGGCACACTGCTGCTCCAGAAATGTAAGACTGAATTTTATGTTACATAGGCTGAACCCAGGCTACAAAAAGAAGAGGTATGTTTAGTTATATATGTGATCTCTGAAGAATAATCATTAAAAGCCAAACTGGCTGCGTGGTCATCTCTTGCATCTGTAGTTTTATCAGTCATTTTTCATCTTCTTTCCAAAACATTAATTGGATTATTTGTACGTGGAAGTGGTGGCATGGGATACCAACAAATGGAAACTATTTTGGAGAAAGAGAGAAATGTTTTGGAATTCTATGAAGACAGACGGCTAACATCCAGATTCACTTCAGCAACACAAGAATCAGGCATTTCATCCAAGGTATCAGCCAAACTCTTTCAAAAGCTGCTAGAGAGACAGAAATCCTGTGTCTCGGTGATTCATCCCACCTATCTTACAGTAATTCAGTCATTCACTAATTCATTTACTGAAGGTACCTCTCTTCCCCCATTGACTAGAGAGGGAATGCAGCTGCCAAGGACAGACCACATGCCCAACTTTAGACTGCTCAAGTTAAGCAAAAGAAGTCTCTGTGTGTCCTTTAACCTACTAAATTATCTGTAGGGTAAGCGACATGAGGTTCTCCAGAGCTGACATTTCCTGCTATGGAAAAAGCCAACATAAGATCAAAATGGGAATTAAGCTCATCTTAGAAAAAAATTAACAAGGGTGCAAAGTAATTGTACTTAGCCTGATAAGCATTAAATAGTAGTGCAGACAGTTTAGAACATGCAAAACTTAGCATTAACAGCAGTGAACACATCTTAACAAGTACCTCATAACACTTGCAGTTTCAAACATAGTGGAAAATATCTAGTAAAAAAAAACAAAACATGAACCCCACCAAAAAGTTTGCCCATCATCAGCCAGAGCAACTCATGCCACTGTTTCTATCTCATCTTCTTCTCCCTTGCTGTGCTGGAGATTAATATTTTCCTTTTCATAAGTCCAGTAAGGGGAAAAAAAAAAAAAAGAAGAAAAAGTTTGTTTTCAACTTTCTGGTATCAGTAGGGAAACAAAGCCACGATAAAAAGGACAAACAGGAACCCCACACCTGACAACAATGAAGAATCTTGCTTTCAAACATCACACAATTGGCTGACACTATTTTTTTTTTTATGGGCTAGCAGCTGCGTGACTCATTTATGTATGTTTTGCCTGCCTTAGCATTAAGTGGACTGATGTAAATAGGAAGTGATGAGGAAAATCAATTCAGGGCAAACACATTTTTTTTCAAGGCTGTAACAGGAAGAGATAGGAAGCCCAGGAAGATACTTGATAGATATTCAACTCTGTAGAAAAGAGGAAGCAGCGTGTTGAAGCACTAAGCTGGTTATTTTGAGTTGTTGAACGGAAACGAGATACAGCGCAGAAAGGATGCAGATAGGATGCATTTTGTTGCGTAGCAACCCAGGGAATAGAAGCTCCTGCATAGAACTGGAGACCATCTGCTAGTATGAGAGGGAGAGGAAAAAAAAACCACATGTGTTTAAAGGGGAAAAGGAAAAAAAAAGTGCAATACCAAAGAAGGAAGTTTAGCTACACTATGAGTCCTGGCCAAGTCACCCCTGGTAAAAGTTTAAGGGATAGAAGAACTTAAGTAGAAGTCATTGTGTGCAGCTTCCTACTACAGTATCTTTGTGTCGAGTCTGTTCTTATGGAACCAAATTAGGCTTTGGGGTAAAACAGGCAAACTGCCAGTGAAGATACTGCCAGTTAATTCATTTCCACTAAAGGCAGATTGCAACTTCTTTTATTTCCTCAACAATGTTTACAGTAAAACTGCATCAACTTTTAACGTCAGTATTTTCCACAGCATTGCAGTTTACTACCTATCCTCAGAGCACCACCCAGTCACCAGCTTGCACGGGAATATTATTCAGTGTAACAACTCCAACTCTTGGTGCACCACAAATATCACTTTGCTCATGTGAGTAAATGTGATATATAAATAAAATATTTATATATTCAAATTTTAAAAATCTAGACTGATTTCTCTAGTTTCCTGAGTCAAATTTGATTCAGGATTTCCTCTGATGCATTGAATTGATGAAAATTTTATAGCAAAGGATTTATTAAGAAAAAAAAAAAGAAAGAAATGCATTCTGAAGAAGAAATCTCCATTAATAGGGGAGGTTAGGAAAGAGCTATGAAAAGAACAGGAACCCAAGCCCTGCCAGGTGCTGCTGGAGCTACTGGTTTTACCTAAGAGAGACAGTTCTGCTCCTGGAGCAGCTAGTACCCATAACTGTTGAACACCCCAGGAGACCTGAAGGAAAGGGGACGGGGAGCAGGACAGAAAAGTGAGGCTCCATTGCAGGAGCACACCAGTTTAGGAAGGAAGAGTCTCCATGTAGCTGGGTAGTCTGGAACACCTCGATCTCCAGACTTTGCTGCTGTATTCTTCTCCTCTTGGCACAGACCACAGGCAGAAGTGCTGGTCTCTGCCTGTGTGTGTGTGTGTGGCTGTGGCCATGGGGAATACAATTCTCACTTCTCCCCATCATTGTCACCCGTACGGGTTCATGGTACACCCTCACGTATGGTTCCCTGATACTCCAGGAGAAGGCGAAATACAAATAGTTCTCCTTGTTTTTCTCATTCCAATTTTCCTTTCTTTTTCTAATATTTTATTATAAAGACATCTCAGATGAGCTCGCTGTCATTTTCAGAGTCATACAGTGTGTAATTGTTGAGGAGAAAACTGTTATAACCATCATATGAAATTTATGGCCATGTACTGTGCTGCACTGAATAGCTTCTAGTAACATTATGGTTTTCCTTCGATTGGGTTTTCCTTATCTAGTAATCATTCATACAGGACTAGCAGTGGTCTTTCATGAAACATGGGCTCTCTTCTGCTTCTCACACACACCACCCTGAAGCTTTAATATGCTCCCTGACCCGCTGAAGTCGTCTTGTTCTCCAACTGAGGCAGATTTCCCTGTCCTAAAGGAAAACATCCCCTTCTTACTGCCAGGTGACTGTAAAGCACAGGGGGTCTAGGCCAGCACCTAACCCAGCAGTGAGAAGGAGGCAGAGGACCCTAAGTGGCACTAAACTGGTGTCAGGAAGCCTGTGCTGTTCTTCTGCTGCATTACATATTGGGAGCATTGCCTCCACTTCCCACCTCACCCTTGGCCTGACTTTCTAACCCATGAGCTCCCCCCCCAGGCAGGGATGATTTCCCACTAAGGCTTGGTCTAGCAGCCCATGCTTTTATGTTTCTTAATACCCATGTGTCAGATCTACTTGTATCAAGGCATATGAGATTATGCTTCAGCATATGTCCTGGTTTAAATACTGCTGCTCATGCCACCAGCAGAGTTCATCCCTGAGGTTGCACAAGCTGATTATTGTATGCAGGTGGCAGCATAAGCATCTACTTTTGAACACACACATCAGCCCATACAAAAATTATAAAACAAAATGATCCAGTAACAGCAATTATGAGAAGTCAGAATGAAAACAAGGACTTACTAAACTTAGCACCAAAACTCACACTGATTTCACTTTAAAAATTCTAATCTCCATTGTATATGCATCAGAACACACAAAATGTTGTAAAACGGGTTTATTGGTTTATTTCAGGAAAGAAAATCCTGAAAGTGTCCCAGAGCTGCTTGACAGGAAGAACATACAAGCTCTCATTAGATTCCCCTCAAGCCTGTACCTTGAATTGCTTTCCTTCACAAAGGGTTTCTCCAATACAGATAATTCTGTATTGGAGCAGAATTCTTCTGATGCTTGCAGAGGCAGGAGGACTTTGCATCTCCTACCATACTCTGAAGTGCCGTGTGCCTCCCAAGTAAGCCAAACAGACCTGCAGTAAGGCTCCCCACAGAGGTGCAGCCCAGTTGTGTGCAAGCTGGTCCCCAGACAACTAGCTTCCAGCAGAGAAAGGTAGAAAAGCTGGGACATGTCTCTATACTATTATCACATTTGAGCTCCTATTTCTGTGAAAAAGCTCTCCCCCCTGAGCTCGTTCTTTCACTCATTTTTATTATTGCTTTTGCATTGTTGGTCAATTTATAAAATACCTTTGTCCTGCCTGCGTGCTGCACAGCTGGGATGCTGAATACAGCCACCCAGATGTGAAGCTGAGCTAGCAAAGAGGAAAGTTATACCAAAACTCTTGCACTGAAACAACAAGAGTAATAAATAGATTTATTTGCTTGTCCAAAGAAATGTAGAAAAGAGCTGGCAATAGTTCAATGTTTAAAATATCCGGGACTTGTCCACCTACAACTGTTTTTGTCAAGCAGCGTTACATGAGAGCACTCACAGAAACCAGCTGGCAGGGCTACAAGCAAGAAACACCTACACTCAGCAAGCCTGAGCACTGTTTTACCATGTGCTTTCCTCCCTCTGCCCCCCCCAAAACAAAAGCATTGCATGACTAGAGGAAATCATTATAATCCTGATGATGCTCCCAGGGTTCATATTCAGTTGAGAAAATCTGGTAAAGCTCAGTAATGACTCTTTGTAATGCTCAGCTGCCCTTGGGCAGTAAAATACTTCCTAAGTAACTTCTCCTGCCGTATGCCAATTATGTAATACCAGTATATATTTTTCTTCTCTATCACACTGTCAGACTGCAGATTATTCTAGCACGACAGATGGTAGGAGTCACCCTCTTGGCCAGCAGCATATGCAAATCCCTAATGGCCCTCAGGAAAAACCTTTGCCTTAAGGAGCAGAAACCCGTAACTGGCCAGGGTAGAGTTTCCTGCACTCCTTTTGGGAGCAGCAGGCGTTGGCCACAGTGTGAGAGAGGGGTACTGGTCCAGACTAAGACTGGTCCAATGAAGGCCAACAGTTCCTGTATCAGCTACTCGTCCTCCAAAAAAACAGCAACAGCGAAGAAAAGCATGCTGGTCTATCTGGCATTTGAAAAATACAGGAGGTAGAACATACACCCGATCAAGCAATGATACACCAGTCTATCCATGTGCACTCTCCCCTGACACTGGCCAGATTACAAAGGTAAGGGAGCTGATCTGGAGCAGAAGTAAAGAAATTCATCAGTCCTGTGGCAACACACTGGTCCTACAGGAAAAACAGCTACCTTGGCTTCTAAGGAAAATGTTTTTCCTCCTTCAGAGCTCACATAGGATACACAGCGTGTTCAGACAAGCTTTTTTCATCATGTACCACTGTCAGGTAGTCGCTGTACTACCAGTGTATATATGTGCATATACTATAGTTTATATATACATTATACATAGTATAGTGTATATATACACTATACATAGTATGCTATGGCTGTATTGTTGCTCATCAGTGGAGGCATTCAGCTCTTCCATGGAGGACCGTGGAAAACCCTGCTGTATGAGGTATCAGACAGAATTAATCTTTTACTTGAATAAAGACCATAATGCAAGCAAAACGCTTACTGAACCTGAAGTCATGCCAAAACAATAGTGCTAGGCCATTTCCATGGCATGACGTTTTGATTGGTTTTAATTGTTTTGAATTTAAAGTGTAGGCTCCTTGTACTTAAGACATCTTGTGGCTTTTAAGGTTCAGCATGGACTTAGGTATTTAATGACTGATACAGCAAAAGAGAATTTGATAAAGGTAACCTTTCTTATTAGAAACCATATCACAACATGACTAAAGTAGGCACAGGAAAAAGGACGCCCTAAAGCTAGACTTCCTTGTTAGGTAGGTATTACCCCAAACTGGTGCCAGGACAGTCCAAGTGGAACACATTTCTAAATAGAAGAGGAGGTATGTAAGTGATAAAGAGCCATGGTTTTTAATGAAGTTGAACAGAAAGAAATTTCCACCTGAATAGATGTGAAGTCTTCTAGCTGTTGTGAAAGGACTGCATTAAAATGACAGAGACATAGCATGCTCATGTAGACAGTATGTAAACACATTTTGAAGAGCTGTCAGAGTTTAAATAAGATTGAAGTCTCATCTCCAGTGATCTCAAAGCAAATCAGGGAAACAAGCATGTATAATTTTTTTTGTAGTATAAACATACTAACTTCTCATGTTTCTGAAATGAGAATCACTTGGAAATTTTGTGATCATTAGCAAACCCTTTTATAACATGAGCAAAACAGAACCTTAGCAGAACCTAAGTTATGCCATCAGCTCTGGTCTCTCTTGTATCAGGTCTAATTAATCCTTAATAATGTCTTAGACTGATATAGTTCAAATTTTTAAACTGTGTCAGTACTTCATTTTGCCCCTCATGGGCAATGATCTGACATTTAACCTGATGAGGGCAAGTCTCCTAATCCTCTGAAACATTTATCTGCTAAAAGAATATGCCCCTCTGTCACAGATGTCCATTACATTTTTCAAAATGTGGTAGAATATTCCGTATGTTGAGACAATACAACTGCAAAATTATTCCTACATTTGGCCTAATGAGCAAATGCATTAAACATTATTATCTGCTCAAAGTGCAGTTGCACGGAAAAATCTAAAAGGAAGAGTAGCATTTGCAGAAGAAACAGGGCCTATGGGATGATTGATGTTCCACAGATTATATTACTTTTCCGTGTGTGTAGAATAAATAGGAAAAAACGTAACCAGCAATAGGATCGTTTGAAATATTTTCTTGCTACTATAAATCAATCCTAACTACACTCAAAGTATTTGAATTTCCAGTTGTTTTTTGCTAACTGTTCTCTTGTAAGCAATGTCTGTGAAGAGTTGCATCAGTTGCTCCATGAAGGAGCATTGAGTCACATCACAAACAAAATAGAGTACATAGTGCAGGTTTTGGTTGTTTTTAACTGAAAACTGAAGCTCTGCTAATAAAATAGAATTTATTGCATCACAGGATAGGAACTTTGGCATCCTGTTCTGTGCTTCTCTAAGGCAAAGCCTGAGCTAATTGTCATGTACATCCATTTGATATTTGAGAACTACATTGCATGGATGCCAGTGAGAATGTTCCAGGATTTTTTTTTTCTTTAGCTTAATATTTTTCCATAGTATTGCACTTCATCTGACAAAAAATCTACACTGTACATTTCTCCAACGTAATTAGAAACATAATGGGGGAGAACACTTCAAACATATGAATATTAATTAGAATGCAAAAAACCCAAATAAATATTCCGCCACATTTTTCTATGCATCTTAATTCATTAAGACAAATTGGTTCTCTGTGTTCCACAAACTGCAGTTTTCTGACATTGTTTTCTGTTGTCAAGTATATGTGTTTTCCTGTGCTATTTCTTGCAAAAATTTCCACCCAACTAAATGAAGCAATTCAATTTTATTGCATGGATGAAAACCTGTTTTCTCCCAAAAGATCACTAACAAGAGTAAGTGGCTATAGTGTTTGTACGCTTTATATACATTTGTAAGTATATAAAAATATATGTATGCTTGTCTATATACATACACGTTTGCACACATCAATACTGAACTTTATATATATAAAATGCATTTTAATTATACACACACAGGGAGCAAATACTGTTGGGCATTTTGATTTAGTGTTTGTATTTAGCACAAAATTTTGTTAATAAAATTCTCTTTACAAAATTCCATGGCTATAAGATGAATAGGAAAATGAAACAATTAAACAGTTTAATAAGCAAAAACAAATTCCTGAAAGTTAAGATTTTACCTAAAGCACATTTCAAAGATTTGCTGAGTTAAAAAGGGAGCAGAACCTAAGCTTCTTTAGAGACTGTTTTGCAGAGCTAAAGTTATTGCAAATTTATCAACTGTATTAAGCCTTATCAAGGGCTTGTATGAGAGCTACTATTTTTATTAGCTTGGGGAGATAAATCACATACCTTCATTTTATGAAAACTTATGAAATGTCTAAGAACAAGTTCAGCTCCTTTATTATAACTGCCAACACTGGCCATATCCCTCTTAAAATAAGAGGTGGCATAGAGTTCATTAGCTGCAATAATTTCTCTTGTATAAGTTTACTTGCATGTCTGGTTTTAGGATTTGGTCTTGAAAATAAGTTTGTGTGAATGGTTCTCTTTGGGATTGTCCAGCTTCCTTCCACCTCCTTCTTAATGGCCCCTCCTGCTGCAGGACATCCTGCATTTTAGGAATTTCAGTTTGTTATCTCAGTAGCTTTAAAAGCATTGTCTGAGTCAGGAGTTTTCTTTTTTGTCTTAAGTGTCTGGTATGCAGCTGGCATCTAACCTCATACATGTGTTCTCTCAGATGTGTATTTTTCAGGCTGATATTTGACATGGACATAGTATGCATGAAAGAGCCGAATGGGACACTGCTCCATGGCAAGCAGAGTGTCTAGGACGCTCCGTGAGTTATTCTTTTTCCTAGCAGTAGCACTGTAGAGTCTTTCCTCTCCCTTCTCAAAGTCCTCTAATGTAGATTCTCATATTGCTAAAAAAACTGTTTCAAGTATCCTGTGCATTGATACACACACACGTATGAAAATATATTTACACAGAAGAATTTAATGTCACGCTTTTCCTCTCGCTTGGTAGTTTGTTACCCACAGTTATCTTTGTTAGTCAACAGTAACACTATAGGCCTCATTGCCTCTAACGTGATCTGTTATCTTAAAGGCTGGAGAAGCTCTCCAGGTCTATGACAGAGCTCAGAGATCCCACACCAGGGTTAGTCAATTCAGTACTATTATATTCATTTTGGTCCAAAAGTATGCGTCACCGATTGCCTGCTGGGGGATTACATGACTTTCATCTCAGTCAGCATTCCCTCTCTGCAGTAAATTGCCCTGGATACGGAAGAGTGTCCCTGTCTGAAAAATTCTTCCACAAATACCCAAAGTGGGCTAACTGCTATCAGTCATAAAAAAAGACTTGTGCCAAAATGGACTTGGAGCTGGGGCTAAAAAGGGAAATAGGAGACACGCTGCCTGGCAATGCCACTTTTTTTGTCTTTAAATATGTTGTCAAAAGACTGTATATCTTCCATGTTTCATAAAGGCTTTACGCTTGCTTATTGAGACTACAGCAGCAATGTTTCCAGGAATAGGTTGCTGGATCAGGAACCAGTACTTGAGTTTTATTTTTGGCTCTGCCATAGGGTCACTGTACTATCTTAGGCAAGTCATTGAAACACTTCACACCCTATTACACCAGTGTGTGACATGACCTAGAAACCGCAGTAACTTGGGGACTCAGTGTGATAACTGTTCCTATTATACTTGGCTGAGAATAAACATCAAAGTTATTTTTCTAACTTAATTCAGCCTTAACAAATATTTTCTCCTCTTTTGGAATAAATGGTAATTCCTAAAAAACAGTGTAGGTTTAAAGGCAAAATCTTCAGCTATTCATTAATGAGTCTTGACCCTACCTTAAAGCTTAACTGATATATTTACATGATTTGACATAAGAATTTAAACTTCTTAAAGCTGGAAGGGGGGGGGGGTATTAAAGTCCATTTTACCTGTTATAGCTACACCCAGAGTAGTAAGCAAGCATTCAAGAGCAACGTGGTCTTCACAGGCACTAGAAGAGTTGCATGTATTTCCTTTTAAAAATAATATAGCAAATGCTTTAAATTAACCCCCCTTTCACATTACTGCTTATTACTGTCTGTGATTAATATATTGTCCATATCACCACTTTCCTCTACAACAGAGAGATGGCTTCCTTGCTCATTGAAAGAAACAATATCTAGATCACTTTTACATCCCTGTTTAGATTTCATTCTTCATTTTTTATTGGTACAAACCCAGGTTTTTGCATTTGCTTTCTGCATTTATTTTGGTTGTAACTCTACAGCTCATATCGAAGCCCAGTAAGTAGTTCTATGAACCAAGTCTGTTGTACAACAAACTATGGCACCTAAAGATACTCAACTTGTTACTCCAGTAGTGAGATACTCAGCACCTACAGGACCATGAAAAAGGATAACAGAACATTCGGCAGCAGTGGTACCCCACTTCACTTCTTTTTTTGAGGATATAAGAGACAAACCCAAAGATTATGTCATCACATTAACGCCAGTGTCATTCCACCAGCAGCAATGGCATTGGAAGTTTTGTAGTAGTCAGGTTTAGTGTCCTTTCCCCTGAGGAATACTTGCTCCTTATGTACGTGTACTGGTGTTAAGTTGTAAATTATTCTAGGTAGGTAATTTAGTTACTAGTCCATTAAGATGAGTTAGCCATGAAAGAGTTGGTTCTGATCTACTGAAAAGTGTTTTCTGCAAAGTAGAACAGCAGTACAGCAGACTATTTGGGATGGAAACTTCTCTTCTTTTTGTTCATAAAGTTTAGGATGGCTTAAGACCACAATCACAGCATCCATTGCTGTGTTCAGACATACATTACCCTGCACCTCTGTCAAACAACTTCTGAGGAATAGCTACTACTATGTAAGTTGGCACCTTACCTGACTGCTCATAAACTTTTCATTGAGACAAAAATCTAAAAAATGTTATAGGGATGCTATTTTCACACACACATCAATAGAGAGGGAGATTATTTAAACACAAAAAACATGCTTTATAGTAGACCAAGTACAGAGTATTCAACTAACAATTTGCCAGGTCCTTTGACGTATGGCTCACTATTGTAACTAACCAACCCATAAAGGCAGGCTGACAAAAAAGTACATGACTCTAGGAGTTTACAGTAATAACTAGGTAAAAAGTATATTTTAGGATGCCAAGAAATTCCTATTGATATTATTTTTCAAAGTGGTGAGCCTTGCTTGAGCTCAGTGGGTGCTTATGTGTTGAGATACATTTGCTGTCCGTTTGGTTTTCCCCAGCCCATCACGGTCATCTGTATATGCTCTGCAACGTGGTCCAAAATTAATGCAAAGCCGGAAAACACTACATGATCACCAAGACACTTCTGCTTGTGTCCTCTCAAACCAGAGATGCTATGAGGCGTGACAGCCAAAATAATCCCTAAACAATAGACTTCCACTGAAGAAAACTAAAACCCGTGAATTAGCAGCATTCACAGCTAAAGAGAGATGCAAGATGAAACAGTGGTTTGAATAATGAAAGCTGAGCCTTCAGCAAGAACACCATGTGCTAGGAAGGAAGGTTGGAAACATGCCTGTTCTAGAAAAACTGACCCCTAAGCTAGACACTTGAGGTTTGCCTCTTGAAAGTGTACTACAATAGTTGTTCTGGGATATAACTTCATGTGGATATACTTATTCTGGAATAAGAGTGCTCAAAATCTGTGGGAAGGGCACATGCAGACAAGCAGGACAAGGGCTCTACTGAGATAAAAAGTGATCCAGGATATTAAATACTGAAATGTGTTGCCTTTGGTAAATTTTAGGCATTGCTGAGCTCTATCCATCCAAAAATACTGGGCATCTATGATCACCACATGCTGCTCCACTGAAAATCAGATCCCATTTAGGGGTCCAAGATGCATTACAAGGCATCAATTACTAATCATTGCCATGAGGCAATAGATTAGAGATGGATCTATGCCCTTTTCTGCATTTTATTTCACTTATGATGTGCCCTCTGTAGTGACATGTATCACATTAATATAGGCTGGTATTCTAGCACTTGTATTTTTGTAATGGTCTTCATATCCGGGTTGGGGTTTTTTTGGAGGAGGGGGGTGTTGGGGTTTTTTTCCTCCTTACAGGCTGCTTTGAGGCATTTGGGGGAAGTTAAACTGTAATAGTAGTTCTAGTTATTAGATCTCCTCTCCAGTTCCCCATACTATTCTGGCTGAAATTTGCTGCCATCCTGAATAGGAACATCTCATCATACCGATGACCCATACAGCAAATCTCTCCATACCCTTCTGATGATCGTTATATCTGTGTCACACCTGAAGTGCAGAGCTGCTGAGATCCAGCTAATAGAGGTAGGATTGCCAGCATTGTTCTTTGCTATATTGTGATATTGTTTCTTTGCAGTCCTTTACTTCAGAGTAATTCTTGCATTTATTTCCATAGTCCCAAAGTAAGACTCCTCTAGTTACTTTCTGTATAACCTCCCTTCCATGTAGCATAACAAATGAGTGAGGGGAAAATGGAAAATTAGAACAAGCATTTTTACAACACAAGACTACCTTATTTAGGAAGCTCTATCCCAGTATGGCTCTTGGACTTCAGAGTCCTAAGCACAGGGATATGCAGTCTGAGACAGCAGGAGGAAATACTAATTAATGTGTTAAAATGGAAAGGTTTTGAAAAGGAAGCATGCAGCATTACTGATAGACTCTTCTTTGGGGAATCAGGATGCTGTTCCTCTCCACTACCCTGACCGGCCATACTCTGCTGCAAGAGTTTTGTAATCAGAGCCATGTAAAACCAGGCACTGTAAGGCTGCAATCTATTTTGCTGAACATTATCAGTCTTTTCTTAACAAAGTATCAGAATTATGTTGGCTGTTATTAAAAAATGTCTTGGTTAGGAAGGATGCTTTGGAGCTGAATCAAGCACTAGTACATGAGGACCAGAGTGACCAAAGCAAATAACAGAAGGGCATCGGAATAGTTTGTCCACTGGTAGATTCAAGACAAAACACTAGTTTACAAACAGTTCGATAAGATTTTTCATTGTGATGCCTCCTCTGCATAACATTGAGGAACATGTAGTTCTCTTCACTTTACATTGTAGTTTTCCTCAAGGATACAGTTAAAATGGCATTTAATTTTGACTGTGAGCTACAGGCTAAGAAGTCTCCATTGCTTCAGTTGTAATGTCTTGGTTTTATCTTATCAGTGTAGTTAGGTCTCATCAGTCCAAAGTGTAGTTAAAGGGAACTTGATCACATCTTCCTCCTGCCCACATGCATTTTGCCCTGATCACTTACCCAAAAGTGTAATTTCTCTACAGATTTTGACAGCTTTCACTGCAATTGCCTCACTGGTGACTTTATGTTCTTACACTGCCATCAAATGGCAGAGTACCTGCTCTGGGTATATTTTAATGAGTTTACTAGAACCACTAAAGCCCTTCAGATAAATGAGGCCAGAGGTAAGAATGGATTCCCAAGGGCATAGCCCTCAGAACCCATTTGCCTCTGAAGGACAGCCCAGTTAGGCTCCAAACCCTTTTGCATGCATCTGAAAAGTCCTCTGGAGGATCCAGATCCCCTGGACAGTTCCAAAAAATCTCAACACCTAATCCTGTCAGGAAAAATAAAGTCACAGAGTCATTCCAGCTGTAAGGGATCTCAGAGCATCTCTGTCCAGCCTCCCACACAAAGCAGCTTCAGCACTGAATCCAGACCAGGTTTCTCAGGGCTTTTCCAGTTCCAGAAAACCCCCAGGACTGATTGCACAGCTTCCTCCAAAAACCTGTTCCACTGCTTCATTATGCTCATAGTGACTTTTTTTCTTTTCATCCACACCAAACCTCCTGATTCAATTCAAGACCAGTCTTTTGTTTTCCTGCTGGTGCACCTCAGTGAGAGCCTGGCTCCATCTTCTGTAGTTAGGTCTCCCCACCACCCTTCCCTTCCCTCCAGGCTGAGCAAGCCCTGGACCCTCAGCCTCCCTTCACAGGGCCTCTGCTCCAACCCCCAAGGAGCTTGATGGCCTCTGCTGACTCACTCCAGTTTAATCCATTCTTTCCTGTACTGGGGGACCCAAAACTAGATGAAGTAATCATTGCTCATCAGCACAGTGATATCTGCTATTATACTCAAACATAGCGCACACTAATTGCTTACAAGCAAGAATGTCACTGTACAAAGGTAGCCATGTATCAATATACCAGCCGCAGGTGTGCATTTCTTTTTATTTCATTTTCACAACAGTTTTTAAACCTTTTAATTTCATTGCAACTGAATTATAGCAAAGATTTTAAACCCTTCAGAACCAATGAAGCAGGCTAAAAATTAATTGAAGTGTCTTAGCTGAATATTTCTTGATGCTTAATGGACAACGGCTCAAGTTTATGCAGAATTCTAGAGCAGCACAAAGGGAGTACAGGCTGTCTGTTAGATGCTGCCATTTTGACTTGGTTGTCTTTTTACATCCCCCTGTTGTAAATGACTACAAGGTGATGGTCAATAGCAATTCAGGCCCAGTACCACTCTTGTTTTAGAAGCATCTTCTGTTCATCGCACTTGATGGCAACCAGTCTGAATGCTCTCAAAATACATACAAATTTAATCAAACTGTTGATCGACGGCTTTAAAAGAAATAATGGCTTTGTGTTTGTGGTTTGGTCATAAAAACATTATTCAGTGACAAATATTCTGAAAGTACCATAAAAAACAATCCCCTGGTATAAATCAAAGAATGTAAACCTTGCAAAGCAATACCACTGATGTCTATTATCCAGATATGATTGATTAGCTGCTTACCCCAACCTCATCTAAGTGCCAATCTATGGTGCACAATACAAGCACATTTGTTTCTAAAAATAGCAAGAAAATAAGTTGGCCAGACAAAACCTGCCACCTTTGTCCTAATAATACTTCACATCTGAATCAGGAAGTTCTTAAACAAATAATATGGTAAAAAGAAACTAGTTAGCAGTATCTATGGCTCCTACCAGGCACAAAAAAGATGCAAGGTAAACACATTGCAATTTAGAATTTGATTAATAAGTATGAGCAAAACAACGGTATCATTGCAGACATCATTAAGTGGTTTCTGTACTAACAGGACATTGAGAAATCAGAATTCTTGACATTTTATCAAGATAAGTAAAAAAGTGTCTGAATATTAGTTTTATAGATATTTTATAGTATTAACTTACATATATATTGGGAAGGAAGGGTTATCCACACATTTGATAATAATTTAAGGTCCAAATAGTTTTGACCCTGGATTGTACGTCAAAGTTGTGCATGCTCTCTCCTTTCATAAATCCTGTATTTTATACCTCCTCAATCTCAGCTATAATTCTCAGGGATGAGCAAGCCAAAACGTGCATTGTACTCTGAAAAGAGGCTTCAGCATCAAGTTTTATACTCTTGTAAAAATTAGAAATGTTCTAAGTTTCAGTGTGTAAAGATATATCTCCTTCAGTTGCTGCCTACAACTTGCTATAACCTCATGGCAAATTCAGTATCTTGCCACTTTCTAAAATGTAAACTTCATTCTTAAGGGAATACTTGAAGCAGACAAAAGTACAATAGATCTTTACTGAAATGAATACAAACTGCACCTCACGGACAGAACAATATTAGTATTGCTTAGAGGGTCTCATGTGACATTTCCAGACAAACCTTCCTCAAATCCATTCCAAAAATTACAGAAAACATCTGTATTTATGGTGAAATACCTTACAAACAGAGAAGCCTTTTTCACAGGTTTCTTTCCTACTTGTGCATTACTTCACTGTTGTAATTTGGAATTTTGCCACATGCAATATTTTATGAAGTGATTAAAAATCAAATATTATGGTATTAGGAAGAGAAACCATCGTTTCAGCACAGGAATAGCTATATGCCATAGTTTTAGATCTGTTTGGGGGGGGGGGGTTTCTGTCTTTCTGTTGCTCTTCCTACAATAAATTTTTATTTTTAAATGCAAGCTAGTTTCAATCAAAATTTGAAAGTGTGATGAATATCTGAAAGACAACGAAGTCAGTATCAAAGGAGGGAAGAAAACAGGCACTATTAGGCATCTGGAGGGGTAAGGAAAAAGAGTCAATTTATTGCTGGCAGGGGGAGTAAAACAACAAAAGAAACATTTTTACAGGACTCCATGCTTCAGTTCTTTCACAAACAGCTTGATTTTTGTTCTAGAGTAAATTTTTTTACTTTTGGCTTCTTGCTTCCATAGTTTCACAAGTAGCAATTTTCATTGCAGTCTAAGTTACTGTGTTGCATGGTTTCTTTTTGGTTAGAGGGAAGTGCAAGCTGTGAGAGGGGAGGAGAGCTTCCCCTTGATTTTGCTGAGTGGTGGACCAGGCCCTTGAACTCCTGGTAGCCGAGTCCCAAACCTCAAGGGAAAACCACAATGACCTAGTTCAACTACAAGCAATAGCTATACTCACACTTTTTAGGGTGATATTAAGCCTGAAGATACCAAAAAGAGACGCCAGAATAAGTCCACATTTTTATGCTGTTACCTTTACAGAAGAAATTTAATCTACACACTTACCTCTTTACTGATCTGTGGCCACATGCTGAATCAGATACAAGTGGAAGGACCAGATTTAGAAAAGGGCTTTCCCATATCTCCTGCCTATTAAATTTTGGCCAGGGTTTTCCATGATTTATTTGGACAAGTTTTTCTACATTCAAAATTTATAATTTGCAATAAAAATGTTGGAAGACACCTTTAGAAACTTATCTTTGATAATGGTTTTAATGACAGCAAAAAAACAGAATACATAATATAGTAATTGAAAAGAATAAATGAAAGCTTTTCTGAAAATCTGACCTCAGTTAATAACTTATCACTAGGTGTATTCTTTTTTTTCTGGGGGTGAGACTGAGAAAAGAATTAATTCAGTTTTTCACTGAACGCAAATCTGACACGGAGAGTAATCTAGTTTATTTTATGGGTATGTATCAAATACAATAAAAAAACCATTCCTGAGCACAAGGGCAAAAGCACACACTCACAAAATTTGGTACTAAATCTTAAAGCCAAAATTGAACAAAATATGTTTGAGACATATTGGTGACAGAACTTTTTCATTTCCTTTTTAACTAGAAGTAGAAAAAAAAATCATACTATCAGGATAAAGATCACTTTCAACATTCTCAGGAAGGAGTGAAATGAAAATGTTGCTATCTAATGACAAGTTTAGGATACATTTTTCCAGGGTAACTTTGTTGACTCCTCAAATTGGAGGAATTGCTGAAAAAAGCCTAATCTTTTTAGAGCATGAGTCACAAAACTTGAGTTAAGCTTTTAGTCCAGCCTGGTCCTCTGCAGTGGTAAGATCTGACAGGGCTCTTTGGTGCGGAACTACACCAGATTTTGGCACTGCCACGTAGTGAAGTCGGAATAAATCAACGGAATTTATATTTATGTTTATAAATTTATTTATATTTATGCTTAAAATTATGCTAAAGTGATTTCCTTAATAAAGCCACAATGAACAGAGTATTATCAACGTGCATTAAAAAGACAGTTCATATTATAAGTTATTTTACCTTCTACATGATTTTTATCTTAATGTCTTTATGATGCATTGAAAGTGTACAGTACTTTACCAGTCTTGATATATTAAAATGCCCTCGTAAACTGTATTAAAATAGCTTTGTTAAGCATTCCTAATATAGTAAAATACCGGTAATGCCTAACAATAGGCAATAGCCCAAATCATAGATGCTTTTCTAAACACGTTAGAATTGTTTCTTAGCATTGGATGTTCGGGTCTGATAAGACACTCCTGCACTAAGGCAATCAGCAGAAATTAGCAATTGGCATGAAAATTACTGTACAAGAAATTGTGTTGGGTTTTCCCCACACACACACTCTCCTTTCATTATGCATTTGCAAACTCTATAAAAACAGGTTAAAGTGAAAATTCACAACCAGGAGAGACTGAACAGCAGGAAAATGTTTTCCAGAATTAACCAGAAGTATTTTTAATTCTGAGAGAGATTTGATACTTAAGAATAATGACATAAAAGAACTCATCTTTTCAATCTTTTATTTCAAAACATGTTCAGCTGATATTCCATGCAAGTCAGACTTGGACTCATTGAACATATCCTTTGCAACCGATGCAATGCAATCTCTGCCAACCTCAGCTGTGGCACTGAACTTGTTCTGCTATTCCTTCTTTTATAAGACATATGTAAAACTATTTATATATAGGATAATGTAGAACAAATGATGGTGGGGTAAGAAAGTAAGTTTGGGGGTTTGTTTCTTTTTTAATCAAAAAGAGTTTGGGACTGTTACTTTCAAACAATGAAACCACATATCCCAAGTGAGTTCTGAGACACTCTGCATGTGCCACAGGCAGTACTAGAATGTAATGCTAACACCACTTTGAAGGGATTTGTGTTGTTGCTTATTTATTGTTTTCAGCCTTCTCGGGAGTTTGGTTTGATACCCATTTTCTATACCACTGTACAAGGTATACAGGCTGCTAAGGGCCATGCTAAGATACAGTTTTGAATTAAACTATTTATGCCAAATCTAAAGTGTATTTCATTTTTAATTGCCAAATTAAACTCACTCTCCCTTGTTTTCTTTCTTAGAACAGATGCACAGTGCACTTACTCTGCATGCTGACAGGATTTTGGCTGCTTGTAAATCCTGAAAATATTGATCAGTTAAAAATATTCGGATGCTTGCATCCCTCAATTCTGCTTACCACAGCCTTTCTTCCTGGTCAGCTAGGAGAGCACCAGCAATTTTGTTATAATGATAAATGACCCTCATAGACAGGTCACTCTTTTTTACCTAAAGCCACAATTTGCTCCTTCCTTTAGGTCACAACCTGGTTTTTCAGGATGACAGATTTATTACTTTCTTTGTGTGCTAAAAAACAAATCACCAACAATTGCTCAAAATACAGTCCTGTCACAATAACTTTGAGCACTTCCCAGCCAGAATGATGCAACACAAGAGGTTTTTTTTCCTGTTTTCAAAGCAGAAAAATCACTTGTACATTTACCACAGCTGTTGTGAAGAGCCATTTGGCTCATTTCATTATACACAGTATGTCCAGGCTACTCCCCAAAGAATAAAATATTAAAAACATTATCAAAAGCACCACTAAGTCTTCATAATAAGAGATGTCACTTTTTTTAAGTGAGGGTCATGAAAGAGTAACTTCAGAGTGGCCTGACTGTGGTTGTGAAGACGAGACTTTTGGGTAGAAGTAGTAAAAATAAAGTTTGCCAGAAATCAATTGAGCTTTATGGGCACTTCTATCACATCCCCAATACCTGGACCACTGGGGAAACTCAGGATTATTCTCCAGTAAAAGCTGTATTTTTAGTTTCCTCACGTGTCTCCAGGAAGGCTTTTTTCTGACAGCTCTGGATAACACAATGGTCTCAGGATGCCGGTCCCGTGCAATGTCACAGAAACCAAGACCTCTTTTGGATTTCAGTAAAACCCAAATCCTCAGTCCTCAAAACCTTGGTCCAGCTGCAGTTCCCCAAATGGGAAACTCATTATGACTAGAATAGGGCAGGAGAGGAGTACTCAAGCAGAAGAACTACATGAGGCTTGGTGCCTACTTCCCACATTACACGCTAAGGGACACTGCACTGACCTTCCATGAGCATGGCTGGAAGACAGGTACCACAGCTGGCAACTCAAGGAACAAAGTCACGAGTAGCCCTGGACCAGGGAAGCCTGACCAGAGCCTGCCAACGTAATCTGCCGATATATAAGATAGAGACATTCAGGATCTACACTACTCTAGTGCAGAATCGACCAGTGCCCTCGGCGTCCACAATGTGTCCACCACACTAACAGTTTAATTTTTTATCTTCATCCTCAAAATATTAAGTCTTGCAATGTTAATTATTATGTTGGGGGAGGGAGGGGTATGTATTTTATAGGAATACAGGAGTTGCCAGGGAGCAAGCCAGTGGATGGCCAAGACCAGGAGTTTTGAACCAAATATACTAAGTAGATCAGCTGTGACAAAAACACTTGTGACAAAAATTACGCTGTCTTGTGAGAATATTATTTAAAAGGCAAAGAAAGAGCTGAGCTACAAAGCAGTGTGCCATTTGTTATGAAAATAGTCATTTTCTGAAGAAAAATTTCTCTTGGAGTCTCACATAGTGAGACCACATAATGGTCTTTCAGATGAAGACATCAGACCATAATGAAAAGAACTAAGTCAGCTTCCCACCTCATTCTCATTTGGGCTTGGTAAAGTACTTAATCACTTTGTACCTAGCCCCATCCGAAAACTAAAGCAATATAACACTTGCTTTTACCTTCATGTCCTCAGATCATAAAAGCCTCTGAGCAAATACTAATATTCACCATATATACTAACAGCTAGCAGAACAGGGACACAGACTGGTTTGGATGCCTGGATGCTAGTTTTATACAACCAAAACCAACCAATAGGACAGTAGAGGCAGGCACACATCTCTATGTCCTGATGCAGCTTGCAGCTTGGGTTCTTCTCTTATGAACCTCTTCATGAATCTGCTACCAAGAACAGTTTAATTACATTTCTCAGAGGTTTGCAACATTCAGTCATATAAGATTCATCATCTGCTTTCAGCACCCCTTTAATGTGATGCTGATAAAGGTGATTGCTTTGTGAAGAAAAGCACTAAAACATTCGTCAAATATCAACAGTTATAAAAATGTTCAAATCATTCCAAAATACATACTTTGGCACAGCTGAAGTTCTGTAGTGCTGCAACTGAGCTCCAGCCCTATAACCCTCACACCGGCAAAACTCCCACTGAGTCCAAGGTGTTTTCCCACATAAAGACAGGGGAAGACAGTCTGCACAGGGTACATTTTATAGTCTGTAAACTCCCAAGGCTGCTCTATCCAAACTTCTCATTTTACACAGAGCTCCAAATCCTGATTAGTTCAGTTTTTTTAGCTCATAACAATATACTTTTTACTGAGCTATTGTCCTTAAACTGTGCTATGTTTGTAATATTACGCCATTAAACACACACACTGTAAACATATACTGCTGGTTAATGCATAATTTAATAGAACAGCTTTTGATAACCTGTGTGTAGTACTGTAGACCTCATAAGGTAGAAGACACAAGCACAAGGAAACAAATGAAGCAGAACTATTTCATTTAGAAACTAGTGCATCCCTTGGAATAACTGCCAAATAAGATCACTGGAGTGAATAGCATAGCTGAAACTTATGTAAAAAGAGACTCTGCAGGAGCAAGTGATAAGAGGGGGAAAGCAAGCATTGAGAAGTCCAGAGATAAAGCAATTAAGCAAGGCTGAGAAAAAAAAGCTTCTTGGGGTAAGAGACCTGCTTCTGTGTGTCAATTCAAATGCCATTAAAAGTCCAAATATACTGAGCTGGAGAAAGTCCTGATTTTCAGTGAATAATTGACATTATGCCTCAGTCTTTTGGGTACAAATAGAGACACTCTGGTCCTGTGCAGTTTCTTCTATCTGTGCTTGACATGCACATGGGGATCCCAAGGTGTCTCATGAGATCGGAATATAATGCTCACTTTGTCCTACTACTTATTTAAAATGTAGTTGTTTGCAAACATGATCCTTTTCTTGCCATTTCACAACAGATTTCCCTGCTCCTGAGCTTTACCTTGCACATAGTTTGCAATAAATACAAGCACCATCTAGTTGCTTTTAAGGAATTTAGATTGCCCTCCCAGCTGCAATCTTGTACATACATATGGCTGCCTCCAGCTGGCAACCCTCCATTTCAGAAGAGCCACATAATGAGCACAAGTTGTTTCCATTTCTCCCTGATGGTTCTAATGAGTTTGTCTTCTCTGAGATGTCTTCAATAAAAAAAATAGAATCACACAATCCTAAGGCATGAAAGACTTCCACTAACTTCCATAGGAGGTCTGCATAGGAAGAGCATGGGCTTGAGATGTAAATGCTCAGAAACAGATCTATCCATCAAGCTAGCTTACACACACCATACTTACTCTTTACATGAGAATACAGGTGATAAGTAGCCTTTTTTTAGGCTACTTATCTTTACTGATATGTAATGAAGACTATTTTCTCCAAGATGCTTTTCATATTGTTGAAAGAAATTACTACCTTTTCAAACCTATCCCCTGAAAGAAAAGAGCATAAAGTTGGTGATCATTAGCCAGCTTTATTCTATTTACTGAGATAAGGTTTATAGCTCTGATATGAGACAAAATTCTCTCAAGACAGCTCACACTAACCTTTTAGCACAGAAAGTATCAAGATACTAAAAGATGCTGTCCTATCATGACAGCTGCTGCAAGATAGAGAGACTGACTAAATGAGCAAAAAGTATCTGAATTGTGCTCTGTTGTGTCAGTTTATTGTCACTGGGTCACAGAATGCTCCTCTTGGCAGACAACTGTTTTGCAAGCTATAACAAGACATGAAGCTAAATCTGCTGCTTTAATTTAACCTGTCTTGCCCATATTTGTACAGGTCACATTCTGTGACTAAATTTCTTTCATTTCTTATGTACCTGAAAACTGGCAAAAAAGGGTCAGTTTATTAAACTTCAGATTTTTCCTTTCCTTCCCATCAGGCTAACATGCGAACACCTAAACAAGGTGCTTTAAACTAGTAAGTAAACAAGCCTTCCCACCTAGAGTCACCAGAAGGAAAAAATCTAATGACTTGCAAGCTAGTTTGAACACACAAAACTGTAGGGAGCTGCTCACCGGAGTTGTGAACAAGCATCTCAAAAGCTCATCTGCCAGGCCCTCTCATGATTACAAGCCGGAACGTGCCCATTAGGCTCAGAGCAAAATAAAAATCATACTGTTGTACCAATACAGTGGGAAATGCTAAATTTCCTTACATGGGTGCCAGCCAGCACAGCTGCTAGAACAAAAGTTAATGTTCAGAGCAAAATCACCATGCTGTGACCTCATTCTGAACATAGCTGTTTCTGAGTTGAGGGGATAGACAGAGAAGAAAAGAGGAGAAGAGTAGCCATGGGGGCCTGCCCTGCTCCCACCTTTGCTCTGGGTGAAGCAAAACTGTGCCTGCTAATCCAGACTAAAGAAATTAATGCCGCTACATGGACAAACTTTAAAACAGATTTCCCTCAGCTAAACTTGCTTCTGTAGAATTTCAGGAATAAACTAATATAAGCAGAAATAACCCTTCGGAATCACCTATACACAGACTTTTACCAGTTTAACTTGCTTAAATGGAAACCTTGGGAATGACTGGCATCAGAGAAGAGAAAAGTGCAACTACAGAAACCTAGAGGCAAGAAGTCCTGTTGGCACAGTTGCATGTTTGTTTGCTCCCAATAAGCCTTCCCCAATGTTTCTGTTTTTTCTTGACTCTAATTGAGATCACTTCCTCATAAGGGTGACTTTGTGCCTCTTTTTCTTCAGGAATCCAAGACAGACAAGGAAGTCACTGGTTAAAGAAGTCTGGCAGCCAGAATCATGGGCTTCCCTCCCTGACTTGGCTTATACATCACTAAATTGTTGACAGTCTTGCTCACTGCTTCCCTTCCTATTACAAAGCTTTTCGTGGTTTAATTAAATGTTTACCAAGCTGTTTGCAATCTTCAAATCAAGGCCCAAAGAGTTTTACTCAGTTAACAACTCTTGAGATCAGGGATGACAAGGATTTGTCTCAGTTTACCCGTTTCAACCAAAAAATCTGTATTAGTGACAAGACAGATAAAGTTCTACTCACCTCGGAATAAGGACCAGCACACAAATACCACACGTTTCTAAAGCATGTTTTCTAACTGCATGTTTTGCTGCACTTAAAGTAAAATAGGTGATTCTGTGTTTCTGCAACAGCCCTTGCAAGAGACTCAAACAAATGCGAGGGATTTTCACTCAGATTCTCAGTTTTGATTATGTGCACAGGGCTACCTAATGCTTAACTCACAGCTGTAACAATGCCTGAGAACAGCTCAGCTGCAGAGAACGAACCATAGACATTTGTACCTATGAATACCAGCTGCTACTTTTAGCTAAAGCACACATTTCTGGCACTGTCAATCACCAGGACCCAGCAGGACACACACTATTCGATTGCACAAGACACCTACATACGCCTTGTGGAGCCAGAATGGTGAAATCCCAGCAGAGAGAGAGATAACCACCAAATGAAAGCAGTAGCAGATTTAAATGCCTGCATGCAAAAGATGAGGCAGCTTTATCAGGGAAGACAGAGGTTTTGGCAGGACATCCCAGAGCATACCACTTCCCCCCTGGCATTTACCTTTTGCATGCCCACCCTTTAAGGGCCTCAGTCAAAAGTCACTGATGTCAATAAACTTAGAGACACAGAATCACTTTTCCATGAAGGATCAAATCACACCAGGTATTGAACCACCACACATTTGCTGTTGGCTTTGTGCACACATGGGTCAGTTACCATGGATCAGTCACAGTTGCTTATTCCTGAGGTGATATAGTCATATATATCAGAAATTAGAGTTCTGGCTTTTATTAAATGGTCTAAAATTCAAGTTCTGTGCACAGAACTTAAGTTCCTGAAATGCAGCCCAACTAAATCAAGCCAAATCAGTCTGCTCTTTCTATACCTAAAGTACTAGTCTGACACTGGCTCCTTTCACTTGGACTCTTTCTAGCTTTCACTATCTCCTCACAAGTTACTGAGAACCAGCCTCTTTTCCCAGGCAGCAGTACCAGGCAATATTTACCCCCCCTCAGTGTAACCCTGTCAGCCTGCTCTTGCTACAGAGTATGTGTGGATATAGATAATACAGCAAGCCAGCCTCACTGGAATAACCAAACAGATAAAATGCACAAGTTATTTGACGAACAAAACATCTAAGATAGTGCTTTTCCATACCTCGAATGGCACTAATTGTTCAGACCACAATTATGTGATGTTGGGTTTTATTCTTGGGTCTTTGAACTCCTTCCCACCCTCCACATCAGATCAGTAAGCACTGAAAAACTTCACATTGGGTAGCCCTCTTTTTAATTTTTACCTCCTTAAATCTTCAGTTCTCATCTCTTAGCAAAATCCATTTAAACAGGGCTCACAAGTTAATGGTTAAACTTGTTGTTTGTAGTACCATTAATATAGGTCAAGCAGCACAATAGTTACAACTGCTGAGAGGGAAGGTACATAAAGACACAGTAAGCAGTTCAGGACCCTATTACAACACGTCTATCAAATGCAGGGGTACAAACAATGTGCCTGATTCATCAAAAAGATAACTTCTGCTGACAGTACACACTGTTCCCTGGAGTCTCTTACGCATGGCTCAAAAATTAAAATTGGAAATGTAAACTACACAGACACATTCTTGCAAATGTGAGTATGTTTCAGCATAGTGAGCATTTCTATGCAAAATACCAGATATAAGCAGCGGGATAAATTCAGCTCTCATTTGCATCACTGAGCACTGAAGAAATCAGCAACAGCTATGACTTTACTCTGCATTTTCTCTCATGTAACCAAGGAAAGAATTTGTCCCACCAAGCCCAAGGACACACATTTTTCACCATGGGATGCACATGCATAATGCCTACAAGAGGGATTACCTTATGCTTTATTCAAGAATATTCAAAAGGACAGACCTCTATGCCTCAAAAAGTTAGTATTTCAGGAATACTGACAGTAAGTACTTTTTCAAAACTAATGGCACCCTAAAGCTTCACAACATGGATTACTTATGCTCAGCGCCAGTCATTCACTGTCTGCCAGTTCAAATAGACATCATTCCTGATTTGGCTCCCAAGCTCCCTGGCCAAGGTTCCCAAACTAAAGTACGTTCCCAGATACTCTGCTGGAGCGAAAGCAGAAAGAATAGCCAGGTCTCAAGACTGACAGAGCCTACCACCTGTGTCACTGAGACATCTTCCCCTTTGCAATTATTTGTAACGTGTGTCACTGAGACACCTTCCTCTTCGCAATTATTTGTATCAGGATAGCATGTAGAAGCATCAATCAAGTTTGCAATGTGAAGTGCATTCCCTTCCCGCCCCAGCCCCGGCAAAACCAAACACAATAAAGCTGGCTTTTCTGACCAAGCATTCTGAAAGCACAAATAGCATTTCAAACAGTTTCTCCCTTTTAAACTGAAATACTTCTAAAATCTTTTTGCCTCAGTCTATTAATTAGAAAACTCTATTCATGCTCAAGATCTAGCAACTGTAATTCCAGAAGGCCAGTTTGACTATTGCTAACCTGGGATGGAGGGATGAAGCTGAATTAAGCAGGATATTTTACTATGTATAACAAAATACAGAACCGATACCAGAAAAACAGAAGTCATTGCAGATTAAAGTTATAATGGGCCTAAGACTTTCTTTCAGACCTTTGTGTTTTTTCATTGGTAAAAATTGATGACAGTTTTCTTCCATTTATCTCACTGATATCATACTTTGCATTTCTGTGGTACCTGTTATCTCTTATTTCAATGCGCTTTATGAACCTTGGACTAGATCTTCAGCAAGTGTGAATCAGCATAGCTCAATACTGACTTTAACAAAACTCTTTTGAATCACACTACCTGAAGAGCGACTAACTGATGTTGCACAGTCCTGTAGACAGAGAAGGGACATGTAACAATAACAACATGACATTAAAACACAGTAGATCTCAGCTGTAATACTACTAACATTTTATGAGATAAAAACATCCTGTGGAATTGTGATTCTCAACACTGCTTAAAGCTCACCAAAAGCATTCCAACCACCTTGTGCATGTTATACACTGTTATGCATGTCTCATCTGGGGTGTTTTCCAGTAAAAAACAAACATCTCACAATTAAAAATGCACTTTTGACACTTTTCAAATTGATTCCAGTGCATGTTATGTATACTACATAATAAAGACAGATCAACAGACTACTCTGCCTTCTCTTCGTACTCGTCCTGGTAGGGCAGCCCCTCGTGACAGCTTGGGTTATAAAATAGTTTGCTTCAACACAAATGCCAGCATGATAAAGGGATTTTTATGCATTCATCTGGACATTTTTTTACTCCACATTACAGGTCGTCTCTAATAGCTTCATATGTTGCACTTCCCTCGCTAGGATGAGATGTGCTCCACTTTAGCACAGATGTACAGGAAACCCCGCTACAGAATAGTTCCTCCCTATTAAGAGAGCTGAATCCTTTTTGTACAGAAACTGCTTATATTAATGAAAACAGAATTGCCTCACACTATTGTTTTTCCTGAACGTCAATAAAGATTTAATTCATTTGATAACTACAAAGAAGGAGAAATAAAGTAACACAAAGTCAAAAAAACTGTCCACAGAAAAGTATGAATAAGAAATATAAGAGTCCATAGAACATGATGTAATTGCCTGTAAAAAACACATCTGACATGGTGGGAGTAAGGCTGCTTCCTTCGGTACTCAAGGGATCTCTGCCCAGTCATCCAGGAAGCACGAGGTGGAGTTGTGCCCTGCTGATGTTCAGATTTCTAAGGGAAGAAGGAAAGGGCTTTGTCTTCCCCCACCCACCACCACCATTTCACCCTAAGATGATATCTGCTGAATTTCAGCTAATAACACTTCATCCCATTTAAAATGGGGAAATAACAAGACACTTCTAAATCCAGCAGAAACTGTAAGTCAGCCAAACCAGTTCTATTAGTCTCTCTAAAATGTTGTTCTGATTCCGAAGATGTGTGTTATATTTCAGTGAATTTCCTCTTCTGTTATTATGCCTGCCCTATTTAAAAACAGTTTTAGGACTGATACAACTAAAGCTGTTGATGTAGCTAAAGCACTTGGTAAACGTTGATAAATCAGTACAATTCAGCATGGATGTACTTCCATTGGGTTAGCCGGGATGACAACAATACATTTGGTTTCTACTAAAATGTCAATAGAAACATCTGCCAATAACGCAACCCTAATTTAACATCACACCTTCATAAAATTGGTGCAAATTTCTGTGAAAACCATTAGGCCATAATAAAACCATTAATACATCTAATGAAACCCAGTTCCTTACTAGTGAATCTGTGTACCCGCTTATGAAGCAGGTGGATGGTTCTGGAAATATGACACTTGCTGTGAAGAAACGTAGACTGTATTAGCGGTGCCTTACCTAAAGGCATGTTCACGTTGCGTGGGAAGGGTACCAAGTAGGCTTCATCTCCGAGTTATGTACTTTATTAGTGATTCTCCTCTTGTGTGGCATGCTTAAAACGTGATAAACCATTCCGAAAACTGCAAGTAGCAAACGCTCCTTTACAACACTTCAGTAACCTGGTAGGACAATAGGGCCTTTGTGCTTTGGAGTGACTCTAGGACAGAATCATATCATCACAGTGATTCAAAATTCTCTAAGTGGCTTCTCCGAACAATGGTATAAAAGCAATTGAGGCTTAAGGAGAAGTACAAAGTACCATACATTGCAGACAGCTTTCAACACTGTGGGTAACGAAATCAAATAAGATAAAGTGAGGATCACCTCATTCACTATCCAGCCACTTCAGTCTCTCTGCTTTAAAGATGGTTCTTTTTCTCTTCCAAAAGCAGAAAGCTGCAGGCTTACAGGTCCAACCCATGAAACTCTGCCAGGTCTCAGAGTTCCCCTGTGCACACAGAGGTCTTGCATGGAAGGCTCAAGTTTCTTGGAGGTTCCATTCTAACACGTTTAACTTGTATTTTCTAGTCAGCTCATCTCAAAGATCATTCTGGGATGCTTAGAATTTGGGCAGGTTGGTGAAACTAATATACTGAAGTGGGATCATAGTTGTTTTTATAGCAATCAAGGCATAGAAGATGCTTCACAGATAAGATATGATACCTTCTTGTAAAGATTGTATAGAACTCAGCCCAACAGACCCCTTCCAGATATGATAAATGTGTATTCACTTTTGATGTTATCAACACAGTTACCTCCCATGTATGAGGCAGTTCGACATATTGACATGGCTGTCTGAGCTGAAGCCTTTCTCAACAACCATTTGCAATAGGATCAGGATTAGCTTCAAATCCAATAAGAATCTATTATAAAGCCCCAGAGCTAACGCTTTTTAGCATTTGCTGTGGTGTTGGGGTTTGTTTGTTTTTTAAACAGAACAAGGCCTTTTTATGTGGCAGAACCACTGAGGCTGTAGCTTCGCAAACCGTTCTGCTCAAAGAAAGCTCCCTGCAAGACAGGTTTTTCCCTGTGCAGCTGCTTTCACCATAGACCAGATGAGGAATGGGGTCTCAACAGCCCCCAGCATCCAGTGTAATCAGAGGAACTGGGAACTGACACAACATTGTGGATTGCAACTTTCCAGCAGAACAAAACCGTGGGGTCCCAAACGCCATGCTGCAATTGAGGCAAATGCTATTAAAGGTAGTGAAGAAATATAGTACAAGCTCAAAGGTTAAAAGCAATCCTTATTCTTCCAAAGACTACAGTGCAAGAGTACAGCCTTAGGCTACTAGTGTTGCGTGCCATTTTAATGTTGTACATACAGAATGTTTACTGTACCCCTTTTTTATATAAAGGAATAATTTCTAGTAATGGCAGCAGTGCTATTACTGCAAGCAGCACAAAAGCCTAACTTGGGAACATCCTCAACATCTGCATTTCAGAAGGTTCTCGGTGCAGGTGCCAAGATAAGATTTCGGACATATATGGGAAGCAGCAGCCAGAGGAAAGCTATCCACAACAGAACACAGTGTAGGACCAGGCAAAGAGAGAAAAATGAGATCTAAAGTCAGAAAGGAGGGGGAATAAGATCAGACAGTAACAAAATGAAGAAGCAAGAGATAAAAATGTTTGTGTCTGAAGTAACAAAATGTGCTTTTATTCAAGTTGTGGAAACATTTTAAGCTACAACAATTTCATTTGAATTCTGCTCGTTTCTTAAGTCCACTGATACTATAGGAGAAATGATACAGAAATGCTTGACTTCCTGCCAAAATCCTGGAGTCCGTTGCAAAATTACAGAACATTTTCCAAACTTTTGAAACTTCAAAACAATAAAGTCACAGCTCCTGTCCCTTCCCAACATTTTATACAACTACAGTGTCAGCGACTTGACTAAAGCAGCTCTCACCAGGATAAGTTACGAAAGGATTCTAGTTCATTATTTCTTCTCATAAAGAAAATGATAGAGCTGGTTGGAATCTCCATGAACTGAAGTCAGCGTCTCTCTACATTTGCCTGAACACTGATCTTGAGTCAGAAAGAACTTCCACCCCATTCCATCCCTCTTCTGTCATTCAGTGTTTGTCATTTGTCTCAGTGTGCTTTGGGTAAATAATTGATCTAGTACATTTATTTATTTTAAGCTTAATGGATGTTTGCTCCAAGACTGAAAATCATCACAAAATTGTGTATACTTTATAGTTTGTGAAACTCTGATGCCTTAACGAGAGAATTCTATGCAGCTTCTTGAGATACAAGTTAAGGATCCAGGGAAGGCAAAAAGACACTTCTTTTACAGCCAAATAGGAATGTTTACACTGGCATCCTACTCTCACTATCAGATTCAGAACTTGCCATGCCGTTAATATGAAATGAAAAATCAATAGTTATTGTTCAGTCATTACCTCCCATCAACTGATGCACGAGTGTCAGACATGGCAGTGAGTTAATGGTAAGGGGTAAGGGTAAGGCACAGGGGTTATTTTTCAGAAACAGGCTTGAGCCGTGCATTACATGTGTCCTGGCCCTAACTTCTCACCTGGACGAGCGCTCTGTCCCCTCTCAAGGCACTAGTGAGCAGCTGAGAAGGGCTGTGTGCCCACACAGCAACCACCTGGTTTGGAGCTGGTGCAAGCTTTTCACAAGCAAGATCTTGTGAAGGTCAGTGGTGCCCTACCCAGACACCACCAAAGGGAAAGAGCAAGTCCTTCTTAGCTGCCCTTCCCTGTGACCTATATGAGCAAAATTGCTTCCCCCTTTATAAAAGAAAAAAATCCAAAACTATATATCTATACAGAGAATCCCAAGACGATCAGACTGCTATTTGAAAAGCCTCCACATTCTAACTGAAAAGTACACACAAGTCCCCAGCAAGTCCCTGTGCTTCGTTATAGAAGTAGTTATTGCCTGTTCTTAGGAAGGGGTGAGCAGAGCGCCTACAAAAGCTGTCAGGGAACAGCGAGGGCCAGCTGCACCCTACAAGAAGGCAAACCGGGAGCTAAGGGCAGCAACAACATAGACTGGGTAGGGAACTCACCAACAGAGCGCAATCCCACGGCGCAGAGGCTGGCCGAGTAGTGGCAAGTCCTACCAATGCTCCAGTGGTCATTGGGCAAAAGCAATGAAATCAGCCAGGTCTGAGGTCAAGCCAGGGAACCCAAAGAATAATTCGGGAGCAGGGCCCCATCCAGCACAGCTCAGGGAAGGGGGCTGAGCTCCCCAGCTGGAGCTTAAATGAGCCCGTGGCCCCGGGGCGGGAGCGTGTGAGTGGGGACCCAGGTGGAGCTGGTCAGGGCCATCAAGGCCTGTTAGTGACCTCGGGGCCCTGACAAAAGCTTCTCTTTTTTATCATCCTTCTGCTATTGCTCTACGAAATATCTCTTACTGGGTATATATATGTATACATTTGTAATACAGTATTTTCTAGAGGTCAAGATCAGGTCTCCATCTTCATTGTACACAGTGTTGTCTGGACCACCGAAAAGCATTTCAGCCTAATGGGAGGGTAGGCAGTGGTGACCAGAGGAAAGCAAGAGTAACAGTTTTAGGATGAGAATAATGTGAGTTTACAGTTAATAAAGGTACCTGAACATCTGTTCATATTTCCTGGTGTGGTAGAAGGACCCAGAAGCCCTAGTCTGAGACGAAGAACTCGGTCTAGGCACTATGCAAACAGAATGGCCGAACAGGAGCTAAAGATTTGCATGCCACTGCATCTGCATTAGCAGTCTGATTTAGAGCTGCTCCCTGAAAGTGGGGGCTCCTCAGAAATCCCGGGTGCTACTGCTCACCCCAGAAATATAGGCACCCTAATTCCAGGGTCATCTGCATTTTTTAATGTGGTCTAAGCATATAAAATAAAATAAATATACTGTCTAACAAACTGTGGGCACATTGTATAAAAAGATATAAAAATATTAATTAATATGTGATACTAATCTATTATTCATGCAACTGCACTAGGGAGACTATGTTCTTGAAGGAATGAAGTATTTCTCAGATCTTAAGTCTACTTGTTCTGTTTTTTAAGAACTGCAATATTTACCGAAAGTGGTGCCTAGATGACTTGGAAGACAATGAAAAAAATGTTTCTTCAGTGCTATATATGCTTATGAAATATATCCATTGGACAGAATATATATGGGGTTTTATTATGAAACTTACATCTAAAGTAGTTACTGTCGTTCAGATTTCAGCGTATGCCTCCGGAAAACAACCACCTTAAATTTTAAATTGCCAAGAGGGAGACTAGTGTTCTGTTTAATTATTAGTGCCATAAACCAGAGCAATATTTACCTGTCTATAACAGAGCTTAGGAAAATCCACTTATCTCTCCTGCCAGGTGCTACATTTCTCACAGTTATTAATAAAATCATCAGAAATCCTTATTTCTGAATGGCCTTTACCCCACTTTTCTCTCCAGTCCAGTGTCCTTCCCAAAGAAAGTCAGCTTTGAAATTGGAACAAATTCTGCGCTTGCTCATTGGGAAGATAGAAGGAAGTGGAAAAGCTCCTCTGCACCAGATCTGACCCATTGCTTGAGCACTAAGCCTTGATTGCTCCTCCCGCCAGCTGGAAGGTGGCCCATCGAGAGCGCATTACATGCTGTTCTGCAGTTCATCAGCCTCCAGACATCCTTCTATTCCTGGTTCAATAAATGAGTTTCAGTAAGGAGACCCCTTCTGCTTAGACATGAAATGCCACTCTGAACTGCTTTCTTCTGCCAGTCTTTCACCTTCCATTAGCATCCAGCTCGCGCTTACTCCATGGTCTCAAGCACAGCTGGTCGGTGTGCGGTGCAGCACACATGCAGCTTCCTTCAGGGGCAGAAATTAGTCAGACTCTCATCAGAGCACTCAGGGTCTTTCAGGATTTAGTTTCCTGAGGTAAGACTTGGTATTTCCATCCTGCCTCAAGCTAAGGTGTTGGGGGGTTTTTGGCTTGGGGGGGCAGGGATGGTAACTGTGTCATCCCTGCACATATGTACATATCTTGAAAAAACAGAGAATCTAGCTACCAAATTCAAAAGGTTTTAAGTTTCACTTAAGATCCACTTTAAGACTCTTTCTCCTCTCTTTCTCCTCTCCTCCTTCCAAAGTAATATATTCCTGATATTTTATTAATAGTGCACTGAGAAGAAACTGTTTTCTGCTCCTGAGTGCTATGTGAGATGATGGATGAGTTCACAACACCTGTTACTGCTACGTACGTGGAAGTAATTTCCCCTTGCCTGTTTCACAGAAATCTGTTCTTTTCTCACAAAGTCAAACACTCTGCTCCTATTTCTAGTAAATATCTCCTAGATAAGCTTTGAAAAGGTTCCGTGAGTAACTAATTAATGTAATTTCTCTTTGTACACCAATAAGTTAGATTACTGAAGAAATGGAGGTGTTCAAGAAATTAAAATTGAAGCTGCTTACACAGACAGACAGGCAGATAAACCTTGCCTAGATAGAATCATAGAATCATAGAATGGTTTGGGTTGGAAGGGACCTCTCAAGGTCATCTAGTCCAACCCCCCTGCCATGGGCAGGGACACCTTCCACTAGACCAGGTTGCTCAGAGCCCCGTCCAACCTGGCCTGGAATGTTTCCAGGGATGGGGCATCCACAACTTCTCTGGGCAACTTGTTCCAGTGTCTCACCGCCCTCATAGTGAAGAATTTCTTCCTTATATTTAATCTAAATCTACCCTCTTTCAGTTTAAAGCCATTCCGCCTTGTCCTATCACTGCATGCCCTTGTAAAAAGTCCTCTTCTCACACCAAGAAAAAGTTTTATTTCTCCAGTGCAGAGAGCAAGCACTAAATCTGTGTCCCACCAAAGCTCGTGCTACTCCTTCAGCTAAGGGCAAAGGAGGACTTCTGTGATCCACAACTGTATGTTTCCTTCTGCACAGAACGGAGTTTTCCTCCTAAGCAGTCCTGAAGGTTTCCTGATTGCTCAGTTAACCTAAGAAAGTACTTACAAATGTCTGCATTTACCTCCTCTTCTAGATATTAATTTATTAGCAGAAATATTCACTGAAATAAATTTTTGTAAGTAATTATTAGGGAAAAGTCACAGGAAGCAATTTTATAATTCCTACAATTCATTATTCATCTCCAAATATGGTTTCTATTAAATTGTAGTCATCCAAACAGAGAACAGAAACATATGAGAGACTAAAATATTCTGATTAATGTAATCAGGGAAAACAGTTTGCATTTTGAACACCCACAAAGAACTTACCACGCTTCTGCTCATCAGCGTTGCATTTGAATATGCTGAAAACCACGAGTAAGGAGTAGCATATGCTGAAATGTATTTTAGTGCCATTACATTCTATTGCTGAGGTGATAAACATAACATGTAAAATATATGTATGCAAGAAAACAAAACTAACAAGACATTTAATAGTGCAGTCATAACGCAAGACCAAACAGGAATTGAGAGTCAACTGATGGAAATAACTTTATAAATTAGAACTCTACATTTCAGTACTGTAATTACTTCACTGAAAAACCCAAAAGGTGAAGATCACCAGGTATATCAGATTCTCCTAATTTCTTTTACAGAACTACTGGGGAAAAGGCATAAAACTGTATTTTTAATGCCTTGGTTTTGCACATGTAGAATAATATAAAATTCATGAAGGTGGAGAAAATACACCGAAGCATCCAAAAGAATTTTAAATGTCTGTGATAGATCAGGAGGAATATTGGAATGACTGCAATGAAGAAAAGTTTTAAAAGAGTGATTTCCAAATCAAAGAACAGAGTTTGTAAATCTCTTTCCACCTAAGCAAACCTCCAGCTGAAACCAACGGGACTACTCTCAGGAGCAGACAGCTCATGCCTGGTAGGCGCCATGCCAGGGTCAATGCCACGTTTGCCCTGGACTTTCAGTAGGACGAGGATCATGTCCCTCATTTGATGTGTGCTGTGCTGAACACTTACCTTTTCTGAGATGTATTGTTAATAAAGGCAACAATACCTTGAGATGGCATAGAAAGACAACAAGGAACATACTGTATTCAGAAGAGTAATATCCAGAATGTTACAGGAAAATTACAAAATCCTGACTGACTTCACTAAATTCACACCAACATATATACAAGTCAGGGATTAAAACTCTTTGGAAAGGTCACTGTTCATTCATCAGTCCATTTCCAGAGCTCGTTTCTTAACATCCTTACGTGCCCAAATGAAATGCCACTTGTGAAAATGCCCTGCCCACGAGAGGAGAAACTCCTTCTGACTCCATTTTTGTGGTAAACGGTTGCAAAATAATTTGATGTGCAAGAGTCAAAGGAGGGATTGTTGCCAAGCTTTTGAAATCAGGTACACTTCTTTGAGGGACATTTGTCTGAGGGACAAACAAGGGACAATTTCATCATACAAGAACTGGCAAAAAAAAGACACTAAATGTTTTTCAATTAATTATCTTCCTGAAAGACCTGAGACAGAAAAGCATGTGTGAAATAATAAAATTACCTTTCAAAAGCCTTGTCTCATCCTCTCAGGATGAAAAGAGGGGGGGGAAAAAAGGGGGGGGGAGCTGAAAAACACGGAGATACAAAATGAGTTTATGATGCTTCAACCGCAGTTAGGAACAGCTGCTCCCAGTAAGGTCAGTGGCTGCTTTACCAGGGACTTCCATGTGAAAAGCTACAGTTCAAAATTCCTGATCAAGCAAAGTATTCAGCCATGAACTCGGGTACTTAGCTTCAGTGGTACAACTCGTATGCCTCATTACACACACCCTTATGTACTTTTTTCAGCTGGGGCCCAAACATATATCACTGCTAAACATATAGAGCTGCTGCATCACAGGCTGATATAGATTGTCCTGGAGTTTCCCTATGAGTTTCTTTTCCCCCACTGGACTAGGTATAAAGAAAGGCAAAGAAAGTCTGTCTGCTTATGCACCTGGCATACATTCCTTTATCCATGGAGACAAAGTAGCAGAAAGGAAAAAAAGAACATTTTTCAGCGACCCTGACATTTGATACTGATGCAAAAAAGGAAAGGAATGACAGTGTTTGAAGCCAAAAGCATGAAGTTCTTTAGATTTCCTATGATTTAATATCTCTCTCCCCCACATACGGCAGATTCCTTTATAGACACTCTTGTATATGGGCCAACAGCGCTCCAGCCATGTCTCTGATGACACAGTGGAAAGTTTCTAACCACAGTATCATTTGCAGCATTTCTCATTTATTTTATCCCCAGTCCCCAAAGACATGCTTTTTCTGGTGGAGTAAATGATTGTTTTCACTTTTTGTGAATAGAACTGAAAATCTATTTGATGACCAAATGAATTAGAATAGACAGAGAATCAAATTCTTTAGGTTTGTATTAAATCTGTTGTAAAAGGTGGCTTCCAGCTTTCACTCAGTCTAAACAGATAAAAAAATATCAGTGACCCTGAAAAAACACTCATAATATCTGTTTAACCAGACTTGTAAATTAACTTTTTTCCTGTAATAAATAGGAAGATACACTCACATAGCATGTTTCGCTTTTAAAGCACTTCATACACATCGCAAGACAGTAATATTCATAGCATTGCTGTGAGGTAGCTTGGTACAGTTTGCTCAGTTTACAAGTACAATTACAAGTATAAAAAAGAGGAGGAGAAACCTGATTTCTGGAAGTTTTTGGTGCACAAATCTATATGATTTTACTTGCTGCATGTACTATAGGCAAAATTATTTGTGATTGTGGCTTATTAATCGGGTGAACAAATGTCTGATTTATACACTCCAGCATGGTAAATAAAGCATACAAAATGCACATGCAGTTGTTTAACAAGAATTTAGAAAACCAGGCCTTCCCTCGACATCCTTGCTACGAGGGGCTCTAGAGGAGGGCGGTGCTGCACAGGCCAAGTGATGATTCAGGGTTCCCGGCTGTAAGGCCCAAGTCACTGCACAGCTTGCCACAGCCACCCCATTTTCAGACCTGCTCTCTAGCTCTCATCCTGGCCGGGAGAAGCCTGAAAAGCAGTTCAGTTGGAGCACGAACTAACCTGTCTGCCACTTTATCATCAAAGTCTAACAATCGTGACAAAGTATATAAAAGAGCATATGCTGCTTTACAGCCTTCTGCAAATTTCAAGAGAAAAAAAACTCCTGCTGACTTCAAGAGGCTTCAGATCTAGCCCACAGTGGAATAACTTCTCTCTATTTTTCAAGAGGCTTGAAATATCAAATATCATCTGATTATTCAGGCTTGAGTCTGATCTCACAAAGTGTATGCAGACTTAATCTATTGGGCCACAGCTGCAAAGGCTGCCGGTGGCACTGCAGCGCGAGGAGAAGCCACGCTGCGCTCAGGCTGCTGTAAATGCAGCACGGTGTCGCCCAGGGAGCCGGCGTGCCCCTGCGTTTCCTCTGGTGGGTGCGAAGGCAGAACCCGACCCACTCACGGCTGAGCTGAAAAATCACCCAGTCGTCTGCACAGCTGCCCACCTTTATAATAATAATTTACAGCAAAACACTTGACAGCCACTTGCCATGCTGTGAATAGGCATTGTACCTCGCAGCCTTAGAGGTGCAATACAATTATGTATCATAATCCTGGGATATCAATGTTTAACCATGCTGTAAAGCTCTTTACTGAGAAAATAGTGTACGCTTTCAACTAAATGGCTACAACCTGGAGCTAGTCTCCAGCCTGAGGACTGGGGCAATAAAATGGTTTTGTCTGACAAACCACCACTGGAGATTTGCTGGTGCTGTTACTCAGAGTGTAGGATCCCAGGCGCATTCAGAAGCTGCCTTTAAGGAATTAATGCTTGCTTGTTTTGCCATCCAAAGAGTGTTTACAGAAGCCAAAACAACTGTGCTTGCTGTCCACTGTGCACAGAGGTGATGACATCAAGAAGACAGGTCACAAGTCTGAGTTTATAGTCATTACACTTACGTTGGTATGGCTTTTCATCCACTCAGTATGATCTTATGACCCCACAACTTTACAACCTTCCACTCTCTGTGCTTCATAGCACCTCTCCACTCTAGGTTAATCATTTGTCTGCCATTATCTGCCAAGAGTTCTTATCTCTTTTGCTGTCACTTTATAACAGGGTCCTCTTATCAAGCTGTACAAAATCACGTGACGGTGCCAAACCTATCACAAGTTCCAATTCTTCTGATTAGAGACTATCATGAAATGGGATACATGGTTTACAGCAGGTCACTAATGCTGGAAAAAGTACAGAGTCCACTCAAAGACATGCTTGTTACTTTCCGAATTCTTGGATAATTTTTTTTGTTGTTGTTCATCACGCCGACTTTCACTGAAGGTTATTATAGCCTGGGTCTCAAGGCCAGAAAAGTTTACAGGCTGCACCTCCTCTGTACTCAATGCTGTACACCTTGCACCCAAGGGTACTGTATATTTACACCTAATAATGTCTTCTGGTTCCCATACAGCCATCATACAGGAATCTATAAAACATGGACTTACATCAGTCGGTAAGTAACAGTTTTCTAACTCTTTTGAAGACTCTGCATAAATGTATTAGACTTGGGGCTGTCCGAACTGAAAAAATCATTACAATTGGGCAAGCCAACAAAACTGATTAATTTGCACGTGTATTTAGGCGAAAAAGAACTTTACAATACAACGTAAAAATGTAAGAAAACAGCTGATGATTCAGTGAATAACAATTTTCTCCAGAGATAATGTGATTATCAAATATATAATCAGATAATTAACTGTATCTTTATCTATTACAATTGCTAATAACTGTGAAATTGTGTGTGTGTGCGCATGTATAAACATTTGCAAAAATTAGATTTAAATTGCTTCAGGCCTGACTATTCTTGTTGAAGAAAACCTCGGGAATGTTTTCAGGTCTTTTCTGTAATACACTTGTCAAATGCAGATTATTTTTTATAGCTAAAAATGCAGATACATCGTCATTCAGTGGGGGTGGGCTGGACAATAAAAGTCGGTTAAGACTTCAGAGCAGCGAAGAAGTGAATACTTTCAGCAGCATATGGAAGCAGCACCCGCTCCCCATCAGAAAGCCGGCAGGCGCGGGTTGCTCTGGCTTGCGGGTGCGAGGGGCGTTCGTTGCACGCCCAGCTGCCCTGGGGCTGCCAGGGCCGCGGCGGCTGTGGCCAAGCCCCAGCGGGTGCCTCTCCCCGCCACCTCCCTGCCCTTCTCCTCGCACTTCCTATCTCGGGTCATTCTGCCTCTCACCAGACGCCGGGAGCGAGGTGCCTCTCCTTTGGCAGGGCAATAGCATCCCCTGCCCCGTCAGCCTGTGCCAGGGCTGAGAGGGGCTGGAGAAGGCTTGCCAAGGGAAACCTCTCCTTCGCGGAGCAGAAGGCTCCTCACAAGCCGGCCCAGCAGCGCTGCAGGTTCCACAGCTCAGGGTTTTGCAAGGCTGCGCCTCGGCACAGCAGTTTATGGCAAGGATGAAAGGAGGGAGCCTTGGCCCGCCTGTGGGAACCAGGGCTCGCTCTCCTCCTCTTGCCCCCAAACTGCGTCATCACACGGCAGGCGAGGCGCTCGCCCTGATGCTGGGTGTGATAGGGGCACCTCACCATCAAGGGAGGCTCTGGGACCCGGGGGATGGAGGGCGCAGCAACAGCTGCAGGAAATAGCCTCAAACTTAGCTGAAACCTGATCTTGATCTCCTGGGTGGAGCTGCTGCTTCTCCCCGGGGAAGGGAAGGGTGCCCACGGGAAGGGCTCCCACCTCGGACCTGGCTGTGTCCCAGGCAGCTGGTCCCCAGGGGCTCCCTTTTCACCTGCCCTACACCTCCCGCACAAGAACTGTGCCCAACACCGCAGCAAGGTGTGCTGGGCTGCAAATGGATGGCTGGAGGAGTAATGCCCCATGGATCACACCGCCAGGCCTGCAACAGCCTGCCTTCTGGCTGGCTGTGCCTGGTGCCAGCCCCACTTTGGGGTGGGCTCCTTGATGCCTCTCCTTGGAGGGAACCATGTGGACCCTCCAGCAGTGCCATCAGGGTATCCCGCAACAGCCGGAGGCCTCGCACAGGGTGGTCCCAGGCTGTTGGACATGGCTCTGGCCAGGGTCAGGCCATACCTGGCCAGGAGGGCTCATCCCAGCAAAGCCACTGAGAATTCAAAGCCAGAGACCCTCTGGTGCTTCTCTACAGGTGTGGGGTGCTCCTTCACACAGCTCTGCCCCCACAAACACATGGAAAAGGAGGTGAGTCCAGCCTCCCAGATGGGCCTCGCTTTCTTGGGCCTTGCTCTGACTTCTGCTGGTTTTGGCTGCCAGGGAGGGAAAGGTGCTAGAGGAGCCTCTGGTCCTCTCTCCTCAGCCTTCATCATGGGATAGTAAAATAACATGTATCTTCATGTATCTGAAGCGTGGTCACTCAGATAAGGTTTCTCAGGGTGAAAGTATACAACCCAAGGAGAAGGGAAAATAAAACGCTCCTATCCGTCATATTTAGACCAACTAAGTGCCATTTTCATGGCTTCCAAAAGACTGGCAGGTCTGGGTTCCCTAAATCATGTGGATGTGAGAAACAGGTTGGTGGGAGACATAAGTTAGCAGGGCGTTCTTGTCACCATACCTCCAAAATGCACTCACACGTGTGTTGTATCAGACATACCAGATTCGCAAAGCATGCCCCAGAAAAAGCAGGTCTAAATCCTGTGAAACTCTCCAAAATCCTGTGTGCTCTGGGTCAGGGGGAGGATTCTGCCCTTAGTTGACACTGCACAGTCAGAGTCCATGGTGGCATGCCTGAAAAGCGCATCTAACTCAGCATTGTAAACTGATCACCGCGTACCTGTAAGGGTTAAATGTAACCAGCACCACCCTGCGGGCTTCTGCTTGGCGGTGGGGGAACCAAATAGGAAGGAGCTGGATTCTGTTCTTATTTGCACTTGGAGAGTAATTCTTTGGAAGAAAAAGCTGTCCTCCCAGGGTATAAGTTCAACCAGCAGCAGGGCCAAGTGCTCTTAAGAGTAAATCCCATCCCTGGACTTTCCCTTTTGTCCAGTCCTTCCCCGCATTTTCCTCTCTAACCAGAGGCAGAGCGGGCGGGTTTGTGAGGGCCTGCCACGGCCTCCGCAGCCCCCCACCCCACCAGCCCCTCAGGCCAGGGGCACTTGCTGCTTCCCACCGCAGCGGCTGAGAGGTTCCCTTGTCAGGGAGCACCTGCTTTGCGGGCATGCACCCGGTGCATTCCCCCGTCTGGCGGTAAGTTAGTTTTTCATCAGTGACATGCCACAGCAAGAACGACCTAGCTTCCTCCCAGCCTCATCCAGCTCCCGTGAATGCAAATCAGACTCCACCGATGTAAATGGCAGCGGACCTGTCCCTTGGAGAGCAGACGCAACCAGCCTGGAGCTGGAGCTGGAGCGGGCACTACCCTTTGTTGACACCTGCTTTTAGGTTTACGGTCATACAGTCAAAGAGGCAGCGGGAATTCACAAAATCTTAATAGTACCTCCTATATTCCAGATGAAGAGCATCGTATGGACTTACAAAAATTCTTATGGAAGTGCCATGATTTTTTTCTTCTACCAGATTCCGGGGAAATACAAAGCTACTTGACTAGTTTTATTTTTCCTCTAATCAGCCTCTTGTCTTAGTGTCCTCAGGGACACTATGCAATTTTTATAAGCATTAGCTATGATTATTTAACAGAAATAACTGTTTCGTTAACTTGAAAAAAATGGTTGTATAAGAGGAAAAATAATCTACTTGTAGTTTCTTACTGTGAAATTTTTCAGTTTGTATAATAGTTACTGACATCTTAATTTTAATGTATGTCCTCAGGCAGTTTACAGTATTATAATTAGTGCTCTTGAGTTTGGCAGGGTTTGTTTTTCTGTATTATTATTATTAGAATGCATATATAATGAAATTTCATATGATTAACAAAGACAGCAAATATTATCTTTAAAAGTCTGGATTAGGATTTTGGCCAGCAATGATGCAGGCAAAGCTTCCAGAGGAGTGAACAGTTTGGGTTGTGTGAGGACTGCAAGACAATGAGCCGTAGGTGGTTTTTTTATAACAGTGAACTTTTGCTGTTATTCTTTACTTTTATCAATTTTCTTCCCATTAAATACTTTTCCCGTCGTTATACTGCAAATGAGCTATCCACAAAAGGGGCAGTATTTACAGTTACACCCGATTTTTTCCAGTTAGTCTGATTTTAAATACCCAAATACATGAGGCAAAGTAACAATGATGACGCCTGTGGTCTCCAGAGGGAAACCTCCAATGCTGACAAAACGCCTCCAGCCACTCGTCCGTGCGGGTAATTTAAAGGTCAGGTCTCAAAGTTGTCTTTATATAGGGTGAAAGGGAAGAATTGTCTGCAGCAGGAGTTGTGTTTGGCTGCCGTGTGGGGAAGACCGTTACAACTTCTTATGCCAGATTATTATTAATGTCTAGAGTTTACTCACATATTACACGAGTACAATATATATATTACCTAGATATGCAACCTTATATATTAATATATATTAATACGTTCTTATATACAATGAACAGACATGCATGTGTACAGAATCCTTATCAAGATTTCTCAGTATAAACTGTGCCTAGTTTATCTTCTCATGGTTTGTTTTACGATCCTATGCTTATATGCGGAGAAATCTGAGAGAGAGAGAGAGAGAGAGATATGAGCTTAAACTTTTTTCATGATAAAGATCAGCTATTAAATTATTTTTTAAATAAAATTTTCCAAGCTTCAAAACGTAATTATTGGGGGTGGGGGGTGGAGAGAAGCGGACCTAAAACATCTTTTTTTTCCACCAACAGATCAAGGTCAGTTGCCTCAGCAAAAGAAATTTCATTTTTAAGCCTGTCTGCGCAGGATAGAAATCAATTATCCCTTATGATACAGAGTCCGGCGCTCAGCCCTGACAGGAGCCCTGCTTTATATACAAATACACTTGGCGTCGCGTTTCCAGACCAAGCTCTAGCTTTTTTAACTGGATGTTCCCCACCCGGCTCCGAAAGGGCAGCGCAGGCAGAAACAAAAGCGCCTCATCAGAAAAGTAAATAATTATCACTGTTGGAACGCGGCGGGTTCGCGGCGGAGGGGGGGAGCGCCGGGACCGCCCGCGGCGTCCCTCCGGCCTGGCCCCGCGGCGGCTCCCGCCGGCAGCGCCGCCGCAGCGCGGAGCACCGCGCCGGGCAGCGGCCCCGCTCCTGGGCGGGCCGGCGCGGAGAGCGGCCCCTGCTTCTGGATTCGCCTCCCGTCGGGGAGGGGAAGCCGCCGCCCCTGCGGCAGGCAGGAGCCGTCAGAGCCAGCGCGTTTTCCCGCCGCGCCGTTAGCGGCAACAGGTCCAAGCAGTGCGGGGCTGGAGCGCGTTTCCCTACGGGAGTCATGCAATTTATCGGGGGGGGGGGGGGGGGGCAGAGTTGCTGCTTGCAGAACTGCATCTTTAGGTGTCCTAATGGATAAAGGCCGCCGTGTGAAAAAGGCTGCGGTTCGCTGCTTGGGGCTATCGATCCAGGGAACCCCTGCCGCCAGCTCTGGGCAGGGCTCGCCGCCTCCCGAAGGGCGCCCGGCGGTGCCTCAGCTTTCGCCCTCCCCCCCCCCGCCCCCGCCGGGGCCTCAGCCCTTCCACGCCTTCCAGTTTGTTCAGCACAATCTCCGTCGGAAAGCTGCCTTGCCACCAGAAACGCCCAACCGTCCCTGCCCACACACGCGTGTCGCCTTTCGGGCGGGCGGCCCCGCGGGAGGGGGCGACGCGCACGGGGGCACGGCGGCGCCCGGCGGCCCGGCCCGGGCGGGCCGGGGCAGAGGCGGCAGGACGAGGCGAAGGGCTACGACACCTCGCTGATGACTCACTTAGCAGTAACAGAAAGGCAGTCTCAGAGATGCTCGCCCACCCGCCCGGCCCGGCTCGCTCCTCGCTCCGGAGTCTCCTGTAGGTGTTCGTAAGGCAGCGGTGCGTTCCGGCGCGCAGCAGAAAGCTTGGCCGGGCTTTAAAAACAGCTTCTCGGTCAATAATTGACTGTTTGGAAATGGTTCTCTGTTTCGGACCGGGGCGGATCGACATCTCCGTCAGGCAACAGTGAATGATTCGCAGCAGAAATAAGGCAACTGGCTTTGGAAAGCGATCCTCTGCGTGGTGTGCGTTTTATACGGAAAGTATTTCAGCCTGAAGCACCCACTCTGTTTCCCTGACAGTGGATTAAAAAAAAAAAAAAAACAACAGAAAAAAAAAGTATATTTTTGTGGTGGGTTTGTTTGTTTGTTTTTCAGTTCTCTAGAGGGGACAGACAGTTTACTTTCTAAAGCCTGAGTTGGAGGCACTAGCAGCCTCCGCTCAAATGAATCCCTAGTAATTAAAAGCAGTATTTCCTCGGCGAAGTGATGAGAGGAGCCCGCGGGCTACAGGATTTGGAAGGTTTCGAGGTATTCTCCCCTTCGTACCGTAGGGATGATCTGTTTATGACAAGGAGCGGAGGGGGGAAGACATGGGGTGAAAGGGAAAAGAGAGACAGAGGAGGAGAGGAGAGGAGAGGAGAGGAGAGGAGAGGAGAGGAGAGGAGAGGAGAGGAGAGGAGAGGAGAGGAGAGGAGAGGAGAGGAGAGGAGAGGAGAGGAGAGGAGAGGAGAGGAGAGGAGAGGAGAGGAGAGGAGAGGAGAGGAGAGGAGAGGAGAGGAGAGGAGAGAAGAGAAAAAGAGGAAAAAGAGGAAAAAGAGGAAAAAGAGGAAAAAGAGGGAAAAAGAAAAGAAAGGAAAGGAAAGAAAAGGAAAGGGGGAAAAGAGTAGAGCGGAGCCTGTACTGGATACACCTTTCCTGGTGTAAACTGTCTAGTAAAGTTGGGCGTGAGAGGCGTGTGAGGCGAAGCAGCAAGCTCGCCCTCTAAGCTTGCCCGGCGGCAGAGGGGTCCTGTGCCCGCCGCACGGTCACACGCCGCCTTCTCTTCCCGGGGCCGCGCCGCTCCGTGCCCGGGCCCCCCCCCCGGGCTGCGCCCGGGGCTGTGTCGCTGCGCCGGGGACGGGCTGCGTGGCGGTGACTCTCGACCCGCGCCTGGCTGAAGCCAGCGGTTTCAGTGGGCGATTGCTCGGAGCGGCTCTGGGCTGGCGGCAAACGGGAATGCTCAGCGGGAGAGGAAGGGGGGACAGGATGCGGGTTTCTCTCCTTCTTAAATACTTCCCTCTAAGTCTTTTTGATCGGCTGTGGATTTAGACTTCCCAGCAGAAAAGTTTCAGTCCTCCGTTTATTTATTTCTTTCATTTGCTTCTGCGAAGTTTCTTTAACATTCCCCCCAAAAAAAGTTCTCTTTTGCTAGAGTTTGCTTGCTGGGAAGATAAATCAAACGTTCTCCGGGACGCTTTCCCCCACAAAGCTAGAAGGGAGCGCGCTATTTGTTGCTCATCGAGCAGACCCTCCAAGTTGGAAGTGTCTCTGCTTAAGGAAAAAGGCTTTGAGATTTGCCCAGGTTCTGTTGGCCTCTTTGAAGCTGTAAGAAATTGGAGCTTGCCTTGAAATACCATCAGGCAGAACCCCCTACCTTGAAAACAAAGAGGTGGAAGAAGCTTCAGATTATTTAAAATTAGACAGTGTTTTTTTTAATGTACATGTACATACATTTAAATAGGGAAGTATAAAATATTCCAGGTCTTGCTCCTTGTACTAATCAAGGCTGCTGGAGGCTCCCCGAGCCATCATCTTTTATAATTATAATTACACGCGTCAATCAAGACCTTCAGGCAAAGTCAGAACAAGGCAGGCAAACTCAGGAGAGAAATCACATTAAAAAAAAGTTTGGAGAACTTAGTAAGGAATGGAGAGGAGATTAGAAGAAAGGGTAATTAAGGTTGCTCAAGGCAATCGTGAGAGCTAGAACTCCATGTTAAATTAAACGTAGTCACAAGGGACCAGGTATCATTTATAATATGTACTGCCCTAAACTGATACTTCGGAGAAACGTGGATGTGTAATAACCACTCCAAAGCATTGTCATCCATAGCGATAGCTCGCGGAGCGGCTTTGCGATGTACAGCTGGAACTCTCTCCAAACCCTTCCCCGGCGGAATGACATTAAACCCACGCGTGGGAGCGAAGCGCCCGGGACTGGTGCTAGGGCCGTGCCCGAGGGGGAGTGTTGCCCGGGGAGAGCCGGCCCGGCCCGGGCCAGCCGCCGGCGGGGACAGGCGGCCGTCCCGGCCGGGCTGCCCGGGGGGGGCCGCAGCCCTCCTGGCCCCGGCCGCGCTCGGGCTGGTTTCGCCTGCCCTGTCCGGACGCGGGGTTTTCTTCCCCCGCTTTCGCCTAAAAGGCGGGTGCCTTTCCCGCAGCAGCAGCGAGGAGAGCGGCGGCGCGGAGCGCCCCGGCCGGGCGTCGCCAAGCGGCGTGACCCACCCGGCGGCGAGCGGGAGGGAAGGGACCGGCTCTCGCCCCGACGGAGCCCAGCGGGCTGCAGGACGCGGGTCCGGCGGTGTCCTGCCGATCAGTGCTAACCTTCCCACGGTCTGCTGTAAATGCGGCCGGAGCGGTGCTCTGACAACGCTTCTCCTGCGGGGAAGGGCTGCGAGGAGGCGAGGCTGCGAGGAGGTCCTCCGGCCACCCGTCGGGCCGGCAGCGGGCTGAAGCGGCCCGGCTGCAGGCTCGCAAGGCCGGAGGGCCGCGGCCCCGCCGCGCCGAGGACACCCCCGGCCCGCAGCCCCGACCGCCTCCCGGCGGGCGCCCGGGGGAGCCGAGCCGAGCGGAGCGGAGCCGAGCGGAGCCGAGCGGAGCCGCCGCTGCGCTGCGGCCGCCGCCCGTGCTGAGCCGCCCGGGCTCAGCGCAGGGCGATGCTACACGGCGGCGCCCGCGAGAGGGGTTGTTTGCAATTAATGTGCCTGGGAACAACTTCCCAAGGGCCGAGACGGGGTCTCAGCCCGAGCTACTTCTGCCTAGAGACGAGGGCACTCCCTCGGGATGGCTTTCAGCCACCCCGCCTTAGCCATCGAGCTGGCCGCTCCCGCAGCTCGCCATGTTGCGGTGCTAAAACTTACTCGCAGGCGAAGTGCTAAACTGTGAAATTATAACTTGAGAAATAACGTGTTGCTATAGATCAAGAGTTCGCCTGCTCGCCCTCCCACCCGAAGGGGAATGGGGAAAAGGTGAGAATGGAAGGGGCCCGAAAGGTCCGAGCCCCTCTGGGCGTTGGGTCCATCCCCAAAGCACCAAGCCCTGCACAGAGAAGGAAAGAAAGAGACATTTTCTGCTCCAGTGGTGATGGTGCCGGGTTAGCTCGGGATCTGCGCTGAATTAAGCAAAGGTCTCTTCTTCCAGTTACTGGAAGCGAAAAGTTTAAACTGTCTAGGAACGAGCACAGCCGAGTCCGCTCTCCGCACGTGGAGGGCTTGCCCCACCGCTGGTCACCTTGCGATCATCACAAGTATTTAATAAGTTACAACAAGGGTCAGTTTTCACAAACTCTGTCCCAACCGATGGGAAATGCTATACCCTGCGCTGGAGACAGTTCCGCGCCTCACTTTCAATCGGAAGCAATTTTCGCCGCCAAATAGTTTCAGCTCTTAATATACACAACGGAGATTAAAGTGTCAGAGGAGTACGGGCAGCCGAGCGCTCGGGCGGGGGGCTCGGATGCTTTCGAAGGTGCACGTACCGCTCCATCCCACATGGCCAGACCTACGCGCCGCAGTGGGAGCGGCGCGGAGCCCCCCGGACGCTCCCGGCGTGGAAGGGGCGGGAAGGGCAGCGGGGGGCGGGCAGACCCCCGGCCCCGGCCCCGGCCCCGGCCCCGGCCCGGCTCGCCGGGCGGCTCGGCACCCCGCCGCCCCCGGGCCCCCCGCCACGCCGCGCCGCGGGGCCGCCCGGCTCTCGCCGCCGAGGCACCCGCTTGCGAGAAACGAGTTCTTTGGGACAACTTGGAAACGAGTGCCGCTTGCCGCACCGTGAGCCGGGGAAGGGAGGCTCTTGCTCAAGCGATGGCTCTGCCAGGGCATTGGCTTTTGTGCAAACGATGCAACTGGCACCGACAGATTTCGCAAGAAGTTTAGGGGAGGGAGACCCAAAAAGCCAACATAGGTACAGCGAGCTCAAGCGCGGCTCCCGCCCGCTCTTCTCAGGCTCCAGGGCTGCGCGGCGGCAACGTGGCCGCAAGGGCTGGGGTTCTCCAAGCGCGGGGGTTACCGCCGCCTACCCCCGCCCGCCCGGAGGGAAGGCGAGGGCCGGGGGTCCCGCAGCCGCAGCTGGCCGGGCGGGGGGATTGCCCCGCCGGCCCCGAGGGAGCCGGAGCGGGGCTGCCCGCCGGCAAGGAGGCACACCGCGGGAGGGAGGGCCGGCGCAGCCCGGCTCGGCGGGGCTGGTGGCCCGTCGGTCTCCGCTGGGGCGGGGAGGGGTGGCTGCAGCCCAGGCCCCCGCCCCGCAGCCCGGTTTGACAACCGGGCAAGGGGTGAGCGCGCTGGGCAAATGTGTGTGCTCCTGTGCGTGTGCGTGTGGTGCGTGTGTGTGCGCGGGGGGTGTTGCTCATCCCGCCTCTGCCTTATTGGCTGCAAGGGCGGTGTCGGGGCCCCCCTTCGCCGGAGCCCCCCGCACCCTGCACCCCCCGGGCTCCGGGAGCGCCTCCCCGCGGGCCCGGGGCTAGAGGTCCCGACTCGGCACCTCCGCACTTGTGGCGGGGGGAAGAGGGGGAGGAGGAGGAGGAGGAGGGAGGAAGGGAGGAGGGGGACGGGGGTGGGAACCCTGTCCAGCAGCACCAACGGCGGCAGAGCGCTCCTGTGCACTGTGGCGCTCCGCATGGATCGGGGCGCCGGGCTGCCGCCGCGCTGAGCCCCGGGCGGAGCTGTTGCGGGCTCCCGGGGTTCCTCCTTCCTCCCCGGCACCCCCGGTCTTCCTCCTCCTCCTCTCCTCTCCGCCCCCGCCGCCTGCAGCCCGACTACCGCTCCGCGGCTCCCCCGGCCGCGGGCACCCAGCGGCGCTTCCCGGCGGCCGGGGCCGCTCGGTGCTCCCGCTGCAGCAGGGCAAGGGCTGGCGTGGAGCAGAGGGAGGGAAGAGGAGGAGGAGGAGGAAGAGGCAGCGGCCGCCGAGCGCCCCTTGCTCCAGCTAAATCTGTGCTGCCGTGTCCAGGTGCCGGTGCCGCGGACGGACACGGAGACCCCAGCCCGGCCCGCAGCCGCCCTGTCATGCTGCCCAAAGTGGAGACGGAGGCCCTGGGACTCGCCCGGTCGAATGGGGAACAGGGGCAGATGCCGGAAAACATGCAAGGTAAGGGGGGAAAGGCACGGCGCTCCCCCTCCGCGCACGCTCGGGCCCCCATCGGCAAACCGCCCCCTCGTCCTGCCAAAAAAGTTTACGGCTGCTGCCTGCGAGCTCCCCAGCCGCGCCCACCCCGCGCCCCGCCGAGCCCCTGCTTCCAGCGTGGCTCGGGCGGGCACCAGCGCCGGGGCACCAGCGCCGAGGCACCAGCGCCGAGGCGACGGCAAGGCCCCGGCCGGGAGGTGCAACCGCCGCCGGAGAACCGTCAAGCATCTGGCCGGCGGGAGCCTTCCCCGGGGTGCAAGACGCGCGGCCGGTCACCGCCCGGGGACACCGGCCCCACTGCAGACCCGGGGGGGGGCTCGGTCTCGTCCCCGGTCCGCGCAAAACTGACTCGAAGTTTATGGCGGGGGGAGTTAGGCGGGCAAGTCCTGCCGAGCACCCCGTGTGCCACACACCGTCCCGAAACGGGGCCCCGAGGGCTCTGCCCCGCGGGTGCGGCGCCCGCGGGCACGGCGCAGGTGGGAGCGGCGGCGGTGCGAAACTTTGCAGCAGAGGGCCCCGACGCCGCGGCGGATCTGCGCCCCGGCGGGGTACCCGCGAAGGCAGCGGGATGCCCGAGCTGGGGTGGCGCTGGAAATGCCTCTGTGGGGCGGGACGGGGCCGTTCCCGGTGCCCTGCTCCGGGACGGAGCGCTGCGCGGAGGGAGGCGGTGGAGACCCCGTCCGAGGGCCGCCGCGGGGGGGGGGGGGGGGGGGGGGGTCGTCTCCCCGCCTCGGAGCCGGCAGCCCGGTACGCGGGCTCTGCGCGCCTCTCCCGGGGCAGAAACTGCCGTCCCGGCTGCTTTTTCGAAATTATCCCCTCTCCTCCCGGGAGCCTGCTGGGAAGCAGGGGCGGGGTGGGCCGGGGGCCTCGGAGGTGCCGGGGGCGGCCCGCCCGCCCCTTTCCTCGCCCGCGGAGGAGGCTCCGTGCCAGGGCACGGCGCTCGGAAAACCCCCGCTTTCCCACTTGGTTTTTCCTGCGAGGAAGGGGAACTTCGTCCCAGCGCCGGGCCCTGGAGCCGCGGCCGCGGGAGCAGAGGGGAGGGCCGGGCCCTCCTCCTCCTCCGCCTGCGGCCGCCCCCTGTCCGCCCCACGCCGCTGGCGGGCGGCGATCCCCGGCCGCGCCGAGGTCTCTCTGGAAACGTTTTCCCGGCTGTGTGCTGGCGGGTTAATGCCCCCGCGCTCCCCGGCAGCTCCCCCGAGCGCCGGGGCGCAGCCCCCTTGCCCTGGCGGAGGGGCGCGCGGCTCCCGCGCTCCCAGCCGGGCGCCCGGTCCCGGGGCTTCGGGCGGGCCCTGACCGCCCCGGTGCCCCCGAACTGCGGCAGCCGCGAGGTTACCGGCAAAGAGGCGACATCCTAAGGGGTGCCGCTGCGATGCCCGGCGCCTCTCACCTTGCTCGGGAGCCCTCCGCTGCCGCTGCGCTTGCCGAGCAGGTCGGAGGTTTAGCAGCAGGGAAGGGGAAGGAAACCGGCCCCGCGGTGAGCGGCGGGGTTTCTTTTCGGGAACAACCAGAGCGGCTGACTGGGCTCTTTGTGGGGGGAGCCCGGCTCGAGTGACCGCGCTCTGTGCCTTCATTCAGCTTGTTTCACCCCCCCTCGTCCCCTCCTGACGGCCGGCTCCTCCCCGCCTTTTCCCCGAGCGGCAGAAACTCCAGGCGGCCCCGGCGGGCAGTTTTCCCGCCAGCCCCCAGTACCGGGGGGCGCCGGCTGGGCAGACCCCGACCGCACCCCCCCGCGGACGGCGGCCCCGGCCCGCTATCCCTCCGGCGACCCGCGGAGAGCCGCGCCGACGGGGGCTGAAAGCGCCTCCCCCGCCGCCGCGGGACCGCTGGCCGCGAAAGCCGGGGGCTGGGGGCGTGCAGCGCTCACCCCTTCGGCTGGGGCAGGGTGGGAGAGCGAGCTGGCTCGGAGGGGTGGCGGCCACCCCGAGACAACGAGCCTGGGGGGCGCGGAGGACGTTGTTTTAAGCTGGTTTTGCAAGTAAGTAACTTGCATTTAACGCGGCGCAAAAGTGCTGGGTCTGTAAGATACAAGTTTAGGCTAAGTAAATATTTGCAGGCTGATGTTGAAGGAAAACTTTAAAGGAAACGAACTGAGTTACTTTGAATACACAAGTGACACTTAATCTGTTCGTTCTACCTTTTTAAAGCTTGCCCCTGACCATTTTCGGATTTAGATGAATTCATTTAGTTTGTGATTCCATAAACTAAGGACTAGGTTAAGGGCACTCTGTAAATACAAGTATTTACAACATAAAACTGAGGAGCCGATGGTGTTTGTTCCACTTGCTAAGTACCATGCAGATTTGCTGTTGATGAAAAGTTGCCTGTCTCAATGCAAGCTGTGTGTTTAAAAATAAGACTTCCCCCCCCCCAGTTTGCAGTGGCATGTGTGTTTCAGTGAGCTTTCTCTCTAGATGAGATCAGTTCCAGAAAATTGGAGTTACGAATGTAAATTCTAATTGAACGTGCTATTTCTCCTTTCCCCAGTGTCTCAGTTTAAAATGGTGAATTACTCTTACGATGAAGACCTTGAGGAACTGTGTCCAGTCTGTGGAGATAAAGTGTCCGGGTACCATTATGGACTTCTCACCTGCGAAAGCTGCAAGGTTCTGTACTAATTACTTCATACAAACATAAGTACAGCAAAAAGTTTCAAATATAAGCAGAAGAGATGATAATTAAACAGTCGTGTAATAATTTGGCTTATTTCTGATATGTTTCTTGTTACATTCACGTAAAAAATTAACCACCAAAAAGCTTTAGGATTTAGAAGTCTCTTGGAGAGATCTCATCTGCACAAATGGAAACAACTTGGACTGGTTTGCGTTGTAATTTTATCGTTGCTTTTAAGTATTTTGCTGTTGTGAAGTGATGTAGTTCTAGAGCAACTTTCATTCCTAACTGTCCTAAATATTGATTTTAGTTGATTTATATGCAGAGTATTTCTGTTCCGGGAGGATAAGGTAGGAAAAGTATCCTCAATACAGATGAGCTTTGCAAAATCTAATGCAGCTTTCTTAAGATTTTTTCATCCTTCAGTATTACGATGTAACTTTCTGTGACTATAATGACCATGCACTTTTTTCATACAAACTATAACTGTCAGAGCTCACTTGACACACAAAGTCAAGTAATGTATGATTTGGTTTAGATCATTCATTAATTTTGAGAATAAAATATTTGTAAATGCAGCTTATCATATTGGAAGATAAATGTATCTGCATGGTTCTATTATACTAAAGGGTTTAAATACTTACAAATTTATGACATGTCAAATTTGTCATGTAAAATTTTTTTAAAGTTCTTTACGGTTATTTAAGTAATGCACCGTAAAGGAAACTCCTTTGCCAGAACAATGCAATTTAAAATATTTAGTTGCATGGAAAAATTAACTTAGCACATTATATTTTCATTAAAAAATAATCAATGAGAAATGAACAGCAGGCACTTACTATGCCTCTAGCATGCACCACTGGGATGTACAGTAGCCAGAGGTACTCTGGCTATCTGTTATCTTTGCAACGGTGTCCCTACTTATTTCACGTAAAACTACTTTCAAAGGAAGACTTTAATAATTTTGCAATGATTAAAGAGTACAAAAGGAACTGGCCAGCCTCACTATTTCTGCTACCACTGCTAGGGGCACAGGAGACTACAGCCAGTCGTACCAAGCTTTGACATAAGTCTGTAAAACATAGCACCAACACAAGAAAACCTCCTCTGGAGTCTGGTGGTTTCCTCCTGGGTACATCTCACTGAAATTTAAAATAAACTATGTAACTTCATAAGTGCTTGAGTGGTGTCTGAAAAATATGTTACAATGATTTCCATAAAATAAAATGCTGAAACACGCTATTCAAGCAAAACAGGCTAACTTTTGTATCTATCATACAGGGATTCTTTAAGCGAACAGTCCAGAATAACAAAAGGTACACATGTATAGAAAATCAGAATTGCCAGATTGACAAAACACAGAGAAAACGATGCCCTTACTGTCGATTTCAAAAATGTCTAAGTGTTGGAATGAAATTGGAAGGTAAGAGCTATAGTCTTTGCTGATATTGTCAACTATACTATAGATTAATTTTGAAAATGGTAGGATTACGTATGTTATTACATGCTATTTTATAAAAAAATGCTACATATTTATCGTGTGTTTGAAATTATAGTAAAAGGTGACTTTGTATGCTCAATGACATTGTTGCTTTATAAAAAAAATTCTGATGAGTAAATGGTAAATCACTAACAGCTACTCAAAACCATAATCCATTTTTTCACGTATGTATATAATTTGATATTTCAGTATTTTAGAGTTTGTGAATGAATGGATCTAGATAGAATAGTTCTGCAGCTTTTTAAAAAGTCTTAATTTACGTTAAGCATAAAATATGTAAGAAGTGTCCCGATTAGAAAAAAAATTAGTCATTACTATGGAGAGTTATTGGATTTTATTTATATTTTATCTGGGGTTGGTTTTTTATATGTGTATTCTTCTGACAGTAAGGCAGAAAACAGAGAAACAGATAAAATAAGGGTTTTTCTCATACCAACTTACCTTTGAGATTAAGGAACCAAATAATCTCTAAAGTTGTGTCCTATATTTTTGTGAGGCTACACCTGAGCTGCTATTACAAATGAAAGAGAATAAGGCATTTTGAAGTATACTTTTTGACTTCATTTCACTTTCTCATGTACAGAGAACAGAGAAAAGTGTACAATACCCTTTGAGATAACCGAATGCAAAATTATCATCAACTGGAATTTGAGAATCATACACAGTTCATTCTAACTTTGATATATAAAATGTTAAAATTCAGATTTCACAGCAAATGACATTTCTGCTTGACCAAGGACAAGCTCCTAAATTCCTTGTTCTTACCATTGTACTGAAATGGCATTCACCCTAGATGCTTAACCAGGAAAAATCAGGCCAAGGAGGGAAACCATAAACCATTAAGGGAACCATAAAGGATAAGACCCAATTATCTCCGTGTGGCAAAGGAAAGCTGTTGATATAACTGAAGATAAACAGAAAAATCGGCCTCCTGCAGTTTGATGGATTCAGTACTATTCTATTTGCCCACAGGACTGAGCTAGCACTGACACATTGCACTAAACATCCTGAATCACCGCATGTTCTTCCAAATTCAAATAGCACAATGACAGGACATTTGGAATCCTTTTCTCATTGCTGACATTAAGAATAAGGATAAAATATATTTACCTACTCCTGCTTTTAACTCCTCTCAATTGCTGACAATGATACAGGACCAAATTTTGTCTTCTGTGCTTACATGCAGTTCACCTTAATTTCTGTAGGAGTTACACAAAAGCACTTGCTAATCCAATTTGGCTCACAGTTTTTAATTGTAGAATACCTGGGAGGATGCTATGTATACAGATTTAAAGTTAATTACATTTACCAGCATGGTGATTTAATTATTTTAGTTTCCTACATTTTGCTCAAAATCAACAGCAATATTAGCAGCAGCAATTTTACTACAAATTTAAGCAAAGCGCCAGTAGTTTTAAAGATACTCTAGAAAATGTACTTTAGCTTCCTTATCCACACATCCATACAACTTCTTTTCCTTTGTTTAGAAAATTGGAAGAACAGGTGCTTCCATAACTGTAAATACTTGCGACATTTATATGTGTATTTCCCTGATAGCGATATATATAGCCTTAAAGTCTAGTTCATAAATTACCATGGACCAAAAAAATCATTAAACGTTAAAGTCCTTATAATAATGTACAGTATTATGCATATCTAGCATTCATAATAAATTTTTAATGTTCTACTAATCCCTAAGATAAAAAGCTCGAGAACTTAACCTCCAGCAATCTCAGCAGTCTCAACATGTCACCAGGCTGTCAAAGGTTCCTCTTTCAATCTAATTGCCGTCGGGCAAGGTGGGCTTGGTGAGAGCTCCTTGCTAGTCCATTACATATATACCATGGTGACAGACACTGCTGTGACAGAGACCACCAGTATGACTCCCAAGGCAGCTGTTTAGGTGGATTTGTTTTAATTATTTCTAATTCCAGAGATATTACAAGCCAGAAGCATGTCAATAGTTTCTGTTTCACTTCCACCTTCTGGGTGGAAGGCAGCAAGCTGACAGCTTTGTCTCTGCACATTCCAACTGCAGCTAAACATTTCTGTAGAGCTGTTCAGCTGACTAGAAATCTCTTAAAGTTTTACACCAACCTGAACAGAATCATCAAAAGGAAATATTTCCTTTTTGCCAAGAAAAACGTATTCCCCTTCGTGACTACTGAACATTTCACAATTTACGTTTCAGATGTTTTGCTGCGGTGGAAGGCAGTAATGGAATGATTATAATGAGACAATGTGGTCCGCTGGATACGTCTCAGACAAGTTCTGGACATCAGCCCTTGTTTCTTAATGACATAGTAGCTTGACATAAAACCAAATATACATTGAGATCTCCACATGATCCCATAGCAGGTGTGAAATTCCTGTAGCCAACCATTGTGTTTGTCCCTGTGTCCTAATCAATGTAAAGAGAAGTCCTTCTATGTTAGTAATATATGCATGTGATATTTAAATTACCAGAAAAAAGTGACATTTGTTAAGTCAAAATAAATCTTTTTCTTTAGGAATAAAAGTGCTACTTTGAATTTGGGGAAAAAAAAAAAAGGAGTTACATTTTTACATTTCTGCTCTGTCCTAATGTATGTTTCGTTAAAGAATGCTGATTCCAAGTTTTAATTATGATTTACTTACTCCTCTCCCCTGACAGCTGTGCGAGCTGACCGAATGCGTGGCGGTCGAAACAAGTTTGGACCAATGTACAAGAGAGACAGGGCATTGAAGCAGCAGAAGAAAGCTCTTATCCGAGCAAATGGACTTAAACTGGAAGCCATGACTCAGGTGATCCAAGCAATGCCGACTGACCTGACAATATCCTCTGCAATCCAGAACATCCATTCTGCCTCCAAAGGCCTACCTCTGAACCATACTGCCTTGCCTCCTACAGACTATGACCGAAGTCCCTTTGTAACCTCTCCAATTAGTATGACAATGCCGCCCCATGGCAGCTTGCAAGGTTACCAAACCTATGGCCATTTTCCAAGCCGTGCTATCAAGTCCGAGTACCCTGACCCTTACACCAGTTCACCAGAGTCAATAATGGGCTACTCATACATGGATAGTTATCAAACAAGCTCACCAGCAAGTATTCCACATCTGATATTGGAACTCCTGAAATGTGAGCCGGATGAGCCGCAAGTCCAAGCTAAGATCATGGCATACCTGCAGCAAGAGCAAGCCAACAGAAGCAAACACGAGAAGCTCAACACGTTTGGGCTTATGTGTAAAATGGCTGACCAAACCCTCTTCTCCATTGTTGAGTGGGCTAGGAGTAGCATCTTTTTTAGAGAACTTAAGGTAGGTAACAATCTTACATTATATTATCATTCAGTCAAGGAAAAAATACCACTTGTTAGAATGTTGTACTTCAAGCAAGGAAGTATGGTTTATCTTTTTTTTTTCCCAAGCATCTCATTCTTAATTTATTTGGATTGAACTAAGCAGACTATTATGAGGAGAAACTTGTAGTTGTCTTCCACCTGAGCCTGTAATTAGCTGTAGCAAAGAGATTCAAGTTTCAGTTCAGCTCTCCTGTACTTTACTATTTATTACAACTGTTATTAACCTCCACAGGGCCTCACATAAATTCTGCTCCTTCCCCATCAGTATTGCTCGCTGTCTGGCTTGTATTCAGAGTTGGTGCCTGTTACACCATTCTACAGTCATTTATGCAATTATTTTATTACCTCATTTAACATACAGGGGAACGCCATTTCTGTCCATCTCTGTACACTCCTTATATAAGTCCATATTTGGAACATTCTCTTTCTCACTGGGATATTATTTTGTGCATTCTCGTGTGTGTAGTTAACTATGAAGGCTGAATCCTAAGCAGGGTATACACAGAACAGAAAGCAAGGAGGAAGAAGATACCTTAAGGACTCCTTTTGGTTCTCATCACCACTGATACATGGGGGATTCCTTTAGTCTAGGCTGGCTACAATGACCTTTAGGCTCTTAATTTTGTTGGAGCACCCAATAAATCCTCATGCACAGCTCTCTGGTGGCCAGAAGTTCCCCCACTGACATTTCTTGGACTTTTTGTTAAGGCAATTTTGTGGTCTGTTGTGGTCAGGTCTGAAATTTTAAGCCAGAAATTTGGGATCAGACAATAGAGATAAACTACAGTTTTTAACCACTCTCTTGATGGAAATTAGCTCTGGAATGAATAAAAGGTCTTCTGTCTCAGAAAAACGTCAAGATGATGAACTCAAATCACATCTGAATTTCCCTATTATATTGCTAGTTACTGAATCTGTCTGCTACACAGAGATGTTTTTGCCACAACTATTTGCTGCTGAAATCTGTAAAGTTTTGCGACCAGCCATAATTTCTTGCTGACTACTGTCAAGCTAAGGGAAAATAATACAATATCCAAACACAACAATTACTGTAGAAGTTCACTGAGAATTGAATCTACGTGAATCAAGAGCACAGAAGGGAGATCCCATTAAAAAGCTGCAGTCAGGATGCTTGCCACAACAGTATTTCTGTCATAACCAACGTGATGCAGACACATGAAATAAAGCCTGATTACAAGAAAAGAAAGCTGTATATGTTGCATACACAACTCCATCTTCTCTCCATTTTTTTCAAGAGAATGATTGTAGGAACCATTAAAAACCCAGTCTGTATAAAGAGAAAGAAGGGAGGAAGTTTACTCAGAGGGGAAAAAGAAAATGGATTAAAGAGAGGAAAAGACTGTCACATCTTCATTTGAGAAGTTGTTTACAATTTTATAGTAAGCTATAAGTCATGCTACCCATTTTAAATTATTTAAAAGTTAAAATTGCAAACATGTTACAATTCCAATAGACTATGTCCTAAATATCAGGGACTGGATCTTTCTACGCATACACTGGGGAGTACTTTAGTCTGGAGTAACCATGTTAAAAATCACTGAGACTTGCAGAACAAGCTACTCTTCAGTGTAAGAATTTTTAAGTTATGATCTGCCTTAAAATTCCAGTTATGACTGAAGTGAGAATATGAAAAGATATTAGCAACATTTACTTTTTATGGTTCCGTGGCTTAATCTATAGACAGATTTTATAAGCATTCAACATGCTATACTGGGAATAGTTTGAGAGATGGTCTTCACCTCCAGTCTCAGCCTGGATGATATTCTTCAGCCAACATATGTTTACTAGTATGGACATAAAAGATGCAGAATTTTGTTTCATGAAAATGCTGACCAACTTCTCCTGGCTCTGGACATATATATACACTACCATGTACATACAGACTTCTGGAAATACATATATTCTAGAAATTCACTACATATAGCCTTTGGCTAGGAAACTGACTTTCACACATTTTTAGAAGGCACTGGTTTCATCTTAGCATTTGTACCCTTTACATCTTAGAAACTTAGAGTTCAGACAGTTTCATACCTTACGGCATATCCAGATCTTTTTTTTTTTTTAATTGGACAAGATCAACTAAACTGCACAGCATTCCAGAACAATAGCACCACACTTGGAAATCCATCCACATCCAATATTTAGGGACCAGATTACACATAATGCTAAGAACTTTAAGCTTCTCAACTTTAAAAAAGTGAGGTGCTCAAAACATGTTTAGATCAGATTCTACTTTGTTAACAGCACCAGGCAACACCATCTCTCTCTGCAGCTGAGAGGGGAGGATCAGAATTAAACAAAGGGTTTCCAAACCTTTCCTGAACACAGCTCTATCTATCCATCCATGGTTTCAGCTCCTTCTGGTCAAGGTAGCAAAAGCAGCTATTTCAGATTGCTCCACAGAACACGAATACCTGTGGGGGAGGGAAAAAAAAACCAACACGTAAGGATATGACAGAGAGATTTTAAATGCAGAAGGAAGGGAAAAGGCAGTTGTAATAAAGATGCAAGTAGATTTTCAGAACAGCTAACTTTGCTCCCTACCTATGCACAGCTGAGAAGTATGTATTTGCTTGAGAAGATATTTTCCTATTATTCCTACTTGTCTAAACTTAGCAACTGAATCTTGAGATGTCTTTCAGATAAGACAGGTGCATTAGCTGATCTCTGGACTAAAATTTTAAATTACTCAAATAATTAAACAGTAAAAAAGTACAAATGTGGTTTGTATGAAATTCATCATGATTTTGTCATGATAAGTGATGCCTTGCACAACTGGCTGTGAGTTACTAAATGGCATGTTTGCAATTCTTTACCATATCCTTTCACTTCATTCTAAATTTAGTCTTACACATTTGTCTCTTCAATTCATATAAAAGGGCAAACATTTTCATTTCTGCTACACCTAGATATTTGTAGCTAGCAGAGTTCAGGAGGGACTGAAAAGGAGGAGGACATGATAAAAAAATGCTATCCCAGTCCATTGGTGGTTTAGGCCACATTTACCCTAGAGATAATAACAAAAAACCACCAGTGAACTACAGTTTTTAAGGTTCCTCTTTTTCTTTCCATTTGGCTGAAAATTTGACTTTTTTAAAGAGAACTCAAGTGATAACAAACACGTTTTAAAACTTTATTTCATGAAGCATTTATCAGCTTATGCTCATCCCAATCTTCTCACTTGTTGCTCTACAAATTGTCAACACCTCTTTTGGAATGTGTTATACATGTAAGCATGGAAAAGGCAAAAATATTGACTGGGCGGAACTACCTACAGCGTGCACTGCATTTTACAGAATTTGACCTCTGTATGAATTTAAGTATGTAATTTAAGGGTAATGCTCATACTTGCTAAGGAGCAGATCCTCCCATCTTCATGTTGGATACCAGAAATGAATGGAATTATTAATGAAGCAAACTAGGAGGATTAGTAATAATGGCAGAGTAAGATCCAAAGCAGCCAGTGGCAATCCAGTAACTTTGAATTTAACACCTGCTAGAATCTCAAACATACCTATCTGTCTTGTGAAGTCAGAATACTTTGTAATTAGTAATTACATCATAAAATCTGGGTTTTGACATCACATATTACTTGCTTATTCATAATGAGAAATGTTTCTGTATAGTTCTTTATACACAGATGAAATAAGAATAGGGAGATAACCTCCTAGTAGACTCCTGATGATAGTAATCGTAAAGAAGGCCTTTGTTTGCTATTCTGGAGTTGTTGAAAGCTCAGTAAATATAAAAGTAAGATATATCCATCTTATCCTCAGCTAAGAAAACTCAGGAATGCCCTGGGGATGCTAGATTTGTAGCCAGCTCTCTTAGTCAGGTGAAAGGTCTTTGTACAAAGCTAAAAAGAAAATATTGCAAGAGTTTCTAGAGTCCAAAGGTTACCTGGCCCCAAGAAAGGATGTCTTTCCTTGTTCCACTGGACTGGTCTTTCCTCATCAGGGAAAATTCAACAACTACTTCCAAAGCTAAGTACTCCTGAACCCATAAAAGCAAGCAGTCTCTGCTTGGGGCAGGAAGAAAACGGGACCTGCACTGTAGAACAGTCCTCAGGATACTTTCTCCTGCTGAGGATCAGAAAATTAACTAAATGTTGATAGTTACAAAAAAGGCACTAGAGGACTTGTGACTCACAAAAAGTATTACCTTGACTTATTTGGCTATTTTAGTGAGGATGTCATAGGTCAAAGTACTATCTGAGCACAAACCCATTTAGTGAATGATTGCAGGAAGAGCCGGTGTACTTCATGTTAAAGCAGCTCATCCTAGAACTATTCACTGAGTTTGCAAATTTGGGCCATTTATTGATGGCAGGCTGTATCAGTTCTGGGACAGATTTCTTGCTGTAAGTGTAAACTTGTCCATGCTTACATTAGCTGCAAATGTGGCCTTCAGAGAAACAATGGTTTAAGCACGTACCTCAAAAGGACCCTATCTATAGAACTTCTACTGTACATGGTAACACAGATGTTTTGGCAGCTAATAAGCGAACAGAGGCCTAGATTTGTATTACATATTCCCCATAAGCACAACTATATTAGCAGAGTTTCAAATTATTTCTTAAAGCAGTGCAAATACAGTGTGAATAGGATTAACAGAACTCCTGGAGCCTCTTAATTTTTTCTGTAAAATGTATTTAGGTAGATCTAGTAACATAATACTCAATACATCAGCTTTAATTTCAAGTCTCAGTCTCTATGTAATTAACTACCAAGAAATGCATAGAAAATAAGGAATTACAGTACAGAAATCCAATTATTAAACTGAATTAACACAGAATAGGAAAAAAAATAGAGTGGGTTTTTTTGGAGAAAAAATATCAGCAGTGGAATACCTTAAAAGTTCTTCCTCAGGGTGATGAAAGGTTGATATATTATTTAGATGTAAGTAATCAAAAGCAATTTGATAACTTGAAGTGCTTTTGGACTTTGTAGTATGCGTTTATCAGGACAGGAAATGTAACTAACATAGCTGATGAAATAAAACTTCTGCAGCGTTCTTTCAATCAGGGAGGCTGCCAGAAACTGAGGTCCAGGACCTCCCTTAATATCAGTGATCAGATTAGTTAATATGTTGTCATGTGTAGCTGTTGATTTTTAGTCTGGTTTAAGTGTATCTGGATCTGAAAAAAATATTTCTCAAACATTTAAAAAATGTTGAGGAAAGGGAAAAGTATTTCTCTCACACAGCCAAATAACTCTTTGCTTTAGAATCATTAATATAATTTCACAAATAGTAAAATAATTGCTATAGAAAGAAGCCTCAGCAGAGAAACCAGGGCTTAATGAAGCATGGGATTGTACCTGCCACCTGGCTGAACCTTGTAGGGGAACACTCTGTTAGAAGTTAACTTCATGATCTTCTGGCTCTCCTCTGAACAAACGATGTGACTGAACGCGGTATTTCAGCATGTGGGCATGTCATTTTGCAGCCTTTCTAAACAGTTTGTTCAGTGCTAAGCCTCGGGCACTTTTTCTCGGGGTAAGAAGAAAGATGACATTCTCCTGTGCCCATTCATGTCAGAGCTGGATACTTTAGTTTCACTCTGCTACATGATGTTATCACCTCTGATAGCAGGAGACTGAGTTCACTCGCTCTGGATATAGTCATTTTTCCATCTCATCCCCAGTGTTAAGCGTCATGCT